>NC_041713.1:24620549-25339795 GCF_900700375.1 Denticeps clupeoides | reverse complement strand
AGAATGTGAAATTTCATTTGTTTTCGGCCTGTTTTTAGCCAAAACTATGTTGACCTTGAAAACAACACTTTTGGCTGAAACTACACTTTTCTATCAAAATTTTGCTTGTTCAACACTGTGAAACACTTAAGAAACATCATTTCTAGCAGTATCCTTAAATGAAAATTTAAGTTTCATTTGTTTTAGCCTTGTTTTATGTTTTATCTTGAACGGAAGTGCTTTAAAGTGATTTTCAGCAGTGTAAGGCCAAAACATGAAAAGTTGATTCCGGACAGCGAATTCTAATCTTTTTACAACGTTCTCTTTCTTACAACTTAGAAACTTCATTTCCAATACAGAAAGTTGAAGATTTCAGCATGTCTCACTTGTTTTCAGCTTGTTTTGTGCAAAAACACGTTTGACCTTGAAAAAGTGACAATCTTTGGATAAAACACTTTCCCTTCAACATTTTCAACATCTAACACTTTGAAATACATAAGAACATAGTAAACTACAAAGAGAAATAAAAAGAATGTGAAATTTCATTTGTTTTCGGCCTGTTTTTAGCAAAACTATGTTTGACCTTGAAAAACACACTTTTGGCTGAAACTACACTTTTCCATCAAAATTTTGCTTGTCCAACACTGTGAAACACTTAAGAACATCATTTCTAGCAGTATCCTTAATGAAAATTTGAAGTTTCATTTGTTTTTAGCCTTGTTTATGTTTGATCTTGAACGGAGTGCTTTAAAGTGATTTTCAGCACGTGTAAGGCCAATACATAAAAAAAGTTGATTCCGGACAGCGAATTCTAATCTTTTTACAACGTTCTCTTTCTTACAACTTAGAAACTTCATTTCCAATACAGAAAGTTGAAGATTTCAGCATGTCTCACTTGTTTTCAGCTTGTTTTGTGCAAAAACACGTTTGACCTTGAAAAAGTGACAATCTTTGGATAAAACACTTTCCCTTCAACATTTTCAACATCTAACACTTTGAAATACATAAGAACATAGTAAACTACAAGGAGAAATAAAAAGAATGTGAAATTTCATTTGTTTTCGGCCTGTTTTTAGCAAAACTATGTTTGACCTTGAAAAACACACTTTTGGCTGAAACTACACTTTTCCATCAAAATTTTGCATGTCCAACACTGTGAAACACTTAAGAACATCATTTCTAGCAGTATCCTTAAAGAAAATTTGAAGTTTCATTTGTTTTTAGCCTTTGTTTATGTTTGATCTTGAACGGAGTGCTTTAAAGTGATTTTCAGCGCGTGTAAGGCCAAAACATGAAAAAGTTGATTCCGGACAGCAAATTCTAATCTTTTTACAACGTTCTCTTTCTACAACTTAGAAACTTCATTTCCAATACAGAAAGTTGAAGATTTCAGCATGTCTCACTTGTTTTCAGCTTGTTTTGTGCAAAAACACGTTTGACCTTGAAAAAGTGAAAATCTTTGGATAAAACACTTTCCCTTCAACATTTTCAACATCTAACACTTTGAAATACATAAGAACATGGTAAACTACAAGGAGAAATAAAAAGAATGTGAAATTTCATTTGTTTCGGCCTGTTTTTAGCAAAACTATGTTTGACCTTGAAAAAACACACTTTTGGCTGAAACTACACTTTTCCATCAAAATTTTGCATGTCCAACACTGTGAAACACTTAAGAACATCATTTCTAGCAGTATCCTTAAAGAAAATTGGAAGTTTCATTTGTTTTTATCTTTGTTTATGTTTGATCTTGAACGGAGTGCTTTAAAGTGATTTTCAGCGCGTGAAAGGCCAAAACATGAAAAAGTTGATTCCGGACAGCGAATTCTAATCTTTTTACAACGATTTCTTTCTAACAACTTACAAACTTCATTTCCATTACAGAAAGTTGAAGATTTCAGCATGTCTCACTTGTTTTCAGCTTGTTTTGTGCAAAAACACTTTTGACCTTGAAAAAGTGACAATCTTTGGATAAAACACTTTCCCTTCAACATTTTCAACATCTAACACTTTGAAATACATAAGAACATGGTAAACTACAAGGAGAAATAAAAAGAATGTGAAATTTCATTTGTTTTCGGCCTGTTTTTAGCAAAACTATGTTTGACCGTGAAAAACACACTTTTGGCTGAAACTACACTTTACCATCAAAATTTTGCATGTCCAAGACTGTGAAACAATTAAGAACATCATTTCTAGCAGTATCCTTGAAGAAAATTGGAAGTTTCATTTGTTTTTAGCTTTTTTTAGGTTTGACCTTGAACGGAGTGCTTTAAAGTGATTTTCAGCGCGTGTAAGGCCAAAACATGAAAAAGTTGATTCCGGACAGCGAATTCTAATCTTTTTACAACGATTTCTTTCTAACAACTTAGAAACTTCATTTCCAATACAGAAAGTTGAAGATTTCAGCATGTCTCACTTGTTTTCAGCTTGTTTTGTGCAAAAACACGTTTGACCTTGAAAAAGTCACAATCTTTGGATAAAACACTTTCCCTTCAACATTTTCAACATCTAACACTTTGAAATACATGAGAACATAGTAAGCTACAAGGAGAAATAAAAAGAATGTGAAATTTCATTTGTTTTCGGCCTGTTTTTAGCAAAACTATGTTTGACCTTGAAAAACACACTTTTGGCTGAAACTACACTTTTCCATCAAAATTTTGCATGTCCAAGACTGTGAAACAATTAAGAACATCATTTCTAGCAGTATCCTTGAAGAAAATTTGAAGTTTCATTTGTTTTTAGCTTTGTTTATGTTTGATCTTGAACGGAGTGCTTTAAAGTGATTTTCAGCGCGTGTAAGGCCAAAACATGAAAAAGTTGATTCCGGACAGCGAATTCTAATCTTTTTACAACAATTTCTTTCTAACAACTTAGAAACTTCATTTCCAATACAGAAAGTTGAAGATTTCAGCATGTCTCACTTGTTTTTCAGCTTGTTTTGTGCAAAAACACGTTTGACCTTGAAAAAGTGACAATCTTTGGATAAAACACTTTCCCTTCAACATTTTCAACATCTAACACTTTGAAATACATAAGCACATAGTAAACTACAAGGAGAAATAAAAAGAATGTGAAATTTCATTTGTTTTCGGCCTGTTTTTAGCAAAACTTTGTTTGACCTTGAAAAACACACTTTTGGCTAAAACTACACTTTTCCATCGAAATTTGGCATGTCCAACACTGTGAAACACTTAAGAACATCATTTCTAGCAGTATTCTTAAAGAAAATTTGAAGTTTCATTTTTTTTTTAGCCTTGTTTATGTTTGATCTTGAACGGAGTGCTTTAAAGTGATTTTCAGCGCGTGTAAGGCCAAAACATGAAAAAGTTGATTCCGGACAGCGAATTCTAATCTTTTTACAACGATTTCTTTCTAACAACTTAGAAACTTCATTTCCAATTTAGAAAGTTGAAGATTTCAGCATGTCTCACTTGTTTTCAGCTTGTTTTGTGCAAAAACACGTTTGACCTTGAAAAAGTGACAATCTTTGGATAAAACACTTTCCCTTCAACATTTTCAACATCTAACACTTTGAAATACATGAGAACATAGTAAACTACAAGGAGAAATAAAAAGAATGTGAAATTTCATTTGTTTTCGGCCTGTTTTTAGCAAAACTATTTTTGACCTTGAAAAACACACGTTTGGCTGAAACTACACTTTTCCATCAAAATTTTGCATGTCCAACACTGTGAAACACGTAAGAACATCATTTCTAGCAGTATCCTTAAAGAAAATTGGAAGTTTCATTTGTTTTTAGCTTTGTTTATGTTTGATCTTGAACGGAGTGCTTTAAAGTGATTTTCAGCGCGTGTAAGGCCAAAACATGAAAAAGTTGATTCCGGACAGCGAATTCTAATCTTTTTACAACAATTTCTTTCTAACAACTTAGAAACTTCATTTCCAATACAGAAAGTTGAAGATTTCAGCATGTCTCACTTGTTTTCAGCTTGTTTTGTGCAAAAACACGTTTGACCTTGAAAAAGTGACAATCTTTGGATAAAACACTTTCCCTTCAACATTTTCAACATCTAACACATTGAAATACATAAGAACATAGTAAACTACAATGAGAAATAAAAAGAATGTGAAATTTGAATTGTTTTCGGCATGTTTTTAGCAAAACTATGTTTGACCTTGAAAAACACACTTTTGGCTGAAACTACACTTTTCCATCAAAATTTTGCATGTCCAACACTGTGAAACACTTAAGAACATCATTTCTAGCAGTATCCTTAAAGAAAATTAGAAGTTTCATTTGTTTTTAGCCTTGTTTATGTTTGATCTTGAACGGAGTGCTTTAAAGTGATTTTCAGCGCGTGTAAGGCCAAAACATGAAAAAGTTGATTCCGGACAGCGAATTCTAATCTTTTTACAACGATTTCTTTCTAACAACTTAGAAACTTCATTTCCAATACAGAAAGTTGAAGATTTCAGCATGTCTCACTTGTTTTCAGCTTGTTTTGTGCAAAAACACGTTTGACCTTGAAAAAGTGACAATCTTTGGATAAAACACTTTCCCTTCAACATTTTCAACATCTAACACTTTGAAATACATAAGAACATAGTAAACTACAAGGAGAAATAAAAAGAATGTGAAATTTCATTTGTTTTCGGCCTGTTTTTAGCAAAACTATGTTTGACCTTGAAAAACACACTTTTGGCTGAAACTACACTTTTCCATCAAAATTTTGCATGTGCAACACTGTGAAACACTTAAGAACATCATTTCAAGCAGTATCCTTAAAGAAAATTTGAAGTTTCATTTGTTTTTAGCCTTGTTTATGTTTGATCTTGAACGGAGTGCTTTAAAGTGATTTTCAGCGCGTGTAAGGCCAAAACATGAAAAAGTTGATTCCGGACAGCGAATTCTAATCTTTTTACAACGATTTCTTTCTAACAACTTAGAAACTTCATTTCCAATACAGAAAGTTGAAGATTTCAGCATGTCTCACTTGTTTTCAGCTTGTTTTGTGCAAAAACACGTTTGACCTTGAAAAAGTCACAATCTTTGGATAAAACACTTTCCCTTCAACATTTTCAACATCTAACACTTTGAAATACATGAGAACATAGTAAGCTACAAGGAGAAATAAAAAGAATGTGAAATTTCATTTGTTTTCGGCCTGTTTTTAGCAAAACTATGTTTGACCTTGAAAAACACACTTTTGGCTGAAACTACACTTTTCCATCAAAATTTTGCATGTGCAACACTGTGAAACACTTAAGAACATCATTTCAAGCAGTATCCTTAAAGAAAATTTGAAGTTTCATTTGTTTTTAGCCTTGTTTATGTTTGATCTTGAACGGAGTGCTTTAAAGTGATTTTCAGCGCGTGTAAGGCCAAAACATGAAAAAGTTGATTCCGGACAGCGAATTCTAATCTTTTTACAACGATTTCTTTCTAACAACTTAGAAACTTCATTTCCAATACAGAAAGTTGAAGATTTCAGCATGTCTCACTTGTTTTCAGCTTGTTTTGTGCAAAAACACGTTTGACCTTGAAAAAGTCACAATCTTTGGATAAAACACTTTCCCTTCAACATTTTCAACATCTAACACTTTGAAATACATGAGAACATAGTAAGCTACAAGGAGAAATAAAAAGAATGTGAAATTTCATTTGTTTTCGGCCTGTTTTTAGCAAAACTATGTTTGACCTTGAAAAACACACTTTTGGCTGAAACTACACTTTTCCATCAAAATTTTGCATGTCCAAGACTGTGAAACAATTAAGAACATCATTTCTAGCAGTATCCTTGAAGAAAATTGGAAGTTTCATTTGTTTTTAGCTTTGTTTATGTTTGACCTTGAACGGAGTGCTTTAAAGTGATTTTCAGCACGTGTAAGGCCAAAACATGAAAAAGTTGATTCCGGACAGCGAATTCTAATCTTTTTACAACAAATTCTTTCTAAGAACTTAGAAACTTCATTTCCAATACAGAAAGTTGAAGATTTCAGCATGTCTCACTTGTTTTTCAGCTTGTTTTGTGCAAAAACACGTTTGACCTTGAAAAAGTGACAATCTTTGGATAAAACACTTTACCTTCAACATTTTCAACATCTAACACATTGAAATACATAAGAACATAGTAAACTACAAGGAGAAATAAAAAGAATGTGAAATTTCATTTGTTTTCGGCCTGTTTTTAGCAAAACTATGTTTGACCTTAAAAACACACTTTTGGCTGAAACTACACTTTTCCATCAAAATTTTGCATGTACAACACTGTGAAACACTTAAGAACATCATTTCTAGCAGTATCCTTAAAGAAAATTTGAAGTTTCATTTGTTTTTAGCTTTGTTTATGTTTGATCTTGAAAGGAGTGCTTTAAAGTGATTTTCAGCGCGTGTAAGGCCAAAACATGAAAAAGTTGATTCCGGACAGCGAATTCTAATCTTTTTACAACAATTTCTTTCTAACAACTTAGAAACTTCATTTCCAATACAGAAAGTTGAAGATTTCAGCATGTCTCACTTGTTTTTCAGCTTGTTTTGTGCAAAAACACGTTTGACCTTGAAAAAGTGACAATCTTTGGATAAAACACTTTCCCTTCAACATTTTCAACATCTAACACTTTGAAATACATAAGCACATAGTAAACTACAAGGAGAAATAAAAAGAATGTGAAATTTGATTTGTTTTCGGCCTGTTTTTAGCAAAACTATGTTTGACCTTGAAAAACACACTTTTGGCTGAAACTACACTTTTCCATCAAAATTTTGCATGTCCAAGACTGTGAAGCAATTAAGAACATCATTTCTAGCAGTATCCTTGAAGAATATTGGAAGTTTCATTTGTTTTTAGCTTTGTTTATGTTTGACCTTGAACGGAGTGCTTTAAAGTGATTTTCAGCGCGTGTAAGGCCAAAACATGAAAAAGTTGATTCCGGACAGCGAATTCTAATCTTTTTACAACAATTTCTTTCTAACAACTTAGAAACTTCATTTCCAATACAGAAAGTTGAAGATTTCAGCATGTCTCACTTGTTTTCAGCTTGTTTTGTGCAAAAACACGTTTGACCTTGAAAAAGTGACAATCTTTGGATAAAACACTTTCCCTTCAACATTTTCAACATCTAACACTTTGAAATACATAAGAACATAGTAAACTACAAGGAGAAATAAAAAGAATGTGAAATTTCATTTGTTTTCGGCCTGTTTTTAGCAAAACTATGTTTGACCTTGAAAAACACACTTTTGGCTGAAACTACAATTTTCCATCGAAATTTTGCATGTCCAACACTGTGAAACACTTAAGAACATCATTTCTAGCAGTATCCTTAAAGAAAATTTGAAGTTTCATTTGTTTTTAGCTTTGTTTATGTTTGATCTTGAACGGAGTGCTTTAAAGTGATTTTCAGCGCGTGTAAGGCCAAAACATGAAAAAGTTGATTCCGGACAGCGAATTCTAATCTTT
Organism: Denticeps clupeoides; assembly: GCF_900700375.1. Classification (NCBI taxonomy): domain Eukaryota; kingdom Metazoa; phylum Chordata; class Actinopteri; order Clupeiformes; family Denticipitidae; genus Denticeps; species Denticeps clupeoides. Next base: position 25,332,389 of record NC_041713.1, on the reverse strand, counting down.
TTACAACAATTTCTTTCTAACAACTTAGAAACTTCATTTCCAATACAGAAAGTTGAAGATTTCAGCATGTCTCACTTGTTTTTCAGCTTGTTTTGTGCAAAAACACGTTTGACCTTGAAAAAGTGACAATCTTTGGATAAAACACTTTCCCTTCAACATTTTCAACATCTAACACTTTGAAATACATAAGAACATAGTAAACTACAAGGAGAAATAAAAAGAATGTGAAATTTCATTTGTTTTCGGCCTGTTTTTAGCAAAACTATGTTTGACCTTGAAAAACACACTTTTGGCTGAAACTACAATTTTCCATCGAAATTTTGCATGTCCAACACTGTGAAACACTTAAGAACATCATTTCTAGCAGTATCCTTAAAGAAAATTTGAAGTTTCATTTGTTTTTAGCTTTGTTTATGTTTGATCTTGAACGGAGTGCTTTAAAGTGATTTTCAGCGCGTGTAAGGCCAAAACATGAAAAAGTTGATTCCGGACAGCGAATTCTAATCTTTTTACAACGATTTCTTTCTAACAACTTAGAAACTTCATTTCCAATACAGAAAGTTGAAGATTTCAGCATGTCTCACTTGTTTTCAGCTTGTTTTGTGCAAAAACACGTTTGACCTTGAAAAAGTGACAATCTTTGGATAAAACACTTTCCCTTCAACATTTTCAACATCTAACCCTTTGAAATACATAAGAACATAGTAAACTACAAGGAGAAATAAAAAGAATGTGAAATTTCATTTGTTTTCGGCCTGTTTTTAGCAAAACTATGTTTGACCTTGAAAAACACACTTTTGGCTGAAACTACACTTTTCCATAAAAATTTTGCATGTCCAACACTGTGAAACACTTAAGAACATAATTTCTAGCAGTATCCTTAAAGAAAATTTGAAGTTTTATTTGTTTTTAGCTTTGTTTATGTTTGATCTTGAACGGAGTGCTTTAAAGTGATTTTCAGCGCGTGTAAGGCCAAAACATGAAAAAGTTGATTCCGGACAGCGAATTCTAATCTTTTTACAACGTTCTCTTACTTACAACTTAGAAACTTCATTTCCAATACAGAAAGTTGAAGATTTCAGCATGTCTCACTTGTTTTCAGCTTGTTTTGTGCAAAAACACGTTTGACCTTGAAAAAGTGACAATCTTTGGATAAAACACTTTCCCTTCAACATTTTCAACATCTAACACTTTGAAATACATAAGAACATAGTAAACTACAAGGAGAAATAAAAAGAATGTGAAATTTCATTTGTTTTCGGCCTGTTTTTTGCAAAACTATGTTTGACCTTGAAAAACACACTTTTGGCTGAAACTACACTTTTCCATCAAAATTTTGCATGTCCAACACTGTGAAACAATTAAGAACATCATTTCTAGCAGTATCATTAAAGAAAGTTGGAAGTTTCATTTGTTTTTAGCTTTGTTTATGTTTGACCTTGAACGGAGTGCTTTAAAGTGATTTTCAACGCGTGTAAGGCCAAAACATGAAAAAGTTGATTCCGGAAAACGAATTCTAATCTTTTTACAACGATTTCTTTCTAACAACTTAGAAACTTCATTTCCAATACAGAAAGTTGAAGATTTCAGCATGTCTCACTTGTTTTCAGCTTGTTTTGTGCAAAAACACGTTTGACCTTGAAAAAGTGACAATCTTTGGATAAAACACTTTCCCTTCAACATTTTCAACATCTAACACTTTGAAATACATAAGAACATAGTAAAGTACAAGGAGAAATAAAAAGAATGTGAAATTTCATTTGTTTTTGGCCTGTTTTTAGCAAAACTATGTTTGACCTTGAAAAACACACTTTTGGCTGAAACTTGCACTTTTCCATCAACATTTTGCATGTCCAACACTGTGAAACACTTAAGAACATCATTTCTAGCAGTATCCTTAAAGAAAATTGGAAGTTTCATTTGTTTTTAGCTTTGTATATGTTTGATCTTGAATGGTTTGTATATGTTTGATCTTGAACGGAGTGCTTTAAAGTGATTTTCAGCGCGTGTAAGGCCAAAACATGAAAAAGTTGATTCCGGACAGCGAATTCGAATCTTTTTACAACGATTTCTTTCTAACAACTTAGAAACTTCATTTCCAATACAGAAAGTTGAAGATTTCAGCATGTCTCACTTGCTTTCAGCTTGTTTTGTGCAAAAACACATTTGACCTTGAAAAGTGACAATCTTTGGATAAAACCATTTCCCTTCAACATTTTCAACATCTAACACTTTGAAATACATAAGAACATAGTAAACTAGAAGGAGAAATAAAAAGAATGTGAAATTTCATTTGTTTTCGGCCTGTTTTTAGCAAAACTATGTTTGACCTTGAAAAACACACTTTTGGCTGAAATTGCACTTTTCCATCAACATTTTGCATGTCCAACACTGTGAAACACTTAAGAACATCATTTCTAGCAGTATCCTTAAAGAAAATTTGAAGTTTCATTTGTTTTTAGCTTTGTTTATGTTTGATCTTGAACGGAGTGCTTTAAAGTGATTTTCAGCGCGTGTAAGGCCAAAACATAAAAAAGTTGATTCCGGACAGCGAATTCTAATCTTTTTACAACGATTTCTTTCTAACAACTTAGAAACTTCATTTCCAATACAGAAAGTTGAAGATTTCAGCATGTCTCACTTGTTTTCAGCTTGTTTTGTGCAAAAACACGTTTGACCTTGAAAAAGTGACAATCTTTGGATAAAACACTTTCCCTTCAACATTTTCAACATCTAACACTTTGAAATACATAAGAACATAGTAAACTACAAGGAGAAATAAAAAGAATGTGAAATTTCATTTGTTTTTGGCCTGTTTTTAGCAAAACTATGTTTGACCTTGAAAAACACACTTTTGGCTGAAACTACACTTTTCCATCAAAATTTTGCATGTCCAACACTGTGAAACACTTAAGAACATCATTTCTAGCAGTATCCTTAAAGAAAATTGGAAGTTTCATTTGTTTTTAGCTTTGTTTATGTTTGATCTTGAACGGAGTGCTTTAAAGTGATTTTCAGCGCGTGTAAGGCCAAAACATGAAAAAGTTGATTCCGGACAGCGAATTCTAATCTTTTTACAACAATTTCTTTCTAACAACTTAGAAACTTCATTTCCAATACAGAAAGTTGAAGATTTCAGCATGTCTCACTTGTTTTCAGCTTGTTTTGTGCAAAAACACGTTTGACCTTGAAAAAGTGACAATCTTTGGATAAAACACTTTCCCTTCAACATGTTCAACATCTAACACTTTGAAATACATAAGAACATAGTAAACTACAAGGAGAAATAAAAAGAATGTGAAATTTCATTTGTTTTCGGCCTGTTTTTAGCAAAACTATGTTTGACCTTGAAAAACACACTTTTGGCTGAAACTGCACTTTTCCATCAAAATTTTGCATGTCCAACACTGTGAAACACTTAAGAACATCATTTCTAGCAGTATCCTTAAAGAAAATTTGAAGTTTCATTTGTTTTTAGCTTTGTATATGTTTGATCTTGAACGGAGTGCTTTAAAGTGATTTTCAGCGCGTGTAAGGCCAAAACATGAAAAAGTTGATTTCGGACAGCGAATTCTATTCTTTTTACAACGATTTCTTTCTAACAACTTAGAAACTTCATTTCCAATACAGAAAGTTGAAGATTTCAGCATGTCTCACTTGTTTTCAGCTTGTTTTGTGCAAAAACACGTTTGACCTTGAAAAAGTGACAATCTTTGGATAAAACACTTTCCCTTCAACATTTTCAACATCTAACACTTTGAAATACATAAGAACATAGTAAACTACAAGGAGAAATAAAAAGAATGTGAAATTTCATTTGTTTTCGGCCTGTTTTTAGCAAAACTATGTTTGACCTTGAAAAACACTTTTGGCTGAAACTACACTTTTCCATCAAAATTTTGCATGTCCAACACTGTGAAACACTTAAGAACATCATTTCTAGCAGTATCCTTAAAGAAAATTTGAAGTTTCATTTGTTTTTAGCTTTGTTTATGTTTGATCTTGAACGGAGTGCTTTAAAGTGATTTTCAGCGCGTGTAAGGCCAAAACATGAAAAAGTTGATTCCGGACAGCGAATTCTAATCTTTTTACAACGATTTCTTTCTAACAACTTAGAAACTTCATTTCCAATACAGAAAGTTGAAGATTTCAGCATGTCTCACTTGTTTTCAGCTTGTTTTGTGCAAAAACACGTTTGACCTTGAAAAAGTGACAATCTTTGGATAAAACACTTTCCCTTCAACATTTTCAACATCTAACACTTTGAAATACATAAGAACATAGTAAACTACAAGGAGAAATAAAAAGAATGTAAAATTTCATTTGTTTTCGGCCTGTTTTTAGCAAAACTATGTTTGACCTTGAAAAACACACTTTTGGCTGAAACTACACTTTTCCATAAAAATTTTGCATGTCCAACACTGTGAAACACTTAAGAACATCATTTCTAGCAGTATCCTTAAAGAAAATTTGAAGTTTCATTTGTTTTTTGCTTTGTTTATGTTTGATCTTGAACGGAGTGCTTTAAAGTGATTTTCAGCGCGTGTAAGGCCAAAAGATGAAAAAGTTGATTCCGGACAGCGAATTCTAATCTTTTTACAACGTTCTCTTACTTACAACTTAGAATCTTCATTTCCAATACAGAAAGTTGAAGATTTCAGCATGTCTCACTTGTTTTCAGCTTGTTTTGTGCAAAAACACGTTTGACCTTGAAAAAGTGACAATCTTTGGATAAAACACTTTCCCTTCAACATTTTCAACATCTAACACTTTGAAATACATAAGAACATAGTAAACAACAAGGAGAAATAAAAAGAATGTGAAATTTCATTTGTTTTCGGCCTGTTTTTAACAAAACTATGTTTGACCTTGAAAAACACACTTTTGGCTGAAACTACACTTTTCCATAAAATTTTGCATGTCCAACACTGTGAAACACTTAAGAACATCATTTCTAGCAGTATCCTTAAAGAAAATTTGAAGTTTCATTTGTTTTTATCTTTGTTTATGTTTGACCTTGAACGGAGTGCTTTAAAGTGATTTTCAGCGCGTGTAAGGCCAAAACATGAAAAAGTTGATTCCGGACAGCGAATTCTAATCTTTTTACAACGTTCTCTTACTTACAACTTAGAATCTTCATTTCCAATACAGAAAGTTGAAGCTTTCAGAATGTCTCACTTGTTTTCAGCTTGTTTTGTGCAAAAACACGTTTGACCTTGAAAAAGTGACAATCTTTGGATAAAACACTTTCCCTTCAACATTTTCAACATCTAACACTTTGAAATACATAAGAACATAGTAAACTACAAGGAGAAAAAAAAAGAATGTGAAATTTCATTTGTTTTCGGCCTGTTTTTAGCAAAACTATGTTTGACCTTGAAAAACACACTTTTGGCTGAAACTACACTTTTCCATCAAAATTTTGCATGTCCAACACTGTGAAACACTTAAGAACATCATTTCTAGCAGTATCCTTAAAGAAAATGGGAAGTTTCATTTGTTTTTAGCTTTGTTTATGTTTGACCTTGAACGGAGTGCTTTAAAGTGATTTTCAGCGCGTGTAAGGCCAAAACATGAAAAAGTTGATTCCGGACAGCGAATTCTAATCTTTTTACAACGATTTCTTTCTAACAACTTAGAAATTTCATTTCCAATACAGAAAGTTGAAGATTTCAGCATGTCTCACTTGTTTTCAGCTTGTTTTGTGCAAAAACACGTTTGACTTTGAAAAAGTGACAATCTTTGGATAAAACACTTTCCCTTCAACATTTTCAACATCTAACACTTTGAAATACATAAGAACATAGTAAACTACAAGGAGAAATAAAAAGAATGTGAAATTTCATTTGTTTTCGGCCTGTTTTTAGCAAAACTATGTTTGACCTTGAAAAACACTTTTGGCTGAAACTACACTTTTCCATCAAAATTTTGCATGTCCAACACTGTGAAACACTTAAGAACATCATTTCTAGCAGTATCCTTAAAGAAAATTTGAAGTTTCATTTGTTTTTAGCTTTGTTTATGTTTGATCTTGAACGGAGTGCTTTAAAGTGATTTTCAGCGCGTGTAAGGCCAAAACATGAAAAAGTTGATTCCGGACAGCGAATTCTAATCTTTTTACAACGATTTCTTTCTAACAACTTAGAAACTTCATTTCCAATACAGAAAGTTGAAGATTTCAGCATGTCTCACTTGTTTTCAGCTTGTTTTGTGCAAAAACACGTTTGACCTTGAAAAAGTGACAATCTTTGGATAAAACACTTTCCCTTCAACATTTTCAACATCTAACACTTTGAAATACATAAGAACATAGTAAACTACAAGGAGAAATAAAAAGAATGTAAAATTTCATTTGTTTTCGGCCTGTTTTTAGCAAAACTATGTTTGACCTTGAAAAACACACTTTTGGCTGAAACTACACTTTTCCATAAAAATTTTGCATGTCCAACACTGTGAAACACTTAAGAACATCATTTCTAGCAGTATCCTTAGAGAAAATTTGAAGTTTCATTTGTTTTTTGCTTTGTTTATGTTTGATCTTGAACGGAGTGCTTTAAAGTGATTTTCAGCGCGTGTAAGGCCAAAAGATGAAAAAGTTGATTCCGGACAGCGAATTCTAATCTTTTTACAACGTTCTCTTACTTACAACTTAGAATCTTCATTTCCAATACAGAAAGTTGAAGATTTCAGCATGTCTCACTTGTTTTCAGCTTGTTTTGTGCAAAAACACGTTTGACCTTGAAAAAGTGACAATCTTTGGATAAAACAATTTCCCTTCAACATTTTCAACATCTAACACTTTGAAATACATAAGAACATAGTAAACAACAAGGAGAAATAAAAAGAATGTGAAATTTCATTTGTTTTCGGCCTGTTTTTAACAAAACTATGTTTGACCTTGAAAAACACACTTTTGGCTGAAACTACACTTTTCCATAAAATTTTGCATGTCCAACACTGTGAAGCACTTAAGAACATCATTTCTAGCAGTATCCTTAAAGAAAATTTGAAGTTTCATTTGTTTTTATCTTTGTTTATGTTTGACCTTGAACGGAGTGCTTTAAAGTGATTTTCAGCGCGTGTAAGGCCAAAACATGAAAAAGTTGATTCCGGACAGCGAATTCTAATCTTTTTACAACGTTCTCTTACTTACAACTTAGAATCTTCATTTCCAATACAGAAAGTTGAAGCTTTCAGAATGTCTCACTTGTTTTCAGCTTGTTTTGTGCAAAAACACGTTTGACCTTGAAAAAGTGACAATCTTTGGATAAAACACTTTCCCTTCAACATTTTCAACATCTAACACTTTGAAATACATAAGAACATAGTAAACTACAAGGAGAAAAAAAAAGAATGTGAAATTTCATTTGTTTTCGGCCTGTTTTTAGCAAAACTATGTTTGACCTTGAAAAACACACTTTTGGCTGAAACTACACTTTTCCATCAAAATTTTGCATGTCCAACACTGTGAAACACTTAAGAACATCATTTCTAGCAGTATCCTTAAAGAAAATGGGAAGTTTCATTTGTTTTTAGCTTTGTTTATGTTTGACCTTGAACGGAGTGCTTTAAAGTGATTTTCAGCGCGTGTAAGGCCAAAACATGAAAAAGTTGATTCCGGACAGCGAATTCTAATCTTTTTACAACGATTTCTTTCTAACAACTTAGAAATTTCATTTCCAATACAGAAAGTTGAAGATTTCAGCATGTCTCACTTGTTTTCAGCTTGTTTTGTGCAAAAACACGTTTGACCTTGAAATAGTGACAATCTTTGGATAAAAAACCCTTTCCCTTCAACATTTTCAACATCTAACACTTTGAAATACATAAGAACATAGTAAACAACAAGGAGAAATAAAAAGAATGTGAAATTTCATTTGTTTTCGGCCTGTTTTTAGCAAAACTATGTTTGACCTTGAAAAACACACTTTTGGCTGAAACTACACTTTTCCATCAAAATTTTGCATGTCCAACACTGTGAAACACTTAAGAACATCATTTCTAGCAGTATCCTTAAAGAAAATTTAAAGTTTCATTTGTTTTTAGCCTTGTTTATGTTTGATCTTGAACGGAGTGCTTTAAAGTGATTTTCAGCGCGTGTAAGGCCAAAACATGAAAAAGTTGATTCCGGACAGCGAATTCTAATCTTTTTACAACGATTTCTTTCTAACAACTTAGAAACTTCATTTCCAATACAGAAAGTTGAAGATTTCAGCATGTCTCACTTGTTTTCAGCTTGTTTTGTGCAAAAACACGTTTGACCTTGAAAAAGTGACAATCTTTTGATAAATTACTTTCCCTTCACATTTTCAACATCTAACACTTTGAAATGCATAAGAACATCCCAAACTAAAAGGAGAAATAAAGAGAATTTGAAATTTCATGTGTTTTAGGCCTCTTTTGTGTAAAACTAGGTTTGACCTTGAAAAACACACTTTCTCCTAAACCTACACTTTTCCATCAAAATTTTGCATGTCCAACACTGTGAAACACTTAAGAACATAATTTATAGCAGTATGCTTAAAGAAAATTCGAAGTTTCATTTGTTTTTAGGTTTGTTTATGTTTGACCTTGAACGGAGTGCTTTAAAGTGATTTTCAGCGCTTATAAGGCCAAAACATGAAAAAGTTGATTCCGGACAGCGAATTCTAATCTTTTTACAACGTTCTCTTTCTTACAACTTAGAAACTTCATTTCCATTACAGAAAGTTGAAGATTTCAGCATGTCTCACTTGTTTTCAGCTTGTTTTGTGCAAAAACACGTTTGACCTTGAAAAAGTGACAATCTTTTGATAAATTACTTTCCCTTAAACAATTTCAACATCTAACACTTTGAAATACATAAGAACATCCAAAACTAAAAGGAGAAATCAAGAGAATTTGAAATTTCATGTGTTTTAGGCCTCTTTTGTGTAAAACTATGTTTGACCTTGAAAAACACACTTTCTCCTGAAACTACCTTTTTCCATCAACATTTTGCATGTCCAACACTGTGAAACACTTAAGAACATCATTTCTAGCAGTATCCTTAAAGAAAATTCGAAGTTTCATTTGTTTTTAGCTTTGTTTATGTTTGACCTTGAACGGAGTGCTTTAAAGTGATTTTTAGCGCGTGTAAGGCCAAAACATGAAAAAGTTGATTCCGGACAGCGAATTCTAATATTTTTACAACGTTCTCTTTCTTACAACGTAGAATTTTCATTTCCAATACAGAAAGTTGAAGATTTCAGCATGTCTCACTTGTTTTCAGCTTGTTTTGTGCAAAAACACGTTTGACCTTGAAAAAGTGACAATCTTTTGATAAATCACTTTCCCTTCAACATTTTCAACATCTAACATTTTGAAATACATAAGAACATCCCAAACTAAAAGGAGAAATAAAGAGAATTTGAAATTTCATGTGTTTTAGGCCTCTTTTGTGTAAAACTATGTTTGACCTTGAAAAACACACTTTCTCCTAAAACTACACTTTTCCATCAAAATTTTGCATGTTTAACACTGTGAAACACTTAAGAACATCGTTTCTAGCAGTATCCTTAAAGAAAATTTGTAGTTTCATTTGTTTTTAGCTTTGTTTCTGTAAAATTATGATTGACCTTGAACGGAGTGCTTTGAAATGATTTTCAGTGCGTGTAAGGGCCAAACATGAAAAAGTTGATTCCGGACAGGGAACTCTAATCTTTTTACAACATTATCTTTCTTACAACTTAGAAACTTCATTTCCAATACAGAAAGTTGAAGATTTCAGCATGTCTCACTTGTTTTCAGCTTGTTTTCTGCAAAAACACTTTTGACCTTGAAAAAGTGACTTTCTTGAAACACTTTGAAAATGTTTTTTCCCATCAACGTGTTAAACATATAACACTTTGAAATACTTAAGAACATTCTAAACTAACAGGACACTTAAAGAAATGTGAAATTTTATATGTTTTCAGCTTCGATGAGTTCTTCTTTCCCACTACTGTAGTAGACAAGGAGTTTGTAGTGAGTGACTACAATGACATCATTAGGAAGCTGTGGCTGGATATGATTTTCAGCCTGAAAATGATATGATTGCTCATTAGGCAACTGTTAAGGGAAAAAAACATCTATGTTGTTATTCAGGAAATTGATGAAGACATTGTTGTGGGAAGGATTGTGATGACAGTAATACAGAAACCTTTAGTGTATTTCATCTCTGAACTTTTCCAAACTTCCACTATCCATAACATGGGTGTTTTTTGCTTGAAAGCAAAACATGGTTCCTACTCTTGTGTTAATCAGAATGACCTTCTGGATTATTATCCATTGTCCAAGTACACAGTCTGATATGTCTGTAATAGTTCTTCATCATTCCCTTCTCTTAATTTAGAGCAATGTCTTGCCTGGTGGAAGAATTGAGGGCGGTCATCCTCAGGGCTTTGCCAACCAATGTTGAGAACACCACAGATCTTTTAATTGAGAGACTTTTAGAGTCGCGAACATTCAAGAACATGTAATTTACATTCATTCTCAGATATTTTTATTCAATAAGAAGTTAGTCAGAAATGATAAAGTAATTTATATACGCATGTCACTGTATGTCACTGTAGGTAAACACAATTGGTATTACAGAGTTTGGGAGGAGCATTGAATAGTTTTTTAAAACCAGGCCAACTAAGTTAAGGCAGTTCTTTCCAAAGAGGAAGCCATTGATTCAGCCCAGCTCATTGTTCAACTTCTAATGGCTCACTTTGCAGAGAATCAAGATGGGCTTATTATTCCAAAAAATGTAAGTTTTTGTTTATACACATTGTAATTAGTTCTTACTATGGACAAATGTGTAGGAATCGTATCATACTTATAGGATTTGATTGACTACAAATTAGAATATATTGAAAAAGAAATTGTCTGTTTGTCTACACAGTGCAAGAAAATGGTTACCTTTAAGGCACCATTAAGTTTTTATATATATATATGTGTGTGTGTGTGTGTGTGTATAAACAAACTATATATATAGTTATGTATGTGTGTGTGTGTGTGTGTGTGTATATATATATATATATAATTTTATTAATTTTTTTAATTTATATTTTTATATTTTCCTTTTGCAGCCTTGGTCCCTTTTTCTGGATTTATTCCAACAAAAGACTGTTCAAAAGAAGACCACGACAGTCATCAGAAAGTGGACTTTGAGTGGCACTTTATTTTAAAAAAATGTGTTTTGTGTAAATAGTTCTTTTAATCGTTTAATATATATTTTTCTTTTAATCCTTTTATATCCAGAAAGGGCTAGTTTTTTTGTTTGTTTTTTCTGAAGCTTGATTTGAAGGTTTTATGCACTCGCTTGTATCTATTGGAACAAGAGCTTTAATAAAGTTAAATTGAAAAAAAAAAAAAACGACTAAAACAATAGGTTGACCTTTTTTTTCCCCCAAAAAATATTCAGGGTATAATTTAAACAGTCTTGCTGTTAATTTTAATAGCAGTAACCCACTTTATTTTAACAGTGATATGATGGTGTCACGTCTACGGACTTATGGGGGAACGAAGCACAGAGGTTTGACATGCTGGAAAGGGTTTTTTATTTATAAACAATAAATGAACATAAACGCGGCTCGGTGGCCAAAAACAGTTTAACTTAAACTGTTCAGGTCCACGAAAATTGCGTCCCTTCCGAAGGGGCGGAAATGTCCGGCCTTTATGCGCCGTCAGGATTGGCCACCGGTGATAAGCACAGCTGCAGTCATTCCTGACAGCTGGCAACCACAGCTGCCAGTAGATTACCATTTTTACACACCTTTTTACAGTGCATATAAGGCCCAAAACATGAAAAAGTTGATTCTTATACCATAGAAACTTCATTTCCAACACAGAAAGTTGAAGAAATCAGCATGTCTCATGTGTTTTCAGTTTGTTTTCTGCAAACACAAGTTTGACCTTGAAAAACACACTTTCTCTTGGAAAAACATAGGATTGACCTTGAAAAAGTGACTTAAAAAAATCACTTTGCCATCTAAATGTTAAACACTGAGCACTGTGAAATACTTACGAACATCCTCAAAGAAAATTTTAAATTTGACTTTCTTTTGAAAAAACACTTTACCATCAACATGTTAAACATCCAATGCTTTGAAATACTTAAGAACATCCTAAACTAACAGTATCCTTAAAGAAAATTTGAAATTTCATGTGTTTTCAGCTGTGTAGATTTATGGTTGACCTTAAAAAACAACACTGGAACAACACTTTCCCATCAAAATGTTACATGTCTAACACTGTGAAACACTTAAGAACATAATTTATAACAGTATCCTTGAAGAAAATTTTGAATGTCAAGTGTTTTGGGCTTGTTTCAGCATGAAGTTGTCTTCGCAGAGACAGGACAAAATATAAACAAGGATTTTTTAAATAACAGAAAATAGTGGAAACACAAGGGGAAAACATAAACTAGCCCGCAGGCGTGTGGTGATTGCCAGGAGTCAAAACACATCAAACAGAACAGCAAGGTCAAGTTCACGAAAGGAGTTCACAAAAATGCCGATGCTAGTGATGGGCGGAACCACAGGGCTTTTTAAAAGTGTCCTGATTGGGAACAGGTGATGTCTCCAGGTGCCGTCAATCCTGACAGAGCCCCCCCTCCAAGGGCTACGTCCTCGTAGCCCCAGTAGTATCATCAGTGGAGGCAGTGGGGTGGACGGCGGCAACCACAGGGCTCCTGCCCTACTGTGTCCTCCGGCCAGAGCAACCAGCTTCTTTCCCTGCACCACGCAGGATGTACCTGCTGCTCCGATGAAGGGTCCTGGGACCATGGGTATGTGCCACATAGGGCTGGGCGCGTTGCTGGAGATGGTGGTGGATGTGTGGTGTGGAGGATGGTGGATGTCCTCTACAGCAGGCGGCGGCACTGGTGCTGTGCTACCGTTCAGCTGGGGAACGTCCGGGCAGAGGGAAGGCGTGTCCATGACCAGAGCTGGAGAGGCAGATTCCCCAAAAGGCAGTCCTGGCAGCGCAGTTGTCTGGCTCTCTCTCACACCCCCGGAAGTCACATAGGTCTTAACGGACCTCTCGACGATCGCGGACGGGTCCAGAGCAGGATGCAGGACCCTGAAGGCATCACCCGGCGCTGGCCCCTCCCTTATGGGAGGCGGGAGGCTGGGTGTGTCTCTGCAGGTGATTGGGAGTGAGAATTGGGGGGAGGCAGCAGCAGGCAGCTCCCCCAGCACACTTGTAAATGGTGGGAGGCGGGTGCATGTAGTTGGTACCAGTGGCTGCCTGGGATCTTTGCAACTGGCGGGGGCTCTGGGGCTGCATGGGAGACTACATGGGTTATCTTGGTACATGTATGGCACATGCATTTTGAATTGTGTTGTAGGGGCCAGCAACTTATGTCTGTACACATGGCTTGGTGGATAGCGCCACGCTTACTGCTAACTTGGTTTCCTGGGGGGTCCTCCTCACTTCCTGTCTCTCCTGTTAGAATGCGCTTACAAACAGAACTCACCTATGGACTGACATATGCTATGTTCAAACACAAAGTAGGTCATGTTTGGTATCTTTCTCTTCAGAATTGTTTAATAAAACTGTTAATGAATGTGTCTGAATGAGAAGAAATAGAATTTTGATTGTATGGTGTTTCAGACACTTTTGGGTTTAGAAAGCTTAACGAGTGTGCAAAAGACCCATCCCGCACAACAGGGGTTGGGGTGGTCTGCCCCATGATTCAAATCCTGTCCCGAAAACTTTATGTATTGGTCCATACTGTGTGTATAAAAGCCCTGACTCCTCAGGTTTTTTGGTGTTTCGCCTGTTGGTCTTTCAGCTGATCCTTTGCCTGCCGGTTTTCCGTCTTTTGCCTGCCATTCCGCCTGGTCTCTTGCCTGCATTCCCTTGACCTGACTCCGCTCGAACTCCAAACTCAAAGTTCGCGGCTCATTCCATTGATTATTATTTATAGACCCCCTGGACCTTCTCAGTAAATTTACAGAATTTGTTTTCAACCTTGTTGAATTTGTTTTCAACCTCGTTGTATCTGTGAATAAAGCCAAAATTGTCGGCCACTTTAACATCCACTGTGACAAATTAGAAGACTTGCTAAGAATAGCGTTCCTGTCTATACTAGACTCAGTTAGAGTTAAACAAAATATAATAGGACATACTCATGATGGTGGTCACATGCTCAATCTTGTACTGACCTTTTTAAAATATAGAATATATAGTAACTCTTCTGCAATCTGAAATAATCTCAGATCATTTCCTTATTGCTTTTAAAATATGTCTTATCACAAAAAACTCAAATCCACTATTTATAGAGACAAACGGACAATTACATAAAGTACAGTGCAAAGGTTTATTCATACCCCACCAGACTTATCAACGCTGATCAACTCACCGTTAGACCCCACTGAACTCGACCAAATGTCTAGAATTAACACTGCATAGAACATAAATGGCGTCAGAATAAATTGAACGCATTCCAAATAGCATGGAAGGAGAGCCTCCTTAACTATAGGAAGGCTCTTAGTTCTTAACTCGTCGCTTAGCATCAGCCACATACCAAGTCAGACAGCAACAACTGTATACACTGTATACACTGATACAGCGCTGGTTAAAGTGGTTAATGACCTGCTGTTGACCTGAGTGTAGCGTTTGACATTATTGATCACGCTATTCTATTTGACAGGTTAGAGAATGTAGTTAGGATTAAGGGAATAGCCCTTGTATGGTTCAGATCAGATCTGACTGATCGGCATTTACATTTACATTTACATAGAGCACGTCATTGATTGTAACATGGAAGCACATTGTAAGTAGCTCTGGATAAGGGCGTCTGCCAAATGCTGTAAATGTAAATGTTAATCTAGGTGTCCTCATTGATGCAGGTCTCTCATTCGATTCGCATGTAGATAATATCACTAGAATAGCATTCTTTCACCTTAGAAATATTGCAAAAATATCAGCTCAATGCATGATGCAGAAAAGTTGGTTCATGCCTTTATCACATCAAGATTACTGCAGCACATTACTGTCTGGATGCTCTAATAGGTGCATGAGTAAACTCCAGCTAGTTCAGAATGCTGCAGCCAGAGTTCTAAATAGAACTAGGAAATATGACCGTATCACCCTGGTCTTACAATCACTGCACTGGCTACCCATCAAATTTCAAAATCCTACTTTTTGACCTATAAAGCTCTAAATGGTCTCGCTCCACCTTACCTGAGTGAACTCTGAATTATTTATGACCCACCACGCTGTGATCAATGGTTGCGGGGTCACCACTGGTACCCAAAGTACAGGAGGTCACAGCTGTGAGCAGATCCTTCTCATATAGAGCTCCGCAGTTGTGGAACGGCTTGCCCGTCAGTGTTCAGACACAGTCTCAGTGTTTAAATCTAAACTGAAAACACATCTGTTTTCTTTGGCCTTCTGCTAAAGTCGCAGACACAGTGTCAATTATTAAGTTCACTTTATTACACAGTCACCTTGTTAAACACAGACAGTGTTAAATTCACCTTAGTTATGCAGTCTTTGTTATTGCACAAATATACCACTATAACCACGTATTTCAGTATCAGTCGTACAATGCCCCCGTCTGCTGCTGTTTCTGTTTGTTCTCTTCGAGACACTGAATCAAGCGCACAGACTACTGGCAGACTCCAGTGAAGAGACCAGCAGATAAATTCTGGTTCCTGGCAACTGATAAGGTCTTTACACCTAAAGGTCACCTAAGGTCACTACACCTAAAGATCGAGCCAGCGCTATATTAAGATCTTTTGTTAGTAATCGTGAATAATTCTGGGGACGCCCACTTTATTTATTACGCCCACTATTAAGATCAGTATTTTATTGAAATTAACTATGAGACTCTCTTGGCAGACGAGGTGTCAAACACGTGGAATTGTTAATAAATTACTGAAATCATGTGCTTATGAATTAATTGGCCATGCACCTCATACCTGGCTTGTTCGTATTCTTATGCATGCCTTTTGGACTTAAGAATGTAGCACAGACCTTCCTCATGGATTCAGCACTGCGGGATCTGCCATTTCATCTAACTGGCCGACATACCTCCACAGCCCAAAACGTGTCCCACCTCAGGCTCTTATTCGAATGTCACAGTAAACATGGGCTGATTATCAATCAGGCTAAGTGGCAGTTTGGCTGGGTTACCATTGATTTCTTGGGCCACAGGATCACAAGAGATTTTGCAGTACCACTCCAGCCGAAAGTTGGGGCAGTTACCAGTTTCCCACCCCCCACAACTTGGGATGGTTAACTTTTATTATCCCTGGAGAATGGTATATTTTGAATCACATTGTATGTTTGTGGGCCTGTGCAGCAAGCACAGAGCATGACCTTCCACCCATGTTTAGAACACATATTTGTAAACTGAAGTCATAGAAATGTAATATGAATTGATACCCCTAAGCACACACACGCACGTGCACATAGATGTTTCTCTGGAATTTTGGGAGTGAGCGATTTTGGGAGTCATTTAAATCAGCCTCTGATACATCGTAACTAACCGCAACTGCAGAAAAACTTGTGCATTACAATAATTGACTCTGTCTACCATGGTTTACTGTTGCTTGAGTTTATTGATCAAATCTTCAGCAAAAATCTCCACCACAGGAGCAGCCACCCTCATGCTGCCATTGTACAGGGTATTTCATAACAAAGGCCCCAAAACACTTATCAACTGGTCCACAGAGCAATACAGGGCATTTGTGGATACCAAAGTGGCACTGGCCATGGCTACAATGTTGTCTCATCCTTCCCCTGATACCCCAATCTCCATCACCCCGGATGCTTCGGATTTTGCTGTTGGTATAGTCCACGAATAGTGTGTGAACGAAGCCTTGCAGCCACTAGCTTTCTTCAGCCATCAGTTATGCCCCAACAAACAGAAGTACAGTACGTTTGACTGAGAGCTGTTAGGTCTGTACCTGGCTATTAGACATTTCTGCTCCCTGTTTCGTTTGTTGACCACTATCCCTTGACATTTGCCATGGCTACAGTATTTGTTCTTTGGTCAGCATGGTAGCAGATACAACTCTCCTACATCTCTGAGTTCACGAATGACATCCACCATATGACCAGAAAAGTTAATGTTGTCACTGACTGCCTTTCTCGGGCAGTGACCAGGGCCATCCTCCTGGGCATCGACTATGCAGCTATGGCTGCAGACCCCATTTCTGAAACGAAGCTGCATGCTCTGTGGGTGGGGGACACAAGCCTACAGTTGAGGGACATGGTTTTCTGTGCCACTGGTACTACTTTACATTGTCTATGTCTCCAGCCTCGGCCCCTCATCCCACATTCATTGGCGGCGGCTAGTTTTCGACATTGTACATCAGCTCTCTCAGCCTGGTGTGAAAGTCTCTCAGCGGTTGGTGGAAGCCAAGTTTGTCTGGCACAGGCTCAAGAAAGATGTCAGTCACTCGGCTGCTACTTGTACAGCATCCCAGTGTGCTAAGATTCACAGACACACCGTAGCCCTGCTGGCACCCTTCCAGGTCCCTGAGCATCATTTTGATCACGTGCATGTGGATCTGGTGCCCTCCCAGGGCTTTACTAACCACCTTATGAGGTGGTGCTCCAGAGGTGGTCCCACTCATAGCCCCTACATCCACAGAGATTGTTTGCGCTTTCATAAGCACCTTGGTGACCTGTTTCGGCACTCCTTCTAAGTGGCACCCTTTGTAAGTGACAATCACAATGTACTTCCCTGCCGGCCTAGCCTCTGCGGACTATGTTTTTGTCAGGCACAATGCCCACCGTGGCCCCTTGCAGCCCCCTTATGCAGGCCCCTTTCGTGTGCTGAAAGCTGGAGACAAGAGCTCCATAAACCACTTGAAACCTGCTCATCTGCTCAACCGCTCCAGTGGGGTTGGCCAGAACTCCCCGCCATGGTCGCCCTACAGCGCTGCCACCACCGAAGGCCACGCCCCTCTGGTCCCCCAGGCCCTGCAGGCTGTCGGCCGACCACTACCTCAGACCCCACCTTGGCTCCACGGATGGATTATGTGGTTCACTTCTTTTTTCTTGTGGAATAAAAAGTAAAAATGAGAAAAAATGTCCACAATATGTGCAGTCTATGACAATATGTGTTATTGAAGCAGATTTTCTGAGCAACATGAGAATGAAAATTACATGTGTACAATATTTTTTCTCAAATCCAATAAAATTTATGATTAATATTTATGATAGCTATTTGCATACCAATATTTTTTTCGCTTGCTTGCACACGAAGTACAGTAAACCTCTCGGTAAAAATGGTGGTTTTGTCCTTCGCAAGGTTTCTTTATACTTTTATACTTTAAGTATGTTCTAGAGCCTGTAGTTTGAGTAATTTGAGCAAAACGTTCAGTCAATTAGAGTGTTTGTAAACACTGGTATCTATCTATGTACGTGAGAAAAAATGAGTGTACTTTTGACACATCTGGTTCCAGCACAGTATGTGACGCGTTACTATAGCTAGTTACTATAGCAAACAGGAAAATTGCAGGACAGCCCTTGATGGGTCCTGCTAGGACGTGTCTCATTTTCCAATATGGCCGCGTCCTGGGCAGGCTTCTTGAAATCCTGGACGCCGAGGTAAATGGTCGTTTTGAACATTTTATTGTCAGTGGGGTAATTCGTGTTTTTCTTGTTGTTTATGAGCAGAGCTGGGTGTGTGCGGATCGTTACGGCGTATTATCTGTTGTTAAGAGAACAAAATGGCGCTTTACAGGCTGTCGGCAGTGAGATGGAGTCGCTACAACCCTTACTACATGGAACCCGAACCACGGAGGGAAGTGTATGTTTCCGAGAAGGAGAAAGACGAAGAACGCGAGCTGAAAAGAGTTCGGCCAATAAAAGCGGCAACCTCAGGAACAAGCAGCTCTCTGTTTTCTGATTCAGTTATAAGGTAGTGCACTGACCACAGGCGTTTTGACGAGTTTACTGTACACTGTCCCATCGTGCACGCACTCTCTGCGGCACTGTACAGGAAGACTTCACATCACAATTTGTCTCCCAACAGTAAATTTATTAACGTGATGATGCAGGATGGCAGAAAGGTCCTGGCCAGAGAAATCATGACCCAGGTATGGAAAGACCTAAAGGCATTAGTAAAGTAATTTTTTAATATACTCTGGTACACCTAATATGAATAGCAGACATTTATTTACAGGTTATACCTCCATTTAAAAAACTAACGGTGGAAATATTTAATTAATTGTTTAATTGTTCTGTCTGGATTCTGTAACAGTTTACAAAAATGACCAGGTGCCATTCTTTCCCTGTAGACCTTGGAGACAATAAAGAGGAAACAGGTGGAGAAGTACCACACAGCGACGGAGACAAAAAAGCTGGAGATCGAGTGCAATCCATATAATGTTTTTCACCAAGCGCTTGAGAACTGCAAACCAGTGATTGGGCTCACCAGCATTCAGAGAGGAGGGAAATACTATCAGGTAAAGGAACTACAAACCTGCTCCTCTACAGGCTATAATTATTTAAGAAATGCATGAATGTTGTCTACATTGGGATAGATGTCTTAATGGATTGCTCTATGCAGGTTCCAATACCTCTGACTGACAACCGGAGGCGTTTTATGGCAATGAAGTGGTTGATCACTGAGTGCAGGGACAACAAGCACAGACGGACCCACATGTATGAGAAACTGGCCCAGGAACTGTTAGCTGCTTCTGCTAATGAAGGAAATGTTGTCAAGAAGAAACATGACCTTCATAAGATGGCTGAAGCGAACAGAGCATATGCACATTATCGCTGGTGGTAAATTTTTTCTAGTGGAAGGTCACAGCCTGTACTGTACTTTTTTTTGTTTTTTTTATTAATAATTTGTACAGCAGTCCTGCAGGTTACTGATCCTTTTGGGTTCACTCTCATTAACCCTGATTAGCACCCACTTCCAGGATCAGTGTTTGACTATTAGGCTTAGCCAAAGTATGAATTTGACTGTATAAAACTATATTTGTATAAAAGCTGTTTCACTGATGCATTTATATAGCTTTTCATAGCAATAAAAGTTTATTTGGCCTTGGTTTATCAGAAGGTCTGAAATGGTTCTGCTAAATTGGTCATTTTTTGGTCATTAGCTGAATTGTCCTGAACAATTAGCTTTGTACTCAGATGCACAATGGCTGGTGTTGAGCTGGTGTAATTTTGCTACAGCTTTGATTGCAAACACTGCTGTAATCAAATTAGAGTACTTTCACTTCCAAGTAACCTATGATTTAACATTTTACACCAGAAAAGATGAGAGTTATGAAGGGCTTTTGGTGTCAGACTTTTGAAATATCATTTATACAGCAAGAGATTTTTCCCATATGCAGAACTATACATGTTGTCTCCTTTTAGCTTTTCCAGTTAGGGGTTGCCACAGCGGCCCAACTGCTCTGGTTGTCCACAAAAAAATTGGCAAATATAAGTTAGCTGGACAACAATATCATGAGTCAGTTATAATTAATAAACATATTGTCTAAACTAAGTAAAGTATTGTTATATGATAAAAACCAGATTAAGTTTACCTGATCCTGCGTAAAATTAATGTCAGTTGCTTATGGACTGTTCAATGAATTAAATAATTTCTGCCATTGTGTTTTTTTATGCTATTTTTTTGTGTTGTTTCAGGGTTAGTAAAATTCAGTTTCCATATTTCCTGCTAAATTAAGCAAAACTCCATTCAATTTACATTGATTTGGGGGTATCCAACTGATGATGTTTTGTGGTGAGTATCAAAAATTACCAATGTATCCACTGTCAATTAAATTTGTTTTGCTGTGCACAACAAATAATAAAAAAAACACTCTTTGAGATATGATTATTGGTACTTTTTAGGCATTTTAGACTGGTTATTAATGTAAATGGTTTTACTATAATGCATATTAGTTAAATTAATAATATGATCATGCACAATCACAGTAGTGTTCTAATGAAAGTGATTGCACAATCCTTTGATTGCGGGAAAAAGATTATTGTACAATAAAAACTTTTAAATGTTTGAATGCTCATGTATGTCTACATGATATTAAAATAAGTACTTCTGGTACTTGACGTCTCACTCCGCCCACATCTTGGTTCGCTCCACCCCCCAGCTGCAGGGAGGTTCATTGCAGGAATAAATGCAATGGCCCTTTAAGAGTTCAACGGGTCACGTGATGTCCGTCTCGTGACAGACCGATTGCAGGAAAAGGCGTTGAGTCCTCAGCTGAGTTTATATAAACTCTTTTGGTACGACTGAAATATTTCGAAAGATGGCAGCGCGGCAGTAACTTTGCTGTTTTAAACCCCGCCTGGTCGACATGACCAGCCTTTGAATAATCGCTGAAATTTGAGGTTTAGCCGAGGACGAAGTTGTCGCATGCATGGCGCGTTCGGAACTTTCATTTTCTCCGTCTTGTTCTCTTTGTTTTTGTTCACTCTTGAGGCTCGTATGCCGCCTAGGGGCTGCGCAGCAACGTCGAGCCACCGCGTGAGAGAACAGGCAAGAACCAGCAGCGCGAAGCAACGAGTCGGTCATGGACAGCAAACCTCTCCTCCAGGACAGACCTCCAGCCTACAACAACGTGACGGGGCCGAACTACGGCGCGATCCCACCACCACCAGCAGCGCCACCCCCCTACCAATACCCAGTCGGCCCAGGCAAGTCCCCCAGCTTTATGTAGAACACATTGCTGGGAAAAGTCATCAAGCTTTCTGAGTCGCTCTGGTAAACTTTGATCTCTGCGCAATGTGATGTGTTTTTTTATTATGAAGTTGACGAAGCTGGAACTTCCTGCTTCACTGCGGTTGTAAGTGGAAGTTGCTGAGACTGATGTTCATTACCGCTAAGCAGCAGTAGTTCAGATGCAAGCTGCTCACTTCACTCCTTCTCTATAGAAGGTATATGACTATATTTTATAGTCAAATGTATATTTTATATTATACTGTTGTGCTTGAGAGACAACATTGACCGGAGTCTAATTCCTTGTATGTGTTCACTTACCCAGTCAATAAACGTGATTCTGATTTTGAACACTTGTGTGGCTGCAGACAGGAGCTCACTGGATTCTTCCACTTATGGTGCTATTTCTCTGGACAAAAAAAATTCTGTCCCACAAAATCAACTTACACCTTGTTTCATATTGTCCACAAAAGCAAAAAATAATCACTACTTTTTTCTTTCACAGGAATCCAAAGCAGCTTTTTAAAAATGAAATCAGCACCACCATTTAGTGGACAGAAGGCTGTATTGTATGAAGGACAGAAATTTGTTTTCTTTACAAAAAGTACTTTTGTCCAGAAAACTCATTCTGACAATGACAGAATGGGCAGTGGTGGCCAGCGGGTTGTCCAATCCTGAAGTGTCAAGGTGCTATAGAGCTATAGAAAAGTACCGTCCCCACACACTGCTGCCTGGGTGCCTTTCATGGCTACTCACTCAAGGGTGATGCAGGGTTAAATGCAGTGTCACCGTGGGCATCATGTGATGTGCTGTATCACAGTGACAATGACACTTTCACTTCACTTCAGAATGTTTGCTCTCAAAGAGTTTCAACCAATTCCAACCATTCTGTTGACAAAAAGTCTCTCTGTTGTTAACAAAATGTAGAACCAGTCAACAAAATTTGTCTTTTATACAATACAGACTCCCTTCTGTCAGGTTCTGATGTCAATTCAGTGTGAAAACTAGGCACCATTCCTTCACAATTAGAGCACAATTTATAATAAAAAATGCTTGTAATTTTTGCATGAGCAATATAAACCTAGGCACCCTCCAAAAAGTGGCAAAATCCAAAGTAGTATCAAAATGTATAGGTTTCATTGGCATAAGTATTTCAATTCTCCAGACTGACCGATTCATTTCTCAATGTTTTACCCCACAGCCTACCCAGCTGGCCCTAGCCATATCCCTGCTGTGGCACAGCAGCCAACATACACGAGCACGTACACCATTGTCCAGCCCTCAGTGGTGGTGGTGGGGGGATGCCCAGCTTGCAGGTAAAGCACTCAAAGAGGACTGCAGATTCAAACTGTATTCTTATTTTTACAGTCTTTTCATCCTCATTCCAGAAATATTGTTATTATTTATTATCTTTAGACATAAATATGTTAAAAACAAACCAAACACACCAAAATGGCACCATTTGTTTTTCAGCATATATACAGGTCCTTCTAAAAAAATTAGCATAAGTTCATTGTTTCCTGTAATGTACTGATAAACATTAGCCTTTCATATATTTTGGATTCATTACACACAACTGAAGGTAGTTCAAGCCTCTTAATGTTTTAATATTGATTATTTTGGCATATAGCTCATGAAAACCCAAAGTTCCTATCTCAAAAAATGAGCATATCATGAAAAGGTTCTCTAAACGAGCTATTAACCTAATCATCTGAATCAACTAATTAACTCTAAACACCTGCAAAAGATTCCTGAGGCTTTTAAAAACTCCCAGCCTGGTTCATTACTCAAAACCGCATTCATGGGTAAGACTGCCAACCTGACTGCTGTCCAGAAGGCCATCATTGACACCCTCAAACAAAAGGGTAAGACACAAAGAAATTTCAGAACAAATAGGCTGTTCCCAAAGTGCTGTATCAAGGCACCTCAGTGGGAAGTCTGTGGGAAGGAAAAAGTGTGGCAGAAAACTCTGCACAACGAGAAGAGGTGACCGGACCCTGTGGAAGATTGTGGAGAAGGACCAGACGTTGGGGGACCTGCGGAAGCAGTGGACTGAGTCTGGAGTAGAAACATCCAGAGCCACCGTGCACAGGCGTGTGCAGAAAATGGGCTACAGGTGCTGAATTCCCCAGGTCAAGCCACTTTTGAACCAGAAATAGCGGCAGAAGCGCCTGACCTGGGCTACAGAGAAGCAGCACTGGACTGTTGCTCAGTGGTCCAAAGTACTTTTTTCGGATGAAAGCAAATTTTGCATGTCATTCTAAAATCAAGGTGCCAGAGTCTGGAGGAAGACTGGGCAGAGGGACATGCCAGAGGGAAAGTCCAGTGTCAAGTACCCACAGTCAGTGATGGTCTGGGGTGCCATGTCAGCTGCTGGTGTTGGTCCACTGTGTTTTATCAAGGGCAGGGTCAATGGAGCTAGCTATCAGGAGATTTTGGAGCACTTCATGCTTCCATCTGCTGAAAAGCTTTATGGAGATGAAGATTTCATTTTTCAGCATGACCTGGCACCTGCTCACAGTGCCAAAACCACTGGTAAATGGTTTACTGACCATGGTATTACTGTGCTCAATTGGCCTGCCAACTCTCCTGACCTGAACCCCATAGAGAATCTGTGGGATATTGTAAAGAGAAAGTTGAGAGACGCAAGACCCAACACTCTGGATGAGCTTAAGGATGCTATCGAAGCAGTGCCACAGGCTGATTGCCTCCATGCTACACCGCATTGAAGCAGTCGTTTCTGCAAAAGGATTCCCGACCAAGTATTGAGTGCATAACTGAACATGATTATTTGAAGGTTGAATTTTTTTTTTTTTAATTGGTCTGATGAAATATGCTAATTTTTTCAGAGAGTAATGTTGGGTTTTCATGAGCTGTATGCCAAACTCATCAACATTAAAACTATAAAAGGCTTGAACTACCTTCAGTTGTGTGTAAGGAATGTAAAATATATGAAAGTCTAATGTTTTTCAGTACATTACAGGAAATAATGAACTTTATCACAATATGCAAATTTTTGGTGAAGGACCTGTATATGTACACATATATACTGAATCATTTATTTATTTATTTTTGTAAAATGTCATCTATTTGTAGTAAAAATACACATGTAAAGTACAAATTACTAATGTTACATAAAGTAAAGGTTACTAATGTAACCTCATAAAATTGAATTAACTCTGTGGCCTTGTTCTCGCATCGCGGTCATTTGTTAAACTTTGACTGCTGCGTGCTGTGACGCATTTTCGTGCGACATGTAGAATCGAAGCAGGCAAGGGTTCTTACTGTCACTTCAAAACACACTCAAAAAGCGGTAAAGGAGAAAAGGCGGATCTCTACCCTCTTTACAAAAAAAGATCTACACATTATAGTCTTACTGAGAGTTTAGAAAACTATGCATTTTTTTTTTTTTTTGCTGAGTATGCAATGTGTTTGGTCTGAAAGTAGCTTTAGATTTTCTCCAATGAGCAGAACAGTCTGTGTTCAGTCCATGCTCAGCTGATGCCACAGACATCTGAACCAGGCGTTTTTGTGGCGTCAGGGGAGTGCAGACTGAGCACAGACCATTTTTCTGCTCATTGTAGCAAATCAAAGCATCCACACGGGTCTATGAGACCTTAACTCTTGTATTTGAAAACATCATGTGACCATGAAGTTTCATTGAAGAAGTTTCATTACAAAATCCTGAATTAAGAATCTCACAAATGCTTAGCATTAAACATACATAAGATCACAGTATGTCTTTGATTTTCCTCTCAATTAGAGTAAACAAGATGACTGCCACTGCCAACCATGAATCATTGTCTGGCTATAGTCAGCTACGCTGTTACCAGACATGCATATAAATAACTTGAGTGAAGCGTTTTTTGCCTTTGCGTGAACCTGGGGTCAAGTCTCCTTCCTCCTTTTTTATGTAATCTTTTTATTAACATTTGACTTTGTGGTTTATTTTGAGAACCTGACTACATGATTTTAGGGCTTGTATACTTTCCCAGCTTGTTCTATGTGCCATGTAGTAAATTAGCACAAATCCTCTTGTTACTATAGCATGTACTTTGCTTCTGAGTACCAGCACCCAAACTCATTACACTTTCTGGCTGGGTGGAGGTGGATATCTTGAGTCACCAGCACTTCAAACCAATCATGTGTCCTGGCTGGTGGAGAGTATTGAGGTGATCTTGACTACCAGCACCCCACACCAGTCACACTTCCTGGCTGGCAGCTAGTTCAGAACCTCTTTTATCTTGGCATGTTGCATCAACATTTTTATGTTTTTACTAAAGACGACCCATTTGTTGATCTAAAAGAAATGACATACTTTGATTTCCCTTTGGGTTACACGTTGCTTTACTGCCACTTCTGAACTGTAGTTTGATTGTTTGCTGTTGTCCTCTGACCTCATATTTTATGCCTGCCTGCATCACCTGACCTCTCTGTATACTACACTTGTGTGACCAAAGAGATAAACGAAGGTTCAGGAAAAATAAACCCCAAAATCATCAGAATATCTGAAATATACCACAAAATATCATTTATTTTCACTGTGCATTCAGCTAGATGTTGAGGAATTTGTTAAAGAACTCAACACTCAAAACTTTGTTTAAGAAATTAAATATTCTGATTGCTACTTTGCTGTTCTATAGATGCTTGACAGCTAATTGTGTCTGTGTGTACTGACAGCACACATCAGCATTTTGACGACTGTTTACAGGGAAGCACCTCTTGAACCCTGTGAGCACCTGTTCAGAAATGTTATTTATTCACATGAATCAGTGTCATCTGTACTTAATCTTTTACTGATCAGGCTCAGATGAAGGAGGCTGTAAGTGGGGATGCTGCTAACATGGAGCAGGCCAACAGATGCATTACACATTTTGTACACATTCTGTGTCTATTACATGGGACTAGAAAACACTCACATAAGACACATACTTTTGATTTCTAGTAATTGATGTCTAACAGGAATTATATTTTTTGCAAATAACTTCTCTGTATTGTCATTTCCTGGATAAATCTCTTTGAACATCCCAGTGTAATCCAGTAATGACCAGAGGATTGGTTCCCCTTGCCGAGCCTTGGTTCCTCTTGATGCGTCTTCCTTTTCAGGGAGTTTTTCCTGTTGCTACCATTGCCTCTGGCTTGCGGCTTTGTGAACTCTTCTATTGTGAGGCACAACAAAGCGCTGTCTAAATGGAAATTGATGGAAAAGGGGACCCACTTTCTTAAAATTCCTTTAAGATATGATCAATACACATTTTTCCATCTATTTGATGATAAAAAAATATAGCAGCAAAATTTTGCAATATAGCATGCAAATTTTCCACTGATTTCATGGTAAACATTAACCACATTAATTTCTTGTAATTGGAATATTCTAAATGATTTGTTATAGTTGTGTTCTGATTAGGAATGTGACACTGAATATTCCTGTAAAACCTGACCCTGTTTAGTGTAATCTAAGAATTTGTTATTTTTTGTCTCAGGGTTGGGGTTCTCGAGGATGACTTCACCTGTCTGGGCATACTGTGTGCCATAATCTTCTTTCCCATTGGGATCCTCTTCTGCCTGGCCCTGCGACAGAGAAGATGCCCCAACTGCGGTGCCACTTTCGGCTAGAGGCCAAACAGTAGACCAAACAGGACTTTTCTTTGTGGTTTTAATTGTCCTTGATCATTCTTGCGCACACACTCAATTGATGCATTTTTGTTTCCTGTTTTGAAATGCATGTGAGAATTTCTGAATCTCTTATATTTGACACATTCAAAATAGTCATGATTGACTGCTGTCATATTGACCTAGTGCACAACTTTGCACTGGTGCCTTTGCTCAGCAAGAGGATAAAAGCCAATAGGACTAAAGAGGGGGGTATTAATTATTGTTCCCATCTATATCTTGCACACCCGTTCTTCCTCAATTTGTCCAATTTCCGTTTCTCTGTCTTGTTTTTTTTTTTTTGCACTTGATTCTGTAGCTGTCCAGTAAATCACTGCATTTTTGTTCAGAACCCAGCGGGTCTCTGTCCTGTTCCTGCAATTTCCCCACCAGAACAGCTTCATCAGGATCAGCCATGGAGAACCACTGGGTTAGGTGGCCATGCAGTCATTAGTCTGAAGGGGATTGTTAAATGAAGTTTGGTGTCGTTGTAAACGATGGATTCTTTTCCTGTAGATACTCAGCTCATTAGAGCCAGAATTTGCCTTTTGCCATGACACATGCACAAAGAATGAATGCAAATGTGTTTGTATAGCCTGTAATCGTTCCAAAGTATATAAAATGAAGAATGAACAGCCTACTGCAGAATCCAGGCATCATATGTATTTCTTTTTTTTTCATTGGACTTTGTTGTGGTTCATATCTCATGATACCCATGTCTGGAGGTGTAGGGGAACAACAGCATTTAATGTCTTCTTTTAAGAAATGCAATCAATGCGCACCTCATTAAAAGCCTTTAGTGCTTGTGACAACCCTTCATTTGCATGAGGACCTCCTATGAGCATTCAGTAGTGTAGGGTGACTGGCCATTTGACAGGCATGACACTCTCATGAGACATTAAGGTCCAACATCCTTCAGGTGTTTCCTCATATTTATAACCATGGTAATCGGCAGACTAATTATCAGTTTGGAATTAAATAAATGCCCAGTCATTCCAAAAACATGTTACGAGTTGGTATGATTATGCTGTATACAGAAAAAAATCTGTTAAAATGGTTGAATAGAGGAATGCTCATAATGACTATTTTAACATAAATACATCAACATAATTGCTGTTTTAATAGGAAGACCAGCATGTAAATAAAACTGTAGATATGTTTAGTATCAGTGGGTAAAATATTTTTAGTTAGGCCTACATAATAGGTTTTTGTAGCACACAATGAAATGTTGAGTGAATTAATTTACATAAGTTACTAAAAGGTAAAGCAAAGGACATGTCTGTATAGATACGGAAAACAATGGAGACTGTTCCAGTTAAAAACAGTATATTCATATATCTGATCTTATCAGGAATCTACCATCTTATTAATTTTACCAAATAACTTACAGAGAACTATAATAAGTTGTCCTATGACATCTGAGAGATCCTTTATTATCTCTTATTTAGCGATGGTGCTTGAATGTAATAAAATGACCACATGTGAGTGTGTCCTGCACACAGATCAACAAGGCAGCAGTGAAACAATGGTTTTCTTCTCATTCCATGGTGTTCTTCTCCAAGATTGTCAGATCATGGGCGCAGACCTGTCATTTGTGACTGTTGGTCTCAGTTTGACTGTGGCAAAAGGGTTCCCTTCACTGAAGGACAGGCAACAATACACGTAAACAAAATAATTGAAACCACAAAAACCTCAAACCATATGCATATAACTGCCTAAATGCTATTGGCTATAAGAATTACTGCACAGGAAAAACAGTCAATATTAATGATTCTTGTATTTTTTTCATTTTTGGAAAACTCCAGAATGAAAACGATCACAATACACTGACACTACTGAGAGTTGGAGGATGTCAAACTCACCCTAAGAAAGGAGGCCTTGATGTCCCATTTGGTTTACTGATCTGCAATATGAGGAGAGAGCGCAATGATTCATTATTTTGTGCAATGAATCTGATAATGTAAGCTATTGTACACGATTCTACATCATGTACATATAAGTCATCTGACAAGCAGATCTGTGCATTTACCAAACCATGTCTAATAAAGGGTGAATGATGGCGGTATGTAGATAGTTGACAAGTACAAGGTACAGTCACCTTACCTGTAGCACAAGCATGCACACACAAAACACAAACTAAAATATACAGTCAACTAACCTGTAGCACCAAAATAATTTCTAGCAGAGCGGTATACTGTAACATGTTGTCATCTTTCACACATTATAAAACAGAAACATATTTGTGAACAATTTAAATATTTCAAAATCCAAACCATCAAGTCAAACATGGATTAGATGTAGTTTATGTCAATAATTTGGCATAATAGTTGCTCTGGGTGTTTTTTTTATTATTAATATTCATATTATTAATACTATTTTTTATTTTATTAAAGTTTTACATAACAAAGAACTGAAGCTCAGTGTCTCAGAAAGCACGGCCCACACCACCGGCCATACCAGCCTGCAGAATAAGAGGAGACCCAGGCATATACTGACAAATAATAACTCACACCTATTGTAAACCTTGAAATATGTTAACCTGGATCCATAGACCTATATATTTTAAACAGAGTTCAGCTCTGGATATTTTGAACAAATGTTGTCCTCTGTTGCCTCCCAAAGACTACACCTGGAAGTGCTTGTTTTATTCAAATGGGGGACAAATAAAATAGGTTGATTTGGGGTAAATAATGCAGTCATGTGCCCAACCACTGCCCAATCACAAACTGGAAAGAGACTAATAATATACATAAAAGAAATGATAATTTTCTATGATGTAACGTTTTAAAAATAAAGTTCCCACGTATCAAAAAGACGTCAGTTTTTCAATGATCAGCAAATATTATTCATTCATTGATTTTTGTTGTAGAAATGTCCACCTTAGGTTAACATAGCAGAGTTTATTGATTTACTATTTGAGTATATTTTTACTATTTTAGTTATCAATTTGTATTCTAACAAAACATGTTTCCCGTCCTGGGAGCATGGGCTAATCTTATCTGATTAGACAAACAGGGTCACAACAGACTCAAATAAACATAATAAAATGTCAGTAGAGTTCACCTCACAGTCTGCATTTTTGTACTGCTCAGAATTATTGTTACTAACTGAAGATCAGAATCCAGTGTTAACCTGAACCCCACACCATATTCTGCATTACAAATCAAGAACCCTGTTCTCCTGCATGGTGGGACTTAGGGTTTAGGTTGAGGTTTTTCACAAAGCCTCTCACATGATAATGGTCAGTGTGAAACTGAAAACTACTGAGAGAAGACAGGCCAGATCACATGGCACATGGTGCTACTCAACTGCAAATGAAGAGCTATATTCTCTCCACTGAGGAATGAGCACGGTGCCACCTTGTGGCAGTTTTCCAAAACAACAAAAAATGCAGTCATGCAATGATAATGATGTATGTTGCTCCGGACTACAGTGTCTGATAAAAGGCATAAATGTAAATGCATTTGCAGTGCAAAATATGTATATAGTATAATCTGCTGTGGTATACAATTTTCAAGAAATGCTGTCAGTCTGCATCTAAGCAACACCTCACACAACAAAAAAAAAGTAATGCACTATGTGTTCTGACAGCATCCTGACCAGATCTTTCAGTTACAGTCTGATCAATGAATATTTCTCATTCATCTTATTCCTAAATTAGTCATAAATCCAAAATCAAATTAGATTTGAAACAATTAATATGTAATAAATAGGGACTTTTCAACTCCTTTCCCACAAGATATTTCATTATTTATTCTTTATTCTTAGCCAATGACGAGACCAGTATGAATCTTCAGATTATTAGCCATTCTGATTTAAAATGTTAACTTAAATTATTGTTTACTCTTGTGACAGTGGAAACAACAACTTCTTGTTTAGCAAAGTCATAAACTAAAAGAAACAGATTCTCTTTGCTGTGTGTAAAGATAGACCAGGAAGCTGATATTGTCTGTGAACCAGGTCACATGATATGGAAAGCTGAGAAATGAACCAATTCACTATGAACACACTCCAGGTACAGTAGTCAGAGTAGAAGGGCAGATAATGCCAAGTCCTAATCAGTCACAGTGTCCTACTGCTAAGTAGATTTGGACATCATTGTTCCCTGGACAAATCCTCTTTAAGGTATGCCTGACCTTGTTGCTCAGAGCAACTGCATGAAGCTGTAATCGTATCTGTCTAAACTATTCTCAGTACCACACCCTCCAACCTCACACCTGGGCAGTGCAGGACTCAGCAGCACGCACGCACGCACACGTGCACGCACACACACACACACACACACACACACACACACACACACACACACACACACACACACACACGCACTTGTTATGTTAAAGCAGACAGTGAACAACAGGGTAACATTCTGTGCAAATGTGAGCAGAGAGTGAACAACAGGGTAACAACAGGGTAACATTGTGTGCAAACATGAGCTGGAATGATCAAACATAAAGAAGAGGTAACACACCTACAGGAAGCAACATTGCAGTGAGCAATGACAAATAAAGAAAGACTTTCAGATTAGTGAATTACCAAAATAATTAGTTGCAACCCTAACATTGTGCTAATGAGATAAAAGAAGTCTTTGTATCATTATAAGTATAATTAATGTGTAATGTTTTAGTTAAAAAGTAGTGCTGGTAGTGACTGGCTTATTGATCTGAGAACAGCGTTATAAGGCGCCCCCTAGGCCATATATCAAGAAAAACTCGCACATACACTATCTTTCCTCACCTATCTACATACAAACCTCATGCATTATACCATATATTCCTCATGCATATACATACAAATCTCACGCATACACCATATATTCCTACATAAAAACCTCACAAATACACCATATTTTCTTTAAAAAATGTCATGCGTGATGTGCATGAAAAACTATGTTTTTTTATGTGTGTTTATTTTGCAATGATATAATTATGCTACTAATTAAATCAATGGCTAGACTCATTGCTTTTTCTCAAGTGGTAGCTGCACTTTTCCCAGAATGGTCAAATCCAATATCGCTGTTCTGTCACACTTCTGACATTTTTGAAGAAAATATGGTGTATGCATGAGGTTTGTATGCAGATGCATACAGTGGTGGGCAGTGGTGGCCTAGTGGTGAAGGAAGCGGCCACATAATCAGAAGATTGCTGGTTCAAATCCCGAGCCGCCAAGGTACCACTGAGGTGACACTGAGCACACTGCTCACTGCTCCCCTGGCGCCTGTAATCGCTGCCCACTGCACACTACCAGTGATGGGTAAAAAGCAGAGAACACATTTTGTTGTGTGTACCGTGTGCTGTGTATCACAATGACAATCACTTCACTTTACTTTATGGAATATAAGGTATATGTGCGAGATTTGTATGTAGATGCGTGAGGAATACATGGTGTATGTGTGAGGTTTGTATGTAGATGCGTGAAGAATATATGGTGTGTGTGAGGTTTGTATGTAGATGAGTGAGGAATATATGGTGTATGTGTGAGGTTTGTATGTAGATGCGTGAGGAATATATGGTGTATGTGTGAGGTTTGTATGTAGATGCGTGAGGAATATATTGTGTATGTGCGAGGTTTGTATGTAGATGCGTGAGAAATATATTGTGTATATGCGAGGTTTGTATGTAGATGTGTGAGGAAAGGTAGCGTATGTGCAAGCTTTTCTTAATATCAGAATCCAGGGTGAACCTGAGTAACAAATTACTTGTCAGCTTGATCCTGCAGTGAATGAGTCAATATGATCTGGACATGTTAAGTAGGGCTGAGTATTGTGTTTGAGAGGTATATATATTGTGAGTTTGTATTTTTTGGGACTCTGACCGTGTCTTCTGGAGAGGGTGTAAAAGAGTTCTGGGCCGTGCTGGGCATATTTCTGTTGGGGGAGTCACTGTAGTCAGGTGGAGGGAGCACCACAGGAGTTTCGTACTCTTCTTCAACATCCCGCTGTAGCAGACTGACCACACTCCTGCTGCGTGTTGGGGTGTTGGATAAACTGGGGATAGACAAAGCATTACCACTCAACATTCAAACAGTACTTACACTACACTATACAGTATAGTGTAAGTATGAATTACACATTACAATGAATTTCTGTCCTTGTTCTCCATGACAGAGTTTGAATAAAAATATTATAAAATGAATGAAGAAACAGTCATTGACAATTACTGATGCATCAGACACTCAAAGAAACTGAACTAAGACCATAGCAAAATGATCTATAATCAATCAGCCCTTTAATGTGATAAACTTACATCCAACGTCAGGCTTCAAACAGCCTGAGTCAGTTACTGAAAGTGTGTTAAAGTGTGTGTGTATGTGACGAGGGCAGAGAAATTTTACCTGTTTACTGGTGGCTCTACATACGGACGACAGTAAGAGGATGGAAACCAGCCCCTTCTGAGAGACACACATTTACACACATTACATCAGTGGAAACAAGCATATTCACTCTATACTGTAACAGTTCAGGTTCTGGTAAGTGTCCCTGAGCAAGACACTTAACCCTGAGTGTCTCCATACCACTACAGGGAGAGAGTATGATATGTCCACCACAGTTTAAGAACCAATATTGCATATTGCAACATAAATGGAATTTACTATAGTGGCCAAATGGCATTTACTATAGTGGTAACTTGTGTTTGTATAAAGAATTCTGCTGTGTCAGTAAACCATCACATTATACCACTATTCATTTTATTTCACATGGGAATGACATCATGAATTTAATGCTGGGTGTTTGTGTCTCACTGTTTCGTCTTCTCCAGTTCCCCATACAGCCAGCCGTCCCTCTCTTGAGGAATGAGAAGTGTGATGAAGTCGCCGTCATCAAAACTCAGAAGAGTGGAGTTGTCTTCACATGTGTGGGGGAAGATGGTGCGCACCCTGGGCCTGCGGGCCACGTTGTTGAGGCCAGTGGACACTGACACAGACCGTGGCAGACAGCTATTCTCCTCACAGTTCTGGTCTTGTGGGGCTGGAGGATGAGCACGGATTAAATAAATTAAAAAATCTCTGGGTCTGTTTCTCAATTAAGCAATATTCTGTATTTTCTTGACAAAAAGCAAGAACTTCTAAAACTTACAAAACATGTTAGCCAAAGGACTAATCTGAGCCTTCAGAAGAGGAGCAGGAGGTGGAATCATGCCGTCCAAATTATTCTAGTAGAAAAATAAAAAAAATATGCATGACTCAGTGCTGGTATTATCATGGTTGGTCATACCTTACATAATGCTTACTTTACTGTGGCGCTGTGTTTGCGGAGATGGCTGAGGTGTGACAGCCAAGGGAGTTTGGATGCCTTCTATCATAGACATGATACTTTCGGGCACATTGGTGGCATCCGTGCACTGGTCCTGCCAGCTGGGCAGCTTAACAGTTAGCATCTCTTTTGCCTAAAAATAGAGGTGAGCTTGAAATGAAAGCACAGAGGTTGCCTTAACTGAACCCTGACATGCACAGAATATGGATATTACTCTGTTGAGCGAAAAGTGGTGCAATAATATTTCTGCAAAACAAGCATGTGCATGTGCAAAAAGAAAATGTAACTTTTTTATTATTTAGTACATTGTTCTTGTTCTATTATTTCTTCTTATTAATATTAATATTGTGTTGCCTGTCCATTTTTCTTTTTATTATTCTTTCATAATAGCACATTCAAAATTCAGAGGGCAAAAAATTTGGAACATTTTTGCCCCCTGAAATTTGAACAGGCCAGAGATCACAGGCTGGGCACAGAATTGTATCTGTGATGAGGATACCAAAATTATATTTGCAAAGATTAAATGTATAAACAATAACACACCCAAAAGGATAATCAAGACTCTGTATAGTCAAGTATGCTATAAAGACTAGAGCTGTAAATCTTGGCCCGGGTCGGGTTCATACTCAATTTATATCATTTTAGTCAGGCTTTGGTCGGCTTGGCTTGGCTTTGTCAGCAAACACGAACTTCTGGTCTATAGTACCTATTCTTAAAGTTTTTGCTGCTTGCAAATTTGTTTTGGTGATTGGTAAAAGTGTTTTTAATTAATGTTGTAAATGTATTCTATTAATTTTTTTTTTTATTGAAATGTTAATTTGATTTGCAATTCTCATCACGGCCCATCCATGGGGGACCGACATGGATGGGCCGTCCGGCGTTTGCAGGCGTCAGTCTCTGGCATGTCCCACTGAATGGCCGCTTCTCACCGTGCTTTGGCCTGGGCCTGAAGCCATCAGCACAGGACAGCTGCCACTCATCTATTTGGACTTCCGTCCCCCCTTCACTTTGGGTGGCACTCCAGGAGTAGTGCCTAAGGGGGAGGGTACTGTCAGGATCTGGTCCGGAGGGGCTAAAATGGATCTGGATGTTCATCCTGTGCTATTATGTTTCCTGATTGTTTTCACCTGTGTCTGATTGTATAAAGCTGCCCTGTCCTACAACTGTAGGACTATACAACTTTTTCTCTTATTGGACATCACAAACCCTGCATTGACACCATTTGCAGGTTCATTCTACCCTGGAAGGGGGTCCCTCTCTGCATCACTCCTTTCCAAGGTTTCTTCCTTTCTTTTTTCTCTCTCCATCACCCAATCCTATTGCCCGATCTTCACTTCCTCTTTTTCTCAAATGGGCTGTAGTAGACTAGTTTCCTGTACGTATGTATAACGACCTCTTTACTTTTGTATTGTGTACCACAAAGCTCAGTGTGGTTGGTGGTTGGATGCTTTGTCAACCTATGAGTTTGACATTCAGTATCGCCCTGGCGTGACAATATAGATGCTGACCTGTTGTCTAGGAACATGACAGAGTGTGTAACTTTGAGATGAATGAGCGTGTGGGTAACTTTTTCATAGTCTGGGGTAAAGACTATCTGTCAGCAGGTGTCTGTGTCCTCTTGACACCCCAAGTTGGGTGGGCCAATTGGGGGTGTCCCCTGAGTATATTCCTGACTTTTATGCCTTCCCAACATATATGGGAATGAGATCATTATAATTTATGCCCAAACTCTCAAAATGGCTCAGGAAGCTGTTGAAATTATCAGACCAGCAAGCTATCAAGCAGGGTTAGTGGACAGAAGATAAGAACATTTCAATTGACCTGAAGAGAGACTGAAGTTGTCCATAAAAAAGGATTACTATACAGTGCAATCAAGAGAGGTGGTAAGTCAGCTTGTCCTGCCTAAAAAGTTCCGGGAAAAGCATGATAACCCAAAAAAGCATGGACATCTTGGACAGGAGAGAACCCTTGACTTGCTTAGGAGCCAATTCCTTTGGCCTAAAATGTTAGTAGATATAGAAAAATACATAAAGAATTGTGGTGAATGCATCACCCAAAAAAACCCTCAACTAAGAGCAGCTCCATTGCAACAAATTGTGACTCATGGACCTATGGACTGCCAGCAAAGATTCATTCTGATCAAGGAGAGCAGGCTGATCAGAGAACATCTAACCTTAATGTATCAACCTATCACCTAATTTTTGGCAGAGAGGTCAGACTCCCTGTTGACTTGTGTTTTTTGTGGTGTGAGAGATGCCTGTCATTTGCAGTAAGTCTCAAAGCTGAAGGAAGAATTGAAGCAAGCCTATAGACTGACTGGAAAAGATGCCTAACACACCAGTTTTTAAGATCAAGCAAGAAGATGGAACACATGGTACCAAAAACAATCCACAGGGAACATCTTCCTCCCATTGGACAGATGTGGTGGGAATACCTACAGCTCAGCTGTAGGACTGTGTAGAACTATCAATTGTGTGGTGTGTATTGAAAGGTAGATTGTGTTTAAGCAGCACCAAGTGTTGCCATCATTATCTTACTCAATCACTGATAGTTTCGGGTTCCCTGAGGTGTAAATTAGGGGGCTGAAACCAATGCCTCTCCCACATCTTAACATTTCTTCTTTCGAATTCCATGCAGTCTTATATCACCCTCCAGGGCCACTTCGGACCTTTATTGATGAATAAACTCTGCTCAGCATTTTCTCCTTGGACTCCCCCCTAACTCTCCTTGGTGACTTCAACCTTCCAGCAGCCAAACTCCAATCATCATGCCTTCATCCTCTTCTCCACTCTTTTTCCTTGACCAACAGCAACATCTCTCCTACACACAAAGGAGGGAATGTCCTGGACCTTGTAGCACATTGTAAGTCGCTCTGGATAAGGGCGTCTGCCAAATGCTGTAAATGTAAATGTAAAATGTAAAATGTAAATGAATGTCCTGGACCTGGTCTTCAGTCGTCCTTCCCCAACTTCTGACCTTTCTTCCACTCCCCTTCACATCTATGACCACCACTTCCTGACCTTCACACTCACTCTACCTACAGGATTCACAACTGTCCCCCATCCATCCTTCATTCGACACAACCATCACACTGTCTCACCTTCATCTGTATCTTCCTGCATTCTTTCACATCTCCCAACCTCTGATTCATTCTTCTCCTTACCACTACAGACAGCTACTAACTCTTTCCTCACCTCACTTTTTCTTTCCATGAATCACTTCTGTCCTCTATCAACAAAAAGGACTTCTCCCCCTGTGCCCTGGCTCTCCAATACATTTCGATTACTGCGCAGAGTACTTCGAGCAGCGGAGAGAAAATACAAGAAATCACAGTTTGACTCAGACCTATTGCATTACCAGAATCTTCTGCGCATATTTTATACTAACCTCACTAAAACTGCGTTCTACAAAGCAAAATTGGAAGCCTCTGCCCACAGCCCTCAAAAACTCCACAGCATCTTCTTATCCCTACTCAACCCTCCGTCTCCCCCTGCCCCAACTTCCCTAACAGCTGATGATTTTGACAACTTCTTCACAGGGAAGATTGAAAAAATCTGTGAGACATTCTCCACCACAAATCATACTCTACCCTCTGAAAATTCTACAACTGCTCTAGAGCTGCACGATTTGGGTAAAAAGACATTATTGAGATCAATATTGCGATATGCAATTGCGATATGATAAAGGACACTTGCTTGTATATCAATGAAAAGTCACATACTAATATGAAATGAAATGTTTAATTTCAAAGTGAAACATACAAACTACTTATAACAACCTGAAATGCCCAGTGCTTTCAAAATACAATATTCTACAAAATTAAATAAATCACAAAAAACTCTTTCACATTACTGTCAAACGGCAAACCCTGGTAAGGCTAAAAAACTGTTTTGATTATTAGCGTGTCATGCGCCGTCTAACCTCCGAATCGAAAATCATATGACCAAACATGTCACATCCGACTGAAGTGAGACTTCAGTCAGCTCGCAAACTTTGAGAGAATGAGAGAATGGATCCGTTATGTTGCCGATCCAATGTACTAATCATTTAAATCTCAGCTTTTTGCATTCATGTAATCGCACAGACTGACATCACGATTACGATTGCGATTAGATTAATCGTGCAGCACTAAACTGCTCTACATCAATTTTCTAAGCTCACATCTGATGAAATCATTCAGATAACCCAACCACCTGTCCACTAGATCCAAACCCTTCAACAGTGCTTCAAACCATCTCCCCTGACCTCATCCCTTTCATTTCTTATATCATAAACAGCTCAATGTCATCTGCCTTTAAAACAGCCAGGGTTCTTCCAATCCTAAAGAAACGCACTGCTGATCTTACAGACATCAACAACTACAGACCAGTTTCCCTTCTCTCATTTCTTTTTTCTCATTGACTGCTGTGTCTACAATCAGCTATCACTTCATCTGTCACAGAACAACCTCCTGGATCCTAACCAGTCTGGCTACAGAACAGCTCATTCTACAGAGACTGCCCTTCTGGCTGTTACCGAGCAGCTACATGCGGCCAGATTGGCAAAACTGTCAGCGGTTCTTATTCTCCTCGACCTCTCTGCAGCATAACCAAAATACTCTCTTGTCAATCCTGAAGAGGCTTGGAATTCAGGGCTCAGCATGCCAGTAGTTTGCTTCCTACCTTGTTGAACGATCTTACCAAGTGACTTGGAAAGGATCCACTTCTGCCTCACGTAGACTCTCCACTGGTGTCCCTCAAGGCTCAGTGCTAGATCCTCTCCTTTTCTCCCTCTACAGGAGATCACTTGGTGAGGTCATTTCCTCACATGGATTATCCTACCACTGCTATGCCAATGACACACAACTCATTGCAGTAACAATAGACAACCAACTCTACTTCTTGACTCACATCAGCAGTCTTTCCCACTCATGTAGATTCCTTCTCTACAATATCAGACGAATCCGCCCTTATCTATTAACACAGGCCACCCAGCTACTGGTTCAGTCCTTAGTAATCTCACGACTGGACTACTGCAACTCCCTTCTAGCTGGTCTACCTCTAAGTACCATCCAACCTCTACAACTCATACAAAATGCAGCAGCACGACTGATCTTTAACCTTCCAAAAAACTCCCACACCACCCCTCTGCTACGTTCCCTCCACTGGCTCCCAGTAGCTGCACGCATCAGATTCAAAATACTGATGCTGGCCTACAAAGCCAAACATGGAGTAGCCCCATCCTACCTCACAGCCCTTATTACACCTCGCACTGCACCACGTATACTCCGAGCCTCCAGTACTGCTCGCCTGGTCCCCCCATCGCTAAAGGTAAAAGGAAGACATTCATCTAGACTCTTCTCCTGTCTTGGGACCTTGTGATGGAATGAACTACCCCTTGAGGTCAGCTCAGTCACTGAGTATTTTCAAACGGCAGCTCAAGACCTTCCTCTTTAAAGAATATTTAGATTAACTTGTAACTTTCTTATTGTCGAACTTGTGTACAGAATCTACAACAGAGTTGGGGGTCCTAATGAACCGGAACTTATCACTTTATCAATGGTAACTTGAAAGCACGTTGTAAGTCGCTATGGATAAGGTCGTCTGCCAAATGCCTTAAATGTAAAGACTCATATACTATTTCTCTCCTATGGAGACCAGCAAGCCTGCAATATACCATCAAACCATCAAAGACCAACATTCCTTTTCTTTTTTATTTGTGAATTGTTTACATGCATTTTTCTTTCTTAGATGTTGGGTTGATGGTCCTTTAGGAAGTATTTTCTTCAGAAGACACATTTTGTAAAAGGTCATACATGTTTTGTGCAGTGTGGAGAAGAAGAAAACAGGAATGGGAGTCTCCAGGCCAGATTAGTGTCCTGAGTCTGGTACCTTGTTGTGGAAGGCAGCCATCTGATAGGAGAAGGTGCAGTGCTTGTCCACCAAAAAGCAGAAGCGTCGCTTTTCTTCCAGCAGTGCCTCTTTACAGCCATCCGCAATGAACTTCTGCATGTCCATCTGTCGGTGGGTGAGTGTCTCCAGGCACTGACAAAACAGTAGAAAAAAAACTGCTACACAATACCTCCAACTGGAACAAGTAGCACAGACCCAGACTATTCCATCACTTTTATCAATAGGCACACAACCAGAAACTAGATAAGATAACTACATTAGTGGATGCAATGAATGTTCTTCAAAAATAAAACAATGGACAAAGCACATCCATGCATACATATGTACAACAGCATGTTTCGGGGTTTCATATGGGGTGATGTACACAGATACAGTAGATGTACAGATTTCTCACTCAGACATAGAAAAGAAAGAACGGACACACAGGAATGCTAACTGACACACCATGTTTGCACAACTGAGAAAAAGGACATAAAACATTAAACAGTGACTCATTCTTTATTGTGTGTGTTCAAATGTATGTGTGAGTGTGTCTGTTGTCTCTGATGACTCCCCAACCCCACTCTTGTCCACCTTCCACTCCCTCCTTTGAGTTCTCTCTTTCTCTCTCTCCTTCTCCCAACACAGACATCTCTTGCAGAACCTCTAAAAAACAAAATGGCTCATAGACAATAAGCCACAGATGTTCCTGACTCTGTATGTTAAAAGTGAATGTCCAGCTCTGGCATTGCAGCTGAGTCTACAGTAAACCACACCACATTGCATTTACCTGATGACAAAAGGATGAGAGGAGCAGTGTGGTGCACCATTGTTGGAAATTACCTGTCCACCACTATACCTCTCTGTCTTTTATAAGCCAAGTGGCTTTTGTGAGGGAGCGATATCAGCCATATTTAAACAGCAGACTGCAACAATCAGTCCTCAAATAAAGTCACTTGTTTCTGTAAATTCATGCCGGGCACAGTATAAAGTGCACATCCAGCCACACACACATAAGACTGGTCTTTCTCATGACTTAATCTCCACACCATGCCATTCCTTGGCTGCTCTACTGCGAATTTAGGAATATAATGGAAGAATACCGGTGTGCGTAAAAGGCAAAAAATGTCTAA
Organism: Denticeps clupeoides; assembly: GCF_900700375.1. NCBI lineage: Eukaryota > Metazoa > Chordata > Actinopteri > Clupeiformes > Denticipitidae > Denticeps > Denticeps clupeoides. The sequence goes on along the minus strand of NC_041713.1, from coordinate 25,290,854 downwards.
AGTATGGGACCATTTTATGCTGTGTAAGGTGGACAATGTAGTGCAGTGTACACACTTTAAAACGGACCTGTCCTACCATAAAAGTACATTTTCAATGCTACAGCACCTGAACCGAAAACATCCTCACGTGAACTGCAGTTCTCCAAGCGGACTCGGAGCTTCTACAAGGTATCATATTTTTATGATTGCTAACTGATATGAACATTAGTGTTTCTTAGAATGTACATTATTTGTAATTATTGTAACCTGTGTTATGAGTCGATAGTGATGAGGCATGATAAGTAGCAAGAGAGCAAATAGAAAGATCTCACTCATGTAATTCTCCCGCGTGCTCCACACACACACTGATAAGTTACATCTCAAAAACACGCCTTCCCTTTACATAAGGTAGTAATAATAAATGGAACAGATGGACAAATCTACATTAATTAGCATATAGATTTACCCAAGATGGCTCTGGTGAGGTCGACTGCCGTCACCACTGCTCCGACCCCGTTTACTTTGTTTTTTAAACAAATTGTTGTATGAGTTATCTGATTAATCGATTAATCAATGAAAAGCCTTAACTAAATGTATGAGACATGATAACTAAATGTGTGATGTTCCACAAAGACAAAAAACTGCACAGATCCAGCCACGCTGTGCATCATAGGGGTCTATACAGGCGTCTATATTGTGTACCCTATAGAAAGCGTACATGTTCCGCAAGATGATCCCTCCTGTTCAGACAAGACCATGACAACAGAAAAAAGGCACAGAAGAGACTCCATGTCCCAGCCCATTTTAGTGTGGTATGCTGGCTGTTCAGCAGCAGACAAGAAAGCCCTGGGGACGGTAGTGATGACACTAAGCCACCAACATCATCAAAGCCTCCTGGCATCCTGGACGCTGTGTGTTACAGTTGCTGCCCTCTGGTAGGCAGTATACGTCAGCCAAGACATGCACTTCTAGATTTAGAGAGAGTTTCTTCCCATGCCTATTAGCAGATTCAACTTCAATAAGTTGCAAATTCTGGTGGGCCAGCAATGTCACACATATTCAATCTGCTGCTTTTAAAATGCATGTATGGGTTAGGGTTAATAAATTTTATTGTATTTTGTGTTTTATTTATTTTAGCTACAGCTATTCTCAGATGGGCTATAGCAGGGGGTAAACCCCTTTTTCATTTTTTAAATTAAAATAAAACTAATGACAAATAGGCTAACCTGTGTTTCAGAGTTTTTTTCATGTACATCATGAATGTTTCACAGAAAGATTGATTAAATGGGTTTAGTTCTGGAGCCAGTAACCCAAAGGTTTTAAGCTTTGATCTAATAAAAGTACTGAGTTTGAATAAAAAAAACTTTTTTGTGAGGAATAACAGCTAATTGCTTGCTCATTTTTTACAGAGGATTTTCATGTTGCATAACACACTATTGATGGAGTTGTTTAAAAACGCAAAAGTTGGAGTTATCCGATTGCTCGATTAATCGATGAAAAAACGACAGAATACTCTATCCCAAAAATATTCGATAGTTGCAGCCCTAGTAAAATGTGTAGAAACGTAATTATTCACCTCACTCTCCTTGCACTCATATTTGGAAGCGTTCTTGCCCTGGCTTTTCCTCCGTAGCTTCTTCAGGTCCGCATGTGAGCGATCCAGGGAGTCCTGCTTCAGCTTGTGCTCTGTCTGGTATCTCTTAAACGTGGCCTGAGGACAGGAGCAATAGGGATAGACAATTTCATAATTAATTTAAATTTGTAAGTCTGTAAGAATGTAGTCAGTATGTCTGTCTGAATTGTGGTCTTCAGATAGACAGATCATAATTTAAAAACCTGTTACCATGGAAATACACTGAATACAGTGTAAACACACAAACACAGGTGCAGAATTGCATTATGTCTCACCGTCATGTACTTTACATCCATTTCAGTCTTTCTCTCCAACTCCACTATGATCTCCCGGTGAAAACGCTTGAACTATGAGAAGAGGGAAAGAGATGTGAAAAAAAGTGAAAATTCCCTGTTGAAATTCAGAGGTGAACACTAGGGGTGCTTTGCTCCACCAGCAGAAAGCACACAATCTGAAAGTAGTTTTGCAAGGTTGACCAAAAAAAAACACATGACATTCATATGGTCGAATTGAGTTGAAAATGCTGTGGCAATAATGCAAAATAGAGATCAACATGGTAACTGCATTACACATTGCAACTTTCCTTAGATAACCACTACAGAATTTGTGATGAAGGACAAGAAATCAAGTGAGCCAGCATCAGCAGAAGAAAAAAAAACTAAATCCTAGAAGAACAGACAATGTGACAAAGCTCCTCTTGCTTTTGGATGTGAGTTGTGTAGGTCCAGGTTCTTAACCTGCATTCTTTTTCAGGCTGACAGCAAAACTCCAGTAAATAATACATGACAGCCCATTCCAGAAAATGCAGCTCATCCTTTTTCTCACAGTAGTCTCACAGATAGAATGAAAAGAACTTGCCAATCCATTCCATAACAAAGAAGGAAAGGAAAATAACAGATATTGTTTCAATGCAATGTTAAATATGTCTGTTAGATTTAAGTAATGTAGATCAAAAGTGTTTCTACAACATAAAATTCTTATATAGTTCATAATAACATACAGTATGTCTCACATACAGTATGTCTAAACTGTTGATAGAAGCTCAGCTGTTTTTGCTGGCTTATGGTTTGACTGTATTAGCTCTGTGTGACTGTGTCACCAGTTAATTTCCCCCATGGCTTCCTTGGCAAGTTGAAACTTGTTCTGGCGCAGAAAGTGGGGTATTGTTTTGATGTGTGTTCTTTCAGTTCCCAGGAAAAAATAAGCACTTACCTCAGATATAAAACAGTACAGATACTATGTCAATGATTTAATAGTGACAGACGAGGTGGTAGTAGCCTAGTGGGTAACACACACACATGAACCAGAAGACCCAGGTTCCATTCCTGCTTACTACCATTGTGTCCCTAAGCAAGACAGTTAACCCTAATTTGCTCCATGGGGGGGACTGTCCCTGTATCTACTGATTGTAAGCCGCTTTGGATAAGGGCGTCTGATAAATGCTGTAAATGTAAATGTAAATAAAGTCAACACTCCCCTCGCCTCAATCGTTTCAGGTATAAAGTTGCAATCCAAGCTGTTTACAGCCAGTCTTTTCCAAGGCTAATATTACAATTTTAAATGTGTTTGATATTACCATCAAAAAAACATTATCTGGCTATAACCAAAAAGGTTACAAACAGCAAAGTAGACTTGTAAATAGTGACCCTGCACAATCCAATGTAACTTGTCTGCAAATGGAATTGCTGGACATGGGATTTGAACACGCAACCTTGCGGTTTCAAGTCCGCTGTGTTTACCACTGAGACAACATTTCCCACAAATACCTCTTCTATGTAGGGCTGCAACAATGAATCGATTGAATCGCTAAAAATCGATTACTAAAGGAGTTGGCAACATATTTCCTAACCGATTCGTTATGTCGCGCGACGCAGAGACGTTTGATTATTTAAAAAAAATACTTTATTTGAGCGTGGAGCGGAGTGAACACACTCGGTCTCTCTCGCGCACAGATGCTAGCAGAGTTTGGCGCCTCATAGACAGCGCGGAGCAAAAATAAAAAAAACGAGCGGAGGTAGAGGACAGATACATGGCGGAGGCAGAGAAATCTGCGAAAAATTTTTGCAAAAGCGACATGGCACGGCACGGGAGCACCACGGCAATGATCCAGCACCTAAAACGCAAACATGTTGGAGTGTTTGAGGAGGAAGAAGGGGGTTCAGCAGCAGGGTAAGTCGCTACAGAATCCTACTTTTGTTCCGTTTTGAAGTGAGGAACGTAATGTCCCTGGTGCTGGTGTTTAACTCGCCGCGGAGGAGAACTAGACGGGGATTTACAGCGCCACCTACAGGTGTGGAGGGGGGATGAAACAGCGTTCGGACTGTTCTCTGCGTCTCCGCGTGGACGACTCGCCTATTGTGTCCCTGAGCAAGACACTTAATCCTAAATTGCTCCAGGGGGACTGTCCCTGCAACTACTGATTGTAAGTCGCTCTGGATAAGGGCGTCTGATAAATGCTGTAAATGTAAATGTAAATGTTTACCCGTCATCCAGCTTGACAGGCATGACAAGTTAGCGTTAGGGTTAGCAGGGGTGCTATAGTTACTTTGCACTTTGCATTAAAAGACTAATTTTGTCTTGTTTCCAGTCCAAATATCTAAAAAATCTTAAATCAAGATTACTAGACAAGAAAAAAAATGGCATGAGAAAATTAAGTGATGCTTAAAACTTCTGTTTGAGATTATATCTCTTTTAAGATTAGTTTTCTTACCCCATTGGCAGATAATTTTGCTTGTTTTAAACAATCACTTAATTTTTAGATGTTTTATCAGAAAACAAGACATAATTTCTTATGCTATTTCATGTGTCTAGTAAATGTATCTTGATTTAAGATTTTTTAGAGATTTGGACTGAAATCAGTACAAAACTACTAAGTTAGAAAAGCATTTTTTGCAGTGTGTGTGTGTGTGTGTGTGTGTGTGTCAGTGTGAGTTTGTGCGTCTGCGAGTGTGTGCATCTGCAGTGTAGTGTAGAGAACAAGTTCTGACATTCAAACAAATCCTGTTAAATTTTCTGATTTGTATTGTTCTTTATTTTTTTTATAAATTATTTATTGTTCTGGCAGCTCAGGTGGCACTTTATTTAAAAAAGTCTATATTTGGCAGATGTAAAGCATACGTGTATGTTTTTTGTGTTAGTCAATTTTTATTTTATTTTATTATAACAGCTCAAGGAGCAACATGTTTGTGCACTTTCTAAAGATTTTGGTTCTGTTTTTGAATAAAGGGTTGGAAATGAATGGTTTCTACGATTATTAAAAAAAAAAAATAATCGACAGATTAATCGATTATTAAAATAATCGTTCGCGCAGCCCTACTTCTATCAATAGAATATATTATCTATTACTATTATTTCTACTATTTTTTACTTGGCTTCATTATTCATTTCACAATTGTTTGTGTTGTCTGTCTTCTTGTTGTCTACATGTTTTGTTATGTATGTAGCTGAAATGACAATGAAGCTCATTTCAATGTGAAATTGTTTTACTAATGCTACAATTTTGATTGAAAGGAACACAAAAGACATCTTCAATTAATTTATTTTCTTATCCATGTCTCTTCTTTAATTAAAAACAACCATGGATATTCAAAAGTTTTAAATAAATTGTAAATAAAATACCAATAAATTATCAATATCTGACTAAATGAATGTGGGAGAGCAGGGAACAGAATTATTTCGAAAAAAGGGAAAAAATAAACTCACATTTTCCTCCAGCTCCAGATTTATCTTCTTATGAACCTCTGATACCTCCATCAACACCACCCCTGTGAAAAAAGTCAGAATAAAAGTTTGTCCATCAGTTCCTCCAATAGATTCTGGTTCGATTCTGGCTCAAAGGACAGTTCTTGGGACAGTGGTGGCCTAGCTGCTAAGGAAGCGGACTCATAACCAAAGGGTTGCAGGTTCGAATTCCAAAACACCAAGGTGCAACTGAGGTCCCCTTGATCAAGATACTTTCATGGCTGCCTAGTACTCACTAAGTGATGGGTTAAATACAAAGGACACATTTCATTGTGTGTCATTGTGTGCTGTGCATCACAATGACCAAAACAATCACTTTGAATCGCACTCTCACTTGTGGATGGACTGATTCTCCCTGCCTTGTAGTTTACAGCTTTCCATTATTATTGTGTTTGATTTGTTGACGTTGAGAGACGAGTTGTTGTACAGACATCAGTTATTCAGTCGTCACATTCCCATTTGCGATAATGTGTTGTCTGCTTACTTGATGTTGGATCTGTGTTTAGCAACAGTCGTGAGAAGAACAAGGAGTATAAAAGGATGCTAGGCACACATCCCTGTGGTGCTACAGTCCAGTGGAAAGTGATGATGAAGTGTGTTTACAGATTCTCAACACCGGGGGCCTGGCTGTAAATAGTCAAGCTTTACACCGATTTTTGAGGGGATGATGGTGTTAAATGCTGAGCTGCAATGGATTCTCACATATGTATTTGCCGTTTCCAGGTGAGAGTAGGCTGATGACACCCTTCTTGTTTGTTAAGCAAATTGAAGCAGGGCCAGCATGTGAGGGAGGGAAAACCAGATGTGACCTTTGACCAGTCGCTCAAAACACATAATGACTATGTCAGTACAAGAAGAGACCACTGGTTTCGTTAAGCAGGAATGATAGTGGAAGAAGTAATTGGGTTGAAGATGTTGGTGAGCATTGTGACGGTTGACCTCTTTACAGGACTATCACACATCATTTTGAAAGTCTCTGACTGACAAAGTACACAAATGTTGATGAAACCAGCATATGTTCCCACTTTGTATGAGATTTACATTAAATATACAGATCTTATAAGTTCTTATCTGTAGGCATCAGTGAAAAGTAAAAAGGCATGCCAGTGATTTGCCCAGGAACCTGTGCCATGGGTGACCAGTAAAACCCGTTTCCTACCAGGAAGTGTACTATAATAACCAAATATGTATTTTCCAGTCACATGATAACTCAGCAGGACCATAACTGTGGGATTTAGATAAAACAACGGTCACTCACCGAGTTCTCTGGATACCGGAGACACTGCTGCATTTTCACCAATCTTTGAAACGGCATCAAAGAACATTTTTCCTGCAATAGCCATGGCTGTGGAATGAGACAACAATTGGAAAATCTAAATAAAAAATAAATCCAGGCAGCATTCAAAGACCTTTACATTGTGTAATTAGATATAATAGCTTAATAACATTTAACTTGCATACTGCATATAGCATAAACAGTCACATACTCACCAGCCACAGACTTCTCATAGCTTTTCCCAAGGTTGACCAGGTTCCGGAGCCCTGGGTTGAACTGCTCCATGACATTCTGGAGTGGACAGGTTAAATATTTAACACTGGAATACTTAAATCTAAGAATTTAGTTAGGAAAATGTAAAATATTACATATGCGAAAGATAAGACAGATTGATGGCCCTCTGTCTTCCATTCACAGGTCAAATTTCTCCTGAGTCCCTTAAGTACAGTGGCAAGAACAATTTTCAACTGGTTCTGCCATAAAATGTGATATGATTTTTCACGTCTTTATTGGGAACAACCATAAACAACTCTTATTGCTAGACTGTGACCTTGACCTCAAAAAAGCAAATTGTTGCATTAGCATATCTGGAGGCTTGGTAAGAAAATGAGTTTGGAGGTGTGGATCAGAGCTACTTTGACTGATAAAATAAACTCCATAAAAAAAGAATATGCCTATGTGAGCCATGTCTCCCCAAAAAGAGCTTTCAGAGAATCTGTGATTAAGAATTTACATTGTTGCCTATATAAAGTTTGTAAAATGCTCGCTGACACGGCACAGTGGTGTTGGTAAATCTTTTGCTGACTGATGAGTGTGACGTCCCGTTGCAGACTATGGGTGTATTCTGTTTGAGTGTGTGTGTCTCTCTCTTTCTGTCTCTCTCTCTGTAATGTTGCAGGGTGGCTCCTCATCAGACCATGATTGTACTCCTCCCACTTCCTGCCATGATTGGTGGGCTGTAATAGGGAAGAGGACTCAAAATGGCGGGTGCTTTGGGACAAGAGGGGGAATGTGGTGTGAGGAGGAGAATGTTGTTGGCGAAGAGAGGGTGTTGTTGGTGAAGTGAAGGATTGTGACCAGAAGACAATAATAACTTAGACTGCCCAGACCTGTTTTGTTGTTTCAATGTCCTTGTTTGTAATAAACAATTAGCCTTAAGTGTTGTCGTGTCGTTTTGGAGTTTCTGCTCCTATGTCCCTCCTATGTCCCATTTTTTGTCCCTGACCCTAGACCGGGGGCGTAACATGAGACTAATACTGAAGTATTTAGGAAGAACATGCAGGACTACACCTAGCGAAATAAGAATGCTACATGATGAAAACATAATTCCAAACATGAAGTATGGTGCAGGAAACATCATGATCTGGTCCACTGCATCAGGACTTGCAGTCATTGAGAGGAAGATGAATTCCAAGTGTGTCAAATAATTTTGCAGGATAAGAAAGAATCTGTATGTCAGATGGAAATATGTAGAAGTTGGGTGATGCAACAGGACAATGACTCAAAACATCAAAGTAAGTCAGAAAGGCTTCAGAAGGGCCAAGTCAGAGTCCAGACCTCAACCCAGTAGAGATGACTTGAGAGCCAGGCACATGAAACGTCCAAAGAATTTAACAGAAGCAGTTCTCCTAGGAAGAACAGAGATTCCTCCTTAAGGATGTACAAAGCATCTCACAGTTTTTATGACTAGTATTATATTAATATAAATATGTTATTTTAATTCCAAAAAAAAGATCTCCTGTAGCAGATAACCCCAGAGCAATCACAGAAAAACAAAATCTCAATAAATGCTCATTCATAGTTTTCTCTCTGTGCTACTGGTGATATTATCCTGCTAACCCTGTATTTCCCCAGAGCATCTTAGATCACCCACCCTCAACCTCACACTGAGACTTCAGCACACCTACCAGTCGCAAGCACAGCACGTCCCCCTCACCATGTAACGGTCCCCTTACTTCCAGCCACACACCTACTGTGCACTCCCCTCTCCCTCCCTCTTGACCTTGATGAAGATGCAGAAAATCTTAAAATTCCAAAAGGATGTAGAAATTCTGTAGTTTTCTGGTGTAATTTCTGTGTAAAACAGGTGTATAGTGTTATAGTAGACTATGGAACTGGAACTTCTCCCATACAGTATATTGTTTTAGGAGAGAATGTTTTTTAAAGTTAAATAAGGGTTACTAGGTAACATTTGAGTGCAAAGGTTATATTTCATAGTTAACCTCTGTTTTATTTGTTTCTGGAAAAGTAGGTAGGAGATTAAAATATTAAAGTCAATTTTACAGACAAATACTTTAAAGAATGGGGTCAAAAACAAAGAATGTATTTTGTTTTGCAAATTTAATACATTTCATATTCGAAAATTATAAATGTTAGCATTTAGGATTGTTGTTTTCCATCAAATATTCAATGTATATGCAAGGCCAATTTTGATGAATTCCCATACCAAATTGATACATTAATTTGGTCATTTGTATCAGTTGACAAGGGTTGATCAGTCTGCTTTTATTCTGACTTTCTGTATTATCATGCAGTTTACATTTACATTTACGGCATTTGGCAGATTTTATGAATCTGAGATTTGGCAGATTTGGCAGTTTTATGAATTTGAGTGAAAATATTATATCTATCTATCTATCTATCTTTTATATATATAAAAGATAGATAGATAACAAATATATGTGTGTGTGTGTGTATATATTTTATTCCCAGCAGAACATAATGTTCAAACTGAGCTCATTCCAAATTTGAGGCCTGCTACAGGTTCCAGGTTCCAGTGGCTTACTAATGGCTGAAAAAACTAAGTTAAAAAAGATTCAGATGGGAGAATATCTAGAAACTAATTAAGTTAATTGATATGGGATTTGTTGTATGATTAGATATAAAAGGGAAGTCTTGGAAAGGCAGAGGCTCTCAGAAGTAAAAGGATTGTGGAATACTTACATAAATATGTATTGTTTTTTTTGCAACGTCAAATTGCAAAGGCTTTGCAAAACTCATCATCTATGGTGCATACTATGATCAAAAGATTCAAAGAAACTGGAGATATGTCGTAAGTGTTATGTCCTTTAGGCTGTAGAATGGCTTGGGGTGCTCTGTGTTATGTGTGTTCTCTTTTAGGCTGTCTGCTGGGGGAGGAGATTTGGATTACGGTTCCACCCACCAATTCCCTCGTCAACTGGCAGCCAATCAATGCACTGGACCATTCCAGCCACCATTCAGTGCTCATTGTTGTGGAGCCGGAGGAGGAGGAAGCGAGAGGAGAGTTTTGGAGTGTTGTAGAGTTACAGATAAGCCTTTGTTGTGTGTTAGTCCTCCTGTGAATTGTTGTGTAGTTGTTGTATATAGCAGGTTTGGTTGGTTGTTCACTACTCACTGTAAATAAAAGCACAATATTTCACTTGGGCCTGATATCTGTGTCTTCCCACTGCACACATTCCCCTTGTTTGTTGTCATGTTTCCTGATGCCTAGACAGGGACGTGACATAAGAGACAAGGCCGAAGTGATACTCATTTCCATGATTGTGTTAATGGCATTACTAAATAGGCCCTGAATACTCTCAGACCACTGTCATTAAACACAACCAGCTCTATTGTGCAAAAAGGAAGCCATATTTGATTATGAAAAGCTGTAGGCCCTGTGGCCCAAGACTCAAAAGTGGACAGTGTTCTATGTTCAGAAAAGTCCAAATGTGACGTTCTTGTAGGTACTCATGAATGCCATGTCCTCCATGTTGAAGCATGTTATAAGTGTTCAGTTCAAAAGCCAGAGTACCTGCAGGAATGGGGTAATTTCATACGGTTTAGGCAGACTCCATATTTACGGAAGGAACTATGAATGCTAAAAGGTATATTTGGTTTTAAGGTTTTAGAGAAAATATGCTCCCATCCAGATAACATCTACAACGCAAAACCACATATTCCAGCTATTACTATCACATGTATTAATCTGAGAAGACTCCAGGTGATGAACTGGCCTGCAGTCCATATCTTTCATCTATAGAGGACATTTGGTGCATAATATATGTATATAAAAAAAATGACCACAAAACTCTTCAGCAGCTGGAAAACTATATCAGGCACAAAACTTCAGAACCTCATAACCTTGGTGCCCAGACATCTTGTTTTGAAATGAAATAGGAGAAGCTACACAATGGTAAACAGTTTTGAGACATGTAGCAAGTTCAACATTTGAAATTAGCTTATTTTGTATGTAAAATTTCTCTTTTGTTATGTTATCTGTATTCTGTTCTGAATACAATATTTGCGCATAACATTTGAAAGCCTATTGAGGTCCACTCCACCCTTCAATGTTTGCATTTTTTATTGAAACAGCAGCAACTAGACTGGCTATAGCAATTAAAGACATTAAATTCAGGAATGTGAAAATTAGTCAGCCTTTATGCAGATGATGTGTTACTTTTTCTCCAGCATTCACAAACCAGTCTCACTGAGGTAATTACATTAATAAACTCTTTGACAAGAATATCAGACTATTCAATAAATTGGTCCTTCCAATAAATTGCTCATTCCAGAATTTTTCTTCCATCCCACTACAAAGTGAAAATATAAAATATTTAGGGATTAACATTTTACCTAGGCTGGTAGACATAATTAAAATAAAGCACATCCCATATTTAAAGAAGGTAGAAGATGATCTGGCCATACCCAGATCACTCATGGGAAGGGTTGCCGTACTAAAAATTATGGTTTTACCTCCATTGGAAGGACAAACCACTGTGTTTTAGCTTAAAAATGCTGCAGTTTACGTTTGTGGTCTTGTGGTGACTTATTTGCTTCGTTTTGAGGGACGTTTATTTTGACATTATGTGTCTCACGGTAGTAGTGCTGAACGCGAGAAGCGGCAGGAAGTGAAGGGAAGTAAAACAGAAAGAAAGGTAAAAGATCGTTGTTTTAATGTTCAATGTAAGATGGAATTTAATTACTTGTACCCTCCAAAGTGGCACAAGCTCTTATGTTGGTGACGTGAATTTTAATAAAACAAGAAAACCATCAGATGAAGTCTTCACCATCATTCGGAGGAGATGCTACAGTAACAGCTTTACCTGCACCTGCTTCAAAGAAATGCTTACGCAATCCACACACGGGGATGGCGTGAACAACAGTGAATTGCGGCATGTGTGATGGTCAAAGGAGACGGTAGAATGGACAACATTAAGGATCTGACAAAAAAACTAAAGACGGAAATACAATAAAGTATAGCTTTACTACATCATGGATAAAGCAAAGGCACATCTAGGCAAGAATTAAAGGAGTTAATTGAATGCAAGGAAGAAAGACTAGCTGGACTTGAGCATTAATTGGAGTATGAAGAAGACATGCTATTTTTACCACTGTGTACACAACGTTCTCCCAAACCCATTGAGAAAATGCAGGATTACAAAATGGAGGAATTGAATAAAAATGTTTGCTCAGTTTATATGAAATATTTTAATTAGAGCTTCCAGAGAATATTTAAAGTGAAATATCTCTCTTAGGAAACTTTATGATGAATTAAGAGAGAGTTATACCATCCACTAAATGTGATTCAGTCACCAAGGACATTTTGAAAATAGCGTTGGAGTGTCTCACCACAATACGTGATGAATTCAATGAGGAAAATAAAAGGCACAAATTCCAGCAGCTACTAGCCCATGACTAGCTTGTGATTGAGAGGCAGTTCCGTATATGGAAGGGGCAAAGTCACCATCCTGGTTCCAAGGGTATAGCTGCTAAAAGAGCTGAAGCAGCTGCTGAGCTTGCTGCAAAGGAAGCTTAATACATAGTAATGCAAGAAGAAACTAAGCATAAAATAAGAGCAGCATAAAAGGGAAACAGAAATACAGCAGACTCACTTAGAATGCCTACAAGCTGAAAGGGACATTGATTGTGCTCGTGCTAGACTTAAGACCTATCACAAAATCAAACAGGAAAGTGTGTACCAGCCTATACAGCCAGAACAGAGATCCCTTTATGTAAGGACTGGCGCCACCTAATGATATCTCCCATCTAGCACAAGCAATTCAAGAGCGCACAGCAATAAACACACTCTCGATTCCAACCTACAGTGTTTAAGTAAAGTAAGTAATGTGAAGTGATTGTCGCATGTGATACACAGCAGCACAGCACACGGTGCACACAGTGAAATTTGTCCTCTGCATTTAACCCATCACCCTGAGTGAGCAGTGGGCAGCCATGACAGGCGCCCAGGGAGCAGTGTGTGGGAACGGTGCTTTGCTCAGTGGCACCTCAGTGGCACCTTGGCAGATCGGGATTTGAACCGACAACCTTCTGATTACAGGGGTAACCACTAGGCCACCACTGCCCCACTGGATTGGTGACCCAATCCAATACATTGAATGGAGAGCCTCATTCCAATCACTCATTGACCAAAATTTGCTCTGCTGATAAACATCAGATACATCACTGGAGCTGCTGAAAAATTGTCCTCAACTAGACACTGGCACTTTCCCAAAACAGACTTAACAACTCACTGTGAACAAAATTATTGCTATGTCAACAGCAGGCCCCTCACTGTAGATACCTTGCTCAGGGGCCTTTGACCCCCAATCACCTCATCCAGAGGAAGAACAGCTCAATACTGCCTCCCCCTGGTACATTCCTGAAAAAGGATTTGTATTTCGTTAAGGGATGGAGAAGGGTGCAATGCCTAACAGAGAAGTTTTAGAGCCTCTGGACAAGGACGTATCTGAACAGCATTATGGCAAGACAGAGAAAAATGTTTGTGATGTAGTGATGGACATTGATGATCTTTTACCCAGAGGTGAATGGAAACTTGCAAGAGTCATTGAGACTGTTCAGGGCAAAGATGGTAAACTAATGAATGATCTCCTACAAGTAAAAGTCTACAGATTGAGAACAATATTGTATTTCAGCTCAGAGTCACTTTCTCTAAACACATCATGTGACTGTTTAATGATAACAAGGAATGTTTGCAACAAACAATTTAGTAAAATCAAAGTATGATTGCTCAACAGGTTGTATAAAAGCACTATATAATGAGCAGTTTCCATTTAGCATTAAATACTACAAATTCCAGGTAGGTCTTTCTACTGTGTGACAGCTTTAAGTGAATTATTTCTCTAGTATGACATTATTAAGGTGATTGATGTGTTCAAAAGGGTGATTGACAGCTTTCAGTCCCTGAAGACCAAGCTGTATATGAGCAGCATTGTCCATCATGTCCATGACACAGAAATAAACACTTTCGGTGAACATTATTTTAAGTGTACACTGTAAAATGGTAGTGTCAGGAAAAGCATCTTACCTACATCGCTAACCTGATATTTAAATGTATTTAAATGTTATCTCCTCTTGACTATAAAGCAGCTTTATGTCGAGGCTGCAGTACATTTATGCAAAAGTAATCAAATTTAGATATGTGTAAATGCTTATCCATTTTAATTTATTTAGGTACACACTAAAGATAATATATTTAAAATAGTTTTGTACTTTACTGAAGTGGAAGTTTAAAGGGAGCATATCTACTTTTACTGGTGTAATATTTTACCCTGGGTATATTTTTTTGCTTTGTTTACTTTGCCTATCATGGAGTAAATCATAGCACAGGTCGAATTGTGATCAAGGTGACATTCCTGAGAAAAAACATTAAGAAACCTGCTAAAGGCTGCAGTGCTGTGCACTGTTTGTAAATTTGGTTTTATACAGTCATCTTATCATATTTTTGTATGATGGTTCTCTGTGACTGTCACTAGGACAAATGCACATACCATTACAGATCTAAAAGAAGTATTATGTTCATCAAGTAACATTAAAGATTTGCATTATGATGATTTCAGCAACTGAGATCAATACGCCTTTAATTAAGATGGTAGTTTACAAACCCTGCACAAGCACAAATCGTCTGCTCTATCAAAGTGTGAGCATCTTGTTCTTGTTCATAACTAACAATGCCCCAGTACAAATATTAAGCATAACAAAATCAGTTACATGGCTTGTATTAGAATTTTTGGGGAGTAGATACTATAATAGATAGGATTTCATGACTGTGGGTGTATTTGAATATGAGAATGCCACATAACCCAGGGGAACATAGGACCCAGGGAACGTAGGGAGCCCAGGTGGTCACTTTATTAAAATGTATTCAAGTCACTTACTTAAGCACACACTTTTTATAAGCAGGACTAAGTTGGTTTAAAGCCAGTTCCAATGCGGGCTTCATTTATATTCTCCTGTAGCTAAGCTAAACAAAGTTCGATTAAACCACCATGACACCCACACAGTCCCAGCGACGTGCCATGGACACCAAAAGGGCCAGGTGGAGCAGAACGGCGACACACCAGACTATATTCCTTAATAAAACCAGCCAGGAAACTAACGGACAAAGACCTGCGACGTAGACGAAGGAATGGTGTTAAGCAGCGATACTTACCTTGTAGGTACTTTCGGTGAGTTTATTAACCTCTTCGGGGTCTCTCGACATCACGTGAAATCCCGCGTGAAAAACGTAGATTAAAAAACAAATGTAGAAGAGCGATAAACAGACGCGTTTCGTGAGGAACAGGAGAACCGGCCCGGGCTGCTCGGTGCTGTCACAGGGAAGAGGGCACAACAGGTACCCGTGACGTCACGCAGGCAGGCGGCCGTTGAGGTGTGTGCGCACGCTGCTGCGCGAGAGCAGGGTTGAGACGCCCCCTGCAGTCATATCATAAACCAATTCATAATGCCAATACATGTCACAGAAAAACACAATTGGAATTCAACAGAATATATGGTTAGATCCACTCACAGTCACCCTCGCCAATATTAAAGCGCTGCATTGATCATACTACTGAATAGTGGTATCTCAGATCACTACCTGATCATATATGAAATAGAACTATCTCCTACTGTTACACACAGATTAAAACATAAAATCCCTGAACTTTCCACAGTAAATAAGTTGGCATTCAAACAGACACATGTTTTATAGGAGATTCTGATTCCAATCAGGATTCAGACCCCACCACAGCAGATAAACATCCCTTGTCAGCGTAACACAATGGTACCGAACACGTCGTCTTAACATGACTGCATTTCAGAAGTCATTCTACATGACATTATGCTGCATTTGATACTGTTGTCCATCACATTTTGCTAAACAGGTTAGAAAATGCTGCGAACCAGAGGATGTGCAATCAAATAGTTTAATTCATATGTAACCAGAAATACTTTTGTAAAATTTAAGGGTCAGTGTTTTGAGAAAGAATTTATTAAGTACGGAGTACTTCGATTCCAGGACCTTTTTATATTTCCTTATAAATGTTACCTAAAATTTGCAATTATAATATAAACTTTCATTGTGCAGATGACATTCAACTGTACATCTCAGCCAGAGAGATGTGCAGGGTATTATTATATGTGATCATTACGAAACACAACTTGCAACAATGCAAATTGATTCAAATAAACAGAAAGAAGGCTTGGAAGCCTAATAATACAAACTAAATACAAATGAATGAATGATGAATGCAGTGGTTTAGATAATAATACTAATTCAGTATAAATTAAATTCATGTGATGATCATTAGGTCTAACAATGACTTAATAGAGATATGCCGGCCCCTGGTGGTCAACTTATTGTTTATTAATTTGGTTATTTCTTTTTTACGTATGTGCTCCTTGTCAGTCTGTTACATTAAGCCTGCTTACCTTGGTTTTTGCTTCTAAATAAACCTCAGTATCTTGCTACCCTCACATACACCCTCCCACAAAATCCCCATTTTAACTGGCCTAGTCTTCGTGGTACATGAGGTTGACACAGGGTGTCACTTTAGGCTGGATGTACAGACAAATTATCCAGAGTAAATTAAGATAAATAGCGTTTGATAGCAGAACCATTCCAATGGAAATTGCATTCCTCTTGCACATTGTTTTTTAAAGTAATGATATTACGTAGTTTAATAAAAAAAATATGTTAGTACAAATATGTTTACTAATAGTTCAAAGGACTGAAACAGCTCTGAAACCAAGATGGATGAGAGGTTGCTAATAGCAGACATTATATGTATTATTACAGTGGTTTATTTCAACTGTATCCTCTTACACGACACCTCAAGGACAGCATTCTGCTGGAGAAAAATTGTGGATGCCACAGACCTGCCAGGTGTGTTGTTGACAGTGAATGGGTGCTGGTTCAACGGGACATTATTCAGTGCTCTTGAATGTTGAATATTTGATTTAGCAATGGTTTATAACTATAACTGTTAAGTAACTAACAGTTAAGAATTTTCACATATTAGTGATCAAAAAGTAATCACACACTGTTTTCTTTTTCTGGGTCATGTAAACAATTACAATTTCAGAAAAATAATCGAAATAGATATACTATTTTTTTTTAAATAGGGTTGTTACATTTGTAATGTAACCTTCCCAACAGTGATCTTGCAACTAAGAGTATGACTTACAGTATAGGTCAGCTATGGAAAGAATCATAGCAACATGGTCTGAAGGCAGTCTTTACCTGGTATCATCTGGTTTACAAGGATGATCCTTCACATGTGGCTGGAAAAATGAAGTATTTTAGCCCAAAAACCTCTCTAAGCTTCTACTTTACTTAATCATAATCACCATAAAATCAAAATTGGCAGGCTGACCAATATAAGAAACCAGCATACATGGAAACATTCACCCCTTCAAAAATCATAAATACAATCATTAAAAAATACAACTTTAATTACTCAATCAGCATTATTCTCTCTGTAAACCCATGACTGTGCAGCCACTACAAACTCCACCACATCATTAAGTTTGCTGACAACACTGTTGTGGTGGGCCTGATCTCTGACAACGATGAGACAGACTACCTGGAGGAGGTTGGAAATCTGGAGAATTGGTGCCAGAGGAAAAAAGTCCACCTGAACTTTAGTACTAAGCAGGAGAGGAAATATCAGACCCCTGTCATCAACAGGAGCCCAATAGAGAGAGTGGACAGCTTCCGATATCTTGGTATTTACATCACGCAGGACCTGTCATGGTCCTGTCACATCAACAACGTGGTGAAAAAGGTGTCTCTACCACCTCAGACGCCTGAGAGACTTTAGACTGCCCTACAAGGTGCTTAGGAACTTCTACTCCTGCACCATAGAGAGCATCCTGACGAGAAACATCTCAACCTGGTTCGGGAACAGCACCATGCAGGACAAGCAAGCCCTACAAAGGGTGGTTCGATCAGCTGAACGCATCATCTGTACCAAGCTCCCTGACCTTCAATCAATCTACAGCAAGTGGTGCTGGACTAGGGCCAGGAAGATAGTGAAGGTCCTCAGCCACCCCAACAATGGATGGTTCTCTCTGCTGCAATCAGGGAAGCGCTTCAGCTCCCTGAAGTCCAACACAGAGAGAATATGGAGGTGCTTCTTCCTGCAGGCTATACATTTACATTTACATTTACAGCATTTATCAGACGCCCTTATCCAGAGCAACTTACAATCAGTAGTTACAGGTACAGTCCCCCCCTGGAGCAACTTAGGCTTAAGTGTCTTGCTCAGGTACACAATGGTAGTAAGCGGTATTTGAACCTGGGTCTTCTGGTTCATAGGCGAGTGTGTTAACCACTAGGCTACTACAACCTGTACGAACTCTCAACAACAACACCACTACATAGGACAGAATTCTAATACTCTAATATACCCCAGCACTTTCAACCACTTCTGGACTCTATCTCCCCAGAATTTTGTCCAAATTTTTACTTTACACTAGTGGTGGGCCGTTATCGGCGTTAACACGATGCGTTAACGTGAGACTCTTATCGGGTGATAAAAAAATATTGCCGTAAATCTATTCACAAAGTTGGGTTGGGAGCTGGGTCTATACTACGCAAGCTATTGTGCCAGCGTTAAATGGTTACACTAGATTTATAAGTATATTTCTTCTTTCTTGTGTCTTTTATTTTCTTATTTTCTAAAGACTTTTATTTTGTTTTTGAGACCCGGTTCAGGTCTCTTGGACACATGGCGTGAGTTGTGAGAGGTGCGTGGGGTTTGTGTGCAAAAATTTATTTCTTTCATTTTCATTTATGTACATATAAGGAATATTTTGCATGTGTGTTATTTTGTGAATATTTTTTTATGTTCTTTTAATACTGTATATTGTAGAGAGAGGTGCAGAAAGACGCGATGTGTGACGCGATGTTCTGAAGCGACCTTGCTTTTTGTACAGGAATGCAGTGTTGTAAATTGTGAATGCTTTATGTTAATGTTCAGTTCTCTTGGACACACGGCGTGAGCTGTGAGAGAGAGAGGTGCAGAAAGACGCGATGTGTGATGC
This sequence comes from Denticeps clupeoides, assembly GCF_900700375.1. NCBI lineage: Eukaryota > Metazoa > Chordata > Actinopteri > Clupeiformes > Denticipitidae > Denticeps > Denticeps clupeoides. The sequence continues at coordinate 25,271,937 of NC_041713.1, read as the reverse complement.
GATGTTCTAGAACGAGTCTTCGAACTGTCAAATAACCACATCAAACGTGACGTAACATGGATGCAGCTATTTAACTGAATAAACAGTTGGTAATCACAAGTACATCTTATTGAACATAATTTATTTTCATCACCAATTATCGTAGAACAGCTTTCTCAAGCAGTTTGTGATGCATTTTGGAAACAGGCGATGAGCCCCTGGTCTAATGCGCCACCTGGCTTGAGAAACCCGTTCTCAAAGACTTACTTTTAGTCATTATTTGTGTAGCACACATATTCTGAATGCCTTCGGCAGAATTCAAATGAGCCATTTAATCTAGATAGATTAATCTATATTAATTTAGATTACTCTATATTAATTTAGATTACTCTAGATTAATTCCAAGATTACAGTGAGATTAATCTAGATTAAGAAAATTAATCTATGCCCACCTCTACTTTACACATTTGCACACCTTCACCCTACCTGTTACACATATTTTATGTTTAAAAACAAAAAATTGTAATATTTGGTTATATTTGCATATTGGTTCACTTGAATACTTGCAATATTTGCAATATTGAGGTCTATAGCGGTTTTCTAGCTTTCATTACTTTTTGCCACATCTTGAAATAACTGTGTAGACATGAATTCCCAACAACAGTACATAGAGTACCATAAAACATTTGTACATTTACGGCATTTGGCAGATGCCCTTATCCAGAGCGACTTACAACGTGCTTTCAGGTTACCATTGATGAAGAGATCAGTTCCTGTTCATTAGGACCCCCAACTATGAATACAACCTTTTTATTCACTCTGTTGTAGATTCTTCTCACTAGCACTGTTCCATTCACATTTTGTAAAGTCCACTGACTGGTTAAATAATAAACACATAGGGACAGTAGATTAAGGATGAAAATCAGATAATGTTTAAATGTCAGCGAGCAAGGGCGGGAGGGAGCAGGAGCTTTAATTCAGGGCACCCTGTCTGACCCTGTGCTAGTATAATCCCTGTGCTGTTCCCTGTGCATGGTCAGTACTGAGGGGGATGAAGAAATCTACTATAATCTACAGCCCTGTGAGGCTGCCAGAAATAGATTCATTTTTGTCATATATGCTCACTTCTTTGAAACGTCATGTCAAGAGTATCGTTAAAAAAAGTCTCTTTTTTTAATCCTGCAACACATACATTATAATATTTGTATGGACAAAATATTTTTCTGAAATTGTAATTGTTTACATGACCCAGAAAAAGAAAACAGTGTGTGTGGGATAGACCTAGCAAAAAAAAAACTAGGCCCTGTCAATCAGCAGTGTGCACGGCAGCTGTGTGAGCCTAGGCCCTGGGCGACACAATAAAATTAAAACCTGCTAATTCAGTGGAACTTAATTGACAGAGTGATTACAACATGACAGCCTAGATGAGAATTTCCGATATTCTAAAAAGCATAAAATACACAACAGTCACTTACAAACTCAAGCTTTCTCATTTGCTGGGCACATTTCTGCATCTGAATAAGACACAGAGTAGAACGTGAAGTGAAGTGATTGCCAGTGAAACACTGCAGCACAGCACATGGTGCACACAGCAAAATTTAACCCATCACACATAGTGAGCAGTGGCCAGCCATGACAGGCGCCAGGGGAGCAGTGTGTGGGGATGGTGCTTTGCTCAGTGGCACCTCAGTAGCTCGGGATTTGAATTATGGGACCGCTTCCTTAACCGCTAGGCCACCAGTGCCCCACGTGGCAAATACTGCATACATACATGTTCACATGTATGCCATATTAGGCAACACTGATGCATTCCCCCCCCAAGTTACATTCCATCTGTTCCGTCATTTGTCTGCTTATTAGAGATCCAGCAGTGGCCTCCACATTAAGTGGCACCCCCTATAAAAATGAGTAAAAAGATTCAGGATATTCATCCAACCTTTAATTGAATTAAATTTGAGAAAATAAACCCCTCATTAGCAAATAACTATTTTCAACTAAAACACACATATAGCACAACAATTATTTACACAAATGTATTTAACACCTTGTACTTTATCATTAAAACAGCACAGTCTCTCCTTGTTATTTCATGTACAGACTCCTCTTCACTCCTCTTCAGTGGGGTTCAGATCAGATCAGAACTGAGGTGGCCAGGACCCTTTTTATTAGTCTTTACAAAGGGTGCCAATAATTGCAGACAGAAAGCTTTTCTGTGAAATTTTCAACAGCTCACTCATGATTTACTCACATTTTAAAGATTCTTGCATTTCATGAGCATGAAACCGAGGCTTCAAAAAGGTGTATGCTCTTTATGATCCTTTCTTGGTTACAAAAGGATTTTCAACAATACTTTGACAATGCAACTCACATCATCTGAGGTCTGAAAAAAAATAATTACACATTTTCTTCTTTTTGCAAAGACATTTGTTCTGTATTTATTTACATTTTATTTATTTTAAAGTATGAATAGTTAAAAAAAAATTTAAACCCCAAAAGCACATTTGGTTCACAGAAAGTAAAGGCTGTGTAAAAATGAAGTCAACAGAATCCGTGTCAGTTTGTGATTAGCGTCACAATCAAAGCTTGAAATTGTTTACATATGAACTGTAATCTCATAAAGCAATATATGCATACAGTATGTTCCCTTGAACAATAGCATCATAGCAAAAGAGGTAACTGAAAGCCAACCACATCAACCACATCTTTAATCAACCACAAGAAATGATCAGCCACATCTCTTAGATGTGTCTACCTCAGGTAGGCGATGCACACACACCCAGCCATCAACATGATTTAAAAATAAATCAATAAAAAACCCAGAGTAGATGGATTTTCGATCACTCCCCATGTGCATCATTAAACCCATGACCCTGTTACCATGTCAGCTGTCCATAAGTAGAACTAGTAGTCTCTCAGGTCTTTAATGTTAAATTTTCTGAACTCAAAAGAAAAATCTAGATCAATAATCAAAAGTTGTGACCAAATAATGTTTTACTGTAAATAACATTGTGGTAAAATATTGTGGTCTATATGTGGCCTCTGGTTAGGAAACGCTGTACTTGTGTATTGTGAACACATCCACAGGGTGCATCCCCACCCTTCACCCAGTGTCATGTGATTGGCTCCGTGACCCTGCTAAGGAAAGGCAGTTAAGGGAATGGGACAAGTGAATAAGTGATAGATAAGGCTTGATATCCAATGTGGTATGCAGCTTTAACCCCTTTGTGTACTGATCCACTTGTGGTAGATGCCTATATACTGCTTAGTTGCTACTTAGGGCTCAACATCTTTTATTGCACCAGCGAAGACTGTCTATTAAACTTCAGCACAGTAAAACAATTTCCTTCGGAATTAATAAAGTTTTCTGATTCTAAAGTCAAAATTATCAGGTAAATGATGCTGTATGTTCTCCTCATGTTGTAGTTTGTAAATGGGAAGTGACTAAAACCAGGTTTGTTCTCATTAGATGTTCCAGTTTGTTGTCAAATCACACGTTTTAACATTTTATACCAGTACATCACACGCCTTAACATTTTATACCAGTTGACAGACCAAAATTGGGTAACGGCAGTATTTTGTCATCTTCTGAAAATGAAAACACAAACATCTGTAAATCTGATCTAAAAAAACACAACTGAATGTTGAGCTGTGAACACAGGGAATATTCCTTTCTTCGAAGAGTTGTCCAGTACAGTAGTAAGAAAAAAAAAACACGAGCCTTTAAGAATCAAACATGCGGTCCTCACAGATTTCCACGGCAGCCTTTGTCGCCCCACCAAACACTTCCACATTGGTATCCACCCATGGCACCACATTGCCTGGCATGTAGGCAGAGCAGTTGGCCATGGCTGAGATTTCCACAGGCCGCAGTACTCTGTCCCACATGTTGAAATGACTCAGCTCCCCAACAAATGCTTGTGTGGCATCAAAACGGCCACCTACAATGTCCTGCGAAAACAGAAGAACAAAGCAAAAATTATTCTACCCTAAATGGAACTAGTCACAAAATAAATGCTCATGTGAAAGTTGCCATTTCACCACATTTGTCCCATTCATTAATTGTCCTACAATTTACAGAAATACAGTGCATAGGGTGCATATGGGGGTTGATAATGTAAATGCTTTTACCATGTCATACAACACATACCACATATTGAAATTCCAATTCTCTCAGACCCACAGTGGGTTTGAGCGCAAAACACAACACAACAGCGCAAAATTGATTGTAGTAGTTTTGTTACGAAATAAATACATTGAAATCACCAACATCCCTAGTAGCTCATTTATGAAAATAAATCAGAATTATTAATTGTTAAAAATATTGGTATTTGGTAATTAACAACACTATTTGCAGTCTACATGAGCAGCTCCACCTTTCCTTAGCTGAGTACAGAATTATTTTAACAAGATTGCTGACTGATTTACTACTTCGTCATAAATTTAAATAAACCTAAATTAAAATCTGTTTGTGCCATTAGGGAAGAAGAAATTTGCTGATGGAATAACCTGGTCATTCAGAAGATTCAGGTAGTCAGCTGACCTCATAATGTTGCTGAACCTCGGTCTTCTGGTTCATAGGTGAGTGTGTTACCCGGCTACTACCACCTTAATATGAGTTCATTTAGCCTGTCTATAGTCCTAGAAATGGTGATAGGCGTAAAGAGTGCTTCGCCCATTCTGTTTCACTGTTCAGAGAGTGGCAGCTCAGATGATCAGATCTGGAATTTATCCATTTATGTCATCATAAGGTTAAAGTTTCCGTTTCTGAAAAGAGTAATGGGCTAAAACTAGAGAAAGCTAGATGTGACACATTTTTACAAAGTCTCACATTGTCATTATTGGGCTTTGTGTGTAGAATAATGAGGGAAAAATAAATGTAATACATTTTATAATAAGGCTGCAACATGACAAAATGTTTCTCCTGAACCTAAGTGTAGTGATTGTCACATGTGATACACAGCAGCACAGCACACAGTGAAATTTGTCCTCTGCATTTATCCCATCACCCTGAGTGAGCAGTGGGCAGCCATGACAGGCGCCCAGGGAGCAGTGTGTGGGGACGGTGCTTTGCTCAGTGGCACCTCAGTGGCACCTTGGCGGATCGGGATTCGAACCGGCAACCTTCTGATAACAGGGCCTCTTCCTTAACCGCCTTGGTTTTTCCACACGCTTCTTGCGACCCTGTTGACTATTTTGAATGAAACGCTTGATTGTTCGATGATAACGCTTCAGAAGCTTTGCCATTTTAAGAATGCTGCATCCCTCTGCAAGATATCTCACTATTTTTTACTTTTCTGAGCCTGTCAAGTCCTTCTTTTGACCCATTTTGCCAAAGGAAAGGAAGTTGCCTAATAATTATGCACACCTGATATAGGGTGTTGATGTCATTAGACCACACCCCTTCTCATTACAGAGATGCACATCACCTAATATGCTTAATTGGTAGTAGGCTTTCGAGCCTATACAGCTTGGAGTAAGAAAACATGCATGAAGAGGATGATGTGGACAAAATACTAATTTGCCTAATAATTCTGCACTCCCTGTATGTGCACTAGGTCCACTAAAATGTCGTCCCTTCCGAAGGGGTGGACATCTGCGGTTTTTATTTGCTGTCCGGATTGGGCTCAGGTGATGAGCACAGCTGCAGTCAATCCTGAATAACATTTAAGGTAAACAAAACCTGAAGACAACAAGATGACAGTGCTAAACTAGTGAAATGAATAATGAAGGTGCAAAGTAAAAATAGTGGAATAGTGCAACAATAGATAAATTATTAGGGCTGCAACAACGAATCGATAAAAATCGATTACTAAAAGAGTTGGCAACGAATTTCCTAATCGATTCGTTGTGTCGCGCGACACGGAGACATTTGATTATTTGAGCGCGGAGTGAACACACTCGGTCTCTCTCATGCACAGATGCTAGTTGAATTTGCCGCCTCATAGACAGCGCGGAGCGAAAAAAAAAAAAAAAACGAGCGGAGGTAGAGGACAGATACATGGCGGAGGCAGAGAAATCTGCGTGAAAATATGCAAAAGCGACATGGCACTGCACGGGAGCACATTTACATTTACAGTATTTATCAGACGCCCTTATTCAGAGCGACTTACAATCAGTATTTTACAGGGACAGTCTCCCTGGAGCAACTTAAGGTTAAGTGTCTTGCTCAGGGACACAATGGTAGTAAGTGGGATTTGAACCCGGGTCTTCTGGTTCACAGGCGAGTGTCTTACCCACTAGGCTACTAGCACCACGGCAATGATCCGGCACCTGAAACGCAAACATGTTGGAGTGTTTGATGAGAAGGAAGGGAGTTCAACAGCAGGGTAAGTCACTACATAATCCTACTTTTGTTCCGTTTTGAAGTGAGGAACTTAATGTCCCTGGTGCTGGTGTTTAACTCACCGTGGAGGAGAACTAGACGGGGACTTACAGAGCCACCTACAGGTGTGGAGGGGGATGAAACAGCGTTCGGACTGTTCTCTGCGTCTCCGCATGGACGACGGAGGGTGGTAGTAGCCTCGCCTATTGTGTCCCTGAGCAAGACACTTAATCCTAAATTGCTCCAGGGGGCCTGTCCCTGTAACTACTGATTGTCGCTCTGGATAAGGGCATCTGATAAATCCTGTAAATGTAAATGTTTACCCATCATCCAGCTTGACAAGCATGACAAGTTAGTGTTAGCTCGTTAATAACAGTAGTAAAGCAGGGGTGCTATAGTTACTTTGCATTAAAAGACTAAAGACATGTTTTTATTCACTAGCCTTTTTTGGACCATTCATTTTTCAATCTGTTGTCATGTATAGCTACACTGCAAAAAAAAGCTTTTCTTACCTAGTAATTTTGTCTTGTTTCCAGTCCAAATATCTAAAAAATCTTAAATCAAGATTACTAGACAAGAAAAATGGCATGAGAAAATTAAGTGATGCTTAAAATGTCTGTTTGAGATTATATCTCATTAAGATTAGTTTTCTTACCCCATTGGCAGATAATTTGCTTGTTTTAAGCAAACAATCACTTAATTTTTAGACGTTTTTTCAGAAAACAAGATAATTTCTTATGCTATTTCATGTGTCTAGTAAATGTATCTTGATTTAAGATTTTTTAGATATTTGGACTGAAAACAGGATAAAACTACTAAGTTAGAAAATCATTTTTTGCAGTGTGTGTGTGTGTGTGTGTGTGTGTGTGTGTGTCAGTGTGACAGTTTGTTCGTCTGCGAGTGTGTGCATCTGCAATGTAGTGTAGAGAAGAAGTTCTGACATTCAAACAAATCCTGTTAAATTTTCTGATTTGTATTGTTCTTTATTTTTTTTATAAATAATTTATCGTTCTGGCAGCTCAGGTGGCACTTTATTTAAAAAAAAAAAGTCTATATTTGGCAGATGTAAGGCATACATGTGTATGTTTTTGTGTTAGTCCATTTTTATTTTATTTTATTATAACATCTCAAGGAGCAACATGTTTGTGCACTTTCTGAAGATTTTTGTTCTGTTTTTGAATAAAAGGTAGGAAATTAATGCTTTTCTTGTTTTTTGTTTTTTATCCGATTCTACGATTAATCAAAAATAATCGAGGTAATGCAGGGCTGATAGTGAAAACCTTTAAAAAAAAGCCTAGGGGTTAAACATTTTTTAAAACTCTAGCTAGATGACAGACATGTGATGGTCACTGAGGGTGACACAATCAGTCAATGACTGATTGTGTTGCCCTGCCAAATGTCACCACACATTCTGTTTTCTTTTCCAATTCATTGCAAAGAAACAGTGTCCAAGGATTGCTTTGTCACTTCCTCCCAGTCATCAGCTAAACCACCACAAGTATCTTGAATTAATGCTGAAAATGCATATTGAAAAAGTGATGTAAGCTGTGCGACTGGATGGGAGACACACAAAACAGAAATACTACATAAAAATAATAACACAATCAAACAAATTGAACCAGTGCCCAGTGTGGTGGTGCTGGAGATGCTGTTCCCAATCCAGACAGACTGAGGTCCAAGATCCATTTGCAGAAGCAGCTTCTCGACCAGGTGCTGAGGAACGGTGGTGTTAAATGCTGAACTGAAGTCTATGAACAGCAGTCATGTGTATGTGTCCTTATTGTCCAGGTGGGTAAGGGTCAGATGCAGAGTGGTGGTGATGGCATTGTCCGTGGATCCGATTCGGACAATGGGTCCAGAATGGCCAGCCTCTCGAAGCACTTCATCATGATGGGTGTAAGTGCAACAGGATTATATTCATTGAGACATGACACTGAAGACGTCTTCGGCACGGACACAATAGTGGTGGCCTTGAGACATGTTAGTATAATGGTGGTGTTTAGTGAGATAAAAGATGTTAAAAGATGTCAGTGAGAACATCTGCCAGCCGGTCTGCAAGTTCTCTGAGCACTCTTTCAGGGATGTTGTCTGGTCTTTTGTGAGTTAACTCTGCGAAGAGTATTACTCATGTCTGCTGTGGACACCGTACTTGATCACTGGGAGGATGGTTGGATTTCCTCACAGTCATTTTTTCTCTATGTCGAACCGCGCATAGACGTCATCCGGTAAGGATCTTGTAGTGATGGAATTGAAGCCTGATGCAGCTGTTGACTGATGTCATGTACTCCTCCAAATCCACATATTGATGAAATTTTTGGGTGAACTTGAGATTTGCATGGTTGAAATCTCCGGCAACATATCTGCATATCGCTAATATCTCCATACAGAACACAAAGTGTGGGGCTCATCACCAACAATGATGAGTCTGCCTACAGAGGACATAAAAAATCTGGTGGATTGGTGTCAGAGCATGGCCGTCAACTTCAGGAAGAAACCAACTGTCCCCACCCCAGTAGCATCAGAACTGTAACTGCCAGACACTGCAAGAACTTCTTCCCTCTTATGGGACAATCACAAACCCTGCACTGACACCACTTGCAGGATCACTCTACCCTGGAGGGGGTCCCTCTCTGTATCACTCCTTCCCAAGGTTTCTTCCTTTTTTTTTTTTTCTCTCTCTCTCCTAGAGTTTTTTTTGTGAGGAGTTTTTCCTTGTGCGCAGAATGTTATACTACTTGTGTGTAGAAATATATATTTATTTTATGATTGGACTAATGGGGATTCAGTGGTATACATGGTATACTGTTGAATCTTGATGTTGTAAATTGTTCTGGATAAGACCATCTGCCATATGCCAAGAGGTGGCACCATAGCACTGTCTTGTTAACCCTGATTCCAAGCATACACTAATTGCCTTCCCTCACTGTACTGTCACTTTTGACCTGTATACACATTCCTGTGTGTTTGACAGCTGCTCCCATACAGCCTAGACCTCACCAGTGAGCTCTATTTATAGGCTCACATGGCTGTTTTGTTTGTTTTTTTGTGGTGTGTTTAATAAATGTGTAAATATCATGTGAAAGTTAAGTGATTGTCATTGTGATACACTGCAGCACAGCACATGGTGCACACAACAAAATGAGTCCTTTGCGGATCAGGATTTGAACCATCTGATTACGGGGCTGCTTCCACTTCCTTAGTTTCTCTTGCAATAAACACTGTTTGAAACTACAATGTCAAAATCGTTGCATTGTTATCAGTATATGACTGAAACCTGAAACAATACCCTGTCTAGACACTCCCTGTCTAAATATTACAAGTGAAATGGGATGGTAGTAGCCTAGTGGGTCACACACTTGCCTATGAACCAGAAGACTACAGAGTCACAGGTTCAAACCCCACTTAATACCATTGTGTCCCTGAGCAAGACAATTAACCCTAAGTTGCTCCAGGGGGACTGTCCCTGTAACTACTGATTGTAAGTCGCTCTGGATAAGAGCGTCTGATAAATGCCGTAAATGTAAATGGTTTTCACCACCTGAGTGTAGGGAAGGGTCCACAGTTACACAATAATTCCTGCACTAAAGTATCAGATTCAGAAATAGTTTGAACTTTACTAATATTTACTAATAATTTATTTTAATTTACTGCTCCTTAACATTGCGTGAGAAGAGCGGAGCCTCCATTCCTTAAGGGAGCTTGAAAAAGTGACGTCTTTGCTGAACTTACCTGCTCCTGGCCCAAGATAATGACTCCACCAGGCTTAATTGGGTGCCAGGGGGCCAAATTCTCCCCAGTGCCCACACGCTCCCCATCTTGGTAAGCCTCCCAGAAGCCATCTCTTGTTGTCCAAGTGATGCAAATGTGGTGCCAATGGCCATCACTGATAGAGAGGGGCAGCTGTGCAACCTGCAGGAATATGTGATGTTAAGAGCATTCATTCATTCATTCTTTAATAAAATAAAAATACTCTCATGTTTGCAATATGACCTCAAATTGCTCATGCTATTAGGTAGGTAGCATTTAATTATTGCATTGTTTGTTTTGTATTACCTTCATAGATCACAACTATGTTTTGTTATTCATCTGCTGGATTAATAATCACACACAAAACATATTCAAAACCAATGTTAAAATATTGTTCTTAAAGTACAGTTATTTTGAATTTGATATGAGTACATGAATTTCAATTACTTTTGTCTGGGAGAGAGGGTTTTTTTTGTGTGGATGGCCCTAAACTTTAGAATGTACTTCCCCTTTCACCTTCAAATATACACTGAAAACCTGATTGTGTGCGCCACTGTCTACTTGTATAGATGTATTTTGCTGTGTCAGGTCTGTGTCCGGACATTGATGTTTTATCAGTGTGCTGTTCCTGTTTCTTCATCTTTTGAGTTTAGGTAAATCTCTTATTTGTCAGTTGTGCCTTTGCATCCTTTCCCTGCACTGATCTGTGACACAAGCATTCTATTCACATAAATATTTCCCATCCCATCAATGGCGATTAATATTTAAAGCAATTTGCAAATACAAATATATGACCACAAATGTTTTTTTTACCTTGTCATTGACCAGCAGCTCAATGGGGTTGTTCCCCCATTCAATGAGAACAATCTCATTGGCCTGTCCAGGTACACTGTAGGAAAAGGGGGTGCCAATGCCAGGGTTAGCACTGGACCTCATCCACATACATATGGTGAAAGTGTACATCTCTGGTAAAGTCTTCTTAATTCGTCCATACAAGTAGTTTGTACGTAGTGGGAGAGAAACCTTGAAGTCCTCAGGGGACTTGAAGGCACTGTTACCTGGAGCAGGAAATTAAATAAGTAAATGACATGAGGAATCACCCGCATCAACTCACTTCGGCTATGTCTGACCATTGTAATGACTAATAATTAAGTCAGTATGTTTCCAAGCACAATTTAGTCAAGCTAGGCTTGTAGTTTGATTTACACATGTAACTAGACGACTGTCCTTATTGAAGTATACAAGCATGAATGGAGGACGCAGGTTGAAATGAGAAATTAAATTTTTTATTGAAACTTATGGAAGTTGAAAATGAAATAACTGAAATGTCCTTGATCGTAGTGCCACGCCTCTCCTCTAGAGGTAGTGTTGCAGGATCTTCAGCAAGGCCCTCAGCGTGAGAGCCGAAGATCGCCTTTGTCTTGCACAGGCCTCAAACCAGCGTCTCCGCGTTCCTTGCCTTAGCTTAAACCCGTGTGTGCTTGTTCGCCATGCGCTGGATTCGAACCCGTGTCCTCCATACACAGCGTGAGTGTCTTTTCTTGTTGCGCCACTCACGCACTGGTACTTCGCCTGGGATAACCAGCATACAGGAATTCTGCACAGAGACTGCAGACACGCAGACACACAGAGACCCGGGAGCTTCGGTGTGGCAGAGCTGTAGCGAGCCCAGAGGGGAGAGTAGAGTTCCAGTCCTACCGTGGGGTTCACTGTCGTTGCCTTTAAGGACAGCATGCAGTGCAGAGACAAACTCAGGTTTTTTACCGCTAATCTTAACCAATCACCGATCAGAAGTCATTATCCCGCTAAGCACCCGTGATTACCACCACTTACCTGTGATGAAGAACAGGTGGGAATAATCAGGGTGCTACTGAGCCCCGGAAGAACACACACTAATACATGGGAGAGTTCGACCGCTGGGGGCATGGCAGAGGTGGCATGAATGTTACAATGAAGTGAAGTCAAAGTATTGAGATGATAGATTTGTCATGATCCGGACCGGCAGGGGTTACTCCGGATCCAGAGTCCAGACCGGAGTTTCATGTTCGTCCTGTGTAATGTTCCCTGATCGTGTTCACCTGTTTATTTATATAATTGTATAAAACTATCCTGTTCGTGTCTGTCCGCCGTCGGGTCATTGTGCGTGTTAATGTTCCCTTGTCTCGTGCAGTTTGTATTAAAGCCCTGTCGCGTGAAATCGTGCGAAGGCGTCCTCCTTCATGCCATGTCCAGCCCACCCGTGACATAGATGGTTGCCCTACTACATCAGAGATCACTGTGCAAACACTTTTGTCAGATGTGCTGGGGCCTTCACTTATTTTTCTAAAATATGTTAATATATGCAATTAATATGCATTTTAAAAACCCACTTTCAGTCATTGTAACACTCGTGCAACAAATAGGTACTGTAAAAAATCCTGACTTAAACACACTCATATTCAATAAATATAGTTTATAGTTCTGTAAGTCACTGCCACAGTCCTGGAACTGCTGATTTTCAAACCCTCAGATGTCAGACCTTGGTTTCTCTCAAGCTTTCTCCCTATTTTTTTTCTTTGAGTTCTTGTTTGCCTGTGGTGCTTTTTCTGCTACTCATGAGGGGCTTTGAGCATGTATCTAAAGTCAGACACATATATATATAAACTACTTTTTACAGTGTACATGAATATACTAAAAAACTGATCTATATGATCTATGTGTTTCTTAAACAACTTACAGTGGGTACGGAAAGTATTCAATTTTTCACTCTTTCTCTGGTCTGATGAGGCCAAGATATAATTTTTTGGCCTTAATTCTAAGTGTTATGTGTGGAGAAATCGAGGCACTGCTCATCACCTGTCCAATACAATCCAAACAGTGAAGCATGGTCATAGGACCATCACAGCTGCAGGGACAGGACACCTGGTTGCAATCGAGGGAAAGATAAATGCAGCCAAGAACAGGGATATCCTGGACTAAATCCTTCTCCAGAATGCTCAGGACCTCAGACTGGGCCGAAGGTTTGACTTCCAACAAGACAATGACCCTAAGCACACAGCTAAAATAATGAAGGAGTGGCTCTGTGACTGTTCTTTGAGCATCTCTGGAGAGACCCAAAAATAGCTGTCCACCAACGTTTACCATCCAACCTACCAGATCTGGAGAGGATCTGCAAGGAGGAATGGTAGAGGATCCCCAAATCCAGGTGTGAAAATCATCTTTGCATTTTTGCCAAAAATTCTGTATTATGGCTGTATTAGATCAAGATTAGATTCTTCCTTGCAGATCCTCGATCCAAGATGGTAAGGTCGGCTGCTCTCACGACTGCTCTGACCTTGATTACTTTTTTTTTTTTTATTTTAAGTTAGGTTTTATCAACCATTCACCAGCAAATCCACCACCATTGAGCAGATTAGGTTCAATAGAGATACCCTTGTATCTATTAGTATATAATGCACTCAAAATTCAAGGTTTTTTAACTGCTGGCCGAGTGAGATCCCGAGGAACAACAAAGGACACAACGTGAAGCGGTGGCCCCGGGGAATACGAGCCGGTGTCAGAAATAGGCTGAGAGCCGCCCATGCACACCGCACACCTCTGCCTAGCATCCTGCTTGCCAACGTCCAGTCACTGGAGAACAAGCTAGATGACCTCAGGGCAAGGGTAAAGTTCCAGAGAGACATCCGGGACTGCAATCTCCACATGGACAGGACACAGGACTCGGAGAAGTTAAAGGGAGGCGACGTGTGCTTGATTGTAAACAACAGCTGGTGCAACAGTGCGAACATTGTTCCTCTTGCACGCTACTGCACACCCAACCTGGAACTACTGACTATCAAATGTCATCTTTTTTATCTTTCTCGGGAGTTCACATCGGTCATCATCAGCGCCACTTACATTCCACCGAAAGTGGACACGGACACTGCCCTTTGCAAGCTGCATGTGCGCTCACACAACATCAAACACAACACCGGTACACTATGAAGTGCTTTGAAAGGCTGGTAATGGGGCACATTTTGAGCTCCATTCCGACTAATCTAGACCCCCTTCAATTTGCAGATCGTCAGAATAGGGCCATTTCACACACCATCCACACCACCCTGGCTCACCAGGAAAATAAGAACTGCTACACCAGACTGTTGTTTGTAGATTTCAGCTCTGCATTCAACACAGTTATCCCCTCCAAGCAGAGTAGCTCTGGGACTCAGAGCTACTCTGTGCAACTGGGTTCTGGATTTTCTCACCAACAGAATGTGAGGATCGGCAAAAACACCTCTACCACAATGATCCTCAACACGCCGCAGGGAAGTGTTCTGAGCCCAATGCTGTACTCCCTGTTTACACATGACTGTGTGTCCAGACACAGCTCCAATACCATCATCAAGTTTGCTGATGATACCACCGTTTTAGGCCTGATCAGCAACAACGACGAGACGGCCTACACAGAGGAGGTGAGACTCTTGGCAGAGTGGTGTCAGGAGAACCACCTCTCTGTCTACGTCAGCAAAACCAAGGAGATGGTTTTGGATTTTAGGAGGCAGGATACAGCTCATCTTCCTATCTACATCGGAGGAGGTGCTGTGGAGAGGGTCAGCAGCTTCAGTCTCCTTGGGGTCACCCTCAGTGCCGACCTCAAGTCCTCAGAACACACAGCAGCGGTCACCAAAAAAGCCCACCAACTCCACTTCCTCAGATGCCTAAAGAAGACTGGGGTATCCACCTCTGTCCTCACCAGCTTCTACAGGTGCGCTGTGGAGTCCATCCTCACGGGCAATATTACGTCCTGGTACGGCAGTTGTACTGCTCAGGACAAGAAAGCTCTGCAGAGGGTGGTGAAACAGCTCAGAGGATCACAAGCACACAACTCCCAGCAATAACGGACATTTACACCACGCGCTGTCTCAGGAAAACAAAGAGCATCCTGAAGGACCCGTGCCATCCTGCACTGTCACTTTTTACTTTCCTGCCATCAGGCAAGAGACTCAGGACAATTCACACACGCACATCAGGAACAGTTTCTACCTTAGTGTCATCAGGCTATACAACACATAGTATGCACTGCACTGTCACTTAAATTATGCACAATCACTTTTTTTATGCAACTTAGATATAAACACCCTCTTGTGACTTATTTATTGCTGCTGCACTTTGTCTTCCGTGCAGAAAAAGATTGTAGGAACGCTTCCCAATCAGAAGCCGTGGGTGGATAAAACCATTCGCGACGCTCAGAAATCTTGCACTGCTACCTATAACGCGGGACTTGCATCCAGGGACATGGAACCGTATCGGTGAAGGAGGTGAAGGAGGCGAAGCAGCGCTATGGGAAAAAACTAGAGTCACAACTTGAACAGTGACTCTAGGAGCCTGCGGCAGGGACTAAGGACAATAACGGACTATAAAGCACTACATCCGGTTTGATGAACATGGATGTGTCTCTAGCAGAGGAGTTGAACACATTATATGCTCGCTTCGAGGCTGCAGCTACGCCTGAGAGACTTTAGACTGCCCTCCAAGGTGCTTAGGAACTTCTACTCATGCATCATAGAGAGCATCCTCACGGGAAACATCTCAACCTGGATCGGGATGTTCGATCAGCTGAACTCATCATCTGTACCAAGCTCCCTGACCTTCATCGATCTACAGCAAGCGGTGCTGGGCCAGGGCCAGCCAGGACTCAGCCACCCCAACAATGGACTGTTCTCTCTGCTGCGATCAGGGAAGCGCTTCCACTCCCTTAAGTCCAACACAGAGGGAATGAGGAGGAGCTTCTTCCCGCAGGATATACGAGCTCTCAACCACAACACTACATAGGACAGAACACTAATACACTCCAGCACTTTAAATAACTTCTGGACTCTATCCCCCCAGAATCATGCACAAATTTTTTACTTTACTCTCACTTTACACATTAGCACACCTTCACCCTACCTGTTACACATATTTTATGTTAAAAACATAAAAGTGTAATATTTGGTTATGTTTGCAATATTTGCAATATTGTTGCAATATTAACAGTCGCTAAAGCATTTCACTGCATATCATACTGTGTATGACTGTGTATGTGACATAAAAATCTGAATTTGAAAAAGGGTGCTTCTACTAAACACTGAGCAAAGGGTATTAATACTGATATTTAGTTTTTTCTTTGTTAATAAATCTGCAGAAATATCAACAATTCTGTGGTTTTTCTGTCCATATGGGGTGCTCTGAGTACATTAATGAGGAAAATACTTTTAACAAATGGCTACAATATAACGAAGAGTGGAAGATTTGAGGGGATCTGAATACTTTTTTCGTACCCACTGTATGGCAGTAAAGTAAAAGCACCTCTTTGTGTATTAATACTAAAATTAATTGAAAGCCTGTGTTTATTTTGCTGCACTGAACCAATTTGAGAACTGCTGAAAATGAGAAGCCATGAGAACCAATGTCACATCATAACCTGTGACCATTTTCAGAGCAGCCATTGCAAACAATGTGGATGTGGCCTTTGGTGCCTAATTTAAAGACTCTAGCTGACTCATAAATTGCCCAAACAGGTAAAATATGGAACTGTCTCAGCTACACACAGCATGGCTAAAGCCCCAGCTGAGGAAAAGACAGTCCGCTTTGACAGTGGGTTGCATCATACAGGCATGACTGTGGTTCGAATCCCAGGTGAGGGATGTCTGTGCATATGAAACAGGATCATGCGGCCCACACGCCTGCACTGATGTTTCATCATGCAGGCTCATGTTGGGATTCTGGGAGCTTACTTCTCTCCAGCTCAGTGATCCGCTCCAGCAGGGAGTTGAGGGTGCTCTCTGTGCGCTGGCGGTGGGCAGCTGTCTCATTGTACAGTTGCATCTTCTCCTCCTCCAGCTCGGCCACTTTATTCAGCAGCTGCTTCTCCAGATCACCCAGCCGCCGCTTCAGCAGCTCGCGTAAGTCATTAGGGAGCGCAACCCCTGTTGCGTTAATGCGCAAATTCTGCTGCTGCAGGGTTAAAACAGTGGAGAGTTAAATCTCCCTGAGTCCTGTACAGATCAGACCTGGAGCAATTTTCTAAAGCCTTCAGCTTTATGCACCACATATGATCATGAACCCAGGCATTCACTCTAGGCATAAGAACCAGAGACAGCTCCTCCCCAGTACTCAGTAAATACCATTTTATTCATGCAGATGGGACGCTTGTGGAATAAATATAGGGGTGAATTTATACAAAATGCTACACCTCACCAAACTTTGTTTATTGCATGGCTCTGTGTACAAAACCTGCAATTAAAAAGAGAATGAAACCAAAATGGATTAAGCTGCTGCCAGCAAAGGATGCTCACCAAGTGGAAAATAGGTCATGCTGCTGAATGTTTAACTCAACAGGAAGCTGGAGTGCACTGCTTCTGCAGGCGTTTTAATTTAATGAAATATTATTGTTCAATAATGGAAATTGACTAAGCAGCTCACATACGACTGATCTGTGCAGGGACAGAAAACATTTGCAGCGTCAATATGTGTGTGTGCACGCATCTAAATGGTAAAAGATCCGCAACATCACGAACATGAAATGGAGAGTTGAATGCAGGTGCGTTTGGATGAGATAAGATCCGTACCTCTAAATTGTCCAGCCGGTACTTCAGTGTCTGCATGGTCTTCCCAAGTTGGTCTATGGTGTCCGTGGTATCTCGCGGAATGTCTCCCATGGTGTTTTTGCCGTGGTCCTTTCTCCTGGCGGTCTGTCCCCGATCCTTAGCCTCGCAGCGGGAAAGTTTGGCGTTGAGCTCCTTGATGGTGCTCTGTTGGCTGGCGATGGTCTCCCTCTGCTGCACCATCGTGCTCCGCAGCTCGTCCTCCTGGGAGCTCGCGCGCACCGGGCAGCTGAGGTCCAAGCCCGCGGGCAGCGCCGTGCACACGAAGCGCTCGCCCTGACCGCCCATCACCTGTCCTATCCACAGAGCGGGCATGCACAGCAGAGCGACTGCGAGCGGGTGCATCCCTGCAACGGGCAACCTTAACAGGTGGGCAGGTAGGAGCACAACAGAACAATTTAAAAAACAAAAAAGAAATGTCAGGAGGCGTCCGAACTCTTAAGTATCTGTGGATCAACAGAGGTGACCGCGACAGGATCCGCTCGTTGTGAGGAACTGAGTGTACAGCGCGGCGCGCGCAGTCCATCAAGCTGGAAGCTGGTGACGTCACGTAAGACGTATTCAGCGTTTGGATTTCAGGCTCCTTTTAAGAATGAAATGCCATCACTGTTGCATGAATATGCGACGTTCTGCAACGAGCGTGTTATATTATATAGAGTCCATTTTGTGGAAGACAGTGGAGCTAAAAATCACTTCACACTCAGATCACAGTAGCATCTGGCAATTTTTATCACGGGAAGAGAGGTGTCATCTTATGTGAATTTGTAGATTAAAACAGACGAAGTCGAGCTGTGACGAAGTGTTTTAATGCTGCGTTATACATCCCATCAGTTTTTTTCTAGCTGGTGACCCACCTTTATCGTCTTTGCAGCTATAGTGAGGCATTGGTTGGTGTAATGATTACACTTTATAACTAAAATTTTAAACAAAAAGGTGCAGGGTTATATAATTTCTCTTTTCCCTGAAATGAATAAAAAATAGGATGGCTATTAACAGGCAGAAACAGTAACAGTCTTGTTACAGTAGTCATCAGCACAGCAATCTAAAAACTGGCAGGATGGTGTGGTACTGATGGGACATAGCAGACTCAGGTGGACATCTGTTGTGAACTGAAGGTTGTACTGGTATTGTATAGTGACTATGTGCAAGACCAAAATTTCCATACCCAGGTGAGCTCTCTGGGTCCATTTTTTAATGAATATCAGGACAAATCAAAAAAACTGATGGATTTTAGCAGGTTTCTCCCACAGCACTGTAACAGCTGATTATTCTGAAAGGCCATTAGTAAAAGGTGAAAGTGAAGCAATTGTGATACACAGTACAGCACATGGTGCACACAACAAAATGTGTCCTCTGCTTTTAACCCATCAGCCTTGGTGAGCAGTGGGCAGCACCCCATAAGTGTTATGTGTATAGCCTATAACAACATAAAAAAGACAAAACCCAATAAATAAATAAGAAATGCATACGAAACTAATTAAAATGAATAACAATAAACAAAATGGAAGAAAATGAGAAAAACGAACAAACACAGACAAGCAACCAGACACAAGTTGCGTCGCCTCTTAGAGAAGTGCAGGGGAACCGGAAGTGGCACAAACAGGACATGCTAGGGAGGCGCAGCCCCCAAAAAGGAAAACAAGGCCCGTTTTAGAATGGCTATCCATAACAGGAACAGGTGTGCTCATTTGGCAATTACAAAGTATCCTGCAACACAAACCCAAACACAGAACAAAAACACACCAAAAACACTAGGAAACACTACCACCAAGACAAGATGGTTATGGTGGTAGTAGCATAGTGGGTAAGACACTCGCCTGTGAACCAGGAGACCCAGGTTCAAATCCCACTTACTACCATTGTGTCCCTGAGCAAAACACTTAATCCTAAATTGCTCCAGGGAGACTGTCCCTGTAACTACTGATTGTAAGTCGCTCTGGATAAGGGCGTCTGATAAATGCTGTAAATGTAAAATGTAAATGTAATGGTCTGTAAACACTACAACAGGAACAGAAGTTGACCCAACATTAACTACAAATTGTTGTAAAGACAGCAACACAGCCAAGGTTTCCTTATCAATGGTGCTGAAGTTCAGTTTATGCTTCAAGTGCTTTTTTGAAAAATAACAAATGGGGTGATCAAATCCATCAGCATCTTCAGTACAGCACCAGGTCCAGTAGCGCTTGCATCTACTTCCAGTATGAATGGCAGATGCAATTTTGGAGAAGCAAGAAGCAGCATGTTCAAACGCCTTCCAGCAATATGCAGACCAAAAAAGGCAGAGTTTTCAAAGGCAACACAACATCAGAAGCTACGGTAGTATCCAATCATCCCAAGGAACCTACGCAGCTCTCACTGAGTGGTTGGTATGAGAAAGTCAGAGATGGCTACTACTTTAGTTGCAAGGGGGCGAACTAACACTTCACCAAGTTCAAGGTGAGCAAGCATTACACAACTGGTCAAACACAGAGTGGAGTAACTGCACATGCTCAGACCAGGTAGAGGAATGAATGACTACAACATCTAGGTATGCTTCACAATTTAACACTCCTGCCAACACCATTGCCAAAAGATGCTGAAAGGTTGCTGGTGCATTCCACAACCCTGAAAGCCATTTTGGAGTACTGCATAAAACTATTAAAATAAACCTTTTATTAGCCTTTCAATAAATGTAAAGTGGAAAAGCTCCTGGGCCTGATTGGAAGTCCCTATGCAATCCAGGCTCTGTATACTTGGAATATATCCTGCAAACTCTGTTGTGCATCAAAGACAATCATTACTCATTGACTTCGGACTTTCGCAAGCCAAGAGGACAATTGCTCTACTATCGAGAAAATATGGAAGCACATACTGTTCGATAAAAAAATAATAATTCTAAATTTCTTTATGGAATCCCTTTATTCAGTTTTTGGAATCTTACGTTTGGTGAATATGGTATATTATTATCTACACTACTCACATGAAGTTAGGGATATCGTGAGAGACTTAGTGGATGTCATGTGTTTGTTTCACTTCAGACATTTTAGGGATAGGGAGGCAAATGTATTGGGGTGATAGACACACCTCATTTCGTGTTTTCCATGTAATGGTCTCATTGTGTACAGGTGTGCTTTATATTGGGGACAATACCAAGAGACAACCTTTCTCAATGTGGCATCAATTTCAACATTCTGTGGGTATAAAAAGCTGGTATTGTCAGTAAGTCATTCCAAGTTCATAATTCAAACAGCCATGAACACACAACATCACTTAACGGCAAACACATGACGTCACCTGGCCATGGCACGCCTTTAGGCAGTCAGATGTTGCTTGTGAACTTGGTGTGTCATCAAAGTGTCATCAACAGACTTGCATCATGACACAGAACTACTGGCAGAGTTCATGACAGACCCAGGAGTGGAGCCCCACGAGTGACAGACATCAATGATGACCAGTACCTAAGGACCTATATTGTCAGACGTCGTTATGCAACTGTAGGCCCTTCTACGAGAAGTGAGGGGTACTAGGGTTTCCAGACAAACCATTTGCAACCCACCCCACCGCTTTGGATTGAATGTCAGACATTTGTTGCAGCTGACTCCACTGACACCAAGACCCCACGGTGAATGTTTGCAGGAGGCAGAAGACCATGTCACCTTGACAATGCAGCAGTGGTCTACTGTCGGGGGTCGGGTCACATAGTTGCTGGAGAAGGTGAGGTGAGCGATACTCTGAGGTCAAAATGTTTTGGGGTAATAAATATTAAGGTGTTTCTTCTCATACATTATTAATAATATCAAAGGAAATTTTTAATTGTAAAATCATGTAAATAACAATAACAATAACTCGTGAGTAGTGTATATCAGATGAACACTGCCCCCCCCCTTTATTGTTTACTATTATTATTTGTTATTGTTTAGTTTTGTATGTTTATCTGTTGTTGGGTAGGGTGGGGGTCTGTTTATTTGTAAAATAATGAAGAACATCTTAATGCAAAATAATTGTTTTTTGCAATTTTTTTTTTTTTAAATAAACACCTTCCCAGTAAAAAGACACCCATGGGTTAGATTCTTCTCTTCTTTTGGCACAGAGCCAGAGAAGAATTTGTTTGTGACCAATCAACATCTTATCTTCGGCCAGCAGCAATTCGTCAGCAGCTGCTGTGCCACCAGACATGGAAAGCGACTCAGGCGCATGTGCAGAGGAGGCAGGTGCAGAAACCACAGCCGAGGAGTCAAACGACATAAAAGTGTCAGATAACCAGACTGCATCTTGATACTTACGGGTTTAGGCTTGAGTAACGCCACATGCAGGAAAAACTGAAGAAAGGCTTGAGTCCACATCCATACCCGGCATCAGGATCTCATCCAGAAGAACTTTTCCTTCAGCGATACCATTCCTCAAAAGAAGGGAAACACCTTTTACCGGATACTGAGAACAAACAGCGACCCTGAAAAAAACAGAAGCCAACTTGCTTGGGACTCTCACGTGCGGGACTCTTGCGAACCCCATTTCCTGCACCAGTGCGTCAGAATAACAGTATTTAAAATTCCTCAAAATCAATTTCTTGATGAATGTGAATGAAGTCAAAGTGTGCACTAGCCCTTTCTAGCAACATTTTCTAGCAACTTTTGTTTGGGAGCGATTTTGGTGATGCTAGGCAGTGACATGTCGTTGGCATCGCAGCCCATCGTACAAACTTTTGTTGCGTTGCACCAAAGAAAACTTCAAATCGCAGATAATTACGCAAGTTACGCGTTAACCAGTGAGAATAAGAAGTTGAAGGAATCTCTGTTTAGGGTGGTAGAATAGGGTTTATTGTTCATTAATGTCATTGTGGCATGGACCAAGGGTCAGAATGTATCTGAAATTGAATTAAAGATGAAAAAGATTTTTTTGTGAACATCAGATGCAATGAATCAGCCAAGTGGTGATCTGAACGTGCTGGCAATCGTGCTGTGAGGGAGAAGGAAATCTAAAAGGAGTTGCAAATTCATAAATTAGAGATTGAATTGGAGGAAATTTGCACAGAGTCTAAGGAGCGCAAGCGGGAGCAGAATCAGGAATATGAATGTCAGTGTGAAAAGGAGAATCTGTTTGACTGCTGGTGAGTTCCATGGTTGACATCTCGGCGATAATGAACAATGAAGTTAGGGTGTACATTCTGCAAATCACTTATAGCTCCGTACAGCATGCAGAGCGCCTCCTTTACATTAGCGCTGGGTGGAATGTACACTCCAATGATAAAAACAGAGGTGAATTCTCATGGCAGATTAAAAGGTCTGCATCTCACAGTTACAAACTCCAGCAGTGATGAACAGTAGCTAGAGACTAGCACAGAGTTCTGTTGCTGAGCCACAGTAAAAACAAAGATGCAGTCTATATAATAGATTTAAGTCTATGTGGTCCTGAGCCTGTTATCTTTAAGTATGCACAGAAAATTAGTCCGTCTATATGATAGAGCAGCAATAATTTGACTGTTGTAAGGTGTAGTTTTTTTCAAGTGATAAAGTGTGGGTTGATGTTTCCCTCTAGTGGGGAATTCTGAATAGTTCAATATTTAGGGCTGATTAATCTAGAGATTATTTTTACAATTCATTTCTTGTAATTGGTTTGATTCGGTTCTCGATTATTTCCACATGATTTGACTAATATGGCATTTGATACATTCTAATATACATAATGGAATAAAAAAACATACATTTCTTAACATTCCAATACGTTTATTGCTCTTAAACTCAAAATGACAAAATATAATTCAAGTCAGAGTGAAATAGGTGCAAAATAATGACATAGGTAAACATTCAATAAAAAAATAAAAAGGTCATCAAGAATACTTTCTCAGAGCAATTGAAAGAATACAAAAACCAATGAAAAAATCTTAAAATGGTGTTGTTCTTCCTGAACCAACAGAATTTAATACAATTTCACATTTTGAAAACGCAATCTCACAATTTTACAGTGATGAACAGTAGCTAGAGACTAGCACAGAGTTCTGTCGCTAAGCCACAGTAAAAACAAAAATGCAGTAATCTCTATATTCCCACTAGGTAGTCTGCTGTAGTTTGATGCAGTGGCCACCATCATACATAAGTGAAAGAAGGTCAAAACCACCAGGACTCTCCTTATATTCACTCTGTCAGAGCACCAGAACTCCTCTGCAGACAGACCATTTCTGCAGCAAATCACCAGTCAGGCCTGTATGGTAGAGTGGCCAGACAGAAGCCACTCCTTAGTAAAAGGCACATGGCAACCCGCCTGGAGTTTGCCAAAAGGCACCTGAAGGACTCTTGGACCATGAGAAACAAAGCTCTCTGGTCTGATGAAACTCTTTGGTGTGAATACCAGGCGTCATGTTTGGAAGACACCAAGCAGCCCTTATCATTAAGCCAATACCATCCCTACTCCCGAGTGTTCTTGAACACAGGGAGTTCATCTTTCCGTAAATGCCGTAAATGTAAAATGTAAATCTTTCAGCAGGACAATGACCCCCCCATCTTTTATTTTGTTAAAGTGTTGTTACCAATTTTAGGAGTTTACCCTTTTGTGAGCGCCTCTGTCAACAGTGTAGACTCACCCATACATTGTAACATAGCGCTGAGATGTGATGCAAGACAGAGACGTGCTAAGAACAATGTACTGCTGTGTCTGTATGTTGCAGGTAAGGAGGCATAATATTTAGCGAACAAGTGTGCCATAAGACAGAAGGTCATGGGTGAAGGGGGAAAGTTGGCCATTTACCCCCAGTGAGTGTCTTTGGCATGAGTTAACATTGTTGTTGTTAGCCTAGCAGCTAAACTTACTTCTGGACATTAGTATTGAGAACCTGTGGCTGCACATTTGAGTGGTCTGTGAATATACTGGTGACAATGTCACATTAGAGTACTGTGAAAAATGTTTATTTTGTGTAACTAAATTTTGTGCCAAAGTATTGTTATGGCATTGTCTTCAGATTTACACATTGTAATGTAGCGCTGAGACGCGGTGCAAGACAGAGATGTACTAACAATGTTCTGCTATCTCTGTATGTTGCAGAAGTTGCAGTAAAACCACAAAAGAACAAACATAAAGCACACCTGGGTAATTTTTCAAGTGTGCTACAAAAGGAGTGACTTCAGGACAACTCTGTGAATGTCCTTGAATGGCCCAACCAGAGCCCAGACTTGAATTCGACTGAATGTCTCTGGAGAGATCTTAAAATGGCTGTGAATCGATCACTACTATGGTGCCATGAAATGTAAGCACCATGAAATGCAAAAAAATGATCAAAGTTAGTGAAAGTGACGTGATTATCATTGTGAAACACTGCAGCACAGCACAGGTTACCACAGCAAAATGGGTGCTCTGCATTTAACTATCACCCTTAGTTAGCAGTGGGCAGACATGAAAGGCGGTAACAGTGTTAAAATGGCTGTGCACTGGCGCAGGGCATTTCATGTGTCAGTGCATGCGCCATGGGGAGTGCATACCCTGCATCATTCCATCCCCTATCAGCATCGTCATCAGAGCTGAAGTTGAAGTTGAGCATTATTGTCATTTCAGCTATATAAATGTTAGACAGTATGTAGACAGTACAATAACATTTCTCCCGAACGGTGCCTTGCTCAGTGGCACCTCAGTGGTGCCTTGGCGGATCGGGATTTGAACTGGCAACCTTCTGATTATGGGGCCACTTCCTTAACCGCTAGGCCACCACTGCCCCCAAATAGGTAAGTGAAATAGGTAATTTTACTTTTGCTCAAGTACATTTTTAGCCGAGTATTTGCTCAAAGGAAATTGCGCAGGTTCATGCATATTTTTAGCCAGTCAGAAAATAGCAGTATTTTGCCTGGGCAAAACTGATGAAAAGGTATTTGTGAATTCTTCACATTATTCTGCTACTTGTGACAATCTTCGAAGATGTTGTTGAGCAATGCTCTGCGCATCACTTCAGGCAAAGAGTAAGTCATCTTTTGTTTTAATGTTATAACAAATTCACAATTAGTTTGACACAAACAACAACTTGACTGCTGTTAGAGAATGTTATGTTGAGATTCTGTAATCTAAACTTTTACAATGAAGTATTCAGAGGGCATTCGTTTTTCCACATTTTGATATGCCGTATGCCAAAATTGATTAAATGCATTTTTTTTCTCAAATCAACACACAACACCCAATAATGACAATGTAAAAAAGTTGACTTACTTTTTATTTATTTATATATTTTTAGTTAATTATAGAATTGAACAATTATATATATATATATGGCCACACACACACAGTGGGGCAAAAAGTATTTAGTCTGCCACCAATTGTGCAGTTGTACCACTTAAAAAGATGAGAGAGGCCTGTATACCTCAAGTATGAGAGAGAAAATGAGAAAAAAAAATCCAGAAAATCACATCCTCTGATTTTTTAAGAATTTATTTGCAAATTATGGTGGAAAATTAGTATTTGGTCACTAACAAAAAAGCAGGATTTCTGACTCTCACAGACCTATAACTAAGGCTCCTCTGTCCTGCACTCATTACCTGTATTAATGGCACCTGTTTGAACTCATTATCAGTATAAAAGACACCTGTCCACATCCTCAAACAGTCACACTCCAAACTCCACTATGGCCAAGACCAAAGAGCTGTGTAAGGACACCAGAAACAAAATTGTAGACCTGCACAAGGCTGGGAAGACTGAATCTGCAATAGGTAAGCAGCTTGGTGTGAGGAAATCAACTTTGGGAACAATTATTAGAAAATGGAAGACATACAAGACAACTGTTAATCTCCCTCGATCTGGGGCTCCACGCAAGATGGGGTCAAAATGATTACAAGAATGGTGATCAAAAATGCCAGAACCACACAGGGGGACCTATTGAATGACCTGCAGAGAGCTGGGACCAAAGTAACAATGCTACCATCAGTAACACACTACGCCACCAGGGACTCAAATCCTGCAGTGCCAGACGTGTTCCCCTCCTTAAGCCAGTACATGTCCGGGCCCGTCTGAAGTTTGCTAGAGAGCATCTGGATGATCCAGAAGAGGATTGGGAGAATGTCATATGGTCCGATTAAACCAAAATAGAACTTTTTGGTAAAAACTCTACTTGTCGTGTTTGGAGGAGAAAGAATGCTGAGTTGCATCCAAAGAACACCATACCTACTGTGAAATATGGGGGTGGAAACATCATGCTTTGGGGGTGTTTTTCTGCAAAGGGAACTGGACGACTGATCCATGTAAAGGAAAGAATGAATGGGGCCATGTATCGTGAGATTTTGAGTGAAAACCTCCTTCGATCAGCAAGGCCATTGAAGATGAAACGTGGCTGGGTCTTTCAGCATGACAATGATCCCAAACACACCGCCTGGGGAACAAAGAAGTGGCTTCGTAAGAAGCATTTCAAGGTTCTGGAGTGGCCTAGCCAGTCTCCAGATCTCAACCCCATAGACTCCTTTGGAAGGAGTTGAAAGTCTGTGTTACCCAGCGACAGCCCCAAAACATCACTGCTCTAGAGGAGATCTGCATGGAAGAATGTGCCAAAATACCAGCAACAGTGTGTGAAAATCTTGTGAAGACTTACAGAAAATGTTTGACCTCCGTTATTGCCAACAAAGGATATATAACAAAGTATTGAGATTAATTTTTGTTAGTGATTTTCCACCATAATTTGCAAATAAATTATTTAAAAAGCAGAGGATGTGATTTTTCTGGATTTTTTTCTCATTTTGTCTCTCATAGTTGAGGTATACCTATGATGAAAATTACAGGCCTCTCTCATCTTTTTAAGTGGTAGAACTTGCATAATTGGTGGCTGACTAAAGACTTTTTTGCCCCACTGTGTGTGTGTATATATATATATGTGTGTGTTATGCTACAAGAGAGAAATCACAGGTACATAAGTAGTCACAGCCTTTGCCACAAACTTGGCACACCTATCCTTGGCCAGTTTGGCCCATTCCTTTTTTGCAGCACCTCTGAACGATGGGAACATCTCTAAAGATGTTCAATTGTATTCAAGTCTGGGCTCTGGCTGGGCCACTCAAGGACTTTCACAGCATTGTCCTGAAGCCACTCCTTTGATATCTTGGCTGAGTGCTTTGTTGTTCTGCTGAAAGATGAACCGTCGCATCAGTCTTAGTTCAAGAGCGCTCTGGAGCAGGTTTTCATGCAGGATGTCGCTGTACGTTACTGCAGTCATTTTTCCATCCATCCTGATTAGTCTCCCAGTTACTCCCAGTTCTTAGTGAATTTACAGATTTTGTTTCCAACCTGGTTGTATCTGTGGATAAAGCCTTAATTGTCGGCAACTTTAACATCCACTGTGATAAATTAGAAAACTAGCTAGGAACAACATTCCGGTCTAAACTAGATTCAGTTGGAGTTAAACAATATATAATAGGACCTACTCATGAAGGTGGTCCCACGCTTGATCTTGTACTAACCTTGTAGTCTCTCTACTGCAAACTGAGATAATATAAGATAATTTTCTTATAGCTTTTAAATGATCTTACACACAATAAAACCAACTCCCCGCACTGTAGAGACAGACAAGTACAGAGCAGATTTATCACGGCTGATCAACTCACCGTCAGAAACCGCTGAACTTGACCAAGCGACTAAATGCCTAGAATTAATACTGCGTACTACGTTAGATAATGTTGCTCACCTCAAAAGAAGACAGTCAGAGATAATTTTATAGCTTGGTATAATGATCACACATGCTCACTTAAAAAGATTGCTCGGAAAATAGAACGTAAATGGCGTTGAAGTAAATTGAATGTATTCCAAATAGCATGGAAAGAGAGCATCCTTAACTATAGAAAGGCACTTAGCCAAACTAACCAGGAATAAGACAGACATGGATACTATCACTGAATATCAACATAGTAGCAATGATTTTATGAACTTCTTTAATACTAAAATTGTTAGGAATAGCGATAATATTAAAAGCATAACAAACAGCTCTGTTGATATTACTACAGAAAATTGCATATTAGATCCTCTTCCTACAAGTTTCCTTAAACAATTAGCACCTGTTATAAATCCTATCCTTAAAATGATATATTTGTCACTTAGCACTGGTCACTTACCAAGTTCGTTCAAGATAGCAGTCATTAGAACCCTGATTAAAAAACCTGATCTTGATCACAGTTAGCTTTCGAATTATAAACCAATATCAAACCTTCCGTTTATATCGAGAATTTTTGAAAATGACACATCCCAGCAGCTGTAGGTGTACCTAGACAGCAACAACATTCATGTAGTATATCAATTGGGATTTAGACCTCATCATAGCACTGGTTAAAGTGCTTAATGACCTGCTGTTGGCCTCTGATCAGGGCCGCATCTCGCTGCTTGTCCTGCTTGACCTGAGTGCCGCATTTGACACTATTGATCACGCTATTCTCCATGACAGGTGTTGTTGGGATTAAGGGAATAGCTTTCGTATGGTTCAGATCATATCTCACTGGTATCAGTTTGTGGACATCAATGCTGATTTGCCTTCACATATTAAAGTAGAGTTTGGAACCTCCATAAGGTTCTGTCCCAGGTTGCTATTTTCCCTATACATGTTACCTTTAGGTCACATCGTTTGCAAACACGGTATTAGCTTTTGTTGCTATGCTTATGACACACAGTTGTATTAATCAGCAATGCCAGATGAGACAGAATAGAGAATTGTCTGAAGGACAATAAGACAGAAGCTCTTGCACTTGGGCCTCAAGCAGCCAGACGTAAGTTGCCTGACTACATCATAACTCTGGATAGCCTTCAAACAAAAAAAATAAGAAACATGATCTCAAAGCACGATGCAGAAAAGTTGGTCCACGCCTTTATCACATCATGGTTAGACTACTGCAACGCATTACTGTCTGGATGTTCTAGCAGGTGCATGAGTAAACTCCAGCTAGTTCACAATGCTGCAGCCAGAGTTTTAACAAGAACAAGAACTTTTGACCACATTAGCCCGGTCTTACAATCACTGAACTGGCTACCCAACAAATTTAGGTTTGACTACAAAATAAAGCTCTTAATGGTCTTGCTCCACAGTACCTGAGTGAACTATTTACAACCTGCCAGACTCCTGCTTTCAAAAGGTGCAGGGTCACTACTAGTACCCAGAGTACAGAAGGTCACAGCTGAAAGCAGATCCTTCTCATATAGAGCTCCATTTCCTGCTGTGGAATGGCTTGTCGGTCAGTGTTCGGGCACACTCTCAGTGTTTAAATCTAAACTGAAAACACATCTGTTTACTGTTTCTGTTAAAATCCCAGGCACAGTGTTAATTATTAAGTCCACTTTATCACACGGTCACCCTGTCAAGCATAGACAGTTTTAAATTCAACTTAGTTAGGCTGTCCTAGTTAGGGTACCGGGCAACTGTTGCACAAATATACCACTATAGCCACATATTTCTGCAACAGTTGTACAACGTCACCATCTGCTGCTGCTTCTGTTTGTTCTCTCTGAGGCACTGAATGAAGCGCCCAGACCAGTCCAGAGTCCAGTGGAGCTTTTCCTTGTATGCAGAAGGGTCAAGTGTGTGGGGTGTCAACTGTAGGGCCTGTCAAAGCCCGTTGATACTATATGTGATTATGGGTATTGGCCTTGTTTCTTCCAAACGTGACACCTGGCATTCACACCAACGAGTTAAATATTTATCTAATCAAACCAGAGAATTTTGTCTTTCAGGTGCCTTTCGGTAAACTCCAGGTGGGCTGCCATGTGCCTTTTATTAAGGAGTGGCTTCCATCTGGCCACTCTACCATAGAGGCCTGATTGGTGAATTGCTGCAGAAATGGTTGTCCTTCTAGAAGGTTTTCTTCTGTCCACAGAGGACCTCTGGAGCTCTTGACAGAGTGACCATCGGTTTCTTGGCCTGACCTCTCTGACCTGGCCCTTTTACACTGATCACTCGGTTAGGTGGCCAGCCAGCTCTAGGTACAGTCTTGGTGGTTTTGAACAGTGCTCATTGGGACCTTAAAAGTAGCAGAAATTTTCTGTAAGCACAGATTTGTGTCTGGAGACAATCCTGTCTCAGACGTCTACAGACAATTCCTTTAACTTCATGCTTGGTTTGTGCTCTGACATGAACTGTCAACTGTGGGACCTTATGTGTGTGCCTTTCCAAATTTTGTTGTGTGCACCATGTGCTGTGTATCACAATTATAATCACTTCGCTTTCACTTATCATGTCCAATCAACTGGTTTTTCCACAGATGGACTGAGCACTGAGCAAAGCACCGTCCCCACACACTCCTGGGTGCCTGTCAAGGTTGCCCACTGCAAATTTTGTTGTGTGCACCATGTGCTGTCTATCACAATGACAATCACTTCGCTTTCACTTAAAATCATGTCCAATCCACAGTTTTTCCACAAATGGACTGAGCACTGAGCAAAGCACCGTCCCCACACATTTATAATATTATACTACCTAAAAGTTGACTATAGCTGTATTGGCTGTATTGATAACTAGTTATTTTTACATCGAGTAATTGAAAGTAACTAAGTAACATTTACTCAAAGTACATTTTAAATTAAGTAATTTTTTACATTTACTCATGTAGCGTTGCATTGTGCGGGAAGGTGGGAAATGATGAGGCTGGACCCTCCAGTAGCCTGTAAGGAGGAGCCTGAGTGCCATATATTCCCCAGGGTGGCAAGAATTTCTAGCTGGGATGGGCAGTAAGAGGTTCTGGCGAAGCCCCCATGCTTACAGTGGAAACACGTAGGTAGCGAGCCTGCATATCTCACAGCACAGTATTGGCATGCAGGAAAAGGGCCTTTGTCACATGCAGTGACAAAGGTTGCACATACTCTGACATGTCAATCCTGCAGTATTGGTATTGGTCCCCGGGCGTTCTGGGACCAACTCCCTGTGCAATGCAGCTTGGTCTCCTCAGAGCAGCGACCTTGAGGAGGGAGTGCTGTGATGCACACAGCCCATTGGGCGCACACAGCTGCCGAGGCACTTGATGTAATCACAGCTGAACCCACTTAGGCATGATTTCTCAGGACGTCTTTAAAAGCAGTGGGTGCTGCTGCATTAATGTCGACTCTGTTACTAACCTTGTGTTTGTTTTCAGTTCCTGACAACCAGCCTTTGGGTTTGTTTCTGTTTATTTCTATTTCTTCTTCGGCCCTTGTGTCTGTTTTGTTTGTATTTAATAAATCAATATGATGTTCTGCTTCTGAGTCTTCTTCCCACATCCCTGAGATGTGACAGCAGTGACAACAAATTTAATGAAAATATATGGACTATGTGTAACATCTGTCGGTTGTCTGTTCTGTGTTTAATGTCTGTCTGTTGTAGGAAATCAACAAACTTAAATATCCAGCCAGATTAGTTTGGTTTTATGTACATATTTGAGCCTGTATGTATAATTTTCAGCCTGTGTGGATTCAACAAAATCTAAAATAAATTCAAACATTATGATTACAGATTACTTAGAAGCATGATGTATGTTTTACATCTCCTGCCTTGCTACCCTGTTTCCACTCACCTACCTTCATTTCACCATTACCTCATCACCCCATTCAACAGGTCTGGGTTAAAATCCCCAATCTTGAGTTTTATACTTTTGTGAATGTTCTGAATAAAACCGCTTGATTCATATTTGTTTCTGAGTGTAAAAATGTTTTAGAAATGTTTTAGAAAGGCTGTGGGACCATATGGGGAATTACAGACATAACCAGACTAGTTTCCCACAAGTTAAGTGATTGCCATTGTGAAACACTGCAGCACAGCATCCGTTGTACTCAACAAAATGTGTCCTCTGCTTTTAACTGATCATGCTTAGTGCGTGGGGGCGGTACTTTGCTCATTGGCACCTCATTGGCATCTTGGCAGTTTGGGATTTAAACAAACAACTGTCCGATTATGGGTCTGCATTCTTACCTGCTGTTGAACTTCACACCACTGAAAAGGAGAACAGAAACTTTAGTAGAATTTACCATTTCTGTAAAATATAGGCTTTTGGAATCTCTTCAGGAAACTCACAAGGATAAACTATTACATAACCACAAGACATTATATTCAAAGGGAAAACCAGCATCTTCATCTGTAGCCAAGACTAGTAAAATGGCCAACTGGTGGGCAGTTTGAGTCACACTGGCCACCTTAGGAAACAATACTTACATTGCTAACCCTGCTGCTAGGTTTTTGAAGTTGCCTTGGTGAAGTGTTTCTGTCCACAGTGATGAGGGTGACTGAGACATGTCTTGGTCAGAGCCATGTGTCATGCTGCTGATTGCATGCAGCAGACTGGGACACCCTCGGAGTGGGCTCACGTTGTTATGACTGCAGTTAAGCAGTACTGGTGGGCTTTGGCCTGAGTGGCAGTGACTGGATTATGTAAGAGAAGCTTTTGGAGGCATTGTAACAGCTAACAGCTGCAGAGTTAATCATGTCTAGTCAAGCTGGAAGTCCACAGATCACTCTATTGCCAGGCTCTAGCTGCCTCTCAACATCTGGCTTAAATCCATCACTTCCCCATGCACTTTTTTCATATGAGCTTATCCTAGTATCCATTCATCTGTCCCTCCATTTATTTATTTACTTCAAGCTTTCATTTTCTTACACCCTAAACCTGCCATTAATCAAACATGCATAAGTCAAAAACCACAAATGTAAATTGTGGTTACAAATACACAGTGATGTTCACAAAAATGATTTATGTGTTTCAAGAACAAAAACATGATAATGCATAATATAATACACACACACATTTTATAAAATCCCCCATACAGTTTTTTAACACCATTGTGCATTTTTCAATTAAATACTTGTGTAATTGTTGTATTTTTTTAGTGTCACAAATTCAATGACCAATCAGAGATTAGTCCTAAGGACCACAGTCACCAATCAACACCTACCAATTACAGCAGGGAACTGGTGGTTCTCAAGCTGGTGTGGCATGATGGGGAGAGCGTGAACTACTTTAGGTGGCTACGGCACCAGGTGGCACAGTGATTCAGCTGTCACACTGAGCGTGTGAGAGAGACATGGTGCTGGTCTCAGTACTAGGTCCTCTGCTTTTCTCCCTCTACACGAGATCACTTGGTGAGGTCATTTCCTCACATGGAGTAAAAAGGAGAAAAAAGGAGGACACTGCTATGCAGAAAACACACAACTCATCTTCTCTTTTCCTCCCTCAGCAGCTCTTGTGTAGAGCTGCTTCCAAAATCTCTGCATGTCTAACTGACATCTCATCTTGGATGGCCACATCAGGATCTTGCTATTTACCTGGACAACTCACACCTCTCTACTTCTAAACAGCACGCAACCTTGGAGTAATAATAGACAACCAACTCTCCTTCTCGACTCACATCAGCAATCTTTCGCTCATGCAGATTCCTTCTCTACAACATCAGACAAATCTTTCCTTATCTTTCAACACAGGCCACCCAGATATTGGTTCAGACTGGATTAGTGTAACTCCCTTCTAGCTGGTCTACCTTTATGTACCATCTGACCTCTACAACTAATACAAAATGCAGCAGCACGACTGATCTTCAACCTTCCCAAATTCTCCCACACCACCCCTCTACTACGTTCCCTCCACTGGCTCCCAGTAGCTGCACGCATCAGATTCAAAATACTGATGCTGGCCTACTAAGCCAAACATAGAGTAGCAGAATCCTACCTCACAGCACTTATTATACCTCGCAGCCCTTATTGTACTGCTCGCCTGGTCCCTCCATCTCTGAAGGTAAAAGGAAGACACTCATCTAGACTCTTCTCTGTCTTGGCCCCTCGGTGGTAGAATGAACTTCCCCTTGAGGTCAGAAGAGCTCACTCACTTCCAAATGGCAACTCAAGACCTTCTTCTTTAGAGAATATTTAGATTAAAAATTGTAACCTTCTTATTGTCTGACTTATGTATAGAAACTACAACAGAGTGAATAAAAAGATTGTATTCATAGTTGGGGGTCCTAGCAAACCAGAATTGATCACTGTGAGGGAAATGTGTGAGATAATGTCGGCGCCTGGTACAGACAAGCACAGAAAAACACCAGTGTTTTGGTTTCGAAATCGCTTGACCATATATATACACGTCACTGTGTTCAGACCTTTGGAGATTCTTAGCAAATCTTCCCATGCGCGCATGTAAATAAAGCCTGACTAAAGTCATTTAACTGTTTCTCATTGTGACTCATTGTGATGGAAATAAATTCCGCGACAATCACTTCGAATGTAACATGGAAGCATGTTGTAAGTCACTCTGGATAAGGGCATCTGCCAAATGCCTTAAATGTAAGTGAATGGTAGAATGCAGTGTGTGAGAGAGTAAACCATGTTGTTACGTCTGTTTGTCTATCTTTTCCGAAAAGGAGTTGGAAAAGTATTTTTCTCATTTTGAGTGTGTCGCACTTACTCTTATATGGCCTAAAGAGGCCTGGATGCTGTTCCTTTGGCGCGTGCTGAGGGGTAAAGTGCAGGAGGTTTACTCTGCCCTTATGGTGGAACAGGGGTAAGATTATGACTGTTAAAAATGCTATTTTTCATGCACATGAGCTGATGCCTGAAGCTTGTAGACAACGCTTTTGAAATTACTGCAAGGTGTAACAGCAAACCTATGTAGAATTTGTTTGTGAAAAACTCACTATGTTTGATCGGTGGTGTGTGTTTCAGAAAGCAAATGTGTGCAATGACTTGTTATCCTTAGAAACATCTGTTAAGATCGTTAAAAACAAAAGAGATCATCTAAGCACTGATGCACTTTTTCTCTTCTTTTGTGCTACCCAAAAAAGGGTCTTCCGAAAAAAAGGATAAAGGGTCTAACTTTCTCTCATCTTTTTAAACAGGTGTTGGAGCAGTTAGCAATTAAACATGTTGTGTTGAGTGCATATCATCCAGTATCTCAGGGAGCTCTGGAGCAATTTCACCATACACTGAAGTCGATGGTTTGGACCTATTGCCTAGATTGTGTTTGAAGAGCGGGATGAAGTTAAATGAAACAAGAATTGCTGAAGTTTAGTCCGGTTGAGTTGATTTTTGGACACACTGTGTGTGGTCCGCTTAGACTGCTCTGAGAAAAACAACAGCAGTTAACCAAAGTGCTTTACAATAATTGGCCTAGCAGTTAAGGAAGCGGTCGCATAATCAGAAGGTTGCCGGTTCGAATCCCGGTGCGCCAAGGTGCCACTGGGGTGCCACTGCGCAAAGCACCATCCCCACACAAAGCTCCCCGGATGCCTGTCATGGCTGCCCACTGCTAACTTAGAGTGTTGGGTGAAAAGCAGAGGACACATTTCACTTAACTTTTTTCACACAAATATATGCAGCCAATGTATAAATTTGTTTTTAGCCATAACTTAAAAATATCCAGAGATTGTGAAGATCTGATGTGCAGGGGTAGTTTATTCCATAGTCTAGAAGCTGCAACTGCAAATAACCTGCAAGTTTTAGCCTGGATCTAGGAACACTGAGGAGTAGTTTGGTCATACATTTTGTGTAATTATACACCTGGCCAGTAGGTGGTGTCATTCGTACAAGAAGTTTGGAGAAATGAACCTTTTTTTGAACCAAGTGATTCCATGCCTCATGAGGCTTCATCTCAGCATCGCTACCATTCTCGTTTTCACCTTGGTTTTCCAGATCCATCAGTATAAATATTTCCCATGGAAAGCCACGCACTGGGAAAATGGTGCCTTTATAGAACAGCTAGAACAACAAAAAAGTCTGTTGTAGGGGGGTAAGTTTTTGTCTTCTGTGTTTAATTTGTTAATGAGTAAGTGTTCCCTGTATGATTTGAGTTATGTTGTTTGGGTTATAGAAGAGTGAATTGTTTATATTCTCCTTGCCAGGTTAGAGAATGTTATCGGGATTAAGATAACAGCCCTTGAATGGTTCAGATCATATTTGACCAACCGATATCAGTTTGTGGACATCAATGGTGTTTCGTCTTCACACAGTAAAGTAGAATTTGGTGTTCCACAAGGTTCTGTCCTAGGTCCGTTACTTTTTTCTCTATACATGTTACCTTTAGGCGACGTCATCCGCAAACACGGTATTAGCTTTCATTGCTACGCTGACGACACACAGCTGTATCTGTCAGCAATGCCAGACCAGAGGCAGCAGCTGAACAAAATAGAGAATTGTCTGAAGGACATTAGACAGTGGATGCTCACCAACTTTCTCCTGTTAAACCCTGACAAGACAGAAGCACTTGTAATCGGGCCTCAAGCAGCCAGGCATAAACTGGCTGACTACACAATAACCCTGGATAGCCTTTCTATCTCACCGAGTATTGAAGTGAAGGATCTAGGTGTCATCATTGATGCAGGTCTCTCATTCAGTTCGCACGTAGATAATGTCACTAGAATAGCATTCTTTCACCTTAGAAATATTGCGAAAATAAGAAATATCATTTCAATGCATGATGCAGAAAAGTTGGTCCATGCATTTATTACATCAAGGTTAGATTACTGCAATGCATTATTGTCTGGATGCTCTAGTAGGTGCATGAGTAAACTCCAGCTAGTACAGAATGCTGCAGCCAGAATTCTAACCAGAACCAGGAAATTTGACCACATCACCCCAGTCTTACAATCACTGCACTGGTTACCCATCAAATTTAGGATTGACTACAAAATCCTACTTTTAACCTATAAAGCTCTAAATGGTCTCGCCCCACAGTACCTGAGTGAACTTTTGGTTCCTTACGAACCGCCACGCCCCCTTCGATCAATGGGTGCGGGGTCACTACTGATACCAAAGGTGCAAAAGGTCACAGCTGGGAGCAGATCCTTCTCCTATAGAGCTCCGCAGTTGTGGAACAGCTTGCCTGTCAGTGTCCGGGATTCAGACACAGTCTCAGGGTTTAAATCCAATCTCAAAACTGTAAAAAACGCACATGAATGTAGACCATGTGGTGTTGGAGAAGAGAATAGAGTGTGTAGAAAAAACTCTTTCTCCCTCCACACAGAGCACTGTATTCAACCACTCCAATTTGATGTTACCTGGCAGAAAGAGGCATGGCACAACAGAGGTTAAAAATGAACAGTTTCTAATTTATTAACACCGGTAAATAATTATTGTAGTTACATGTGAATATTGAATGTAAAAAGGTACCAAGGTTATAGAGAAAGTAAACATGAGAAGAAAGAGTAAAGAGGGAGAAGAGAAAGAGAAGGGAAGATAAAAGTCCCAGAAGCCTTCCGGCTTCTGAGGGAAAACCCCCCCTGAGCAAGATAGCTCAGAGGTCACTTTTCCACATGTGTGCAGACATTTATACCCCTGGCCTACAGGAAGTTGTCACTGGCCTACAGGAAGTTGTCACTGGCCTACAGGAAGTTGTCACTGGCCTACAGGAAGTTGTCACTGACCAATCAGAACCTGTTGTTTCTGATGTCACGCCCCCGGTGCCTCCCATTTGGTGAAGACAAAGAGGGTGGGCGGTCCTGACGGCTGATACTTCGCACGTTGATGTCGGACAAAGGCATGTAAAAACCGGGGTGTCGAATCTTCACCCTCAACCATCGACACAGGAATGTTACACTTCCCCCTGCAGACATCTGTTATGCAATGCAAAAACAGGCTCCTGCGATGTCCATTCTTACAGACGGCCGGTTGATCCCCTGGGGCACTCGAGTATTCAGGGTCCATGGGGATCACAATTGGGTCATGATTGTGTATCTGCTTGCTTCCTGGTCAGTCGGGAATTCAAATGTAGCCGATAGTTGTGGTTCTGTGTCCTTTGTGATCCTCAGGCATCTGAGGTCACCCTTGTAGGGAAACCTGTCTTCTTGGCATAGATCAAACACAGCAGCATACATAGAATATTCAACTGGATCCAGGGCTTTTCACACTTGGTTGGGTTCTTTGTCTGGAGTGTGATGAGGTTTGCATACAGATTGTGCATGTAGAAAAACAGTGTTCATCGTACATTAAAACCAAACCAGAAAAACAAATGACAACAATGATCAGATACTGTAATGCAAAAAACATGTAAATATAGTGGGAGGCTTAAAATGATATCAGGGAATTCATAACTCTGCGAATTTGCATCGGCTTATCAAGTCTAATCAACAACAGTGGCTGGGAAAATAAATACAAATAAATAAATAAAAAAGTCCTGCTTGTTGCCATGTGATTGGAGAATTACACCTTTATTAGGGAATTCATAACTCTGCGGATTTGCACCGGCTAACGAAGTTCAATCAACAACAGTGGCCGGAAAAATAAACACAAATAAATAAAAAAGTCCCGCTTGTTGCCATGTGATTGGAGAATTACACCTTTATTAGGGAATTCATAACTCTGCGAATTTGCATCGGCTTAACGAAGTTCAATCAACAACAGTGGCCGGAAAAATAAACACAAATAAAATCCCGCTTGTTGCCATGTGATTAGAGAATTACACCTTTATCACTAAAAGCTATTATTTGAGATTATGGCATTGTTGAGGTGTTCAGAAAGAGAAACAGTTTCACATAAATTTAAATTCTGATCCTAAACATGTTGATCATACTGAACATGACTTTAAAATAAAAACATTTAAGTTTAACAGTGCAATTTCCAATCCCTGATCAGTTATTATCAAATTGTTCACCGTGGGACATGGTTTATGATGTTCAATGTAATAACAGTAATCTAAAATGTCACAAATCCTGGTTAACAGTTTGGTTTGTGGGTTCATCTATTGTGCCAGCCATATCTACATGCCGCATTGTAAGTGATACAGTAATTAGTCTATGTTCATTTTATACCTTGTCGGAGTGGATCTGGATTTAGAAATGCCTCGGTTTCTACGGTCCCGGGCTTTTAGGATATGTAGATCCTTTTTATTTAAATTAAAGCACATAGATTCTATTCTTCCCTATGCAGTAAAATTCAGATAAAAGAGACTTACGGTCACAGATCCACATCCGAGCAAAGGTATCACGTCGGGATCACCATTTGTAAAAACGCACACATGAATGTAGACCATGTGGTGTTGGAGAAGAGAATAGAGTGTGTAGAAAAAACTCTTTCTCCCTCCACACAGAGCACTGTATTCAACCACTCCAATTTGATGTTACCTGGCAGAAAGAGGCATGGCACAACAGAGGTTAAAAATGAACAGTTTCTAATTTATTAACACCGGTAAATAATTATTGTAGTTACATGTGAATATTGAATGTAAAAAGGTACCAAGGTTATAGAGAAAGTAAACATGAGAAGAAAGAGTAAAGAGGGAGAAGAGAAAGAGAAGGGAAGATAAAAGTCCCAGAAGCCTTCCGGCTTCTGAGGGAAAACCCCCCCTGAGCAAGATAGCTCAGAGGTCACTTTTCCACATGTGTGCAGACATTTATACCCCTGGCCTACAGGAAGTTGTCACTGGCCTACAGGAAGTTGTCACTGGCCTACAGGAAGTTGTCACTGGCCTACAGGAAGTTGTCACTGACCAATCAGAACCTGTTGTTTCTGATGTCACGCCCCCGGTGCCTCCCATTTGGTGAAGACAAAGAGGGTGGGCGGTCCTGACGGCTGATACTTCGCACGTTGATGTCGGACAAAGGCATGTAAAAACCGGGGTGTCGAATCTTCACCCTCAACCATCGACACAGGAATGTTACACTTCCCCCTGCAGACATCTGTTATGCAATGCAAAAACAGGCTCCTGCGATGTCCATTCTTACAAAACCTATCTGTTTTCTCTGGCTTTTTGCTAAAGTCCTAGACCCTCATTTCACTTGATTTTGACACAGTGTCAATTATAAAGTCCAGTTTATCACAGAGTCCCCCTGTTAGACACAGACAAAGTTAAATTCACCAGTTAGGCTGTCCTAGTTAGGGTACCGGGCCACTGTAGCACCAATATACCACATATTTCAGTATCGGTCGTACAGTCCAACCGTCTGCCGCTGCTTCTGTTTGTTTTTCTCCGAGACACGGAATCAGGCGCCCAGACTACTGGCAGACCCCAGTGATCAGACCAGCAAATAAATCCTGGTTCCTGACAACTGCTTTACAAGGACAAAACATGAAACAAACCAGAGGGTCACCACAGCCACCACCACCATTACAACTACAGCTCCAGGGATCTTCAAATGGACCAGTAACATCGTTACAGACACCTTATCTAGACCATGACACTTAATACATCCTGGACTTCTCCAACCCTACAACCGTAGGACTTATTATTATATCATATCCAACCCTGCACTGACACCGTTTGCAGGCTCACTCTACCCTGGAAGGGGGTCCCTCTCTGTATCACTCCTTCCCAAGGTTTCTTCCTTTCTTTTTTTCTCTCTCCTAGAGTTTTTTTGTGTGGAGTTTTTCCTTGTGTGCAGAAGGGTCAAGTGTGGGGGGTGTCAACTGTAGGGCCTGTCAAAGCCCATTGAGACATACTGTATGTGATTTTGGGCTATATAAGAAATAAATGTTGTTGTTGTTGTTGTATTTTTGTATATTTATATATTGAGTGATAGATTCACCCTGATTGATGACCACCTGCTTTTTCCCCCTTCCATATTGAGCTCACCCAATTATGAGATGATGGTAGGGTGTATTTAGGGGAACAGAGTAGTAAGCCAGGGGCCTTTGTGTCTCAAGGTCAGGTTGGTGGTTCAGTCAATTGGGTTCAGTTAATTGG
Source organism: Denticeps clupeoides (assembly GCF_900700375.1). Classification (NCBI taxonomy): domain Eukaryota; kingdom Metazoa; phylum Chordata; class Actinopteri; order Clupeiformes; family Denticipitidae; genus Denticeps; species Denticeps clupeoides. Next base: position 25,230,748 of record NC_041713.1, on the reverse strand, counting down.
TGAATCCATACATGGATATAGGGTGATGTCCTTTCCCACAAAAAAAGAGGCTGCAGCAGGGGAGGGGGAGGGGCAAGTAATACCACTGGCGAGGTCATATGGTCTATAAGAAGTGAGGCTGGAACTCTATCCAGTGACAGAGGGGACATAGCATGGGGAGACGTGGTACTGGGAAGCGTGGTTTAGGACAATGGGTGTGCCTGAACAGGTGGCTCAACAAACCTAAGTTATGGCTCCCAACAGCAGTTTGTGAAATGTACAGTTTGTCGAGCTCCATCAGTAGTAAGGATTGTACCTGTGGAAATGAGACTAGCAAAAATAATGGAAAATAGCCGAGCTAGAGGAGCGCATCCAAAACCAATATTTAATTAGGGATTCAGAAGTTTAAATAGACTAATTTCTGGCCCCGATGTGAACCAGCCCAGTCAGTCGGTAAGTGTCTCTACCCCGGCACCAGTACCAGTAGTGCCCTCGGGACAGCAGGGCAGTTGGGTGAAGGCTCAGCGTAAATCACGCAAGTGAGCTACGTAGATGACCCCCACCACCAGGCTGCCATTCACCGGTTCACATTCAGAAACAGGCTTCCACTGAGTCCTACAAACCACCGGCTCTAGTCATTGGCAACTTCATAGTTACAAACGTGAGGATTAGAGGCACCAATTAATAAAATGTTGTGTTTTCTTGGAGCCAGATCGCCCAACATCTGCACAAATTTAAAAGTGCTGGTTGTTGGAGTGGTGTCCAAAAAATAAATTGGGCTTTATTAATAACAGGCCAACATTTTGGGGGAAGCCTGGTCTTTTGGGGGAGAGATGGCATCCACCCCAACTGGGCAGGCGCCACTCAGTTATCTACAAATCTGGTCTTAAAACCAAAAACAAACCTGACACAATAGAGCTGAGACCAGGCGGTTGACAGACAGGCTAAACCAAGCATCAGTGTCATGTTGGCGAGCTGACGGGGCAAGGAAGGGAATTTTGGGAACAAGGATTTATTTACAAACAGAAATCCACACAGCGCGATGGCAGAAAACGGGGGAAAAAAAACAAAACTAGCCCGCAGGAGTGTGCCGATTGCCAGAACTCAAACACAAACAGTTGCTAGGTCCAAAAAGAAGTACAAGTTCACGAAAAGCGCCTTATAACAACACCCTGATTAGGCACAGGTGAGTCCCCAGGTGCACTGTGTCTTTACCTCGCTCTATTAAAACAAGGTATTCTAAAAGAAACATTAATAATAACTCATAAATATGCTAACACTGTGTCAGTTTCCTGGGCTGGACTTAGAACAGCATTCCTGTCTATATTAGACTCAGTTGGAGTTAAACAAAATATAATAGGACACACGCTCGATCTTGTACTAACCTTTGGTTTAAATATAGAAGGCATAGTCATTATTTTACTTTTTTTTTTACTCACTTATTATAAGAAATAAATGTTGTTGTTGTTGTGGGCATGCTTGGTAACATGGGGCTTGGCTTGGAAGTGCTTGAAAACATGGGACGTGGTTTGGGTGCACTTGGTTACATGGGGCGTGACTTGGGCACACTTAGTAGCCACATGGGGTGTAGCTTGGGCATGAGTGTGCCTGGGAACTTGGGCATGATTGGCACATGGCATGGGCAGGGGAGCATGACCGAGTCTAACAGCGATGATGCCTTGAGGGTGGCGTGGTAGAAGCTGCATTGTTTACTCCACCGTTGGATGGTGGCCTTGGCCTAGTCAATCTGGGGTTGATGTGTAGTCAGTCAAAGGTATCCCAAAATGATAAGGTCATTTGGGGTTGAAGCCAGGTAAAATATCACCAACTCAGCATTATGCTGCTGGGTAAACAGTGGATCTGTTTGAAAATTAACCTGTCCTGAACCCAACGGTTGTCCATTGAATCCGATGATGCCGCATGGTGGGTCACACAGAGTTGTTGGAATCTGTTGCTAGGTGGCCAAGCCAATGTCAGGTTCATTGCCACCCCAGAGTCCACCAGCGTTTGCCCCGATGTTGGGCAGTAATGGGTGTCTTACAACAGATGGTGATGGGTAGCGGGCAGTGAAGCAAGGATGCTGTTCAGTGCTCAGTTCAGTGTTGTTCAGGGGCTCCAGAGCCAAGGCAAGCATTGGTGTTTTCTGCCATTGAAGGTCATGGTCTTCGATTCAGGCAGCCCACACTAAAGTGGTTGCGGCCGCCACAATAGAAACAGTGGTGGTGGTACATGCTGGCAGCCTTCCAGGGTGTACCAGGTGGCGATCAATAGAAGTTGCCAGTGTGATGACGGCGTTATGAAAGATTGCAACTCTTTTTTTACATTTCTCCCAAATTCAAGTTCAACTACGTGGGACATAAAACTTCCTGTCAGAGATCCTGGCTCACCTGTGCCGTGTTCCAGCTGCACCTCCATGGCACCTCCATGGCATAAGCACACCTGTTGCTGTGGGCGCCGTAGTGGCCGCCTGCTGAAGCTGAAAGCTTTTGTACAGTACTCTGCTATGCCATTATTCGAAGAATTTTGAGTGACGCCTCATCTTTCTATCTCTCGGCATTCACTAGAATGATAAGGCTAAATCAGTGGTTTCAAACCTTTTTTTCCCTGAAGCCTCCCTGCCTGTGTACAAAACAAGCCAGTACCCCCCCCAACCCAATTCCGGTCACGATCCAGTCCGAAAAGGACCGGAGTTTCACTGTTGTCCTGTGTAATGTTCCCTAATAGTTTTCACCTGTGTTAATTGTATAAAGCTGCCCTGTTCGTTTCTGTTCGCCAGTGTTAATGTCTCGGATGTCTCCCCTGTCCTGTGATTCACTATTAAACCCCTGTTTCGTGATGTCAGGTGAAAGCGTCCTTCATTCCTCGTCACTCTTCGTCCTCCTCTCCGTGCACCCGCCGCATCATGCCCGCATGGACGTGACAATTCCTTCCCACATACACACATTAAAAGAATAAAATGATTAATTACAAACATTTATTTGCAAATATAATAAACAGCAGTTATATGTTTTTGTTCTCCATATTTTACACTGTAGAGCCTATATTTCTCATGTCGGCGAGCTGATGGGGGAATGAAGCGCAGAGGCGGGACATACTGGGAAACAAGATTTATTAAACAACACAAAGGAAAACGGCACAAGGGCCGAAAACAGGGAAACCAAAGGGGATGTGGCGATTGCCAGAATTGAAAACAACACACACGTAAGTCGTATGGTCCACATAAAAATGTCGCAGCCCTGAATAGCAGCTCAGACGCACCTTATAACCACCCTGCTCTCATGCAGATTGGTGCCAAGTGAGTCTCCAGCTGCACCTAATCGTGACAGAGCCCCCCCTCCACAGGCAATGTCCTCGGAACCCAAGTAGCACCATCAGAGGAGGAGGTGGGCTGGACGGCGGCAACCACAGGGCTCCTGCTGTGTCCTCCCACCGGACAACTTGGACCCTCAGACTGGCTCCCAGACGTCATCCCGCGCAGTGGCATCGATCCCTTCAACATGCACAAAAAAGTCAGGGCCGAACCTTCCCGGTTCTCGTTTATTGTGCAAGCAGTGTGGCACCATCCGCTCAGCCCCTTCTGCATCCATTGGGACAAGCAGGCCCTCTTCCTGCCTGTCTCAGCTGGATCCTCATGCCATCCAGGGGGCTCTGTTGTGCTTCACCCCTCTAGAGGCGGACCCAGGCCAATGCCAGGCCCACCCTGCTTACCGGCTACCGGAGGACCCAGCACCGTTGCTCGAATCACTCAGGTCAGAGTCACTCAGAGAGTCCATATAATCCCTCAAAGAAGATGTGGCCAAACTCTCTGAGGACAACAAATGCTTGATATCCAGGCTCGTAGTATGGATGACATGACAATCTCATGTTCGCCTGATTTCCAGAACAAGTGGAGGAAGATGGCAAAACTAAAAAAATTAATTTATAGTGGAGGGAGCTTAACATGCAATATTAATCTGCACACAAACACGCCCGCATCTCCTCATCTTCACAAATACTTTCAAGCACTTAACTCATCTCAAATATCACATATCATCACAGACCCAGTAGGAAGATTCATAATTATTAAAATGTTATTATATAACATAGAGGTATGTATCTCAAATATATATAGTCCAAATATTGGTCCATATTTCTTCCACCATTTATTTACAACTCTATTACCACAATCAGGCACAGAACTGGTAATAGGAGAGGATTTTAATTTAGTACTAAAGTCAGAACTATATCAAATCAGTAAAGCAGATTGCTTTACTGTGAAATATAGACATTTTTGAACAAATCACTTATAAATGCAGATCTTCAAATTATAAGCAAGGTACTGTTAGCAGAATTAAAAACATAACACCATACACAATACACCTAATAAGACACAAAAAATACTGACAGTCCACTAATAACATGATATTTAGTTATCTACTAGATAATAAGGAAACCTTAAATGTCTTGCTGGATGTGGAAAAAACATTTGATAGAATTAATAGAATAGAATTAAATAGAATTAAATTTCTTTTTGCAACTTTACAGAAATTTGGATTCAGGGAGAACTTCTTCTCTTGAATTAAAACGTTATACAGCTCACCTATAGCCTGCGTAAAAACAAATGACCATATTTCTCCAAGCTACAATCTCAGAAGGGTCACTAGCCAAGGTTGTCAACTATTCCCTTCACTATTCGCTTTATTTATTGAACCACTAGCTGCCGCAATAAGAAAAATAATATAATTGACAGCAAAAATAACTAAAATGAGCCTTTATGTGATTTGCTTCATCTTCTACAAAATACACAAGGCTCTCTTTCAGAGAACATAAAGCTCATAAATAAGTTCTCAGACAACTGTATAAATTGGAACAAATCAGTGTTCCTACCAATTTCTTGTGATATCCAGTTTGACAAATTTATCTCACTGCAAGCTGGGAACAGTACCCAGGTATTAATATTTCTGCCAAGATGTCAGATTTTACACTATTAAACCACAGTCCTCTACTTAAAAAATAGAAGATGACCTCACACGGGAAGAATAGCTACTTTTTAAAAAATAACAATCTTGCCAAAAATCTATTAGATATTCTCGGTGGTTCCCGAATAAACCATCCCCATTGGACTCAATCATTTCAACACACCAAAAATAAGTTTGAAAACATTACAGAAACGTAATTGTTATGGTGGTCTGGAACTTCCACATTTCTACAATGACTTTTTTGTCAATAGGTTGATAAGTATCCACAAATGGATGACATAAGCTCAATTAGATCATAATTGGTTGGCTATTGAGCAAACGTTATGTAATAACATTAGACTGTGTGATCTGCCCTTTATCAGCCACACACATAACCTATGTAGCTGCTTTAAAAGCATCAGTATTAGCTCATCACTGACAGCCTTCTGGGAATTTCTCAAAACAAATGGAACCTCAATGGTGCCATGCAAACTGACACCCATCTGGAACAACCCAGACTTTCTGCTAAATTAAAAAGATAATTTTCATAATATGGAACAACAAAGGAATCAAATGGCTAGAACATATTATCCATCAGAATTGCTTAAATTCATTTGACAAAATAATTGAAACTTATGGTATCAACAAAAATAAATAAATATCTCCAGCTTAAATAATACAAAGTAGATTAAGCAGTAAGGAAATAGAACTTGAGCCTTAACCTATAACCTATAAAAAGTTTTTTTTTTAATTCTAACCAGAAAACTACTGTACACAATTTATGCTTACACAATAGAATATGAAACAAAACTCCCGCTCCCTAACCATAAATGGAAAATGGATTTACTCATCAATTCCAACTTTAACTTTTGGAATCAAATTTGCTTAAACACCTTTAGAATGACTAAAAACTACCTACAGCTATTTTTTTTACAATTTTTCACAGGACCCATTACACAGGATAAAGTGTGTTCCAAATGGGTATCAGAAATACCACCTTGTAAAAATGGCACACCAGATAATTACTTGCATGCTCTGTGGCACTGTACACTGGTCATGGTTCTCACTGTATTAACAACTGCGAAGAAAACCATCCTTTTGAACTGGAATTTAAAATTGTGCCTCACCTTCCTGGCATGTGGGCTGGGTCTTGGAGGTGTGGTAGTTCAAGTGAAGTGATTGTCACTTGTGATACACAGCAGCACAGCACACGGTGCACACAGTGAAATTTGTCCTCTGCATTTAACCCATCACCCTGAGTGAACAGTGGGCAGCCATGACAGGCGCCCGGGGAGCAGTGTGTGGGGACGGTGCTTTGCTCAGTGGCACCTCAGTGGCACCTTGGCGGATCAGGATTCAAACCGGCAACCTTCTGATTACGGGGCCGCTTCCTTAACCGCTAGGCCACCACTACCACTGCCTAGTTGTTTGGTGTTGAGTGCCTTCTTTCTTGTCTTGTGCCCAGTGGACAATGTTGCCGGTTTGAATCCCGATCCGCCAAGGTGCCACTGAGCAAAGCACCATCCCCACATACTGCTTGCCGGGTGCCTGTCATGGCTGCCCATTGCTCACTAAGGGTGATGGGTTACGTTGTGTGCAGTATGTGCTGTGCTGCAGTGTTTTTTGTTTTTTTTTCATGACCATTTACATTGGTAGATTCTCACTGAAGGCATTAAAACTATGAATGAACACATGTGGAGTTATGTACTTAACAAAAAGTGGAGACCTGGCCTCCACAGCCATTGGACCTGAACCCAATCGAGATGGTTTGGGGTGAGCTGGACCGGAGACCATCCACCACCTCATCAGGAACATGCCCAGGCATTGTAGGGAGGTCATTGTAGGTTGGAAGTTTTTCCACTTTAATTTTGAGTGTGATTCCAAACCCATACCTCCATGGGTTGATAAATTAATTTTGTGTGATTTTGTTGTCAGCACATTAAACTATGTAAAGAGCAAAGTTTTTAATAAAAAGTATTTAATTTTAGTGTTCCCTTTATTTTTTTGAGCAGTGTATAATCACCAGCTGCTTGCTTCCGTTTCATCTCCTCAGCATCTCTCTCACGATAATTAAAACTCATCACCTGAGGACTGCAGCCGAGAATTGCAAATCAAATGACCATTTTAATGAAAAAATGTTTAATAAAATAAATTTAGAACATGCAAAAAGCTTTTACCAATCACCAAAACAAATTTACAAGCAGAATCATATGGAAAAGATAGGTACAGACTAGGTATAGGTATAGACCATATGTTCATGTTTGGTGACCGAGACAAGCTGACCTGACCCCACCCGAGCCCAACTAAAATGCCAGAAAATTTGTATCAACCTGACCCAGTTCTGTGTTTCTGTGTGACCTGTGAGAGTCTTTTCCCATTCATCAGTATATCACGAGAGCCTGGTGAATGTGCACACTTGTTCCTTTCACCACTTTTGTTAAATACTAAAAAAGGGGAGTGGTGGACAAGCAAGTAAGGAAGTTGATCCGTAATCTGAAGGTTTACCCGAACCACTGAGGTGCCACTGAGGAAAGTACACACTGCTCCCTCTATGCTTTTCATGGCTCCCCACTACTCACTAAGGTGATGGGTTAAATGCAGAGGACACATTTCATTGTGTGCCCTGTGTGCTGTACTTGCTGTATATCAGAATAACAATCACTTCACTTTAACTATTGCATATAGACAACACCCTACAAGATCCGCAGTTTTGGACAAACACTGACACAGTCAGTGAAAAAAAAATGTCTAGAACAAGCACAACCGAAAAAAGAAAACTCTTAAATCTCAGTGTTTCTATGGCTATCAATAATGCAACAAAGCAGTCAGTATCTTTGCCAGAGAGCTGTGCCTCTAAAATGTTTTTGAAGACATATTTTACTGATGAAGAACACCAATTTAAAAAAAAAAAACAGACAAATGACAGATGTGCACAGTACTGTACAGATCACATATAGTGAAATGATATAGTGAAGAAATATATTAAATAAATGTACAGTATCCCTACATCATTATATTAATAATATTATTCATCTCTTCAGGACTTTTTCTCTCATGACTTTCAATTTGTTTGTTATTTCAGTAGATAACTTTTCTTCTATAATTCTGCTTAAAATAAAGAACTTTATGAAAATAATTAACTGACTACTAACAAGTCAATATTGCCTACATGGACAGCTAAAAGTTAGTCTACCGTACATCCGTTCCAGACATGGAAGACATGTTCAATTTTTGACCATGCATTCTGTTCTCTTTTACACAACACTCTAAAGAAAATGCATCCAAAAGTCACTTCATCCCAGCCATATGCTAAACAAGCATTTTACAAGCATTTAGCTTCCCAGAAGCATAGTTTAAAATAATGCAGACCTAGTCCCCCATTCTCTTTATGGAGCTGCAAGCCACATTCTGAGCCTATTGTCCTGCCAGATGAAATGTCAATCTAACATAATAGATGTTGAACTGAGATGATGACAAGACTTGATGATGAAGGAGGACGCACTCGCACAATGTCACAAGACAGGGGTTTAGTCTGTGATGAACAGGGGAGACAGGTGAAGACAGGTGTAACAGGTGAAGAGGTGAACAGGTAACAATGACCCGACTGTGAACAGACACTAGCAGGGCAGCTTTATACAATCAGACACAGGTGAACATGATTAGTAAACATTACACATGACGAAAGTGAAACTCCGGTCTGGATCCCGACCCGGAGTAACCCCTACCGGTCATGACATATACACAATATACTGTGTATTGAAATAATGTTTCACACAGAGGTGTATATATATATATATATATATATATATATATACACACACACACACACACACACACACACACACAAATGTATATACACACTAAACTATACTAACAAAAATTTTAACTTAAATACTGTACAGATCTCTATAGGAGAAATGTACAACTTTTCTGCACAATGAACAGGACAAACAGGACATCATGTAGGATAATTGTAAGTGGATATGTTGCAAATTTGAAACAGGACACAAGACAAACATGGAAAATGAGCAGAAATGTGCAAAAAGAGCAGAAATGTGCTAAATTCAGATGTGCAAAATGGTCAAAATGGTATCAGGTGTATAAGGCTGGAAATGTATTGTTGAGTTTATCATTTCTTTGGTGATGACAGTGCCTTGAGAGATCTTACTTCTTGTGGGAAGACGTTTTTGCATAGGTCTGCATAGGTCTTGCATAGGTCTTCTGTAGAGGTCGTCTGTCATGTGCACACGCTGCTGACGATCTCAACGGAAGATCCATCGATGGGCAGTGGGGTGGGGACAGTCGGTTTCTTCATGAAGTAGACAGCCATCTCTTTGGTCTTGGTGACACTGATCCCAATCCACCAAATGTTTTATCTCCTCTCTGTAAGCAGACTCATCCTTGTTGGTGATGAGCCACACTACTGTCATCTACGAACTTGATGATGTAGTTTGAACTGTACTGTGCAGCACAGTCTTGTATCAGCAGAGTGAACGGCAGTGGGCTGAGCAGCATCCCTTTGGGGAACCTGTGCTCATTCTGACTATCTTGGAGGTGTTTTTTCCTATAGACACAGACAGGGGCCAAGATCCAGCTGCAGAGTGGAGAGCTTATTCCCAGCAGGTCCAACTTCCTTACCAGCTTCTGAGGGATGACAGTATTGAATGCTAGCTAAACAGCATTCTGGCATAAGTGTCTTTTTTGTTGAGGTTGGTACAGGGTTGTGTGAAAGGAAGACAAGATTGCATCGTCTGTGGAGTAGTTCGGCCAGTAGGCGAACTGAAGTGATTCCCGATTCTGTAGAAGTTGGGTTTTCCTGTGCCTCAGAACCAGCCTCTCAAAGCACTTTGCAATGATGTAATGGTGTGAGTGCTATGGGCTCATAATCATTGAGGCAGGACACAGTTGACTTCTTTGGCACTGGGATGATCTTGGTTGTTTTGAGGCAGGTAGGTACCACAGCTGAACTCAGTGATGTGTTGAAGATATCTGTGAAGATGTCTGCAAGCTGGTCAGCACACTCCCGTAGCACCTGACCAGGTATGTTGTCTGGTTCTGCTGCCTTAAACAGATTTACTCTGTGGAGGGTCTTCCTAACGGACATGGTCGCAAAGAAGTCATTCAGCTCATCTGGCTGGGAGGGGTCGCTGATGCAGGCCTGTTGTGTTGGCCGCTACAGATTCAGACCTTGATGGTCTGGATCTCCTCCCACATGCACATGCGTGTCCTTTGAAGACATGAAGTGGCTGTTGATTTTCTCTGCATAAGCTTGCTTTGCCTCCTTAATGGTCCGTGACAGGTTGGCTATGGCTGGTAGAATAAGCCTTTTTGTGAGGCTGGGGTGAGAAGTATGGAGATGTGATCTGATTGTCTAAGGTGGGGGAGGGGTGTAGCATTGTATGCAGGCTGGATGTTTGTGTAAACAAGGTCTAACATGCTGTCCCCTCATGTTGCAAAATTTATGTTCTGATGAATAAGTGCTCATCATAACACTTTGGTGTTCCTGAAGGCACCTTATAGGTTTAATGTTGTCATCTATATTTTGAATCTGGCATACCAAATATGTGCAAATGCTTTGACTTTTATGTTCTAAAAACAGTTTTTAGCACAAGCTTGTCTACATGTGGGTCATCCACCCAAATGAGGGTGTGTTTAACAGTGTACCAAATAAAAGTGACCACTAGATGGCGGTGTAAGCTCATTGATTGGATGAAAACAATGTCCTGCTTGTCCTGGATGAAATGTAAAATTCTGCAGGACTGCCTTGATCGTTGATCAGTGGAAAATAAAGGTCTGTGTATTGTACTGTGGGTGGTAGGTTTTCCCGGTGCTGCTGCAGACCAGTTGTCCACAGTAGTTATTTGATCTCTACAGGAGATCTTAACATGTCTGTTCTTAACAACACAAGCAGGTGAAATGAGGAACCATTCCACTGTCCTCACGTTGTCATGGCAACTGAGAAGGTGCCTCCCGGCAGAGGATGTGATAGTTTTGCACTGGAGTGCTCAGGATTGCACCCTTTATTTGTTGCCTGAAAAATTATTTCAGAAAAGCTTTAGTTCTGATGTCCTGTTGGGAGAATTAGTAATTGCAAAACAATGGTACCAATTGAGACTCATTTTGTGATGGTAAACACATTGTGTTAAAAGTGTTAAAACTGGCAGGTATGTGTATGGAAGAGAACCTATTCCTAATTTTGAAATTTTATTAACCTTTAAATTGCACACTAGTTTATTGACCTTTAGGTATGCATACTAGTTGAATTGGTGAGTAATTGGTGACCTTATTTTGGGAGGATTTTTAATTTTAGTCTTCGATTATGCTTTAATTTGAATACATTTTGTCTTTTGTCATGAATATAACAGAATATTCATTCAATTATTTATAGTGCCATGCAAGTGCGGGAGGTGCAGGTGCTAGACATTGGGAACAGGGAATTAAATAAATGAAAAAAGAACATGGTGCGATGACCAGAAACGTATACAAAACAAGGATTTCAAAAAGACGTAGCACATATCTGGTCAGTCTAGGGGCACCACAGCATCACATGAGAACACTAATGTTTTTTCAGCCGGTATTGACGTCAGTGCAGTGGGAGGACTGCTGAACTACCGCTCGTCTTCCCGAACACTTCGCTCACGTCTGGTCTCTACTCACTGGTCCAACATTCCATAGGGTGGTAGTAGCCTAGTGGGTAACACACTCGCCTATGAACCAGAAGACCCGGGTTCGAATCCCACTTACTACCATTGTGTATAGGGGGACTGTCCCTGTAACTACTGATTGTTAGTCGCTCTGGATAAGGGCGTCTGATAAATGCTGTAAATGTAAATGTAAACATTCTGGTGCTGGAGGGTCGGTTCACAAACCCTAACCCCAAAACCAGATGTGAGATGGTTCTGAATACATGGAGAAAGGGCCTCCGAGTTCCCAGGCGTGCCTATCCAATACCAACCGATAATGATGCCACTGCTAGTTCCACAGCCATCGCCTGTGTCCTGCGTGGCTTTGCGACAGCCAGAGTATCGCTGCTTGCAGCTTTAATTAGCCTTATATTCAGACAGACTGCTATGCAGCATTGTAGAGAAAGTCAATTTTCTATTGAATCCAACAACAAAAAGCATCTTCAAGGTCACACAGCTCTGAGATCTAGGCTCTTACCCAAAAATTGAATATTTGCAATCATCACAATAACAATAAAAGCACATTAATAAATCCAACCCAACAATCATGGTGAGATCTGGGGCATGTACACCAATGAAGAGGTGTTGCTCCTGGATTGATTGAAAAGTCTCACATCTCTCTGTCTCTCTCTCTCCCTCCCATACTCAGCCTTATTTTCATTCATGGCACTGTTTGGGATAAGTATTTGACCCTCCCTCTCTTTCTCCCTCACTGCCTCACACCAACAAGGAGCTTTTTGATGGACATTGTGACCTGAGAGCTGCCATCACTCTCTGTCTTATATCCTCACCAGTCTGTTTCATAGCCCACCCACCATCCACCCCCTCCACTCCTGTCCCCTTGTTCCAGAGCACACACACTGACGCACAGTCTTCATTTTTTTGTCACTCTGACTAGCTAGATGCTAACAACATCCACCATACAGGAGATTCCAGTTGATATTTTGTAGCTGCCTTCTAATTGCTTCATAATCCCTCTCAAGCCCGCTTCCTTTCATCCATCCCTATCTTTTTCTCCTCCAACCCTCTCACACCCCCTCCTCTGCACTAAACATGGCTGAGGAGAGGAGAGGGAAGGAGAGATAGAGGAGAGACGAGAGCTGCCTTTCATTTGGACAGAGGGAATACGTTGCTGTCATTTTTCCTCTTCTTTCTTCCTTCCTCAGCACAGCACAGGGCTGCCGCAGAGCCACATGTTTTTCTCTCTCTGACTAGAGACGCAAAAAGGAGCTCTCTACTACAGCAGCGCCACGGCAACAGCAGGTAAGTGGCAGATTTCACCTACGAATTAAAAACCAGACCGGGGCCAGAGCCATGTCTGCAGCACCATGCTAGGAGGGGTGTGGGGGGCATGCTGCATTCGGGGGATGCTGTTTGTCCCTTTCATCACACTCTGCAGTTTATTGTTTGGCCGTTGGCACAAAAAAAGTCACAGAGCGGCCAATGAATGCCAGTCATGACAGGTGAATAGCTTTTATTATTAGCATGATTGTGGTTATGCTGAATTTATCTTGTCATCCAACAATCTAGCCTATAACTTTTGTGGCTGTGAAGAACGGTATCCATATCTGCACCAGTGCAAAAGGTGTTCAGCAGGGGTTTGCTTTCAATGTGATGGTATTAGACAGGTTTTTCAGTGCATATATACTTAGTATGTTTGTGTCTTATCTTGATGTAGAAGGGTGTGTGCGTGCATGTGTGTGTCTCTACTGTTGCTCTGACACTGCAGTGTCACTTCACCCCGCTTCCACCAAGCTTCATTGAGAATGCCCCTTTACACTGAATCTGTGCTCTGTCCCTATAATATAATAATATAACATAGGATGCAAACCTGAAGCTGGTGAACACCAAACATATGAGTATATGTTTGCAGGGCTCTTGTCTGATGCAACAAATGGAAATGGAAGCTGCATGAGACAGAGCCTGATAGGGTCAGTAAAGGACAAAACACACACACACACACACACACACACCCTGGCGCAAGCCCGGCACACACGCATGCACAGCAGTGCAGAGGACAAGGGACAGAGGAAGAGGAGGAATGGAAAGGGAGGGATGAAGGAGTTATTAATTTCTCACTGCTGCCCACTCTGCACCACCACACTCGGCAAGCCTTGTCTCTCATCTTGCAGAGAGACAGCCTGAGATCACTCTTTCAGATCCCAGTTTATGCACTGCTTCATTACTTGACAATTCCAGGAGATTCTCATCTATGCTCTTAAAACCTACCTGCTTGGTAAGAAAACAAATACTTTTAAACCTCACCCCTACATTTTGCTCTTGCCTACTGCTTAGAACATGGCTCATACTTTCTAACCCAGCTGTAGACCTTTGCTGACATCAATAAAAAAATGTATTGATTTTGATGTTCATTTGCAACAGTATCGATGCTACACGACATTGGGTTCAAAATATGTTAAAGACATTTTTCAGTGACGGCTGGCTCTGTTTATCTCTGTGTGAGACAGGGTGAGCCTGCAGTACAATGCATTACAGTTTCCAGTAAGGAGGAGCTACAGTGGACCAATTGATTGTGTATGGTTTAAATTTAGAATATACATCCTAGTATTGATTTTAATGTTGCTGCTTTTGGCCCTTTAAGAGTCTTTACAAGGTTTGATTTCTTTGTAAAGGTTCGGGACCACCGAGCAAACAAAAAGCAGGGCCATTATAAGAACATGTGATAAATATATAATCATTGTGATAAACTTCATGATTATAAACTTTGGGCATATTCACTTGATCATACATGGCTGCCAGAACTGACAATCAGAGCCTAGCTTTTTTGTGCCATCTTGGTTGTGACCATACTCTCACAAATAAGCAACACATCAATGCTTGGAAGTGGGCAAGTTGGCTGTGCAGGGAGCACAGCAGCAACCAATTCTTGTTTCTCGCTTGTGACATGACAGTGTGCTTAATATGCCTGAAGTTCAGTGGATGCATACGTGTGAGCTGGGGATGTTGCCAGGGAAGGTACAGCTGGAAATAAGGAAAGTGACCTAAAACAGAGCCAAGGACAGCGAAAATGATGAAAGAAATAACTTTTAGTTTTTAGTCATAGTTTACATTCTCATAGTGCAAGATCTACCTAACCTGCAGTTTATGACATGGCTGCTGCTTAAAAACATGACTACCATCTGTCTAGAGCCTGACCTTACTTATTGAATCTAGCAGCTGGTGTAGAGCCACTTTAGAATTTATCTGCATAAAAGCTGTTGGCAAAGCAATAGTCAATCAGAGCATGCAATTGTCAATTCAATATTCAATGCCATTTGTTATTACATTTTGCAATTGACAATTCAATGTGCGTAGTGCTGATGTAATCCTTAGTTCAGTATTTTGAATAAAAAATAGAATAACAATTCACTGAATTGAATTCCGTTTTGCCATGGGTTTTCTGCACATTTATTCAAATGGAAATTCAATGTCCAAAGTGTGCTGATGCAATCCTTTATTCATCAATTTTTTGAAAATAATAAAGAAATAACAAATCACTGAATTGCAAATCGTTTTGCAATTTCGTTTGCTAATTGTTTTGCAAACTATCAGACCGATTATCAAGGCAAGCCTTCATGTACAATGTCACTTCTACTTCATTGATCAGGGCCTCACTAGAATACAGTTAACCGAGTGAAACCGAGTAATTTGTTCGTGTAGAGTTCTGGCGACACACGACCTTGTAAAAAACAGAGAACACTCAGTTTCTCTCGGTTGAGAGAAGAATTTGGAAATCGTTTTGCAAACTGCCAGACCGCTCATCAAGGACGGCCTTCATTAACTATGTCACTTCCTTTTTACAGCCTCGCCACCCGAATCCATGCAATCAAGTGATTTGTTAATTTAGAGCAGAGACACAGTCACTGCCCTGTCTTGAGTTGACTTTAACTCCTCTCTTCAAGTGTCGTGGCGGTCTCTCAGAGAGACCATTTGACTTCTACATCTCCATTGCATTTGCGTGTTTCGCTCGAATTGTTAACTATGGTTAAGCTAGTTAACAAATCACTCAGTGGATGGATTCTGGTGTCAAGGCCACGAAAAAGGAAGTGACGTAGTTAGTGAAGGCCTGTCTTGATGAGCGGTCTGACAGTTTGCATAACGATTTGCGAATCCTTTTGCTAATCGTTTTGCAAACGGTCAGACCGCTCATCAAGTCGGGCCTTCACTTACAATGTCACTTCTGCTTCATTGATCAGAGCCTCATTCAGTGAGTGAAACCTGGTGTTCTCTGTTTTTTCTACAAGCTCTTGTGTTGCCATAACAACATGGTTTGACAGTTTGCAAAATGATTTGCAATTTACTAATTTGTTATTCTATTCATTATAAAAATTTAAATGAATAAAGGATTGCATCAGACACACTGGTATGTCTGGTATGCTAGTAGACAGCTCACCTTTTCACAGTCCTGTTGCTGTTACAAGCAGGTATAAAAAAGGTGAACCTTGTCTTAATCTTGTGTGATTATTTTGCTTGGCTAGCTGGTTTCATTACACTACCATCTGAGGATGGTACCAAAATTTCATTTAATTTGCCAACATTGTGAGGTGTCAAAAATCAGATCATTCTTGCCTTTCCATTTAATATACATTTACATTTATAGCATTTATCAGACGCCCTTATCCAGAGCGACTTACAATCAGTAGTTACAAGGACAGTCCCCCCTGGAGCAACTTAGTTCTTCACTAGGCTACAACCACCCCCCACCCTATATGATCACTCATGCTGTCCCTTAATTGTAGATAAAATAGTTGTTTTCAGTATCTCAGAAACTCAAAATATTGAGTGCATTCAGAGCTCAACAAATCAGCATAAGCACAATTATAAATTCCACCACTGCCTGTGTTTCATTGGAAGAAAGGGAGCATCTGCACTTTGAACCTCTAGGTAGAGAACTCATACCTGATTGTCCCTGCGAACAGGGCAACACAGAGCATCTTCAAATTTTTAACCATTTAAACACACTCTAAACATGTACTCATTTATACATATCACATATCATTGTAACATGCAGAATCTTGACTAAATGCACAAAATAATATTTTTCGAAACAAATTGCAATTCCAACAGCATGCACATAAGTGCATGTCCGGCAAATACAATGTCTGCACGCACATTCAGGGCACAGCACTTTGTTTTGACTTTTCATTAATACCACTATCAGCACTCTCTATTTGAAACCAGCAGTAGAGAACAAGCAGACCTTTATAAAAACCAAACCTTACCTTGACATAGCATGCATCACAGAATGTATTTTATGTATTACTGAACATTGGTCAGGGCTGTTGTTTGTAAAAAAATAGAGTTGTGTTACTACTTTTCCTGTGTTTGGTTGAATGATGTTAGATATGTTGATTACTACATTGCGATTCTGTGGTCTCTGACACATCAAACAAGCATCATTCATTGACACATCCAAATGGGCCTAAATGGACTGATTAGAGTCCAAATATATTTTTGTCCTCTTGTCCAGGTTATGGTCAAGAGCAGTGGTGGAGGAAGTACTGAAGCTTAGTACTTTAGTAAAAGTACAAGTAACCTGCAAAATATGTACTCAAGTAAAAGTAGAAGTGCTACATCAACAATCTTACTTAAGTAAAAGTCCTAAGTACTTACTTTTAAATTTACTTTAAACTATTTTTTTAAGTAAAAGTACTCACACAATGGTTTGTCTCAACATCTGGGGTGTGCCATTTTGTAAAAGCATAGTACATATACTGACTTATGCCTGTACTGATGTCATTGCTCGTAATAATAACAAGCAATTATACAGTATATGTGTATTGGAAAGTTTGGTGTGCTTATTGTGCGTGCACTCTGCAATACTGTCTGTACCTTAGAATTATGTGGATGACAAGTTATATATCTATATTTGTGGGTATTACCCACAAATATACCATTAAGATAAACCAATCAGGACATGATATATCTTTAAATCATTTATGTACTTGCAAAACTATTCAACATTTCTATTAAGAGCAGTAAAACACAACAGTAGCCAAACACCAGTGGTAACAACTAGCACAATCAAGTATATTATTAGACCTATTTACTGTGTTAAACTATGTATATAAACCTCATCATTACGAGATATTGCATTTAAGTGAATACAAAACCAAATTGGAGGGGGTCCTGAAATATGTGAGAAACCCAGGAAATACAGGAGTGTTGGTCTATTGTGATCACATCTCTAGTCAGAGATGACTACTGATTGTGAAACAGGCGGAAAGCACCACTTCCAGCCAAGCTGGACCAGTGTTGTGCATGAACGCATTCAATGAACGGCGTTCATTAAACGCGTTCCTATTTTCCGTGAATGCTGAGTTCAGAATCAGTTTACAAACGTGAATGTGAGTGACGTTCACTCTGGCGAGACTGAACGCCGCTCATGTTTTAAAGCTTGCTGATTACAGGCTAGCATGCCTGGTGCTTCGAGTCCGAAAAAAATAAAGAAATAAAGAACGAACGTGTACTAGTTCATTTTTTGAGCTGTGAACTTGGTTCAAAATTGTAAAAAATGAACTATGAACGTGAACTAGTTCTTTTTCAGTGTGAACTGGCACAACATTGAGCTGGACATTATGCTAGCAAAGACATTAAGCTATCTTCTCTGAGCTAATAAACCAGTTTTATCCTACCACTGTGTTAAAAAAATAATGAAGCTACACTGGTGTGATTTTTATACTATTTCTGTATGACAGCATACATTTCGCTAGATAATAGTATCATAACATGTCATAACATACCCAAAAGCATAGCATACTATAGCATAGCTTACCTCTATATGTTTATGAAGCCGGTCTACCAGCTCGTGCTGCGAACTGACGCACGCTTTGCCATCATTGGAGCTAATAAAGCCTGATTGGTAGGAAATGGCTAACAACGCAATAGGCAAACAATTTTTTCATGCAAGATTTTGAGGAAATTGTGTTCATGAAATGTAACGAGTAACGGCATAAATTGTAGAAATGTAGTGGAGTAGACAGTACAGATAATTGCCGCAAAATGTAGTGAGTAAAATAAAAAGTATGCATTATTATTTTTACTTAAGTAAAGTACAGATGCGTAAAAATGTACTTAAGTACAGTAACGAAGTACAAATACTTTGTTACATTCCACCACTGGTCAAGAGGCTGAATAACGGAAAGCATGAGGCCTCTTGTGTTCTTCATTTTGTCTTATTCAGTAATATATATTCCAACACCTCTTTAGTAATATAAGAAGTGTTAAACTTTATAATGATAGCAAAATTATACTATTACACCCTGCATATGCTGATTTATTCTCAGCTTATTTGGGTATGTAATGTCTAAAAAATATTTTCTCAATGGGGCCAAGGGCTGGAGATGCATATGTATTTGTTTCAGTCCTCTAAGGTGGTTTAAATAGGGTGAGGTAGTTCTGTTGGTTTTGATGTGGTTAACCATAGCATGTTTAAAAAGTAAACCTCAGTCTTCTGTCTGCCCAAAGTGAGAAACCTGACCATTAGCAAACTGGCCAGACTGCTGAAAATGGCTGGAAATGAATGTGAGATGTGGGTTTGCTGTGTGCCGTGCATAGCACCACTGCTTGTGGTAATGTCTCTGCGACTGTGTGTGTGTGTGTGTGTGTGTGTGTGTGTATGTGTCTGTGCGCTTGTCATAGGCCACTGCAGAGGTGCAGAGCTGAGAAAACGTCCCTCTGCAATACCTGCTCTAGATATGTGGTTCAGAAAGCTGAGTGCAACTGCTGTATCTTGCGCTATACCCAGAAGAACAGAGCAGTACCTCTGCTGTTCCACTTTCCCAACCACTCACCATTACTGACATACTACCACTCAGCAGCTTCTCCAGCAGAGGCGTTCTAAATATCCTCTACCCGCCTACCCAAGAGAAAGGCTCAACACTGACACTTCTTACACTGTTGTGTAATGCATCTCTCTAGTACACACTACGAGGCTTGTGTAACATTGCCACGATAGGATGTATGTTAAGCTGCAGCCTGTGTGCAAACACTGATTTAGATAATGCTGCTATCAAGTCATTGGTTAGATTAGATATGCGATTAGACTATGAGGAAATTTTACCCACACATTTCAAACAGTTTGAAAATACCCTCGACATTGCCAAAGACTCAGTCCCATTCATCCACTACTTATTTGCTCCTACAGATCCCATCTCACAAATTCCAAGCCAACCCTTCAGAACATATCTGTCACAGCTGCTGTTCCACCACCAGACCCCCGGGGAATTCAAAACCACACCCAGAATCACCTACCGAGAAGAACATCAAACCTGGGTCAACATCGACAAAAGGGCCCCAAATACGCTATAAATCTGTTTACTGACCTCTCTTTCCGGATTGTCCTACCTGTTCTCATACTGCTCCCAAGGACCTCAACCCCTGGCATGTCCCACAAATTTCTGATCGTCCAAGGCCCTGATGCTTCTCCTGCTCCTGTTGCTGACCGTTTCTGCCTGACACCTCTACATCCAGTGACATTCCATTACACCAATTCTCTGGTAATCTTACTTCCTCATGTACCAGCTTCCCTCCCACCGTGGCCCACGCCACCGCTAGTGCACCGCCAACCCAGCCTTGTGGCAATATAAACCAGAACCTGCTAGATCCACTCCATGGTAAATTATCTATAGTAACTGCACCACACAAGATCTTCTCCAGGTCTTTCAGAGAGCCCAGGCCCACTGCCAACCTTGATAGAGAGAGGCATGCCAGTGGCTAACACAATAGTCCTGGTATACATTGGGCACTGAATAAAGGACAGAAGCATGGCATTCATCTTCAGAAAGTGGGAACCAACATGTTATTTATTTATGAATTCACATTGTTGGATTATTAGGGATTTGTTGAGACCTCACACTAAGAGATCTTAAAAGTAACTGTAATTCTCATCATTTGTCTCACAATGTAATATAAACATGCAAGATTCTGTTTGGCTGCCTGACAGAAATATTAATTTGTTTTTGGTCAACAATGACATCAGCTTCATGTCCAAAATCACTTTCACTGCCCTTGGCTTCATTTTCTGATAGAAAGGCATCACAACAGTGTATTGTGCAGAATGGTCAGGATGTCCTTTGTGGAGGCAAAAATACAACCTTGGTGCCTGCAGTAGTACATTTCCATGTACAACACCATCTTGACCCATGACCACAACAAAAGACAATTAGAATTTGATATGATCATCAGAACTGGATAACAGAGCAATGTCTAATTAATTAATCTAATTAATCTAGAGGGATGGGCACCCTCTAGATGTTCATGTCCAACATAGGGGACGTTTGTGCACAAACAAAAAAAAGGATTGTCCCTTGGATACCAAGGATACATTTTCAACTTATTCACATTTTTAGACCTACTATGCTGAGGAACTATACCTACAGTGTTGAGGTCTTTCTAGAAATGCTATAAATGCAGCATGGAAAGTTGGACCTGTATCAGAATCACTACACCAGCTCACCACCAAATTGTCCACTACATCAAAAAGTTTTACATTTTATACCAGCAAACATTGACCATTTGTACAACAGTGTAAATGTGGCCGTGACATATTTTTGTGTGACAGAATCCAATTGGGCGAGGAGTTTTCTTTCTACCACTTTGAAACAAACACACAAAGCGGGAATGGAGGAAAAGCTGATCTCTGGACACTCTACAACATGGCATCATCACCTTACCGGGAGGTTAAAAACCACGCTTACTTCTCACGCTGAGCCCCGTGGTGCATTCGGTCTGAAAGCCACTTTAGATTTTCTACAATGAGCCACAATCCCCAGAAAAACGTCTGGTTCAGACGCCCGTCAGGTTTTTCTGCTCATTTTAGCAAATCAAAGCGTCCACACAGTGTATAGTTCTCACACGTGTACAGTACTCACACGTGTACAGTCTTCTATCTTTTCACTTGCCAAGTCTGTATTTTGACAGTTTAGAATGTACACATCAGGGTTATGTAAAATAGGATGTTTAGTTTAGTTTAATTCAGTTGAACTAAGATGTCACAATAACGTTAGGGTTGGAATTCTAATTTTAAATTCAAATGTTATTTGTCACATAGATATTCATACACGTTGCAGTGAAATGTTTTAGGGACTGCTACTGACCAAAGTTTTGCAAATATTGCAAGTATACAATGAACCAATATGCAAATATTGCAAGTATAACCAAATATTACACTTTTATGTCTTTAACATAAAACATAAAATATTTGTAACAGGTAGGGTGAAGGTGTGCAAATGAGTGAAGTCAAAGTATAAAATGAAAAGTAAAAAGAGTAAAGAGTTTGTTCAAAACTCTTTGAGTCCAGAGTGACTGAAAGTAAAAGTGAAAGTGCTGGAGTTCATTGGAGTTCTATGAAGTGTTGTGATTGTTGAGAGCTCAAATAGCCTGTGGGAAGAAGCTCCTCCTAATTCTCTCTGTGTTGGACTTCAGGGAGCGGAAGCGCTTCACTATCTTCCTGGTCCTGGTCTAGCACTGCTTGCTGTAGGTTGACTGAAGGTCAGGGAGCTTGGTGAAGATGATGCATTCAGCTCATCAAACCACCCTCTGTAGGACTCGCCTGTCATGCATGGTGCTGTTCCCGAACCAGGTTGAAATGTTTTCCGTCAGGATGCTCTCTATGGTGCAAGAATAGAAGTTCCTGAGCACTTTGGAGGGCAGTCTTAGGTCTCTCAGGTGTCTGAGGTGGTAGAGACGCTGACGGGCCTTTTTCACCACGGTGTTGATGTGACACGACCATGACAGATAGTTCCTCTCTTGCTTGGTACTAAAGTCCACTATTAACTCCTTTGTCTTACTGGCATTCAGGTGGAGATTGTTCCTCTGACACCAGTTCTCCAGATTTCCAATCTACATTTACATTTATGGCATTTGGCAGACGCCCTTATCCAGAGCGACTTACAACGTGCTTCAGTTACCATCGATGAAGAGATCAATTCCGGTTCACCCCAACTATGAATACATCTATTTTATTCACTCTGTTGTAGATTCTGTACACAAGTTCGACAACAAGAAAATTACAATTTAATCTAAATACTCTTTAAAGAGGAAGGTCTTGAGCTGTTGTTTGAAGGTGCTCAGTGACTGAGCTGTTCTGACCTCGAGGGGAAGTTCATTCCACCAAGACGGAGAAGAGTCTAGATGAATGTTTTCCTTTTACCTTCAGAGATGGAGGGACCAGGTGAGCAGTACTGGAGGCTCGGAGTATACGAGGTGCAGTGTGAGGTGTAATAAGGGCTGTGAGGTAGGATGGTGCTACTCCATGTTTGGCTTTGTAGGCCAGCATCAGTATTTTGAACCTGATGCGTGCAGCTACTGGGAGCCAGTGGAGGGAACGTAGCAGAGGAGTGGTGTCCGAGAATTTGGGAAGGTTGAAGATTAGTCATGCTGCTGCATTTTGTATTAGTTGTAGAGGTCGGATGGTACATAGTGGTAGAGCTAGGTACATCCAGGTAGGCCGTCTCGCCGTTGTCAGAAATTAGGCTCACCACGACAGTGTCGTCAGCAAACTTAATGATAGTGGTAGAGTTTGTAGTGGCTGTACAGTCATAGGTGTATAGAGAGTACACCAGGGGGCTCAAAACACAGCCTTGGGGGTTGAGAGTGATGGTGGCTGAGACATGTCCACCCATCCTTACTGCCTGTGGTCTCCCAGTCTCCCAAGAGCCAAAATAAGGAGGATAGCCACAAAAAAGGGACATGCTCCTCTAGGTCAGAAATGCAGTGAGGGGAACAACGCTATTGCTGTCACACCAGCCATCAAGCACACGCCGCCTCCCTGTGTCTTCCCTGAGTCCCGTGTCATCGAGGTCATCAAGCTTGTTCTACAGTGACTGGATGTTGTTGAGCAGGATGCTAGAGGTGTGCAATGTGCAATGTGCACGGGTTCTCAGCCTGTTCCTGATGCCGGCTCGCTTCCCCTCGGGGAACGGAATCTTTGTAGTGTTCTCTTTCAAAGTGATTGCCTGTAACCTTTTTCAAAAGAAACTTCTAATTTCTATGCTGTGATTGAGTTGATAAAACACTGAAAAACTGACATATACTTATTCACTGTTGATTTGTATTAATGTCAGTTTAATTGTTTATCCTATGTCAATGCAGTGAAATTAGACATTTTGCTTTGAAAAGTTGCTAGTGGTTACAGGCAACTATCTTAGAAGAGAAGAATACAAACATGTTTCTGCTGATTATATCAACGCAAAGTGTTCACACAGGTGTATGAGACCTTAACTCTTGTATTTGAAAACATCATGTGACCATGTAGAAAATGTATTGCATGCATTGTTATGCATCGATGTCAAGGCATTGATAATCTTAATGGAATCGAAATGTGAGACATGAAGGTTCACACATCTACTTTTCACCCTCTTACCATCTGGAAAAAGGTACTGAAGCATTCAGGCCCTCTCTGCCAGACTGTGCAATAGCTTCTTTCCATAGGCCATCAGACAACTGAGCACTCAGGGATTGGGCAGACACACCCACACACAGACATACACACAGTTTACAACTTATTAACTATTAGTGCATGTTCCATTTTGCACAACAGTATATGTCTTCTTTGCTGTATACATGTTTTGTTTGCCTTAAATATAATTTTTCCGCTGCCTGTGTCTCATGTTTGCACTTTATGTAGCACGGTTTGTTGATGTTGCACACATGCACTTTATGTCAGACAGTACCTTTGTTTAAATTTATCAGAACTACAGTGACCACTATGAAAGAGTGTGACAGACAAATTTTCCCCATTTCCCCTCTGAGACTCTGTAACTCGAACGAGTCACATGACACCGGTGAGGGAATTGGGCACAATTACCTCTGTGGTAGGCAGCAGGCACCCTTACTCCCTGCAAATGGGGAATAGAATATTGGTGCCCATGTAATCGTGATGTCAGGGCAGCAAAAAAATAAACAGATTGCAGATGCTCCACCACAATGCTGTCACCCATACCAACAAACACCACTGCCTATAATCCACAACATCCACTGGCTTCATATCACATTGAGTCTGCTAACACCCCCTTTCAGACATCTTCAGCTCCTGATTTCCCTATCTAACAATAATTTTAGTTAGCCTTGTTTTCTGTTTCCCTACCATCTCCCTGTCTTGGTCTGTTATACCATGTGTTGTCCATCTCTCTACAGTTTGAAGTTTATGTTAATTTCACAGTCATTTACATTTGGCAGACACCACTGTCCATTTTAACTCCTTATAAGTGGCTTAATGGTTTGGAAGGGATAAGTTGGGCAGTGGTGGCTTAAGGAGGTGGTCTCATAATCAGAAGGTTGCTGTCCCCATAAAGTACTGTCCCTATACAATGCTCCCCGGGCACCTGTCATGTCTGCCCACTGCTCACTAAGGGTGATTGTTTAAAAGCAGAGGACACATTTCTTTGTGTGCACTATGTGCTGTGCTGTGTATCACAATGACAATCACTTCACTTTCACTTTGATTAATCCAAAACATGGCAGAATTACTTAAAACGTTTGGGCTGGAAATTATAGGGATTGCCAGTAATCATCAAATGTGATTGGTGTCCGAGGAGTGGTGTCCGAGAATTTGGGAAGGTTGAAGATTAGTCATGCTGCTGCATTTTGTATTAGTTGTAGAGGTCGGATGGTACATAGTGGTAGAGCTAGGTACATCCAGGTAGGCCGTCTCGCCGTTGTCAGAGATTAGGCTCACCACGACAGTGTCGTCAGCAAACTTAATGATAGTGGTAGAGTTTGTAGTGGCTGTACAGTCATAGGTGTATAGAGAGTACACCAGGGGGCTCAAAACACAGCCTTGGGGGTTGAGAGTGATGGTGGCTGAGACATGTCCACCCATCCTTACTGCCTGTGGTCTCCCAGTCTCCCAAGAGCCAAAATAAGGAGGATGGCTACAAAAAAGGGACATGCTCCTCTAGGTCAGAAATGCAGCCTTTTGATTTGGAAACAGAGCGGTTCATAGACTCTAGTTTAGCATTGAACACAATTATCCTCTGAAAGCTGAGTAGGTTTAGCCTGACCACCACTGTCTGCAACTGGATCATTGATTTCCTTACATAGAGGTCACCTGGAATGTATGGAGGTCTGGATCAGACCGAGAATTTGTGGACGAAACAACTGTGCAGGGTTTACTAAGCAGAAATGATGAATCAGCATACAGGGATGAGGTAACAATCTCTCTCTCAAGACTAGACTATATGACAAGACTAATGCGATCACTGTGGACTTTAGGAAGACACGTTGTGCACACACTCCACTCAGTATTGAAGATGCACTTAAGAGTGTTCAGATCAGCTACATCAGTGACCTGCATGTCTAACCACAAACACCTGCGTTGATCATTGGGGTATCTCTCCCCTCACTACAGGACACAACAACTGTTTGTAAGGTCTGTAACATTGTACAGGACCCTGTACACCCATCACCTTTAATTTTAAACTTTTGCCATTCAGTAGTCTGCAATTAATAACTATTTTGATAAGTCAACTTTTATTGACTAATCGATGCCTGCCAAATATAAAATGTTAATTTTTAATAAAATGTCAGTTCTTGACGTCATGAGACATATATAAAACTCCTGTTCCATGGCAGGTTGTGAGCCAAATATATACAGAGTATTTATTATTGTAGGGAGTGTATTACTTGTCACCTCAGTTATTACTCTATTT
Organism: Denticeps clupeoides; assembly: GCF_900700375.1. Classification (NCBI taxonomy): domain Eukaryota; kingdom Metazoa; phylum Chordata; class Actinopteri; order Clupeiformes; family Denticipitidae; genus Denticeps; species Denticeps clupeoides. The sequence goes on along the minus strand of NC_041713.1, from coordinate 25,204,498 downwards.
TTCTTTAAAAAATTGACCTGTTTTAGAGAACAAACGTAATCACAACATTACTTTTTCCCCAAATCGTGCAGCCCTAATATCAGTGCTGGCGGGATTTTATTTAACTTCTCAAGGACAGAAGTTATGATAACTGTTATTGGTTCAGTGGAGCATGATGGCAGTGGGAGAGTGCCATGTGCCATGTGTTCTCCTGGAGTGAACCTCTCAGCAGAGTTCTTCTTGAAGCGTGTCCATATAACGGCGATTGCATCAAATTTGTCTGTTTTCACATGTTCTGCCTGTGTGTCCTTGTCATTAAATCAAAGGTGTTGCATAACTGAAATGAATCTATCTTGGGGCATTGTCTCTTTGATTACTGGCACCAGAAAGTTTTCTGACCAGCAATCCACAATGGCACCAACGGGACACATGGTTGCTCTTACAAACAGAATTTAAATGAATGCCATCAGTTCATGAACTGCCAAATTCCAGTCCGACTCTGTTCTGAGATTTACATGAACCTCACTCTAAATGGGTTTATATAAATATCATATGTACTATGACAAGGACAAACTTTAGCAGACTTTGTGGGTCCAGCTTGCGCAGTGAAGCACGAGTGATTTGCTAGTGCACTGGGCACTCCAATGGTCTCTTCTACCCACACAGTGCCATCCTTTGCCATCTGGCTCAGACAGGGCTTCCCAATACCACGGTGCACCTTCCGTCGAGGCATGTTGGATTCTTCTGAGGAGGTATCGGTGACCTGCTGGACAAATGAAATCTCTCCTCCATCAGAGTCTGCTTTGTCCATTTCCTGAAGCAAGACCAAAGCCCGTTGCATGGAGAGGTTCTTCCTGCGTTGCCGTGATATGGAGGCCATCCTGATGGGCATTCTTAGAAAAGCGCAATCAGAGGGCAAATGCAAATGTGCCAGGCATCACGGGTAATAGGTGGTTGTGCAACATAAGATTGAGGAGAATCAAGCTGAAGACCTGTGAAAATCTCAGCAGGGGTGGATAACACTTTGGGCCTTGCACCAGAAAATAAAAAAGTCAGTAATTCTAGTGTTAATGTAGAGTCAGGTTCTATATTAAATTTTAAATATCTAAAAACACAAAAGTCACAAAAGAGAAGTTGGGTGTACACTTTCACCGGTAAATGTAAGTATAAAAACACACAATAAGTCAATTAAAACAAAATAATTCCATGCAAAATAATCTGTTCGTTGTTTCCACACAAAAAAAACACATGCAATTAAATAGTACAATCTGGTGACAACCCAACCTTCCTTATATAGTCTTCTGTTATGGATTACTGGTGCTTCGGCCAGGTAATTAAATTAAACAAAAATATCAGAATAACCAATAAAATAATATAAAACAAAGACTTAAAAAAGATTAAAGGATAAAGTCTAGAACATAGTAAAATAATTATCCATAAAACAACCCAGCAGCTTTACAGCAACTATCTGTCAAAAAAGGATAGAAAATGTTAGTTCCCATACCAATAAGAAAACCTTTAATTACTCGTATTAAAATACATGAACTAAAACATGAAAAAAAGAATACAATGTAATCCCTTACCCCCACGATCTGTAACCAGCACGATACGCCACACTTGGTGGTAGTAGCCTAGTGGGTAATACACTCGCCTATGAACCAGAAGACCCAGGTTCAAATCCCACTTACTACCATTGTGTCCATGAACAAAACACTTAACCCTAAGTTGAAAATAGCTGTAAATGTAAATGCTCCACTCTCTTGCTCTATCCACTACAGCTGTGTAAAACTGGGAGAGAAAAGACTCTCTCTACACACAAAAGCACTGTATTCAAACCACTCCAACTTGATGTTACCTAGCAGAAAGAGGCATGGCACAATAGAGGTTAAAAGGATTAACAGTTTTAAATTTATTATCACCAGTAAAATATTATTGCAGTTACATGTGAATATTGTATGTAAAAAGGTACCAATGTTATAGAGAAAACCAAAATGAGAGACAGGAGGAAAAGATAGAAAAAGACAGTACAGCCGGAACCAAGCTTCAGAGACATCACCTGATCAAGGAGAAAAATGAGAGGAGAGAGAAGACTCGAAAACCGGAAAATCCGGTTTGATGGAAAAGCAGCTGAGAAAGAAAGTGAACTCCCCCACACGTGAACAATCCTTTATACACCTGGCCTACAGGAAGCTGTCACAGACCAATCAGAACCTGTTCTTTCTGACTCCATGCCCCCGGTCCCGACGGCCGGCACCTCACACATTTGGCTCGGGGGAGGGCCGCCAAATCTTGAAATGCCGTTTGACAAAGACATGCAAAAACAGAGGTGTTGAATCTCCACGCACAACAAAAGCACAGAAATGTCATGGCTCTGCGACGTCTTACAGATGGCCGCGTGATCCCCTGGGGCACTCGAGTATTCAGGGTCCATGGGGATCACAATTGGTTCATGATTGTGCATCTGCTTGTTCGTCCTGCTCCTTCCTGGTCAGTTGGGAATTCAAATGTAGCCGATAGTGGTGGTTCCGTGTCCTTTACGAGCTTCAGGCGTCTGAGATCACACTTGTAACCTGCCATCTTGACAGAGATCAAACACAGCAGCATACATAGATTATTGAACTTGATCAAAGACTTTGCACACTTGGTGGGGTTCTTTGTTTGGAGTCAAAGTCAAAAGGTCTCATCCTTAGACATACCTGGCCAGAGTTGGCAGGTCTGGTCCACTCCCTGATGACCATGGACATCATGCACACTGGTGAAGACTTCCTTCTGAAGGCTCTGAGGTAGCAATATCTGAAGCATTTCCCGTACCGCTGCCACTTTATCTGGGTTGGTTGATACTCCTCCTTCGCCCCAGGTATTTAACCTATTTCTGAAAGAAATTACATTTGGAGACCTCTTCCAGTCTATCGAGATGTTGTTGCATTGTGGATGAGAAAACAATTACAAAGTATAATAACACATAGTGGTTCCTACGATCTCCAAATAGTCTTTCCATTAGCCACTGGAAGGTACAGGGTGCCCAAACCCAAATGGCATCCGATTCCTCAAAAGGTGTGTAAAATGCTGTCTTTGCCCGATCTTTCTCCGCTACTACCAATTGATTGTATCCGCTGGCTAAGTCAAGGGTCGAGAAAAATGTTGCCCCACAGAGAGAATCTAATGACTCGATCCATGGGAGAGGATACACATCTTTGCCAGTTTTGGCGTTCAACTGTTGATAGTCTAGACACAGCCTGAGCGTACCATCAATATAGGGGCTACAGCTTTCCCTGATAACCTTAGAGTCAAGCAACTGTTGGATTTGAGTTTTTACCCATCTGATATTGCGACGGTGGGAGTCTACGGTAGGGCCTCACTGGTGCATGTCCGTCACAGGTATCTCATGTACCATTAAGTTGATGCATCCCAAATCCCCCTTCCTTTTAGAAAACAGGGTTGAGTACTTCACCAGCTTCAGATTCGGAAAGGCTTTCAAAATCTGCCAGGTCTAGGGTAGTAGCAGGTCTGTGAAGCCACCGAAGCCATGTAAAGTGAGATGTTTACAGACTCCAGTGCATGGCAATCAATATTTCCCGCTTCAATCCATTGTACTGTCCCCACTACTTAGTGTGGATGGTTCATCATATCAGTAGTGCCTAATTTTTTTTTGCTGACAAGTTAGGCCTTATCAGGGCTCTTAGTTTTTGTAAACTCAAAATCTATAGAAATCTAACGAGAATTATTGGTGTCTTCCTCCTGTAAGTCGCTATTGGGGCATAGAACACTCCTCCCTCTTCAGTTACCAGACTTTCAGAGACTAATAAACCTTCTGGAAAAACTCCCTTCTCTAGTCCTAATGGCTCGAGCAACCAATACCTGGGATAACTTGGAGGTACTCTGGGGCAAGTAACTGGAACCACGGCCCATGTACCTGTGGGGATCTGCCTCTGGGACCCACCCTGCACACAGACAGGAAACGGCGATGGACCACGACTTCCATCTCTTGCCGGGCTGGCTGCTTGCACCTGAGGTGACTAAAAGAGCTCACTTTCATCATACAATTCAGTAAAACAATGACGAATCACATTCATGCTCAACACCCCAGGGACAGCGGGGTGTTAAGATCTGCTCTCTTAACACTTTGCTGGTGGGATCCTCAGCTATTAGGATCCCCTGCTTGGCTGCCTTCTCAAAAACCATTACGTCTATTTCAAGGTAAATTCGGTTGTTGGTGGCTGTGAGACCTAACCAATTACAGGCCTTCAATGCTATTGTTCCTCTGTTAGCAAAATATGAAAAAAACACGACAAAAAAAGTTTGTCACGGTGGTAACCATTTAGCCAGAAATTAACAGGCAGGCTACATTTCACAGTCCATGCTTACATTCAGTTTGACACTCTCAGACTAACTTTAAAAACGTACACACGAGAGGCAGCAGCTGAACAGAATAGAGAATTGTCTGAAGGACATTAGACAGTGGATGCTCACCAACTTTCTTCTGTAAAACCCTAATAAGATGGAAGCTCTTGTATTTGGGCCTTAAGCAGCCAGGCGTAAGCTATCTGACTAAATCATAACTCTGGATAGCCTTTCCATCTTACCAAGTACAGACGTAAAGGATCTAGGTGTCCTCATTGACGAAGGTCTCTCTTTCGATTCGCATGTAGATAATATCACTATGTATGTCATGTATATCATCTACATATCGCATGTAGATAATATCACTATTCTTTCATCTTAGAAATATTGCAAGGATGAGAAACAGCGACACAGAAAAGTTGGTCCACACCTTTTATTACATCAAGGTTAGATTACTGCAACACAATACTGTCTGGATGTTCTACAAGGTGCGTGAGTAAACTCCAGCTAGTTCAGAATGTTGCAGCCAGAGTTCTTACTAGAACCACATCAGCCCAGAACCACATTTGACCACATCAGCCCAGTCATACAATCACTGCAAAGGCTACCTATCAAATTTAGGATTGACTACAAAATCCTACTTTTTACCTATAAAGTTATAAATGGTCTCGCCCCGCAATTCCTGAGTGAACTTTTAGTTCTTTACGACCCGCCACGGCCCCTTCGCTAAATGGGTGGTACTGGTACCCAAAGTACAGAACGTCACAGCTGGGAGCCTTTTCATATAGAGCTCCGCAGTTGTGGAATGGCTTGCCAGTCAGTGTCCAGGACTGTTTAAATCTGTTTTCTCGGGCCTTCTGTTAAAGGCCCAGACACTCATTTCACTTCACTTTGACACAGTGTCAATTATAAAGTCCAGTTTATCACACAGTCACCCTGTTAGACACAGACAGGGTTAAATTCACCCTAGTTAGGCTGTCCTAGTTAGTGTACCAGGCCATTGTAGCACCAATATACCACTACTACCACATATTTCAGTATCAGTCATACAATGCTACCGTCTGCTGCTGCTTCTGTTTGTTTTCTCCGAGACACGGAATCAAGCACACAGACCACCGGCAGACTCCAGTGAAGAGACCAGCAGATAAATCCTGGTTCCTGACAACTGCTAAACGATGACTCAGCATGAAAGAAACCATAGGGTCACCACAGTCACCACCACCGTCACACACCAACAGCTTCAGGGATCTTCAAATGGACCAGTAAATAATGGGCACATAATGTACACAATGACACTGGACTACACTTAGGACTTCTCCACCTCTACAACTGTAGGACACTTATTGGACATTACAAACCCTGCATTGACACCATTTGCAGGTTCATTCTACCCGTAAGGGGGTCCCTCTCTGCATCACTCCTTTCCAAGGTTTCTTCCTTTCTTTTTTTCTCTCTCCTAGAGTTTTTTTTGTGTGGAGCTTTTCCTTGTGTGCAGAAGGGTCAAGTGTGGGGGGTGTCAACTGTAGGGCTTGTCAAAGCACATTGAAACATACTGTATGTGATTTTGGGCTATATAAGAAATAAATGTTGTTGTAAAAAATCCCTTACCCCCTAAATCTGAAGCTAGCACGATATGCCACACCTTGCTCCGCTGCAGTGTTTTTGCTGTCTTGCCCTATCCACTATGGCTGCTTTCTATCTTAATAAATAGCATAGAGGTGAGCCCAAACCAGCAACTGTATCACAATACTTTCATCGCTTAGCAGTACATACTCACAATCTTTGCTTTTTTCACTCACCACCATCTCTACTCCAGGCAGTCGTTTTTTAGCTGATCATGACTATGCCTGTTTTAAACAATGCCATCTAATTGCCAATGCCATCTGTGTCTCTCCACCTGGCCACTCACAGTTGTACCAAATTAACTACTCACGCGCATGCTACATTTTTACCCTTCAGCTCCTCAATACAATGCCACTTCCTGGAACCATTCACCCTGACTCAACCACCTCTTAACCACTTCTGTCTGTATTATTTATGCTGCTACTCAGGTTGATGGCAAACACACATTCAGTTTGTCATCTGCACAACTGTACACTTCATTTATTGCTCATAGTTTACACAATGTTGCAATTGTACACAGAACATGTTGGACTGCTAAGCATTTACATTTAAGGCATTTGGCAGATGCCCTAAGAGCGACACATCACTTCATGTCACAATCAATGAAGTGATCAATTCTGAAAGTGAAGTGATTGTCACATGTGATACACAGCAGCACAGCACACAATGCTCTTTTTAACCCATCATCCTGAGTGAGAAGTGGGCAGCCATGACAGGCGCCCGGGGAGCAGTGTGTGGGGATGGTGCTTTGCTCAGTGGCACCTTGGCGGATTGGGATTCAAACCAGCAACCTTCTGATAATGGGGCCGCTTCCTTAACCGCTAGACCACTAGACCCCAATTCTGGTTCACAAGGACTCCCAACTATGAATAAATACACTGTTGTAGTTTCTATACATAAGTAAGACAATAAGAAGGTTACAAGTTACCCAAAATATTCTGTAAAGAAGGTCTTGAGCTGCTGTTTGAAAGTGCTCAGTGACTGAGCTGTTCTGACCTCAGTTCATTCCACCACTGAGGGGCCAAGATAGAGAAGAGTCTAGAAGAGTGTCTTCCTTTTACCTTCAGAGATAGATGGACCAGGCGAGCAGTACTGGAGGCTGGGAGAATAATCTTACATGATTACAGATATTTATTGTCAGTACAACAGTATACACAGTGTCTTGAAATACTGTTTTACAAAAACACCCAATAGTGCAATCACAAAATATATATTTTAAAGTATTATACATTACACATGAATTTAAATAGCAATACAGACTAAAAAAACTATATAACTTTCTTTGCACTAAACAAGGACATCATATAGGACGCTTTAAAATGGCTGTGCATTTGTGCAGTTGACTTGTTCAAGTATATGGGATATTTCTAACAAGACACACAAGACAAGATAAACATGCAAAATGTTAATGTGCAAATTTAAAGTTAAATGTCAGAAAATGCTTAAGGCTGGAAGTGCATTGGTGTTGAGAGCTCTGACTGCTTGGGGGAAGAAGCTCTTGCAGTGTCTGGCAGTTACAGTTCTGATGCTGCGGAACCGTCTGCCAGATGGTAAGGGGTGTGAGAGTCCTTCACAATGTTGCCAGGTCAATGGATTAGGTGTTTCTAGTAGAGCTGAGATATAGGCTTCACTATCCGCTGCAGGGCCTTATGATTAGTTCAATTTCTCTACCAGACAGTGATGTAGAATAAGAGGTTGCTCTCAATGGGTCCCGGTAGAACGATGGGAGGATGGGAGGAGGGAGGCTGGCTCTCTTCAGATTTCGGAGGAAGTGCAGATGTTGCTGGGCTTTATTGATAGTGGAGGTGGTGTTGAGGCTCCAGGAGAGGTTGTCTGCCATGTGCACACCCAGGAACTTCATGCTGCTGGTGATCTCGACAGCAGACCCATTGATGTGCAGTGGGGTGGGGACAGTAGGGTTTCATCCTGAAATTGACAACCATCTCTTTGGTCTTGATAACATTGAGTGTCATGTTGTTGCTCTGGCACCAATCCACCAGATCTTGTATCTCCTCTCAGTAGGCAGATTCTTTGTTGTTGTTGATGAGTCCAACCACTGCTCAACCTGATGAGTCCACCATCTGCGAACTTGCAGCACAGTCATGTGTTAGCAGAGTGAACAGCTGTGGGCTGAGCACGCATCCCTGTGGGGAACAGGTGCTAAGTCTGAGGACCTTGAAAGTGTTATTTCTTCTAGACACCGAGTAAAGCCTGTCTTTTAGCAAATCTTGCTGTGATTCTCACTAGCTGTCTTTATCTTTATTTTGTCACACTTTCATGCGTGTGGGGTCCCATTGCCCTTTTGTGTTGAGTATTTGAAAACAACTTTTGTCTGCTAAATAATACAGGCCTTCAGAGATCACGACAGGCTTCTTCGATTCTCTCCATCCGTGACACCATGCCATTACAATAATGGATGAAGGTCTGAACCTTGTCGTTTTCTTACCCAGGAAATGGATACAGTGGAGAGCCAAGCCAAGGAAATGAAAATTGTCATCCTGAAGATGATTGAGGATGAAGTTTCCTCCTTTCCGACTGTGACCAACATTGCCATTGTCCTGGAAGAAGCTGCTCTGCTTAAGGAAGCTCCACATCTATTTGGACTCAACTTTGGCCTGAATGTGGAGTATCCAAAAGAGCTTAAATGCACATTTGAGGTAATAGACAAGATATTCTTGGGAAACATGGTGTGCAATTTGTAAAGACAAAGCTCTTTTTTTGGAACTCACCTGCTTTTTTTTTATACATTTAATAATGTATTTACCTTGTGCAGGTCCTTTTCTGTGCAGGTCCTTTTCCTTTTCAGCAATCAATTGATGCATTTTGCTTCAAACTATTTTATACTGACTTTTTTTTTTTTGTGAAGATTTTAGATATTATGGTGTACTTACCTCTGCATGAAAAAAACTGCTGGAAGCACAACCTTTTAAGTAATTTTAGAATCAACATGCTTAGGTATGGTACAAGTTTGCAAAAGAAGAATCACATTTTGGCCTCTGATTGAAGATTTCAGAAGGCTTTAATCAGAACTCAAAAACTGACTGGAGAATTGAGAAATCACTGCTTGGGGTCCACAAAGGTATTTGAATGTCATTTTCATGTACAGGCCAAATGTTTGAACACACCTTCTCATGCAATCAATTTGTTTTCTTTATGTTCATGACCATTTACATTGGTAGATTGTAAATGGTCATGAATTGTAAAACTGATAGGAGGGGATGTTTGAGTTATCCAAATTGCAAAGCTGTGAATTTTCAGATCAATGTCCACGCTGGTCTACAGCCAACATTCTGTGCAGAGCTGTGACTTTCACTGAGATGGTATCCAATTTGCGATCAATAGTCACAGGGATGTTGCCCAATCTGGTATCGATCATCACAGTTTGAGCACCAACAGCTCTGCCCGCTCCTTCAATAATCCCAGCCAGTGGGGTTTTGAGAGGCTGTCACTGTTTTATGCAATCTTTGATAGATCAGGGCAGTGCCCAATCCAATCAGCACAAGACATGTTATCAGGTTGATATCCTTGAAGTCCTCCATGGAAAGAGCTGCAAGGCACACCACTCTCCATCTTTCCCAACCGTCCATGGTGTAACCCACAGCATACGTTCCAGAAGGATACTTAGGTTGATGGCGTCAATCTCTCAACACAATTTTTTTGGCAGAATGGCAGGATAAATCTCTTTGCATTACAGTTGACATTTTATAGCATTGCACTCAGTGTGCCAATCCTTAACACAAGCATTTCTTAGCATGACTATTTTATTCACTTCTGGGGTATACATCACAGTATATTATTGGGTAATTGTTTTCTAGTGAAAGTGTACAAAATATGTAATACTTCCAATGCCCTGTACTCTATGTAGGAAACCAGGTCAAGTGGTTGCTGTTATCAGCATTCTGCGCCAACGTTAGAGCTTTAAATCTGCCTGGAAACCACTGCCTCCCACCTGCTAAACCACGTTGGATGACACAAGTCTTTCATCTGGATAACTTCTGAAGTACCTGTGTGGAGGATGGATTGCGTTGTGTGGAATGAGTGGGTGGGTTGCTGTGAGACAGGCTGGAACATTCTAAGAAGTTTTGAGACTTTGTCACAGCACATGTCTTGTCTCCATGAGAACAATGGGTGGAGCCACAAATAATGGACACCAACCCTCTCCGTCTTGCTAGATCAGCCAGTTTTCAAACGTAAAGACTTGTAGGACATATTTTACTAAAAGCATACAAAGGTGGTGTTGGTACCTTTCACATATCTTTGTGTGTGTGTGTGTGTGTGTGTGTGTGTGTGTGTGTGTCTGTGTCTTTGGAAGGAGGAGTGACACTGGCCTTGAGTCCTGTTATTTTGCTGCCTGCCTCAAAATGAGCTCAGTTGGTTGCCATGGTTACCTCTCCAGAGATGTGAGAGCACTTGTTTATCTCTGGCCAGTTTGTCTGCGCATGCACATGAGTGTGTGTGTGTGTGTGTGTGTGTGTGTGTGTGTGTGTGTGTGTGTGTGTATAAGTGTGTGTATAGATGAGACATACGTGTGAATATGTTCTGTAGATATAAGATCACGTCTAAAGAAAATATTCACTAAAATTCTCCTCCAAATCACAATGATTTGACAGAAAGAAACATAATCATGTTGCCATGGTAGGGATTGCTGATGTCAGATGTCATTATGAGTAAGTGACACACACCTCCAATGCACTACAAACCCTGTATTGATGTCATCTGCATTGAGAAGGGGCAGACAGACATCTGGATTGGATCTTTTATTACTCCTTAATCCACCTTTACTTCACTGGACAGAATTCAATAGATCTCTTCTGCAGAATCCTATTCTCTGTTAGAATTATTACTAGGATGTAAAAAGAGGCATTTCTACACTGAAGAACCTTCCATGTTTCAGTCCTAAAAATAACAACACCATTTTACAGCAGGGGTGGGGAGTGTGGTTAGAGCCCAGTCTCATTGCCCTATTCCATTGCCCCCTTGCCGCTGTCTTATTTCACTTTAATAAGCATTTTTAATATGTGAATCAGTGGCATTCATTGCTTCTTTACCTGAAGGAAAGGAGAAGTGTAGAAATGTATTTTATGTGTTTGGAGGTGTGAGTGTGTTTGCATGGGGGGTCAAATGACAAATGACAATCATACCTTTCTTTAATAGGCTCCTACATATCTACTTCAAGACAGTTCCCTGTTTTTCTTCATTTTGTCATTTTTCCATCCATCCTTTATTTTTCCACCTTATATCTATGCAAATTGACCAGGCATGAAGGAGGTGGGGGATAGGCTTGAACCCACTGTGCTTCCCAGGTTCCACTCACTTATTCATGAAGCTCAGTGGTGTGCATCATATTCCTAGGAACCTGAGATCTGGCTCACAACATAACTGTACGTTGTACAGATCTTTGCACCTCATGGTGAGAGCGTTTGTCTATGGGAGCTGTGTAATTCATCTTCACACACAGACACATACACACACAGTTACACTATGGAATTCGGAAAGGACTTCTTTAGGGCACAGGAGACTCTGTAAACATGACACTCACAATACTACAGTACTGTACTCTGTTTGCTGTGTGTTTGGGTGTGTTGTGTCGTGAGACACAATGATTCATTCACACAAATGCACTTGTATTTTTTCATATATAATTTTGAAGTTGAAGTGGGTGTACAATCTAAAAAAGTATTTTGTGTAAACCAAAAGTTTATATACACTTTCTTACTATTTAATTCATACAAAACCCTTTCAGTTTTAGGCCCATTCGGATTCCCAAAATAATTTCTATTTACTAAATTTCAAAATAATGTGTGAGAGAAAATTTTTGAGATTTTTTTTTATTACTTTCTTCAAAGTCAGAAGTTTACATAAATTTTCTTAGTATTTGGTAGATTTGCCTTTAAACTAAATGACTTGAAATGACATGTCCTACTGACAGAACTGGTGTAATTGAGTCAGGTTTGTAGGCCGCCTTGCGTCTTTTCAGCTCTGACCACAACTTTTCTATGGGATTGAGATGGCCACTCCAAAACATTGGCTTTGTTGTCTTTAAGCCACTTTGTAACCAATTTTACAGTATGCTTAGGGCCATTGTCCATTTGGAAGACCCATTTGCGCCCAGGCTTTAACTTCCTGGCTGATTTCTTGAGATGCTGCTTCAATATTTAAACATACCGTTCTTTCTTAATGATGCCATCTATTTTGTTAAGTGCACCAGTCCCTCCTGCAGCAAAACACCCCCACAACATGATGTTGCCACATTCTTACTTGACAGTTGGGATGGTGTTCTCAGGCTTGAAGTCTTCCCCCTTCAATTTTTTTTCGTCAGACCAGATATTAGGGTCTTTGTCCCTGTGTGTAATAGCAAAGTGTAATCTTGCTTTTTTCTGTTTTTTGTTATGCTTTTGGAGCAATGGCTTTTTCCTCGCTGAGTAGCCTTTCAGCGCATGTCGGTACTAGACTCGTTTCACTGTGGAAAGTGATAAACTCTTACCAGCTTCAGCCAACATCTTCACAAGGTCTTTTGCTTTTGTTCTAGGATTGATATGCACATTGTGCACCAGAATACGTTCATCTTTTGGACTCAGAAGCTGTTTCCTTCCTGAACGGTATGATGGCTGGACATTCCCATGTTATTTATACTTGTGTATAATTGTTTGAACAGATGAACATGGCACCTTCAGGCATCTGGAAATTGCTCCAAAGGATGAACCAGTCTTGTGGAGGTCCACAATTCGCTTCCTGATGTTTTGGCTGATTTCTTTAGATTTTCCCATGGTGTCACAAAAGGATGCAGTGTGTTGAGGTGTGCCTTTAAATTCATCCACAGATGTGCCTCCAATACACAATACAGTTGGTGTCAATTAACCTATCAGACACTTCCAAAGTCATGACATCATCACCTGGTCATAGTAAAGGCATAGCAACCTTAGTGGATGCAAACTTTTGACTTTGAAGAAAGCAATAAAAAAAAAAAATTATCTCACACATTATTTTGACATTTAGCAAGAAATCTTTTGGTGAATCTGAATGGTCCTAAAACTGAAGGGGTTTTTAACCTCCTTCCACTCATCTCCCTATCCTCCACTTTTAAAAATAAATAAAAGTGAAGTGATTGTCACATGTGATACACAGTGAAATTTGTACAGTGAAGCTGTAGTTGTAGTGGTGGTGGTGGCTGTGGTGACCCTCTGTGGTGACCCTCTGGTTTGTTTTATGTTTTGTCCTTGTAAAGCAGTTGTCAGGAACCAGGATGTATCTGCTTGTCTCTTCACTGGGGTCTGCCAGTAGTCTGGGTGCTTGATTCCGTGTCTCGGAGAAAAACAAACAGAAGCAGCGGCAGACGGTTGCACTGTACGACCGATACTGAAATCTGTGGTTATAATGGTATATTGTGAAAGTGAGCTTTCTTTTAATGACTGTACACCTGCCTGCACAAGTTCTAATATGTTGTTTTGTGCCAGTGGATCATAGTGTAGAGTTTTATTATGTGATGTAAAAGCAGGACAGAAGCCAGCCACTGCAATGGTGACAGTGTATTACATGGTGCTGGTTCCAAGCCTGTCTAAATGAAGAGGGTTGTGTCAGGAAGGCCATCCGGTGGAAAACTTTTGCCAGGTCCACTGTGTAGACAATCAGATTGTTGTACAACCCCTAACAGGGTCAGCTGAGGGAAGCAGCAATGTACAAGCACAACTGAAGAGAAAGTGAGATTATGCTACTGTCTACTGTGTGTGTGACTGTGTGATCCATACAGCTTTGTCTTGGTCAAGGTCATTGCAGCTGTGTCCACTGCACTGGGGTGAGAGAATAATTTGCAGCTCAAGCAAATGTGAGGAAAAGAGAGAGAAAATGTTTTTTTTTAAATAATCCAAAAATAGAAACCATAGAGACTATATGGACATGTATGTATGTGTATGTGTGTGAGAGAGAGAGAGAGCAAGAGAGAAAGACTAATATCACAGACCACTCTGCATCATCAGTTAACTAAGTTGATGTGGTTGGGTGGGGGCTGCAGAGGCTTGTGTCTCACTGGGACAGAATAAATCACAGTGTCCTTATTCAGCACAGCCAGGCATATAATATTTCAAAGCAGCAGTGTCAGTGTGCCTTTGTACCACTATTATTGACGAAGTCCATCTCAGAAAAAAACACCCACATCTCCAGCATTTGAAACTTCTCCTTCTGTCTGAAATATCAATGGAAGCACTGGACAAAAAGAGAGTCAGAGAGAGAGGAAGTCAGGTAGACAAAGTGGAGAAGGAAAAGAGGAAAACTAAGCATATGTAATGCAGAATATGTCAGCACCATGCCACTCCAAGCAGATCTGTGCAGCAGGGAGAGAATGAGATTAAAGAACCCTGTCTTCTCCAGCAGAGCAAAGCCAAGAGAATAGAGAGAGAAACAGAAAGTGAGGGACATGTTTGTATACTAACTCAGCTTCTCATGGTAATGCAAGTTCCTCTGACTGTGCACTGTCTCCAGTGTTAGACTTGCAGTAACTGCAAGACCCCCCTCCCATGCCCTCGCTTCAGGTAATGCTCTAAAGTTCTTGTTCTTTCTTAAGGTATTCACATAATATTCTGTCAGTGGCGAACCATGACAGCGCACACAGGGAATCAGAAAATCAATGAGATGGGATTTGCGGTCTTCCACTGCAATCCACTGCACCACACGCTGCTGACGGCACCACTGGTACAGATGGAAGGCCGCACCCCCACACCCAACCCCAACCTGCCTGCTTTCTCTCTCTTTGTCTCGCAGTTTCCCTCAAGCCTCTTCCATTTTCTGTTGTCATGTCAACAGATGCAGGTCTGCTCTTTGGAGCAACATCTTCCAGTGGAGGAGCATAGCATTAGAGCTGTGAGCTTTGTGCTAATTGCTGGATTTGTGTCTGTTCTACCAGCAAGAACCAGGTGCTCCTGCAGCCACTCTTGTTATGACTCGTGCTGTTGTGCAAATTGCAGCTTTTCCGATAAGAGAAAACCATGAATGCATGGTTTGAACAAGCAAATTCAAACTATAGAAACGTTGATTATGGTGCAAACACCATACCATGTACAGGGACAGGTCATCAAGCTCTGATATGACATGCTCAATCATGTTACTGTACTGCAGGTAGAGAGTGGTCCCACAGTCAGGAGATAACATCTCCATCATGCTGATCTCAGTCAAAATAGAAACCTAATGCCTCATCTGTAAATTGCCTACTGACGGATGCACTTGCAAACCCATTAAAGAACATTATCTCTGTTGCTTCCTTACAGGCATTGGTACTGATGACTCACACAGACACATGTGCTCCAGCTGTCAACTCAATCGTTACAGCAACTGATGGCATCTTCATGTCATAAACTTAATAGCATTTGCTGCATGTGTAATGACACACATGTACAGACTGTCGGGCTCTGCATTGACTCAAAAAAGATTTGACACCATCCATCATAGATGCTTCAATGAAACCTGGACCATGCTAATTTACGTGGGCATATTCAGTCTCCACTCACATTTGGCATTTTTTTAAAACAGAAATGTCTTACCCAGAATTAATAGTTTCCTACAGACATCTTTGTTACCATAGCCGCTCTGTCTTGCCAAGGGTGTTATTTGTTTCTTTCAGTGAGAGCACAAGAACTCAAGCAATGGTTTAGCTGGAGCAAAACTCCTCTACAGATTCCTGGTTGTCTTTGAATAACATGTCGGCTGGAGCAGCCAGAATAACCTTTACTAAAAAGTTACAAAACAGAAGGCAAACAAGCAGTGCTGCATTTATTCTGTAACAATTTCATTGTGTTATCTGTTGTTTACAAGAATGTACATCTTGACCATGCAAACTAATTTGTATTAAGCTAAATGAAAAATATAATAAGTTGGAAGATAACCTTAAGGAACACACCATGATTGTTTTGTTTGTGTACTTTTTTCTCTTTCAGTTTCTTGAAAGACAGAAAAGGACTGCTAGTCATGCAGACCTTCCAAGAGAGGGGCGGATTCCATGGCAACCAGCACTGCTACCAGCAGGACTCCCATGAATCATCTCGCCTTGGGAGACACCACCAGCACCTACCCCACCTCCTCAGCCAGGCCAGGCCAGGCTATGAGGAACACTCCATACCCACAGCAAGCAGTGTCTCCAAAGACTGTTACAGCCACCAGGACTACCCCAGTTATAGCAGCTCTGTGCAGAAAAAACCCACCTATCGAGTGGGCAAAGATCTTGGCCAGCATCTGCAGGGTGGCTACAGCAGCCACATTGGCGCTGGCAGTGGTTATGCACCACAGTATGTGGGTGATGGACAAGAGAAATGGGAGGAGCCTTCCAACCCACAGGTGCAGCAGTACGTGGAGGAGGTTGTGCGAGGTGTGGAAGCTGGTGGCAGCACAACTGACACCCACTACCTGGAGCAAGGCATTCTGGGCATCTCACAAACCCAGTGCCATCACCCACCCCAACCATCCACGTCAGCATACAGTGGGCCACACCAGCTGGGCATACAGCATGGTATGTACCAGCAGAGTCACGTCCACTTCCCCTCACAACCGCCCATTGCATCATCCTCCTCCACTTCCACCTACATGGATAAAAGTGCCGTGATGCCACATGGCTACAAAGGTTATGGGGTGGCACCTGGTAGCCAGTACACCAGTCAGCTGGCCAACCACAGCAGCCTGAAGCTAACCAGCTACAGACATCAAAACAGTTATAGCTACCAGTCCCAGCCACTCTCCAGGACTAGGTTTGAGTCACCAAGCCTGTCAGGGTCCCAGGAGGGTCTTCAGAAGTTTCAGCACTTCCAGCATTTCCAGTCTCCAGAGCAGTACTACCAGAACTGCAGCCCTAGCTCAAGCCATTCCCCTGCACGCTCTGTTGGCAGGTCACCCCCCTACAGCTCCACCCCTTCCCCACTCATGCCCCACCCTGAAACATTTCATTACAGCCAGCCTGCAGCCAATCCTGGACCTCCTTCTTCTTCCTCTGGTTGTCTGCAGAATCAGGCTATGCTGATGCCCAGACATAGCCACTCTTCCCCCAGTGTCAACAACAGGCCCCAGTGTTTCAGTACATCAGTGAAGGATCGCTTCTCTAACAAGTTACTGTCCAACCCCAGCCTCTGGAGCCTAAATGCCCTCACCTCTCAGGTGGAGAACATCTCCAACAATGTCCAGCAGCTGCTGCTCTCTGAGACTCTCCTTGCCAACAAAAAGTCAAGCAAGCGCAACAGCACAAAAAAGGGAGATGACTGTAGAGGTCAGCTCAGGGGTGGGGAGGACTTGTCTTTAGGCAGTAGGCAACAGGGGTCATCAATGCCTGAAACCCAATCAATGCCTGGTAACCCAAAATCAATGACAGTTGATCTCAAAGAAGATGAATGCTACAACAGCACAGAAGACTACTACTACTGTAGCCAGGAAAAGGGTCAGACACAAATGGCCTTAGATACTGTGTCTTCATCTGTCCTTAACTTACAGAGCACAGTTCTAGAATACAGCCTGAACAATACTGATCCTGGACAACAAAGATTACAGCATGGAGAAGCAGATCACAGTGTTGATAGGTCACCTGTCAGAATCACAATGTCAATCCCCAGGAAGTTCGAAAGCAACTCACCATCTGACATTAGGAGAACAGACATTCCACTCAAGGAGAACCTTGAAGAGTCAGCCTGGACAGATAATGAAGAAGGGAAATTGATCAATCAGCAGGCTTTATTGGAGTATTCATCTTGCTTTCATAAATTAAGCACTGGGATGTCAGACCAGAGAAACTCTTATACATTAGAAAAGCATAGTTATCGTGAAGTACAATACAAAAATGAAGCAAGCGACTCAGCAAAGACAACATGTGAACTAACTGGTGAGAGCCACACAAGAAATTTAGATCCTAATATGAAAAGTGAAAATTTTAAATCTATTACTCCCTCTAATGCAGAGTGCACATTGCCGTTTTTCTCAAGAGGTAACCTTGTAAAAGATCAATATCTGTGTGGAGCAGTAGACAATTCAAAGTCGCTTCATCTCTCCTCCAGAACTGAGACTAAAGAAGGCAGGCATTCAACTAATGAAAGACACATGCAGGATACTCTGGAGGAGCAGAAATCTTTCTTCATGTGTCAGGGCACCAAAGCAATGGAGGAGAATGAGAGCTTGCCATCATCTGAGGAGGCCATAAATAATATAGCAAGAGTACAACATCCAGCTGCCATTTGTTGCAGCAGGTCAGGGGAGCAGGACAGTCAAACTGCTGCTGACAAGGACACAGTGGAGGCAGCTATCCTTGAAGCGGTCCTGCATGCTGGTGAAAGAAAGTCAGCTATTTGTGAGACTGCGGCCCAATCTCTCCCAGCCCAGCTTGGCTTTGCAACACTTAATGAGAAAAGCACTCCTCAGGGACAAGTGAGGGATCACATTGATTGTAGTGATGTGAAAGTGTTGGAGCCTGATTCTCCTCAGCTTCCAGGCAAGTCAGTACTGCACTCAGCCTCGTCCTGGGCTAATACCCCACCCTCGCCGCAAAAAGGTGACGAGAACATGGAGCCTGGAATCAGTTGCCCCAGCGCTGTGACCCCATCAGCTAAGCCTGAGCCTGTTACACACATGGCTAACCCCATGGCTTTTGTTCGGAAACATGCACGTGGCAGGAGAAGATTCATGATAGAGCTGAGTGCTGAACAAGAGGTGTCACCGACATCACCCCAGAAGCCCAATATGTCTTCAAGTAAAAGTGCACTTTTTTCTGAAGCATACTTTATATCTGAAGATATCACCAACCAAAAGCCAAAACATGAGAATGTGCCGTCCCGCATGTACACACGCTCCTTTAGTGCACTGTGTGCAAAGTCAAGCCCTTTTGTCAATAGGAAACCAGACACAAAACCTTGTTTAGGTTTCATGTCTAAAGGAGCTATTGGTCATCCAAAGGGCCTCGTTTCTAAAATAAAGTTGATAAAACAAGAAGAAGCTAGCTTTCAGGATGACATCCCAGTGCCAATATCAGACACTAAATCTCCTATAAAAGATAAAAAATCTATGGTACTGAGATCTTGCAGAAAGACACCAGAAAAGGCAACCAAAGAAAAGGTTCCACATCCAAAAAGGCCGAAAGAAGTTAAAAATGAAAATGTCACTTTTGAACAAACATGTGAAAGCCTGGATTCGAGTGTTTGCAAAAAGGTCTGTAGAACTCTTGCTGACCAATCCCACAACACGAAAAGGCCTTCTGTCAAACGAAAATCCAGTTTACCATCTTCAGAGCCAGTGAAAACCAAACGAGCTGTGAAGGTGGGCAAGTTGCCACAGGAGCCTCTGCAGGACCAGCAGTTGGATCAGCAGCTGCGGCTGCAGAAGAACCTACAGCAAGAGCTTCCACAACCACCCCTCAAAGCAGCCGCTGGACAAGTGATAGGCTCCAAAAAGAAGTCGAAGCGAGGACAGCATTTTAAAGCAGCTCCAAACAGTCCCAAGAGCAACAAGCAACCCTCAGCCATTGGAGTTCTTGATGTGCCCTCAGGGCTTCCACAGGGTCCCACAAAGACAAAGTACCTTCCACCACGAAAAGGCAGAGGCTTGAAGTATGAAGCCTTGGTTCAGAAAATGACATCCCCAGCATTTAAAAAGCATCCAGTTAGTATCCTCCAGTTAGAGGAGGCAACATCACTGCCACTAATACAGGTGTCAGAGCAAAGGGTCGTGGCAAAAAACACAGAGGTGGCACTGGAGAATGAAAATAAGAAAAAAAAAACAGAGGAGATCCAGGACTCATTATGTGCCATGACCACCAGAAAAAAGAGAGGAAAATGGGCCACTGAGAAGATCAGTGATGTGTCAGATGGGGTCCAAGGGTCTAGAAACCTCATTATCACCACTCCACGACTTGCCAAGCAGCGGGCCATAAAAAACAACCATGAGATGCACATGAAGCAGCGAAGAAAGAGGAGGAAAGGCCTGGCTCTGCCCAAAAACCTAGCTCCAGAAGAAGCCAAGGAGAATCCACAAGAAGACCCATTGTCAGAAGCACAAGACAGAGCAGAAATTGAAATTTCAATCCTTCCAACCCTCTGTCAAGTGTCAACAAGCTATGAAAAGCCCATCAAAGAACCACCACCAAAAGTGTCAAGGCGAGTGAGGCTTTCATCATTGAAAAAGAAACTGACAAATGCATTAGGGCAACACAGTGTAGAACCTCCAAGGAAGGGTAGAAAGCCAGGACCTAAGAAGAAGAAGAGCGGGCCAACTGTGAGCATTGTTCAGACTCCAGGAAAAGGACCCAAACTGATGATAAAAAGCAAAAAGGAGGGTCCTCCTCTAACAAAGCATGAAATTACCTCTAATGGTCCTTCAAATTCTATAGCACTACCAGCAAAAAGTATCAAGCCTTCTTTCAGTCCATATGTACGCATGGATACCTACAATGAATCTTGTACTATCGTCAACTGTCAAGAGCAGGAGCTGGTGTTTGTACCACCAGCAGGTTTGATTTCCAAGGCTGTCCCCAAGACCTCAGTTATGCTCCAGGGGCCACTGGTTAACAGAAATCTGACTCACAGATATCTGATATGTTGCCTGTGTGGTAAGCCCGCTAACTACAGAGAGCTTGGAGATCTTTGTGGGCCATACTACCCTGAGAGTAGAGTACCAAGGAAAACAGAGTCCTGTGGATATAGAGAAGACTTTATGGAAAGGAGAGCAAGAGACTCAACATATTGCATGGAGCTACCTGCTACCCAGAGCATCGAGGAAGCTAAGGAATCAAACCAAGATGCAGTAAAACATTCCAGTCCTCACAGGAAGCCCAAAATGAAATTAAAACAAAGTATGAAAAAACTATTTTTGAACTATAGGAGGTCAGCTGGAAGGGTGGCTTTGTCTAGAGGCCTACGGCATGAGACTGAGGTAAAGGAGCACTGGACCCATGAGGCATGCACAGTGTGGACCAATGGAGTCGTGCTGGTCGCAGGGAAGCTGTTTGGACTGCAGGAAGCTGTGCATGCTGCAGCTGAAACAGTAAGCAAACCATGACACATCATAACAGCAACTCCGTAGTATAATAATGCGACCATCAACAGATATAGGCACCTCACAGTAATTCAAGTCAATTCCAACAGATACTTAATCTTACTGAAGGTTTACGATATGACTTGCTGCACTCTGATTTCATCTTATAAACATTTAGGTAAGCAACCGAGTCTGTCAACCCATGATCTTATGATCTGTGCAACCTCTTTCAGGGTTTGACAAAAGAGAAATTATGCAAAGTCTTTTAATTTAAACCTGAGATTCCTTGTTGTTGGCAATTTTTGTTGGCACATTTTCAATAATTCATTTGAAGTTTATTGCCATTTCAGCTACATACATAGGTACATAGTGAAATGAAGCAATGTTTTCTGGAACCAGGTGCTACATAAGATTTAAACATACTGACATACAGTGCACATGTGGAACATCGACAAACCAGTCTACATAAAGTGCAAAGAGGGGACACAGGAGGTGCAAGAGTAACGTCTAACAAAAACATGTAGTCAACAAAACAGACAGCACTAAACTAGTGAAATGAATAAATGTGCAAAGTAAAATAATGCAGCTTAGCAAAATGGAACAGTGCATTAATAGATAATATTACTCATTCAAACAGAGGAAATGTATTTGTGTGAGTGTGTGTGTCAGTCCAGAGTGGAAAATCCCTGAGTGTTCAGGTGCCTGATGACCTGTGGGTCTGGCATTGAGGGCCCGAATGCTTGGTACCTTTTTCCAGATGGCAGGAGGGTGAAGAGTGCATGTGATTGTGGTTTCAAAATGCTGGTGGCTTTTCAGATGCAGCGTGTGTTGTAAATGTCTGTTATGTCAGAGACTCCGATGATCTTGCGGTCCAATACGGTGTAGTTCCCAAACAACACAGTGATGCAGCTGGTCAGAATGATCTATACAGGGAGTGCAGAATTATTAGGCAAGTTGTATTTTTGAGGAATAATTTTATTATTGAACAACAACCATGTTCTCAATGAACCCAAAAAACTCATTAATATCAAATCTGAATGTTTTTGTAAGTAGTTTTTATTTTTTATTTTTAGCTATTATAGGGGGATATCTGTGTGTGCAGGTGACTATTACTGTGCATAATTATTAGGCAACTTAACAAAAAAAATATATATACCCATTTCAATTATTTATTTTTACCAGTGAAACCAATATAACATCTCCACATTCACAAATATACATTTCTGACATACAAAAACAAATCAGCGACCAATATAGCCACCTTTCTTTGCAAGCAAACTCAAAAGCCTGCCATCCATGGATTCTGTCACTGTTTTGATCTGTTCACCATCAACATTGTGTGCAGCAGCAACCACAGCCTCCCAGACACTGTTCAGAGAGGTGTACTGTTTTCCCTCCTTGTAAATCTCACATTTGATGATGGACCACAGGTTCTCAATGGGGTTCAGATCAGGTGAACAAGGAGGCCATGTCATTAGTTTTCCTTCTTTTATACCCTTTCTTGCCAGCCACGCTGTGGAGTACTTGGACGCGTGTGATGGAGCATTGTCCTGCATGAAAATCATGTTTTTCTTGAAGGATGCAGACTTCTTCCTGTACCACTGCTTGAAGAAGGTGTCTTCCAGAAACTGGCAGTGGGACTGGGAGTTGAGCTTGACTCCATCCTCAACCCAAAAAGGCCCTACAAGCTCATCTTTGATGATACCAGCCCAAACCAGTACTCCACCTCCACCTTGCTGGCGTCTGAGTCGGACTGGAGCTCTCTGCCCTTTACCAATCCAGCCACAGGCCCATCCATCTGGCCCATCAAGACTCACTCTCATTTCATCAGTCCATAAAACCTTAGAAAAATCAGTCTTGAGATTTTTCTTGGCCCAGTCTTTACGTTCCAGCTTGTGTGTCTTGTTCGGTGGTGGTCGTCTTTCAGCCTTTCTTACCTTGGCCATGTCTCTGAGTATTGCACACCTTGTGCTTTTGGGCACTCCAGTGATGTTGCAGCTCTGAAATATGGCCAAACTGGTGGCAAGTGGCATCTTGGCAGCTGCACGCTTGACTTTTCTCAGTTCATGGGCAGTTATTTTGCACCTTGGTTTTTCCACACGCTTCTTGCGACCCTGTTGACCTGCTGCAAGATATATCACTATTTTTGACTTTTCTGAGCCTGTCAAGTCCTTCTTTTGACCCATTTTGCCAAAGGAAAGGAAGTTGCCTAATAATTATGCACACCTGATATAGGGTGTCGATGTCATTAGACCACACCCCTTCTCATTACAGAGATGCACATCACCTAATATGCTTAATTGGTAGTAGGCTTTCGAGCCTATACAGCTTGGAGTAAGACAACATGCATGAAGAGGATGATGTGGACAAAATACTCATTTGCCTAATAATTCTGCACTCCCTGTAGAAGACAGTTAGGTTGGGTGGAAGAAGTCCCTCTATAGAAGGTGGTGAGGATGGGTTCTGGGAGATGGATTTTCCTCAGCCTCCTCGGGATGTAAAGATGCTGCTGTGCTTTCTTGGCTGTTGAGCTGGTGTTGACAGTCTAGGAGATAACTTTATGTTATATCCAAACATGATCCATCCAAGATGTTTATCTCCACACATGATCCATCAATGTTCAGTGGGGAGTGGTCCCTCCGTTCACTTCTGAAGTCTACAATCAACTCACTGACATATCGTTCTTACTGATGAGACCCATCACGGTTGTGTCATTGGTGATCTTGATGATGTGGTTGTTTATCACTGCACATCATGAATCCAGTTCACCATCCAGTTGCAGAGGGTGGTGTTCAGGCCAAGCAGGCTCAGCTTCTCGACCAGGTGCTTAGGAATTATGGTGTTGAATGCTGAACTGAAGTCTATGCATGTGTCCTTATTGTCCAGGTGGGTAAGGGTCAGATGAAGGGTGGTGGCAATGGCATCGTCCATGGAGCAGTTCGGATGATAGGTGGATTGCAGTGGGTCCATTGTGGAGGGCAGCAGGGCCTTCATATGTTTCATGACCAGCCTCTCGAAGCACTTCATCATGATGGGTGTAAGTGCAACGGAACGATAGTCATTGACATGACACTGAGGACTTCTTTGGCATGAGCACCAGGTGGTGACCTTGAGACACGTTGGAACGACAGCGGTGCTCAGTGAGATGTTGAAGATGTCAGTGAGAACATCTGCCAGCTGGACTGCACATTCCCTGAGTACTCTTCCAGGTATATTGTCTGGTACAGCAGCCTTTCGTGAGTTAACTCTGAGTTTTCCTCACATCCACCATGGTTAAACACAGCACCTGATCACTGAAAGGAGGGTTGGATTTCCTCAGTCACATTGTTCTGTGTGTCGAATCATGTTTAGAAGTCATTCAGTGCATCTTGTAGGGAGGGGTCACTATCACAGGCCATGTGTCCTGGAAGTGGCTGTGGATTATCTGCCTGTGCGCACACTTTGCTGCTCAAATGGCTCAAGGCAATTTGGCCCTCGCTTTAACCCTTCCCGAAGACAAGATGTCTCAAGTAGTCTCAAGCTTTGAGCAGTGCCTCTGCAGTCATCCACATCTTCTTGTGTGATCTTGATCAACTTGAAGACTGTAACATCATCTTTACATTTGCTGATATAGCTTTTTCATGATGACATGTACTCCTTCAAGTTGATGGTCGTTGGTTGCAGCCTCCCTAAACATTTGCCAGTCAGTGCACTCAAAACAGTCCTGAAGAGCAGAAATGACTCCTGCTTGCGCACACCGCTTGCGGTGGAATTTCCCTCGGGCACCAGTATCAGGTGACACCAGGTCCTGGTGGCCTGGTCTTTGCAGCAGTCTGAGCGCATGCAGTTGTTTACTTAAGTCATCCTATAGGTTAGCAGGACGTCAAAGTTGGAAGAGTTTTTTCCTATTATATACATGGATGTCCATGTGTTTTTTCAGTGCACTGAAAAACATAAAAGTACAAAAAAAAGCAGCATCTTGGAACCAAGATTGCAGCGAATTCATATTCTAATGCTGATATTACACTACAAATGGCCATTTTTATTGCATAGTATTTTAAAGGTATGCACCGGATACCATCACGGAACACACTTTCAGACCTCATGCGCATAATCACTACACCTCTTTCTATCAAGCTAGGTCATTAACCTTCAATATGATTCCTTTATAAGTAGAACTTTCTGTTCTGTAGTTGATCATACAGTGGAAACATGCTTAATATATCGCCTGACTTATGACAAGACAATGTTGTCTCCTGAGTCATACTTGTCTCATTGTGCAGGTGTTTCTTAATTTTCTTTTATTACGTACAAGCCTTGTTCTGTACAAACACAATAATTGCTGGATCTATTTATTATGTTAAAATAAATTAACACAATTAACAAAGCTGCAGATAAAAATATTTTAATGCATACAGTACCATGTTATAAATGGTTCACATAGGCTTTGGGTCTTAAGAATTAATCATGATTAATTCACTGTAAATGTGCAATTAATTAGTTAGCCCTGATAAAAATGACAACCACACAACATCATGATTCACACCTTATCAATTCCATTATTCTTTTTTACTTATTTTCCTATGAATCTTGGTCATGGAAAGCTGTGTACTGTGATAGTCCTGTTTGTGGAAGATGTTTCCCCTTATCTCATTACAGAACTGCTTAAAGTGCCAGAGTGTGGGTGCATCAGTCTGCTGCTACTGGAAGGGCTGCACCCAGAAATATCACTACATTTGCGCCAAAGAGCTGGGTATGTTGTTCAGAATAACTGACTGAGGTTTCATCCGTTCAGTTTCAAGTAGGAGATCAGTACTGTGTCGGTATGAGCCAGGTTTAATTTGTCTGCATGTCTGTGTCCTTATCATGACAGGCTGCTTGTTCTTAGAGGACAACTTTTCAATGAAATGTCCAGAACACAAGGTGAGAAATGTGTATGTCGAGCATGTGTGCTCCAATAACCTCAGTTACAGAAACATTCCATCTACTCCATCACTTAGCACTGCTTCTGTAATTGAAGTTTTCTAAAGGTCCTTTACCACAGTACTGATTAAACAAAAGAGGTGTGTTCTGGGTTGGCAAAGTTGTGCAGTCCCTGCATCCTGGTGTGGTGGCAGCAGCAGCAGCAGGTCAGGACATGTAAAAGTGGCACAATGATGAAGCAGCGGCAGCAACAGCTCCCCTTTCCTCCTCTCATATAATGAAGAGAATGAAGTAGAAGAACAGTTTACTCTGGCCTGGTACAATGGAAAATTTAGGTTTTGAGAGTACAGGTTTGTTTACATCCCTGGTAACATCATCTTCTTCTTTTTAGAGGTAATGGCACACAAGTCTGAGTGTTTTGTTGGTTTAGCTGCAATGTTCACACATAAACATACACAAACATACATACTCACCCTTTAATCTTTCTGTATTGTTCAACACTATGTTCTCAGTCAATCACTAAATGTATGTCTGAAAGGTGAGGATGGTTTTCAGCACTTGCTGTGATTCTATAGTCTTTTACTCCAGTTTCGTTGATTTTTTTCAGGCATTGTGACCAGTATCTCAGACACCCACCCATTCAGACATTCGCCCTGCCAATGAACCACCCTTCCTGCCAACACAAATGGGAGTTTGTGGGAGCAGAGATACAACCTGTAGCAATACTGGCCCCTGGTGGAAAGGGCTGGACCAACTCAATCCAACTCAACATCGCCTACCTTTCTGGGAGTCTTTCTCTGATCTACCGCTGGAGAAAGTATCTGGAAAATCATAAACTATGAGTTTGATTTCTGTCCCAGGTTCCTGTTTCAACTCTATTTCTGAAAATGTATTCAGACTTACAAAGCTGTGTACAGATGCATCAAAAACCTACTGGACATGTTTAATTGTGTTTATGTTAGGAGAAAAATAAAAGAGAAAACTTGCATTGTCCTCACACTGTTCCAAAAATACTTTTAATGTAAAACTTTTTATTAATTTATTTATTCATTCTATTTGGACATCAGCCTTATCCACAAACACTGTCTGTCCCTGCTGTGAATGTCAGTGCTGGTATCTACAGAAATCTGGATCATGTCTGTCACTATGAAGTCTATGGTTTAACTGAGTAAAGTAATTTATGATTCTCACTGCACCATATTTGACTTGCTACTATGATTAATCGTGTATATAAGTATTTGAAGCTGTTTAAATGTAAGATGTGATGTATTATTATAATTGTGTATAGTATTTCTTAGAGATATTTATTTTATATAAAACATTATGTTATTGCCTATTATTAAAAACAGATTCATTAACATGGCCTAATGTGTTTCACCCTGAATCTGTCATCACTCACAATCTTGCTTTAGCCTTAAACAGGGATGTGAGCAGCATTGGAATATATCACCCCTTCCAAATATTTACATACAACTTCATTGGATCACTTGTAGAAAAAACATATTTTGTTATTGTGCATTATTTACATCGCTCATAGGGTCCAATACAACTTGAAATTTTTTATAATTCATGGTCTCTGCTGATGCCTAAACCGGACCTAAAAAAAGTGTAGAAGAAAATTCATTGTGTAAAACTAATGTTGCTAATGGTCCATGGTTCAGAAGTAAAGGTTCTCAGGTGGTGGTGGCAGAATAGCCTAGTGTGTAACACACCAAGCCCACAAAGTCACAGGTTCAAATCCCAAGTGTCTCCAGGGAGTGTCTCCTGTAACTACTGATTTTAAGTTGCGCTGGATAAGGGAAGCTGTTTATCCAAATATAGTGTGTCAAAATTGGCAAATTTTGTTTTGTAATGGCCGTCCACAAAGCATATATAGTTTTATTACTTTTCCAAACTGATTAACAAGAACTGAAGATTTCCATTTTTATACTTATATGTTTTTATAGAAGACTTTTTGAGCCTCCACTCTTATAAATGTGGGCTGATTGGTCCCTTCTGGCCCAATATTTCCTTAGCTTTTTTCATGATTCATGCCTTACAGAATGGCAGAATTAAAAATGTTCTAACTCTCGAAAGAGTACTGATGGCAGAATACTAAATACACTGGTGTAAATGTATTCCCTTACACTACATAACAGTACATTAATGCTTTCTATATATTTATATAAAATAAACAAATATTTAAAACAGTTGTTCATTAGGGTGATGAATTTGTGAATTCCATTTTTCATGTCAGCATTAACATTAATAATATTAACATGAACATAACATTTGAACGTATAAAGCATTCGCTCCTCCTCCTCCATGGGGTCAGGTACATGCCTATCTGAACTTTCTGCCTGATCGACCATTTCTAGTGAATGTAATGGCCTGGCAATATGGTGCCACCCCCAAGGTTGTGAGTCTGAATGCAGAGTTCTGCAGTTTCCTCCCATTGCCCATGCACACTGGGGTGTGCACACTGGTGAGTCTAACTAGTCTGTAGGTGTGAGTGTGTGGTGTTTGCAGGATGGGCTCCAGTGGCTGTGACCCCCGATAGGTGTTTATTGAAAATGAGTGAGTGAGTCAAAAGGTTTCAGCCACACAGTTACATTCACATTCTGATTTTCTCAAATCCTCAGGTGAGCAAGCCAGAGGCAACAGTGGCAAGGAAAAACTCCCTCCAGCAGGAAGAAAACCTTGAGAAGAATTTAGACTCAGTAAGGGGGAACCTTCCTCTGGTCAGCACTGGATTACAGTGAAATATATCCAATAAAATTATGGCATATGAAGGTTATTGCAGTCCACTTGTGTATAATGAATTAGCTTCCAGGTAGTGTATTATATTAGTCCCAGCAGATGACTATTAGATGGGGTCAGCAGATGGCCAAGTAGGACAGGCCATGGAGGTCGACCATAGCATGTGATCATTCCGAAATAGGAAACTCCCCAGGCAGGATATACCATTATCAGTGGAGTGTATGGTGAAGGATAGAGAAAAGAGAAACAGTGAGTTAGTGATGAGTTACCAACAAATGACAGTAACAGAGAACTAGACATTTCCAGCGGCTAACTACTGCAGCATTACTGAGGGAATTCTTGCACAGCAATGCTGTTTGTGCATACACTGCAAGTCACATGGCCAGCCCTGCCGAGCAGTGCGAAATAATTCACATAATCCACATAATTCACAGCAGAATTCTACTATGTTAATTTGATTGGTAATTTGAAATTACCACATCAAATGTGACGTGGTAACATGGATGCAGCTATTTAACCGAATAAACAGTTGGTAAACACAAGTACATCTTATTGAACATAATTTATTTTCATCACCAATTATCATAGTAGAACAGCTTTCTCAAGCAGTTTATGATGCATTTTGGAAACAGGAGATGAGCCCCTGGTCTAATGCACCACCTGGCTTGAGAAACCCATTCTCAAATACTTACTTTTAGTCATTATTTGGGTAGCACACATATTCTGAATGCCTTCGGCAGAATTCAAATGAGCCATTTTAATCTGGATTAATCTAATGTAGATTAATGTAGATTAATCTAGAATCTAGAATTAATTTTGCATACTCCAGATTTATCTAGATTAATTCCAAGATGACAGTGAGATTAATATAGATTAAGAAAATTACAGGGAGTGCAGAATTATTAGGCAAATTGTATTTTTGAGGAATAATTTTATTATTGAACAACAACCATGTTCTCAATGAACCCAAAAAACTCATTAATATCAAAGCTGAATGTTTTTGGAAGTAGTTTTTAGTTTGTTTTTATTTTTAGCTATTTTAGGGGGATATCTGTGTGTGCAGGTGACTATTACTGTGCATAATTATTAGGCAATTTAACAAAAAACAAATATATACCCATTTCAATTATTTATTTTTACCAGTGAAACCAATATAACATCTCCACATTCACAAAAATTTCTGACATACAAAAACAAATCAGCGACCAATATAGCCACCTTTCTTTGCAAGGACACTCAAAAGCCTGCCATCCATGGATTCTGTCAGTGTTTTGATCTGTTCACCATCAACATTGCGTGCAGCAGCAACCACAGCCTCCCAGACACTGTTCAGAGAGGTGTACTGTTTTTCCTCCTTGTAAATCTCACATTTAATGATGGAACAAGGAGGCCATGTCATTAGTTTTTCTTCTTTTATACCCTTTCTTGCCAGCCACGCTGTGGAGTACTTGGACATGTGTGATGGAGCATTGTCCTGCATGAAAATCATGTTTTTCTTGAAGGATGCAGACTTCTTCCTGTACCACTGCTTGGCAGTAGGACTGGGAGTTGAGCTTGACTCCATCCTCAACCCCAAAAGCCCCACAAGCTCATCTTTGATGATACCAGCCCAAACCAGTACTCCACCTCCTCCTTGCTGGCGTCTCAGTCGGACTGGAGCTCTCTGCCCTTTACCAATCCAGCCACGGGCCCATCCATCTGGCCCATACAGACTCATCAGTCCATAAAACCTTAGAAAAATCAGTCTTGAGATATTTCTTGGCCCAGTCTTTACGTTTCAGCTTGTGTGTCTTGTTCAGTGGTGGTCGTCTTTCAGCCTTTCTTACCTTGGCAATGTCTCTGAGTATTGCACACCTTGTGCTTTTGGGCACTCCAGTGATGTTGCAGCTCTGAAATATGGCCAAACTGGTGGCAAGTGGCATCTTGGCAGCTGCACGCTTGACTTTTCTCAGTTCATGGGCAGTTATTTTGCGCCTTGGTTTTTCCACACGCTTCTTGCGACCCTGTTGACTATTTTGAATGAAACGCTTGATTGTTCGATGATCACACTTCAGAAGCTTTGCAATTTTAAGAGTGCTGCATCCCTCTGCAAGATATCTCACTATTTTTGACTTTTCTGAGCCTGTCAAGTCCTTCTTTTGACCCATTTTGCCAAAGGAAAGGAAGTTGCCTAATAATTATGCACACCTGATATAGGGTGTCGATGCCATTAGACCACACAAGTGTAAAAGTGACAAAGTGAGGTAGTTGGCAGACCAATGCTGCACAGAATGACTGGTGCACGGTCAGTTTGTGTGTGTGTTTGTGTTAGAGTTCAGAGAGTTTGTGGAGCGGAAGAGGGGAGTGAGGGGAGTGGGGGCAGAGCTGGGAGAGAGTTGAGCTTTCTGACCGCCTGATGGGTGAAGCTGTCCTTCAGTGTGCTGGTCCTGGCCTGGAGACTCCGAAGTCTCCTCCCTGATAGCAGCAGGCTGAAGAAGGTTTGCATTGGGTGGGTGGGATCGGCTGCTATGCAGAGGGCTTTTTTTGTGAGACGTGTGCTGTAGATGTCTTGGAGGGAGGGGAGAGGGACGGCGATGATTCTCTCAGCTGCTCTGACTATGCGTTGGAGAGTTTTTTGGCAGGCCGCAGTGCAGGCTCCAAACCACACAGTGATGCAGCTAGACAGGATGCTCTCGATGGTTCCTCGGTAGAATGTGTACATGATGGGGGCTGGTGCTCTTGCTCTTCTTAGTTTGTGGAGGAAGTATAGACGCTGCTGTGCTTTCTTGGCCAGTGCAGTGGTGTTATTTGTCCAGGAGAGATCCTCAGTGATATGCACACCCAGGAACTTGGTGCTGCTCACTCTCTCCACAGATGCACCGTTGATGGTCAGAGGAGCATGCTGAGTATTTCCTCTCCTGAAGTCAACAACAATCTATTTCGTCTTCTCCACATTCAGAGAGAGATTGTTGTCTCCGCACCACGTGGCCAGGCGGCTCACCTCGCTTCTGTAGTTAGACTCATCCCTGTTATTAATGAGTCCCACCACAGTCGTGTCATCCGCAAACTTGATGAAGAGGTTGGAGCAGTGTGACGGAGTGCAGTCATGGGTCAGCAGAGTGAAGAGAAGGGGGCTCAGCACACATCCCTGAGGGGCCCCTGTGTTTAGAATGATGGTGCTGGATGTGTTACTGCCAACCCGTACTGCTTGTGGTCTTCCTGTGAGGAAGTCCAACAGCCAGTTACACAGTGAGGTGTTGAGCCCCAGCTGGATCAGTTTTTGTGTGAGCTGTTGTGGGATTATAGTGTTAAGTGCTGAACTGAAGTCTATGAACAGCATTCGGACATATGAGTCTTTTTTGTCCAGATGTGTGAGTGCTGAGTGGAGTGCAGTGGAGATGGCATCATCGGTTGAGCGGTTGGGCCGATATGCAAACTGGAAGGGGTCCAGTGAGGGGGGAAGGACAGACTTAATGTGCTTCATGACTAGCCGTTCAAAGCACTTCATGAGGATGGGGGTAAGTGCAATTGGACGGTAGTCATTAAAGCAGGAAGGAGATGACTTTTTTTGGCACCGGAATGATTGTGGTTTCTTTTAAACAGGTGGGGACAACAGCCTGGGAGAGAGAGATGTTAAAGATGTCTGTGAAGACATCAGTGAGTTCCACTGCACAGTCCTTCAGTACACCACCAGGAATGTTGTCAGGACCCAGAGCTTTGCGAGCGTTGATCCTGCTGAGGGATCTCCTCACACTGTCCGGGGACAGAGTCAACACCTGGTCACCAGGAGGGGGTGGGGTCTTCTGTGCTGTTTTTCACTTCAAAGTCAGCAAAAAAGGTGTTCAGCTCGTTCAGCAGGGAGATGGTGCTATCACAGGTCTGTGGAGGGGGCTTGTAATCCATGATGGTCTGTATGCCCCGCCACAGGCTCCGTGTGTCTCTGCTGTCTTTGAAGCGACGAGATATTCCTCTGGAGTACTGTCGCTTAGCCTCTATGATGCCACGGGAAAGGTTGGCCCTAGCTGTCTTCAGGCTCACCTCATCTTGTCATCCATGGCTTTTGGTTGGCACGGACAGTGATGGTTTTGGTGACTGTTACATCCTCAGTGCATTTGTTGATGTAGGCTGTAACAGTCTCTGTGTACTCCTGGAGGTCAGTGATGTTGTTGTAAGTGGCAGCCTGTTTAAACATATTCCAGTCTGTGGTGTTGAAGCAGTCCTGTAACACCTCTCAAGATCCCTCTGGCCACACTTGTATCTGCTTATGAACCGGTTTGTTGACTTTAACAAGTGGTCTGTAAGAGGGCATTAGCATGACAGAGATGTGATCAGAGGCGCCGAGGTGGGGGAGGGGAAAAGCTTTGTAGGCTCCTCACTGGGTGGTGTAAACAAGGTCCAGTGTGTTATTTCCCCGTGTTGGAAAGTCAATGTGTTGCTGTATTTTTGGAAACACGCTCTTTAAGTCTGCATGATTGAAATAAGTCTGCATGATTCTGCGTTGTGTAACTTTTTGATTTCGTTTCTTGAACCGCAAATGATGAGCTGACACCCAAGAAATTTTCTGTGCAAAGTGTATTCTGTACAAAAAGCATCGCGTCAGAACATCGCATCACACATCGCATCTTTCTGCACCTCTCTCTACTCTCACAACTCACGCCATGTGTCCAAGAGAACTGAACATTAACATAAAGCATTCACAATTTACAATACTGCATTCCTGTACAAAAAGCAAGGTCGCGTCAGAACATCGTGTCAGAACATCATGTCAGAACATCGCGTCACACATTGCGTCTTTCTGCACCTCTCTCTACAATATACAGTATTAACATAAAAAAATATTCAAAATAACACACATGCAAAATATTCCTAATATGTACATCAATTAAAATGAAAGAAATAACTTTTTGCACACAAACCCCATGCACCTCTCACAACTCACGCCATGTGTCCAAGAGACCTGAACCGGGTCTCAAAAACAAAATAAAATTCTTTAGAAAATAAGAAAATAAAAGACACAAGAAAGAAGAAATATACTTATAAATCTAGTGTAACCATTTAACTCCGGCACAATAGCTTGCGTAGTATAGACCCAGCTCCCAACCCAACTTTGTGAATAGATTAAGGCGCCCGATAAGAGTCTCACGTTAACGCAGCACATTAACGCCGATAACGGCCCACCACTATTAATTATATAATAAAAGTTGCATTATATACTGCATTATACTTTTTTCTGACTAATCTGCTTCATCACTGCACAACTGGTTGAGTTCTAACATGAACAAAGGAAATATAACCATTTTACTCCAGTATTGTCTTCACAGCAATGATTTACAATTAAATTCCTTGTTGACTTTTATATTGTCTTTTTCATAGTCTTGACCAAGTATTTCTCTTAAAATCCTCCCCAATCTCTTCACTCCGTGTCCCATATAAATTCCCTTCTGCAAAACCTTCCATAGACTGTTCAGACAAAGTTTCAATACTTAAATCTAAACTAAAACCTTTACTATACACTTCAGCTTTTAACCAGAATTCCAAAACCCTAACATAACATTAACATAACAATTGGCTCTGTTCAATAATCATTGCAACATTTCACACTTATGCCACACAGAATAATTTGTTCATCCTTGTAATCCATTCATTACTTTCTTCAGTCATCCATCAGATGAACTGTTACCCTTCATGTACCCTTTAGCTCAATAAATGCAAAACATTAATTTGTTAAAAAAAGTATTTTATTTACATTTGGGAAGATAATCAGAAATATACAGCATAGCATAGTTTACATTTTAACGTCCTCTTTACTAGATTTACAGTCTTCTGTAATAATTAAATTACACTCAAAAGAATGTTTTAACAGTCACAGATGGAACAAAACCAGAGGAAACTATAATTTTGAGTTTCTGGATAAATTAGGAGGAAAAAATTAATCCAAAAAAATAATATAACTGTCGTTGAAAAAGAAAACCCCTCCTGCTGTGCATCTTCCTCTAGTGCAAACCAATCTCATTTATTTATTTATTAAGTCATATCTCATATTTGCATATTTTGTGTCACACAGACCACATGAGATGACATCATTAGAACAATATGAAATATCAATTAAATTCCTTAGAAATCACATTATCACATTTTAACATATATACATAGTAAAGAAATGGCAATAAAGCAAATGAAAAACTATGCATTAAGTAATCATGCCAAATCCTGCTGCAACGGTTTTATATACAAATCCGAGCCTGTTCTTTTGTTCCTTCAATCACCACAGGGACTGGGATCAGTGCTGCACTGCACCTTTGTAACACCTGTCATCAAACCAGGGAAAGCAAAGCACCTAGTGCACTGCACCACTCCTCAATAATAAAAAGAACTTCAACATTTTCAATGGGACTATAAATAAAATGAAATTAAAATGTAAGGTAATTAAATGCATTTATGTTTTGGTAAGAAGACATATAGCCTTCAACTTCATGCACAGTATACATCCGCTCTCTGAAAAAGAGATGAATGTCTGTGATTTTGGACAGATCAGTGGGCAGAGTTAAGTGGAGGTGACAGTGGTACCACTGCCCAGTTTGATGATCATTTGCTGGCAGTCATGGAGGGTGCGCTTGTCACCCAGCTTCTCCAACGTGCGTGCTGCATCAGCCAGCATTCCCACCCGCTGACCCGGAGCAGAAAGGAAAGAGGGGGGCAGGTAGCGGCATGCCAGTAACACAGCCTCAGCTTGCTCACGCTGCCCAGGATGCGTCTCAAACTCCTCTGAGTGCAGAAAGGCACAAGCGCATTAGAAACTCCCTCCAATATATCAAGTGAAAACTTGGACATGGAGAGATGATACCATGCTCCTAATTTCTCACTCTTGGTAAACTGATTTGATTAAAATAAAAATACAAAAATAATTCTGGTGAATGAATTCTGCTATAACTATGGTGAAAAATACTCTCAGTTTGACTGGGTTTAGAATTTCATATCTGGATGCAACAGGAATTAGTAGTAATAATAATAAACTCCTACATACCTGTCCTGGCTCCGGGCGTGGTGCGCCGTCTCAAGCTGCGATCCAGCAGCTGGTGTGTGCGGGTGGGACTAGCTCCTGCCATCAGCCGGGCTGTAGCCTCATGCAGGAAGAGCTGCAGAGAAAGTCAGAGAATGAAAGTCTGAGTCCACACACACACAAATCTGTAGGATCTGTTACCAAGCATCTGGAGCAACAGCCAGAATGGAACTGGACCTGACCTGAACTTGACACTCACCCTGCGCATGGCTGGCCGGAAGGTCTGAGCCAGCTTCCGGAGGGAGCTCAGGTCCTGCTGAAAGCCATGCAGCTCGGCCGGAGAAGCCTGAGGGACTGGGGAAGGAGATGACTGTCCAGAGCTCTGATGAGAACGCCACATGTTGGTGCGAGAGACGAGCAGCAGGTCACACAACAGCAACTGCACAACCTGAGAGAGAGAGCAAGAGAGCGGATTCAAACAATCAAATAGAACTTTTCCAGTATTATAGCAAATGTAAAAAAAACGTGTGTGTGTGTGTGTTGCAGGAGGCCCAGCTCTGTGTTGCACTGCAGAAACACTGCACTCAGATTATACACATGCAATGCAACTACAATGCACCACAGCACTGGTCAGGTCCAACACCCTCTCAGTTAACAACACAATGTCAAAATGCAACACCACATCAATTAATCTAACCGATTCTTGGAGAAATCACTGTATTATGCATCACACAGGTAAGAAACACCAGTTTTTCCAAACCCTGGTCCTGGAGGAACATCTGCCAGTAAGTTTTCATTCCTGCCACACACATTATGAAGCCATTATGAAATTCGTGAACCTAATTAAGGTAGGGTTGGTTTGAAGATGTTTTGGCAGCCGATCCTCCAGGACCAGGGTTTGGAAACACTGAAATACACCTTTGTCTTTACTTGTTATTGGTATTCAAGAACATCACACCACAGACAAAAATGACATGACCCATCAGTAAACATCCCCACTGACAAGAAACATTGAGTCTCTCATAGAAACAGTACAGGAAGCTAAATAAATTCTGGCCAATAAACAGGACTGTTTCATGATTCACAGAACCTAATAATGATTTTCCATGATTGACAACTGTTCATCTGTAGAGGACGAAGAGTATGAGACTGACCTTGTCAGTAGCGCTGCTGTATTTGTGCGGGCCCAGGTTCAGGCTGTCTCGCAGCAGGCCGCTGGCTCGCTCACAGTAAGTCAGGCTGAGCTGGCAGTTCTCTGGTTTGGCCAGCAGGGTGCGCAATGCTCGGAAAACATTGAGCGCTGCTTTGGGCAGTGGGCTCCTGCAATAGCAACAAACTCAATGTTGGAGAAAGTCCTAAAGATCTTAATTGTCTCCTGTCCATATATGGAGAACAGATTTCAGGTAAAGGAGAAGTCTGACATCTCCAAACTCTGTTTCTGTTTGGTTAATAGCTAGAGCTCTAACACATTTTTACCAAACTATTTCCAAAGCGCAAATTTCACTGTCCATAAATCCATAAATATATTAATAACATAATTTTAAAACACTTTCCTTCTTCAGTATAGAGCATTATATTCAACTTATAGCACTATCTGTGATGTTTAACATTTTTAATGCTGAATTGTTGTCACTTGACACAGTGTGTGTATCTGCCTCTCACTCTGCATTCTGAAGGCTCCTGGGCAGGTGCTCCACTGCAGTGTAAAGCCGCTCTGCAGCCGCATCGTCTCCCTGCTGCCAGTTAATGACGACCACGGACACCGATGACCACCACTTAGAGTGACAGTCACAGCCTGCATCATAAACAAACATACAGACATGCTGTCATAACACTGCAACCCAACTACCACATACTGAATAAGACTGATTATCTTATTACGATGTGATTGTGTCTACAGCTGTCAGGTGTGTGTGTATGGGGCTGCAAGTTCCACTCAATAATATTAATAATGACAAATATTAAATATTTCATACATCTAATCATGATGAAACATTATTATGTAGATTTATGTCAAATAAAAATGTTAATATTAAATAATGAAACTAAGTTCGCCATAGATCTTAATTAAGTTTTCAAGTAAATTCTTTGCTTTTCAATCACAAATTGTGATGCAAAAATGTATTATTTCTACAGACCTACATGATACATTATAAATTATACAACACACACACCGGTGACGGTGGCCATGTTGGAGCCCACAGCAAAAGACTGGGTGGTGGCACCAGCTGCATCAGATGCGCTGGTAAGTAGCTGCAGATACTCAAGAGCATCTGAGTAGTCGCTGTCAGAGAGGAGAACCATGTACATCATAATCATCATCAAAAACAAGCAGCTGCCGTTTAATCTGACATCAGCCCTCCGCACACCCACCCCTTGCCCTCATTGGTGGTCTTCTCCTCACGGGGCTGAACCACACAGTGCAGAGCCTTCTCCAGCAGGTTCTCCCGAAATGCCTGGGTCACCTGCGCCAGAGGGTCCACTAGAGACAAAGAGAGAGAGAGTAAGAATACAGTTACCAGTCGTGAATTTTAAGAAAATAATAAAAAAGGTTTCAAAACAAGTTGTGCATCAGCTGCAGGCATATAAACACACTGGTATGATGGATTCTGGATAGGGTCATGTCTGAGCTGAATCCTGAAGGAAATTGCTTATGCTGCAATGTACAGTACAGGCCAAAAGTTTGGACACACTTTCTCATTCAATGTGTTTGAAGGCATCAAAACTACGAATGAACACATATGGAGTTATGAACTAAACAAAAAGTGGAGACCTGGCCTCCACAGTGCCTGGACCTGAACCCAATCGAGATGGTCTGGGGTGAACTGGACCGCAGAGTAAAGGGGCCAACAAGTGCTAAACACCTCTGGGAACTCCTTCAAACCATTTCAGGTGACGACCTCTTGAAGCTCATCAAGAGAATGCCAAGAGTGTGCATAGCAGTACTCAGAGAAAAATGGTGGCTAATTTGAGGAAACTAGAACATAAAACATGTTTTCAGTTAGTTCAGTTTGATAAGTACATAACTTCACATGTTCATTCATAGTTTTCATGCCTTCAGTCATGAAAATAAAGAAATGTACATACAGTACAGGCCAAAAGTTTGGACACACCTTCTCATTCAATGGGCACACAACAAGTGTACAGAGAGTTAAGAGTCAATAAGTGAGTTATTGCACAGTAAAAAACAGCAACAGGAGACAGCACAGAAGTACAGCAGAAGTATCATATTGTAAGAATGGACATCACAGGAGCATGCTTTTGTTTTGCGTAGCAACGGTCTGCGGGGGGATGTGTGACGTTCCTGTGTCGGTGGTTGTGCGTGAAGATTCGGCACATCTGTTTTACATGCCTTTTGTCTGAGACATTCCTGTGTCAATAGTTGTGCGTGAAGATTCAGCACCTCTGTTTTACATGCCTTTTGTCTGACGGCAACGTGTGAAGTGTCAGCCGTCAGGACCGCCCACTCTCTTTGTCTTCCCCAAATGGGAGGCACCGGGGGGCGTGACATCAGAAACAACAGGTTCTGATTGGTCAGTGACAACTTCCTTTAGGCCAGTGACAACTTCCTGTAGGCCAGGGGTATAAAGGTCTGCTCAGGTGTTGAATCTTCACGCACAACTATTGACACAGGAATGTCTCAGACAAAAGGCATGTAAAACAGAGGTGCCGAATCTTCACGCACAACCACCGACACAGGAACGTCACACATCCCCCCGCAGACGGTTGCTACACAAAACAAAAGCCTGCTCCTGTGATGTCCATTCTTACAATATTGCACAAAAGAATCATATTGCACAACTTAAAAAGTCTGATAGCTGTGGGAAGGAAGGATTTCCTGTGGCGTTCAGATGAGCATTTCAAGTCTATTGCTGAAAAACCTCCTCTGCCACTCCACTGCACTGTGCAGTGGATGATCAACATTTTCAATAATCGACTGCAGCTTTCCCATCATCCTCTGCTCTGCCTCAGTCTCCAGCGTGTCAAGTTTTACTTCCACCAAGCTGGCGTGTAAAGGCGTTGTGACGCGTGGGGTCAACTCTCACCAGTGTTTCCTGCCTGACTGTAGATGCTCTCCTTAGGGGTACTGCGTATGGACCAGTCTCCATCTACAAAGAAGCGGTGACCCAGAGGATGACAAAGCCACTGCATGACAGGAGGGATGCTCCCACTGGGGGACAGACAAGCCTGCCGGGCGCTGCTCAGAAACACACGCTGGGGGAGGGAGAGACAGAGTGGATGTGAAACTGTGACTGGATGTAAACCTGTGGAGAGGAGCAAAGGCTCACCGAGGTGAAGTGCAGAACTCTGGGTAAACTGGACTTCACTCTCAGGGCTGCAGAGACGTAGATCTCAGCCAGGGTAGCGACAGGGAGGGAGCCCACAGCACATTCCGCAAGATTCACTGCACTTAATGCCATGTGGCAAGCAGACAGGCGACTGCCACAGAGTTTACCTGCACACACACGCACACACGTATTAAGTTTTGATCCCACATTAAAACAGTCAGATAGGATGAAATGATCTGTATACAACATTGCAAGCAGTATGCCTTGTAATATCTACATGATGATAAATTGATAAGATGTCATTTAATTTAATTAGACAAAAGGCAGCTTATAAAAATAAGTTATGCAGTACTATATTAAAAAAAATATTGATTATCTGCCTTCCTTTATTAATGATTGGCACATATTTTTATGTTAGTACATACTTGACGTGGCAGATATGTATTGCATACCAGTCATGTGCAGCTGATGCAGGCGGTGATAGACCAGGGCTGCATCACGGCTGCTCTTGCATGCGTCCTCTTGTAGGGGACGGTCGGGGTAGAAGAGACCCCCTCCAGCCCTAAGTGCCAGCCAGCGTCCCACCCACACCCTCTGCAAACACAGCCGCAGACTTGCCCACAGCACAGCGCACACCTGGTCTAGCTGGGACGTGGGTAGCGGCCGACCCAGAGCCTTCAGACACATCCACAGATTCTGACTGGCCTGAGCAAAGTCTCCCTACAGACACAGCAAGACACATTTCATCATACTGGCCAATGAAGGAGGCAGCAGCTGGAATATGCACAGATGTTTAAAAAAATTGTTCCTGAATGCAGATAAAAGGTGGGACAATGTATGCTAAAATTACGCATGCAAGTAGAAAAAAATGTGATTATTTATTATACTTATTGCAGATCTATAAAATTAAATAAATGCTAAACACACTACACATTCAGGCTGTTGCTCATTGTTGACAGACTGGGCAATTTTGAATATAATATTTTAGGAAGAAGAACAGGCGCAGTACCCAGTTGACACTGGAGCAACATGGCAACACTGCATATGGACTCACTGTTCTCCCGCTGTTCATTACACTGTCCTAAATAGTATTTTTATATTTTGACAAGATGGCACTGCAGATGGCTGAGCCACGAAAAAAAAAAACACCTTCACCAATAGCTGAACATCTGGCAGACCACATTTTTCTTGGTTGGACACACATATTTACCTGCTCAATATTTACCTGCTGAACTGCCACTCCCTGCCTAATAAAGGGGATGAGAACCTTCTCAACAAAAATATAAACTACTGCCTTGTTTCTCTGAAACCTGGCTCTATCAATCCATCCCTGATTAACATGTAAAAATGAGCCAACACAGCATATGCATGGTCAGCACAATCGAGTTGGATAATTGTGGCAGCCCTAATCTGCCTCTGCAAGACATTTAGCAGATAGTCTTTCTCATGATCCCTAAAAATTGATAACTAAAATGTTTCTCAGCATCTTGCTGTGACGTCAAACTAAACATTTGCTATGTTCCTTGGCTGGTAGAAGACAACTCTTGAACTATTGCCAGAATATGCAGCATACTGAGGTCAGGTTTATTCTGAGGAACCAGATGAGCTAACAGAGGTCTCAACACTGTTCTAATGTTGTTTAGTTATTTGAAACTTCTGTATGTTGCGGTTATTAAAGTAAACATATTAGTTCCCATGATCAAGTGGTTCTCACCCGTGCTAGGTCAAGGTCAGCCTGTTTGCGATGCCTCCAGAACAGGACCGATGACTCTGAGTGGGGACGGGTGACTGGCTCTCCGTACACCAACAAACGCACCAAAACCACAGCCAACAGCAACCCGTTCAGCGCCCAGAGCAGTAAAGTAGGTAGCATCCAGTCTAGCAAGCCTCTCACTTCCACTGTGACAAAAAACAAAAAAAAAAACAAAAATATAACATATAACATGCTTTTAACCCATCACCCTTAGTGAGCAGTGGGCAGCCATGACAGGCACCCGGGGAGCAGTGGGTGGGGATGGTGCTTTGCTCAGTGGCACCTCAGTCGTACCGTGGCGGATTGGGATTCAAACCGGCAACCTTCTGATAAGCCTTTACAATTTAACATCTAAATATATTAACATTTGAAAAAGGTGAATGTCATACCATTGCTCTCCATTCCAAGCATGCTCCTGCCCATCCCAGAATGCCCTGGGGGTGGTGTAGCAGCACCAGCATCAGTGGTTCGATACAACAGTGAAGTGAAAGGGTTAAAGGTCAAAAAGACGAGGGTAAAGACACACAGCGCCATTCGGCCGCGGTCCAGCATCCCAGCCCCACCCACTCCTGCAGATACCTGGTCCGGTAAAGGCTGAGAAAGACAGAGAAAGGGAGCATTACAGATAAATCAGATCCTGGAGCCAAAGAAGGCTCCATTACACTGACCAAGCACACAATGGACAAAAAAAAAACTCACTCTGGAGTCCTCTACCATGGGGCTGTCAGGCTCAGAGTCACTGTTGCAGTGTGAGAAAGGGCTGCTGTGCAGAGGCGAGCCCACGTCAGATGGAGGTGGTGTGGGAAGTTCGCTCTTTACCTCTGCCTTAATCCCGCTCACCTCCATCGCCACCAAGTCCTTCAGGGACTCTGCAACAGCACACGGGTCTCAGGAAAACTGGCAAAAACAATCAAACATGATGAAGACCAA
The DNA here is from genome assembly GCF_900700375.1 of Denticeps clupeoides. Taxonomy (NCBI): domain Eukaryota; kingdom Metazoa; phylum Chordata; class Actinopteri; order Clupeiformes; family Denticipitidae; genus Denticeps; species Denticeps clupeoides. The sequence goes on along the minus strand of NC_041713.1, from coordinate 25,161,981 downwards.
GGTGCAGTGAATGCACATACTGTTCTTCTGAGAGGCCATCTTCAGCGCCATGTTCTCCTGCTTCAGTTTCTGATTGGACTGCTGCAGGTAGCGAATGTAGTCGATGGCTTTTCTCAACACTGCTGACTTGTTCAGCTGTAGAGAAAATAAAAAATAATAATATCACGCTCATGATAATTCTTCTTGTTACTGTGTGTGTGTGTGTGTATACAACAACCTGGCAGCCTGTTGTATTTTTCTTTTTAGATTTGGTATTATTTCCATGCTTTTCTTTAGTTCATCAATGTTAAGACTACACCAGACCAGCCAAAAAAATCCCATAATTACTATCCTATAGGAACTATGGACAACTAGAAGTAGAAGTAGCCTAGTAGGTAATACACTCAAACCCCCACTTATGACCAGTGTCAAGTCACCGAGTGTCTCCAGGGTGGACTGTCCCTGTAACTATTGATTGTAAGTTCCCATTTTGTCCAGACTTCAAAGAGGCGTATGTGGCATAAACTAACCCTGCCTACACCCCAGGAAGCACCACACCTACAGTACAAAAACCTCGTGGCAGCAGCATGTTATAGGCATGCTTCTCATATGCTGAGACTGGGAATGGATGGATATTGGTTGGATGAACACGATTAATGAAGCTGTTCCAGTCTACAATGAATAGACAACATGAAGCATGAAGCTAAAGCTAAAGCTAAAAAAAAAAGGTAAAGGTTTGCGGATGGGGATAATTCAGGTACTGCACCACCGAATTTGAGGAATGGGGCAAAATCACTCGAAATCAAGGAGCAAGACGTACTTACCCCCAAAAGGATTAAAGCTGTTACATCAATTAAATAACTCCAGAAGATTATTTATTAAATTTTATTTAAAAGATGTATCATCTAACATTAACCATCTTCACTTTATTATATTTCAATGACTGTAATTGTGATTGAATCAGGGATGTTCAGTTTCAGTGTCAAAGTGAAGTGGAGGACAACCTTCGCCTCAGTTCCAGCCACCAGGTCCTTGAGCTCGATGATCTTGTCATTGATGGAAGATCGGTAGCGTTTCTCGATGGCGTTGTGAGCTGTGCGCTTCTCGCCCTTGTGGGGCAGCCCTCCTGGTTTGCCACTTATGGCAATGCGGTTTATGGGCAGCTTCTCCGCATCCACAACGATGGGCACTGTGGTAAGGATAGTGCCTCCACTCATCAGAGCCTAAGCGAGGAACCAAAAAAAATCAGAGCCGACTCCCGATATTACACAGTACATAAACGCTGGGATATCTGTACCTGAAGTGGGCTGCTCTGGACTGGAGCAGTGGTGGGCGCCAGTGTGGTGATGCAGGGAGATGAAACAGTAGTTGCCATGGTGCCGTGATCTGTCTTGAGTGTGGTTAGAAGGAGAGATTCTGCCTTGATAAACTGGGGCTGCAGCAGTACCTGGATATGAAGTTAATAATGCATTAAATTCATTGTCACACATCAGCAGGTCACCAGCTAAATGGACACACACTGACCGGAACCTGTTGGACGCTAGGGGAGATGGACTGGGCAGCAGTTGTTGAGGACGTTGCCAGGAGAGGAGATGTTGTCAGCCCCTGGACATGAGCCTGAATCGTCATTGGCTGGACAGTTTGAGGAGAGCTGGAGAGGCTTGTGATTGGTGGTGGTGGGCCTCCTTGATTCACAGCTACAAAAACATTCAAAAACAAACTTTTCAGGATTGGAAGAACCCTGGCTGTTTTAAAGGCAGATGGTACATGGCCAGATGACATTGAGCTGTTTATGATATAAGAAATGAAAGGGATGAGGTCAGGGGAGAAGCATTGTTGTCATTGGTTTGAAGCATTGTTGAAGGGATTGGATCTAGTGGACAGGTAGTTGGGTCGCGTGTAGATATGATCTGAATGATTTCATCTGATGCAAGTTTAGAAAACTGATTTAAAGTGAAGTGATTTTCACTTGTGATACACAGCAGCACAACACACAGTGCACACATTGCACTTTGTCCTCTGCATTTACCCCATCACCCTGAGTGAGCAGTGGGCAGCCACGACAGGCGCCCGGGGAGCAGTGTGTGGGGACGGCACCTCAGTGGCACCTTGGCAGATCGGTATTCGAACCGGCAACCTTCTAATTAGGGGGCCGCTTCCTTAACTGCTAGGCCACCACTGCCCCGGAAATCCCTTGGTGAGCAGCCATGACAGGCGCCCGGGGAGCAGTGTGTGGGGACGGTGCTTTGCTCAGTGGCATTCGAACCAACAACCTTCTGATTATGGGGTAGAGTAGGATTTATGGTGGAGAATGTCTTACACATTTGTTCAATCTTCCCTGTGAAGAAGTTGGCAAAATAATCAGTAGTTAGGGAAGATGGGGCAGGGGGAGTCGGAGGGTTGAGTAGAGATAAGAATAGAATATGTGCACCTTGTTATGTGCTCAGTTACGGTTGTGTGGTCCCAGCTCCCCATGATGGGCATGGATTTTATTGTGGGCAATGACTTAGCTGCCGAAAAGGTCCTTCCTTTGCCCATAGTGACCCCTACATTATAGACACCTACAGATGCTGTGTGTAATACAGCTTCCTGCTTGTGTGTTAACCCATGCGCAGTCACGGAAATCTTAGCAGATTCTTTCTTGGCCACAGATGTTTCACCCAACCTATTGCTCACCTTACCGTTGATGGAGGTTTTGACTGCCCTGACGACGTCTGCTGACGTCACCACCCTACTGCTGTGTTCGTAATTCAGGTTGCTCACAAACAGAAAGGTTGACTGGGTGAAGAGTCTTTTTCTGGGTGGTTCCAGAAAAGTTCTGCAGACGCGTTCTAGCAGTAGGTCATGACCACGAGTTTGGAGGGCACATGGGAAAAACAAGACACGGATTCTGCACTGCTGGTCTAGTCTAAAAGCGGACGTAGAGAAGCACTGTTTATGCCATTCCTGCCAAATGGCTGGAAAACCAAATCAGGTAATGGAGCGGACTGTATTACACCCAATACCAGTTTTAGACTAACCCTTTGAACAGGTTTTTTTGGTTTGTGTAGGACCTTGGCCTAAAACCAAAGTCCAACCATCATTTAATTTGAAGTCTGATGAATGCTACCACGTTACCCGAAGGCTTTTACTCTCTGCCCGTTTTGAAATGCTTAATTAGATTATTTTCTACGTTTGGACTACCCAAAGTCATGCAGATCAAGCAAAGGACCAATTTTATGTCTTGTGTATTCAACCAGTCACAAGGCGCATTGGAGAGATTTCACCAGACACTAAAGTCGAAGCTCTGTGTTTACTGTGTTGATACTGAAAAAGAAAGGGATGAGAGACTTCCTGTACTATTATTTGCAGATAATGCCACTCATTTCGGTATTATGCCACTCATTTCGGGGTCCAGGGACATCTAAACCAGCCATTTTTTCTGCTGTATGTGGCGTCAGGGGAGTGTGGACTTAACACATTTTTCTGCTCGTTGTAGCAAACCATGTAGTAAATTTATGGGATGCGTCGTGATGAATCAAGGCATTGATAATCGTAATCAAGTTAAATCGGTAAATATGTGGACTGAGGACTTACAAAATCTTTGAATAGCTGTGTTTGAATGGCTGCGCGCTGCCTCTCTGACTTTAAATCTAGCAAGTTGTGAATTCGGGAAGGCCGCAGTCGCGTATCTTGGGAAGCAGGTTGGTCAGGGTCAAGTGCGCCCTCTGGGGGCAAAAGTTGCAGCCATTACAGAGTTCCCTGTGCCTATGACGGCACAAGAGCTGCGCTGTTTCCTTGACACTGTGGGTTCTTACAGAGGTTTTTGTAAAAAATTCTCCGATGTGGTGACTGAGTTGCTTCGTACTGATGAGGTTTATGTGGTCGGCTGAATTTTCTAATGCATTTCATAACGCCAAGGCACTGTTAAGCAGTGTGTTTGTCTTAAAGGCACCTGATTTCAGCTGGACCATTTAAAATGGATGTGGATGCCAACCCAACTGGGGTGGGAGTGGTCCTCCAAGAAGATCAGGGTTAATCACCAAATGGGGTTAATCACCACATCTGCTATTTTTCTAAAAAGCTCCTTAAACATAAACAAAATTATAGTACCATTGAGAAGGAAGCCTTGGTCTTGCTTTTAGTGCTGCAATACTTCAAACTTCATGTTGGTTCTACTTCGGCTTGTGCTGGTTTTTACAGACCATAAAACTCCTAACCCTGTCTTGGATGAAAAATACTTATCAGCCAATCATGCGTTGGTCCCTCTATCTCCAGAGTTTTAATCTGAATATTCGTTATAAGAAATGCACAGTTTTGGGTGATGCGTTGTTACACACATTTTGTTGATCAACCTGTGAGGTTGATTTTTGGCAGTGGGGGTGTTATGTCGCAGTGTCTCTCTCGCTTTGTTTGTGTGTGTGTGTCTCTCTTTTAGATTGTAGTTGTAGTTTAGCTTGTAGTTGGAGGAGCTTCCTACCTACCGGCTCAGCCTGCAGCTGTATGATTGGCTGCTACAAGACTTAAAAGGAGACTGAGTGTTCAGGAGGTTTTGATTTTGGTTAGGTTGCTGTACAAAATTCGTTGCCTGTGTGATTGTTTATGGTGAACATCTGGTTGGTGACTTGTATATAATGTCAGTGTAAATAAATACACATTTTGTGTCTTTGTGTGTCTCTCTACCCCTTTCCCAACCCATCCATGTCACTACACGCCTCTACACCCCTAGATGAAGATGTGACCGTAAATATTGCCAAAGATGATCACTGTACTCAAATAAAAATATCACAAATAAAATAGTGAATTTTATCACTATTCCACTATTCACAAAACTATTCACTAGTGAAAACTAGTCACAAAGTAATATGTGATGAATTATTAATTAACAATTCCATCATGAAGTGAAGTCAAGAAGGTCATCTCAGTCCATGTAAAAATAAAATAGTGATGCGTTAATAAATGTTTTATTAACACATTAATATTTAACGCATTAACATTTATTGAGGTAACTCTTAGAAAAGATAATATAACAACAAATATATGATTATATGAGGAAATGACAAATCCATGGTTGGCCATACATTCTCAGCCTTATCTTAATTATTCCAATAAGAGTATAGATGCTGATGACATGACGTCACATGACTCAACTCTCTCAGATAACCATCAGCACGTAGTTGTTTACCCAGCCTTCCATTGCTCACATCATGACCTTCTACCCAGATCACTTGAAAGCATGTCATCGGGAAGACAGTTCTGCTCACTGGAATCTGAACTTTGGCCCATGGAGTGGTTCCATAAAAAGAAAGCAGTGATGACCTCTCTTTGTACATCGTGACATCAAACCATTTCACTTTCATTAAAGATTGGGTACGTTATCTACTCTCTCAGTTTTGGCAGTTCACATACATTCATTAACTCAGCAATTTCTCAACGTTCCATATTTCCACTTGAACATTAATTTCTAAAAATCATTACCTGAGAAACCATGCTGCACGGGAAAGCTGACCACTGTCTGCTGCAGCTGAGGAGGAGTTGGGGGCTTGGACAGGGCTGGTGACACCGGATTGAATGTTGGGCTCCCCCCTCCACTGGGCTGCAGGGGGCTGGGCGTGGCCAGCTGGGGCTGCGGTTTGGGTGAAGAGGGCAGGGGAGGCTGACCCTGCTGGACCAGGGGAGACTGCTGAAAGGTAGAGGGGGGCAGGAGTAGCTTGTCAGAAGAGGAAGCGCTGCGCTTGATGGGGGGACCCAGCAAGGCATCCAGGTGTGGGCTGCTGCTGAGGATGGAGGAGGTGGATGATGGGCTGTAGGTGCTAGAGTGGGATAAAGCTGGGAGCTCCTTCATCTGGGGGGGTGCTGACCCAAACTGTGTGGAATCAAACAGGGACCCAAACTCCATGTCCTGGTTGTTTATAAGCTGAAGCATATCTGTTAAAACAAAATGGCACAAAAGCACATGATTAGATCAAATTTTTGTTGATCATGATGAATTCATATCAATGTTATGTAACGGATTTCACTACAGACTGCTTCTACAAACATTTAGGAAAGCATGGGTTGTTCTAAGGAGCTCAGTGATGTCCAGCGTGGTGCCATTCATGAAATTTCCTAACTACGAAATATTCCAAACAGCTAAAGTGCATTTGAAAATGTTAATCTTGTTCGCAAATTTATTAAAAATAAACTGAGAAATCACATTTACATAAGTATTTCACAGCCTACAGCCTTGCTCATCTTGATTCCCCTGATCATCGAGATGTTTCTGCAGCTTAATTGGAATCCACCTGTGGATTGATTGGATGTGATTTGGATAGACACACATCTGTCTAAATAAGGTCCCAGTATAAGGTCCCAGACAGTTCATGTCAAAGCATAAAATAAGCATGAAGCCAAAGGAAATGTCTGTAGACCTCCAAGACAGAACTGTCTCAAGGCACAAACCTGGGGAAGGTTACAGAAAAATGTCTGCTGCTTTATGTACAAATTTACAATTTAAACAGTTAACAAATTAACAAAATGTGCCCAAGTGTGTGTGTTTGTATATGTGTGGTCAGCTGTGAGGTCTTTGTTATAGAGTCTGACAGCGGTTGGAAGAAAAGTCCTTCTGAACCTCTCCTTCCCACATCGTTGGTGCAGTAGCCTGCCACTGAAGGAGCTGCTCAGTGCTGTCAGAGTTTCCTGCATGGGGTGGGAGATGTTGATCAACAGGGATGACAGCTTAGCCACCATTCCCCTGTCACTCACCACCTCCACTTGGTCCAGAGGGCATCCTAGAACAGAGCTGGCCTTCCGGATCAGCCTGTTCAGCCTCTTCCTGTCCCCAGTGGAGATGCTGCTACCCCAGCAGACCACACCGTGAAAGATGGCTGATGCCACTACAGTCATAAAAAGTCTTTAGGAGTGGCTCCTGTACTCCAAAAGACCTGAGCCTTTTTTATGAAGTGCATTTGTGTTATGAGTCCAGTCCAGTTTACTTTTCAGGTGAACGCCAAGGTACTTGTAGCTGTCCACTGCCTCAATGGCCATACCCTGGATGTCCAGTGGTTGCAGTGGATGATGTTTGTGCCTGCGGAAGTCTACCACCAGCTCTTTGGTTTTTCCAGTGTTGATCTGGAGGTAGTTCTGCTGACACCCGTCCACAAAGTCCCTTGTCAGTTCTATGTACTCCCTGTCGTCCCCATCAGTGATGAGGCAGACTATTGCAGAGTCATCAGAGAACTTCTGCAGGAAGCAGTTGGTGGAGTTGTGTGAGAAGTCTGCAGTATAGATTGCAGTATTGAGCAAAGGCTTTGTGGCATCATATTCAAAAAGACTTGAAGCTGTAACTGCTGCCAAAGGTGCATCAAGAAAGTATTGAGCAAAGGCATTTAACACTTATGTACTTTCTCTGTTATGTATTTTTTTTAAACAAATTTGCCAAAACCCAAAGTAAACTTATTTTCATGTTGTGTGTATAATTCTGTGGAAATATGAATTGAATCAATTTTGGAATAAGGCTGTAACATAACAAAATATGGAAAAAGTGATAAGATGTAAATACTGTGAAAGCCTATGGATTAAGAGCTGGATGCCATTAAAGGTCATGTATGTCTAAAAGGCAGGTGTCCCAACTAGGGCAGCCACAAACGATTATTTGGATAGTTGACTAGTCACCAATTGTTTTTGCGATTATTCGACTAATCAGATCATACAAGATTAATGATTGGTTTATTGTCAGTACACAGTATACGGGGTGTTGAAATAATTTTTCACACAGCCCTCCCCCCATAGTGCAATCACAATAGAAAAATGTATATACACACACTAAACTAAACTATACTAATAAAAAACTTAAATACTGTACAGGTTATCCCTATATTAGAAAAGTAAAACTTTTCAGCCCAATGAACAGGTCGAACCGGACATAACTGGACAACATCATGTAGGATGCTTATAAGTAGATATTTTGGATATTCCAAACAGGTCACACAAGACAAGACAAACATGTGCAAAATGTGTAGGAATGTGCAAAAAGAGCAGAGATATGCAAAATTACTTGAGATGTTCAAAAATCAGGTGCATAAGGCTGGTGTATTGTTGTTTGTGGCAGTGGTGGCCTAGCGTTTAAGGAGGCGGCCCCGTAATCAGTTCGAATCCCGATCCGCAAATGTGCCACTGAGCAAAAGACTGTCCCCACACACTGCTCCACGGGCTCCTGTCAAGGCTGCCCACTGCTCACGAAGGTCTCCGTCTTGGCCCCTCAGGGCATGTGAGAGGTGGTGAGAGTCCTTCATTATGTTCTGAGCTTGACAGATGGAGGTGTTTCTCGTAAAGCTGGGAGATGGTGGAAGTGGAACCCTGATGATGCACTCTGCTGTCTTCACTATCCGCTGCAGGGCCTTCTGCTCAGCGACAGTGCATTTCCCATACCAGACAGTGATGTAGCAGCAGAGAACACTCTCAATGGTCCCCCCGGTAAAATAATATGAGGATGAGAGAAGGGAGGTTTGCCTTCTTCAGCTGGCCCCACTACTGTTGTGTCATCTGTGAACTTGATGATGTGGTTCGAACTATACTGTGCAGCACAGTCGTGGCAATGGAGTGAACCGCAGTGCGGTTATATTTTGTTATATTTGTCCTTTTACTTGGATAATGTGGAACATCATTTAATTTCAATGTATTTAAAAAAAATAATAAATTTGAAAAAAAGACATTTGAAACACTATGCAGGTTCACACTAAGATGCAGTCGAAAGTGTTCTGCTGCCTGCAACATCCTTCAGCATGACTGGTTTGGCAGTGGGTCAGTAATGGTGTGGGGGCCGCACAGCCCTCCATGTGCTCACCAGAGGTAGCCTGACTGCCATTAGGTAGCAAGATGAGATCCTCAGACCCTTTGTGAGACCATATGCTGGTGCGGTTGGTCCTGGGTTCCTCCTAATGCAAGACAATGCTAGACCTCATGTGGCTGGAGTGTGTCAATAGTTTCTGAAAGACAAAGGCATTGATGCTATAGACCGTGGATGCTTTAGACCAGGTCTGGGAAGAGATCCCTCAGGAGACCATCCGCCACCTCCTCAGAGCATGCCCACGCATTGTAGAGAGGTCATACATTACATTTACATTTAAGGCATTTGGCAGACGCCCTTATCCAAAGTGACTTACAACGTCATGTTCCATGTTACAATCAATGAAGTGATCAATTCTGGTTCACTAGGACCCCCAACAATGAATACAATCTTTTTATTCACTCTGTTGTAGTTTCTATACATAAGTAAGACAATAAGAAGGTTACACGTTAATCTAAATATTTTCTAAAGAGGAAAGTCTTGAGCTGCTGTTTGAAAGAGGTCAGTGACTGTGCTGTTCTGACCTCCAGGGAAAGTTAATTCCACCACTGAGGGGTCGAGACAGAGAAGAGTCTAGATGAGTGTCTTCCTTTTATTGCCTGACCAGGCAGTACTGGAGGATTTACTTTACTTTAGTTTACTTTACTTTACTTTACTTTTATCCAAAGCGACTTACTCCATGTTTGGCTTTGTAGGACAGCATCAGTATTTTGAATCTGATGCAAGCAGCTACTGGGAGCCAGTGGAGGGAACATAGCAGAGGCTCATACAGGCACGTAGAGGCCACACATACTGAATAACGAGCCTAATTTTTACTTGTTTTAAATGACATTACATCAAAGTTGGATCAGCCTGTAGTGTGTTTTTCCACTTAAATTTTGACTTCCATGGGTTGATAAATTTGACTTACATTTTTGTGTGATTTTGCTTTCAGCACATTCAACTATGTAAAGAACAAGTATGTAATAAGAATATTTCATTAATTCAGATCTAGGATATCATATTTTTGTGTTTTGTGAGCAGTGTTATGTCCCATGCATCACGTAGAAAATAGTCCTTCAAGCAACAAAGAGTTGCTTGATTACATTTACTGATGATTGAGGAAATGCATTCAAATGACCATCCCAGCTTTTCTTTTTTTTTTATATGACCAGACTACTTACGCATCATAAATATATATTTTCTTTTTGTATAACTCAATTCAACTGTCCACACATACATATGGACCACTGCATCTATATCCATTCTCAGACGAACTATAAATCAAACCCCAGAAATTAGGTCCAGATACGTAGTAAATATTTAAAACAATGAAAACATTTTTTGTTTGTTTCTCTGATACAGGCCTCCTAATTATTCCAAGAATAAATATGAAAAAGCTCCCAGCTTTCAGAACAGCCTGCCAGAGAATCTGCAAACATCAAAATCTTTAAAATTATTTTTTTGACTATCTTCATCTTAGAATGTGGGTCACACAGGAGCATGTTTATCTCAAACACATTGAGCTGGAGTAGAAGAAAGTCCTTGTTTCAGTCCTGGACCTTAAACAGATGAAGTGATTAAACAGGCAGTGCCATAAAATGTAATTCAAAAGCTATGCACACAATATACACAAGAATATATTGCTTTATAATTCACATATTTCTTGGTCCCGGTCCGAAGACCATATAAATGGAAAAGGGTTGTGTCACAAAGGGCATCTGCTGTAAAACGTTTTCCAGGTTAAATGTGCAGACAACCTGATCAGTTGGTCCACTGTGGTGTCCCCAAACAAGAGCAGCCAAAGAAAATGAAAAATAAAACAGTCCAAACAGTGGTGCACAAATTTGTGATCATAAAGGAAGAGAAAGGGATGTTAATGCAGCAGTGATGGACGTGAATGATGCCAATCATGCACAGCAGCCAGAGAACCGAGAATTAAATTCTGCAGACCATGCCATTTATGGCGATGACGATCATGACGATCGAGGAATAAGAGAATAAATAATCCTCACTTTTAACATTCAGAGGTGGTGGAGGAGAAAAAGGTGAATTTATTCTTAAACATATTTCTCTTTGGGTTCTGCACACTGAAGTGGCTCTCCTTGGAATATAGTTCAGTTCTGTCCCAACTAACATGGACTTGGTGCCACCCGGGCCACCCTGAACGACACACGCTGGAAAATGCGGCCCCTGGCCACAGGGATGGCAGTGGTTTTTAAAAGCCCTGTGGATGTGAGGTGATCGCTCTCGACCAATGACAGGGAGCCCAGGCGCCTTGCTATGCAGCCCAGCCCCTCAGACAGTCTGCCGAGGTTACTGTCGGTCAGCATGCCGGGGTTACTCTCGGTCAGGACAGGACATGAGAAGAATACATTGTGCATTGTAAGCAATGTAACAATAACTTGAAACTCGTATTGTTCCACTTCATATTGCATTCAATAGAATAAAATAGTAATAATTAATGGAGACATTAGGTGCACGCGTTTCTCTCAAAACAGTTCCCTACCGTCAATGTCGCTGAGCAGTGCCGTGTCGATGTCACTGGGATCGTTCAGTGTCAGACTGGGATCCAGTTGATCCAGTGATGAGTCGTCAAACATCTTGTTCATGTTCGCCGGATACTTCGGTTCACACCGCTGTATAGTTTAAAATCCGCCGCGCGTCTCACGCAGGCATGTCACTGTGCGAGAAAAAACAGACGTTGTCGCTGATGCGTCCGCTACCTGCAGCCAGTCATCACCATTCTACACCTTACGAAACTTATTTCAGAACCGAGCCGAGATGCTTCTTGGAGACACACTAACAGGCTGCTTCGCGGCACTAAGCGACAGATAAGCCGACCAATCAGCACTGAGCCAGGATAAAGGCATCCAATAAGCGCTGAGACTCAGGCGTACGGACCGCCCCTTGTTAAAATTAGTGCGAAACCGTGAACCTACACGTCAAAGAAGACTATTATGCCGATGTTATATTAAAAAAAAACATCAGACGTTGCAGATGTTTCCAACGCCCTTTTCATATGTCTATCTGAATAACGTGAACCTTAATATCCTCAGTACTGAATTATTTCGACACGAAATATGGCACATCGTAACAAACCCTCAACCTGTTTACAAAACTTTCTACGTGACAACTCATCAGCAACGTGTTTCCATCCAGGGTGGGCTTGTCTTCAACAGCCAATCACAGGCCGCAGTGAGCAGGGAGAGCCCGTTCAAGTTAGTCTGCTCTGCAGCTTGTGACAGCCGGTAGAACCAGATAAATGGACCAATAGGAACGTGGAAAGCGGATGGGGTGATGCGACGTCACGATCGGGGCTTCTTGATTACATCATGTGTTTCTCGTACAACACTGAAATCCAGTTTAAACTAAATTCTCTAAATGCCAATTCAACACCAAATATATCAACAAATAGTCATTTGTACTATTTTACAAGGGATAGAATATTCCTAATCCTAAATATATCTGGTAAACCATCTTGATGATGAGGACACCAGAACTACTCAGGGGAAGTAGGGGTGAAGTAGGTCAATGACCGACAGTAACAGCTTCAGCTGTCCAGACAGAAGACGAGGCAACTGAGGAACTCAAGAGAAACTCTACCACCATCTAGTGGAAATTGGCATCCATAAGACAGATGAGGCTCTAGAGGTGGCTTGTTTTTTATGTTTGATATGGTTCTACATATTTCTCTACAGTTGCTTGAACAACCTCTACTGCAAACAATCTACAGTACATTAAACAAAAAATAAAGGGGGCAATGGTGGCCTAGTGGCTAAGGTTGCAGATTCAACCCTAAGGTGCCACTTAAGTTCCATTGATCAAGGTACAGTCCCCATACACTGCTCCCCTGGTGCATTCCAAAGGACACATTTCTTTGTGTGTCACCATGTGCTGTGATGTTTCACAATAACTTCACTTTCACAGATAAAATATCACACCATAATTCCCCAAATACACACTCTGTGTCTTGCTTTATTTTAGTTCAGAATCTGCAAAAGGTAATGCAATCACTTAACAAGACACCAGCAAGCTTGGAACTGCAAATGCTCCACACCCTTGAGGAATCCTACTGCATGTTTGTGTTAGAATTATAGTGAAGCCCAGAATGTAACAAATGTGTTAAAATCCCTTTAATTGAATAATGAGGTACATTTGTAGACACACAATTCCACACAAACCAGAAAGAATAGTAGGGGAACTTATACAACTTTGTTATGTAGAACTGCAGGAGAAAACAAATCCTAGAACTTTATTCTGGTTCAGTCTCTTAAAATTAGAAATTATGTTTGTTAGTAAACATAACATTCAATTAAGGATTGGCTCATAAAAATAAAACAATGTGCCAATTAACAAGTATGAATTACATTCTTGCCCAACTATGCATGTACTATACAATTTAGACTATAATTCATTTTTGATAAATATTTCAATTGAGTTCATTACTGTATGTTACCTTTCACTTTTAAAGCTGATATCTGAAGACAATGACCATAATAAAATAAAATACAATGGAAATGGGCTGTTCAAAGTTGGGCTTTTCATGTTTGGTAGGAAGTTACACAGTATGCACACACAAGAAAATCTATAAACACTTCTATAAACATATTATATATAATTCTGAATACATATATACAGCTATCTATAAGCAGCAATGTACAATACATGACAATAATATACAATATGAACTCATTTCATTAAACTTCCCACTTGTGGGATTAATAAAGGATCATCTTATCTAGTCTTAATTTCAGTACCAAATATGTTATTTTTTCCACATTATCTGCGTTTTGTCTAGTTTGCTATGCAATAATCTATTTCCCCCAGATGCAGGAAGAGAGCCATTAATCTGAATAAAAGGAGCAATTAACAAATATGGTTAATACTTAGAAAAGATTCTGCATATGTACACATTTCAGGGGCTACATACAAACCATTTAATTTGTTCTCATTACACAATGTACATAAGGTCTTCTTTTTCACTTAAAATTGAAGCTGCCAAATGAATGCATTCATTTAACAACAGTAATGCAGCATTAATGCTTGAGGGTGGGCATGTCTGATGTACCAGGAGCACACAAGCGGCAACTAATCGCTGTTCATATGTCTGAGATAATTAAAGTCAGTGTGCTAGGCCCGTAACCCAGAGTCGATGGATTGAGAGTAAATGCATGTTTTTTTCTACTGAACCCATTGTGGTGCATAGATTTAGTAAATCTTTTGCATAAATTGCGGCAATATTGACAAGTGGCAGTGGTTGCCTAGCAGTTAAGGAAGCGGCCCCGTATTCAGAAGATTGCCGGTTCGAATCCCGATCCGCCACTGAGGTGCCACTGATCAAAGCACCGTCCCCATAAAATGCTCCTCGGGTGCCTTGCATGGTTGCCCACTGCTCACCAAAGGCAATTGGTTAAAAGCAGAGGACACATTTAATTGTGTGCACAGTGTGCTGTGCTGTGTATCACAATGACAATTACTTCACTTTCAAGTTAAGGTGGCTCAATGCTCAGATTAAATTTCACCATCATAAGAGATAAGATAAAGTCTATTATGTTTCACACTTTGGGAGTGACTCTGCTCTGTGTACCTACAAAACTCAGAGAGATGAGATTAAGATCAGCACAGAGTGCAATTATTGTATAGAAACTCTGCTAACAGAAATGACATTATCATTTACATTAACAGCATTTATCAGACACCCTTATCCAGAGCGACTTACAATCAGTAGTTACAGGGACAGTCCCTCTGTAGCAATGTAGGGTTAAGTATCTTGCTCAGCGACACAATGGTAGTAAGTGGGATTTGAACCTGTGTCTTCTGGTTCATAGGCGAGTGTGTTACCCACTAGGCTACTACCACCCTGTATCATCTACAGTCAGCCATGTTTTAATCTATTCTTTAAAAGAATTTCCCTGCCTATCTTACCGTGTATGACTGTGAATGTGACAAAATTTGAATTTGAATTTAAGACAGTATAATATTTGAAAGTACAAGACAGAAACAAGTCTAGTGATACACCTGTGTGCAAATCTCAGACAATCTCTCTCAGTGTTAGGGTTGGAGCAGCCAGAGAAACACAAAGCAGAATGAGGGAGAAAATAGAGAGCATGCTGAAGACAGAAACAGAAGCTAGAGAGCAAAGAGAGTATCCTCTGCTGGTTCGGCATTCTTGTGACTCTTGCTGCTGATTGGCAAGCCAGGAGCTTCTCCAAGAGGCAGCGGTGGAGCAGAGTCTGCAGCCTTTGCCCTCTCATCCAGGAACTTATCAAACTCTGAGGAGCAGGTTTAGACACAACAGAGCATTAGCAGACTGAACTGATTCATAATTAATTTCTATTCAAGAGGGAAACAAACTGTAAAAATACCAGTGAAGCAAACCAGTGTCAGTCTACATGGTTTAAATGGTCTAATTAGGAATCTTGTCCATACACATTAGTAGTACACACTCTCCCCAAAGAAATTAACCTATTTGTAACAGCTTCAGTAATGTTAATACTGTGTTAACTTTCCACACACACTCACCCTCACTAGTCACCCCTTCCTCCACCCAATCACTTTTCTGGAAAAAAGAGGAAATAATTCAGTTATACTGTATACTGCGGTGATTCTGCACTGAATTTTACCAGCACTGTATAAGGCATGGGACATGTTCCATGACCATTTCACTGTAAAGGTGAAGTCACTATTTATTTTTTGTAAGAACTATAATTTTTACAATTACTTAAATTGTCCAGAATGAGAAAGTGAACCTCTAATCGGAAGGTTGTGGGTTTGAATCCACTGATCAAAGTACCATCCCCACACACCGCTCCCTGGGCGCCAGTCATGGCTGTCCCCTACTCACTAAGGTGATGGGTTAAGGGCAGAGGGCACATTTTGTTGTGTCACCTTGTGCTGTGCTGCAGTATTTCACAATGACAATCACTTCACTTTCACTGAAGACATTAGCGAACATGACCCTGCTGCATATAGTACCGGAAAAACACAGCCCACTGTCAGCTGAACATGAGTGGGGAGGAGGACACACTCAACATGGACACCATGAGCACAATGCATCTTCTAGGCACTCAGAAACATTTTCAACTGACAGTGTAACTAACACACACACACACACACACACACACACACACACACACACACACACACACCGGACCATAAACTTCAGTTTTGGTCATTCCGTCCCATGTTACATTTGGGTAGGACCTAAACATTGGAAATTCAGCACTACCTGCGGTTATTTAGTGATACATTTAACAGCTTAGCTACTACACAGATGTTAAGAGTGGATGGCAAAATGATTCCTAAAGATTAAAAAGTGATGTTAAAACGAAATGAACATACAAATGTTACCACGTGAACAGTAATGTGAAATATTAGGAATGAAAGCAAGATAAAGAATTCTCACCACGTCTGCACAGAGCCACTCCTCTATGTCATCCATGACAGAGGACTGCACTACTGGAATCTATTGACCAAAGCAATGGACAAGCCAAAGGCCCAAAAGCCACAAAAAAACCACAAAATCACCAGAATGCCAAAGAGAGGGGAAAAACTCAAGCCAACATAAGTATTGAGGTCAAACAACATTCTCAAAATAAATGAAGCACACACACAAATGCACATTTACATGCTCACACACCACACACAGGCATAAGCATGTGAATGGAAGCATGCAGAGATGAAAATGGAAAAGGAAAAGACTGAAGAGGAGTGTTGCACAACCACAATAACAAACCACTTTTCAATGCAGCCATTCAGGATCAAGCGGGATGGCATTTAGTCATGAGAACTTTCAGGTCAATAATACTGATCAACCTCGGGCATATATACTCGCTCACGCATAGCAGGAAACAGTCTTAAGTGCGCCCTCAATGCTGGACTGCCATGCAGGGAGCACTGCAACGGCATCGTTTCTTACTCGCAACAGGATGGCAGGCTTAACACGACTAATTGGCTGGCCCTTGTGCAGTGCTTTAAAAGTTTAATATTTTGTAGAGCAAAGTGACAATCACAGTTCAGTTTGGTGGCACATGACATTATAATGCTGAATCCTTCACTACATCCGTGTTAGCCCAGACTGAATTGATAAGATTTAGAAAAAGCTGAAAGCGGTGAGGGCAGCGAAAGTGATCTTGGACATGACTCCTCCGAAAGCTGATGTCAAAAAGGATGCACGGCATCTTTTGTTTTGACAGATCGTTTAGGGCCATTATGATACAAACTTAAAAGAAAATTTGTACTGAATATTTGTGCTGAATATGAATGGATTTATATGTTAGGGAATGCTACATTTAAATGTTAGGGAATATTTACATGGCACTGCCTCTAAAAGTTTAAGGATGTGGTAAGTTCATATATTTTTCAATACGTATGTCATTAATGTATTTTTGGTTTCAATACAGAAGCGCTCAAACTGGCAATATTAGGAATTAATGAAAAAAATAATTTAGCCATATCACTCAGCCATAACAGGCAGTCAGTTTGTTTGAGGTGATAAGAAGAGGGAGGTGAAAACTGGAGGTGAAGTGCTAGTTGAAATATGTAGGAACTCCTTAGGACTAGAGGAAAGGGATTCAGTGTGATCACTAAACAAGAACGCAACCAATTAGATACAAATCTGAACAAATTCAACACTGTGTATTATGAAGGATGAATATTGATGACAAATTCACTCACAGCAAGTTCATCAGTTATATTGTATGCACATGATTCACATGATTCTGTATTCACTCCTCTTAGGCAGTGGGGTGCATTTCTCAAAAAAATTTGAACCTTATGCGGCATCTTCCACTCGCATAATTCACACATGTATTTTCACTGGGTCTGGTTATTTATAAACATTGCAATTGATCAATCCCACAAGTCCTTTAGGCTATTCATATAATAATTACACTAACAACTCTCTGTTTTCCGTTTTTAATACATCAGAAACATGTGAAAATGTCATAGACAAGAACCTTTTTTGAATTTGGCTTTGAACATACTTTTCACTCCAACCCACTATGCTTACATCTTGAGCTTCAACAAATGTAACAAATGTAGCGCATAGTTGTGAACTGAAATAAAAATTACACATGGTATATTATATTACAAATAAAAATCTGAAATGTGTGAAATGAATTTGTATTCAGCCACCTGTAATTACTCTGGAATTAAATCTAGCGCAACCAACTGCCTTCAGAAGTCACATAAAGAGTGAAATAGTCCACATATGTATAATTTAATCTCAATATAATATCAGTGGTTGTGTGAAGGCCTTAGAGCTCAGGCATAAAGCAGGGTTATGTTTTTATGTATGTACAAACCGGATTCCAAAAAAGATGGGACACTAAACAAATTGTGAATAAAACTGAATGCAGTGATGTGGAGATGGCAAATGTCAATATAAGTTGTAATAGAACGTAGATGATAGATGAAACGTTTAATCAGAGTAAATGTATCATTTTAAAGGAAAAATATGTTGATTCAAAATTTCACATAGTCAACAAATCCCAAAAAAGTTGGGAAAAGTAGCAATAAGAGGCTGGAAAAAGTAAATTTGAGCATAACGAAGAGCTGGAAGACCAATTAACACTAATTAGGTCAATTGGCAAAATGATTGGGTATAAAAAGAGCTTCTCAGAAGCCAAGGTGGGTAGAGGATCACCAATTCCCACAATGTTGTGCAGAAAGATTGTAGAGCAATATCAGAAAGGTGTTACCCAGCGAAAAATTGCAAAGACTTTGCATCTATCATCATCAACTGTGCATAACATCATCCAAAGATTCAGAGAATCTGGAATCTTTGTGCTTAAGGGTCAAGGCCATAAAACCATACTGGATCCCCATGATCTCCGGGCCCTTAAACAACATTGCACCATAACCAAGAATGCTACTGTAAAGGAAATCACAGAATGGGCGCAGGTATACTTCCAGAAACCATTGTCAGTGAACACAATCCACCGTGCCATCCGTCGTTGCCAGCTGAAACTCTACAGTGCAAAGAAGAAGCCATTTCTAAGCAAGATCCACAAACTCAGGCATTTTCACTGGGCCAGGGATCATTTAAAATGGAGTGTGGCAAAATGGATTTATTCTCAGATCTTTCACCTATAGAGAACATTTGGCGCATCATAAAGAGGTGGTAGTAGCCTAGTGGTTAACACACTCGCCTATGAACCAGAAGACCCAGGTTCAAATCCCACTTACTACCATTGTGTCCCTGAGCAAGACACTTAACCCTAAGTTGCTCCAGGGGGGGACTGTCCCTGTAACTACTGATTGTAAGTCGCTCTGGATAAGGGCGTCTGATAAATGCTGTAAATGTAAATAAAGAGGAAGGTGCGACAAAGAAGGCCAAAGACGATTGAGGCCTTTATTAGACAAGAATGGGAGAGAATTCCTATTTCTAAACTTGAGAAAGTGGTTTCCTTAGTCCCCAGAAGTCTGTTGAGAGTTGTAAGAAGGGGAGATGCCACACAGTGGTGAAAATGGCCTTGTCCCAACTTTGTTGACACAATGAAATTCTGAATCAACACACACACACACACACACACACACACACACACACACACACACACACACAAAACCCTGCTTTATATATAAAACCCTGTATGTATCTATGAATAAATAAATACATACACAAATAAATAAATACATGCCCAAAATTACATTTACGTTTTGTGACAAAATGCAGAAAGCTTTTTTTTTTTTTTTTCCCCCCCCAAAGCTTGCTCTGCCTGCCAGGTCCAGTTAAACATACTAAAAATCCATGACAGTAAATCCATGTGCCAAGCATTGCTTACATGCTGCCATTGCAGGAACTGGCTTCACCTGCTGCCTAATACAGTTATGGTTAAGAAACATATTGGACAAGAATTGTTACCTGTTTGATGAAACATATTGAAATTACATGTATATGGACACAGTGCAGACATGTGTATGGACACAATTCAAATTGGAGGGAAGTATACACTGCTTTACCGGTAAAAATATTAATGTTTTTTCAGTGGCTTTAATAATGTGGCTGGTCAGCACATTTTACCTTTGCTTCTCCCAACAGATGACTGTTGTCTTAATTACAGAAATAGTTTATAATGGTTGGTTGTTAAATGTTATTTGGTTAGTTTTGTGTTTTTTTTGTTTTGGGACATTTAGAACCAATAAAGCATCTGCAATTAAGGCTGCAACTAACAATTATTTTATATTATATTATTATTTTTGATTAATCGTAGAATCGAAGAAAAAAAAGAAAAGCATTCATTTCCAACCCTTTATTCAAAAACAGAAACAAAATCTTTAGAAAGTGCACAAACATGTTGCTCCTTGAGCTGTTATAATAATAATAAAATAAAAATAGACTAACACAAAAAACATACACATGTAATCTTTACATCTGCCAGAACGATAAATAATTTATAAAAAAAATAAAGAACAATACAAATCAGAAAACTTGTTCTCTACACTACACTGCAGATGCACACACTCACAAACTCTCACACTGACACACACACACACACTGCAAAAAATGCTTTCTAACTTAGTAGTTTTGTCCTGATTTCAGTCCAAATCAGGACAAAAAATCTTAAATCAAGATACATTTACTAGACACACTAGAAATAGCATAAGAAATTATCTTGTTTTCTGATAAAACATCTCAGAATTAAGTGATTGTTTAAAACAAGCAAAATTATCTGCCAATGGGGTAAGAAAACTAATCTTAATGAGATATAATCTCAAACAGAAGTTTTAAGCATCACTTAATTTTCTCATGCCATTTTTCTTGTCTATTAATCTTGATTTAAGATTTTTTAGATATTTGGACTGGAAACGAGACAAAATTACTAGGTAAGAAAAGCTTTTTTTGCAGTGTAGCTATGAATGACAACATTGAAAATGAATGGTCCAAAAAAGGCTAGTGAACAAAAACATGTCTTTAGTCTTTTAATGCAAAGTAACTATAGCACCCCTGCTTTACTACTGTTATTAACGAGCTAACGCTAACTTGTCATGCCTGTCAAGCTGGATGACATTTACATTTACAGCATTTACCAGACGCCCTTATCCAGAGCGACTTACAATCAGTAGTTACAGGGACAGTCCCCCTGGAGCAACTTAGGGTTAAGTGTCTTGCTCAGGGACACAATAGGCGAGTAGTCCACGCGGAGACGCAGAGAACAGTATGAACGCTGTTTCATCCACCCTCCACACCTGTAGGTGGCGCTGTAAGTCCCCGTCTAGTTCTCCTCCGCGGCGAGTTAAACACCAGCACCAGGGACATTACGTTCCTCACTTCAAAACGGAACTAAAGTAGGATTCTGTAGCGACTTTCCCTGCTGCTGAACTCCCTTCTTCCTCCTCAAACACTCCAACATGTTTGCGTTTCAGGTGCTGGATCATTGCAGTGGTGCTCCCGTGCCGTGCCATGTCGCTTTTGCATATTTTCGTGCAGATTTCTCTGCCTCCGCCATGTATCTGTCCTCTACCTCCGCTTGTTTTTTTTTGCTCCGCACTGTCTATGAGGCGCCAAACTCTGCTAGCATCTGTGCGCGAGAGAGACCAAGTGTGTTCACTCTGCTCCGTGCTCATAACGAATCGATTAGGAAATTTGTTGCCAACTCTTTTAGTAATCGATTTTTATCGATTCAATTGATTCGTTGTTGCAGCCCTATCTGCAATGCTGCTGTGCATCTTTCCAGCTTCCAGCGTCGATATTCTAAAGAGGATAAAGTTTAGATCCCTGTGACTTGCTGACAACAGAGGTCTGAACCACAGCTGCTTGATGGGGTGGATTTGGCCCCGTGTGGTTTGATGTGGAATCATTTGTTGAAACAAGCCTCGAGCCAGGGCCAGCAAAAGCTTTGTGCATGTTAACACTGATTAGTCAAAGATGGACTTAAATAGACGTACAATTAGACAACTCAGATTCTACTACTGAATATTGTTAATGCTTTTTAAATTAAATCAAAGTTCACACATCCCAGACAAAAATACAAACAGTGCTGATGAGACAATGAATTCCACCCCTACAGCAAAAGGGACTGAGTGCAGCCTAAGTGTGTTGCTATTAAAATATATATATGTATTTGTGTGTGTATATAGTCAGTGAGTATAGTCACCTTCACCATCAAAAGGTACTTATAAAACCTTGTGGCACACACAAAGACACAACAGAATCAGAAGGCAAATTTTGGAAAGTTTGCATGACAGCCAGCTCATACTTAAATGTCAACACTTCTGAATTAATTTTGGTTTATACATTGAGAATTTCTTTCTCAACTCTTTTAATATGTTATATGCTTGAATTTCAGAGTAAAATTGTGGCTTTATAAAACTTTTGACCGATAGTGTATTATTCATATTTAGATCAGTGATTTGTTTGCACTGTATGACATATGAGCATTGAGAGAACATTACAGAAGGAGACTACAGTTGTCCAGTGAACTGTGAGGTGCAGGTGCAGTTCCTTTTACTGGGTGCTTTTTAGGTGAGTTTAGGAGAAAACATAGAGGTGGCGGATTATGGAGGGTGCAGGGTCACTGGTGAGGTGCTCACCATTCCTTGGGTAATGAGCCAGTTGTCTATGGGCTGCATATCTGCTCTATCTGCATTAGCCCTCTGCTGAATCAGCAACAGAGAAAAGAGTTGAGAGTGAGCAGAGGCTCAGAACCACAACTGAAAAAAAGAGAATTAAAAACAACAAGGAAAAAGTAACAGTAACGGCTCGGCATGGCGGGGGAGAGGTGAGGTACCAGTGAAGTTCAAACTTTGGTCCATGGACTGATAAAGTGGTAAAAATCTATGTGGCAAGTACCAACCTACAAGCAACAGGGGAAATTCAGTACATGAGAAATGAAGTTTGTACTTTCATGAGCTATGTACTTGTGCATGTGCAAATTAATTACAAATCTTACAAAGAACTAATTTGAATGTCTTTTTACACTGCCATGCCAAAAAAGAGAGAAAACATTCATGAGCCCTTGAATGGTTAATTTGGTTTTTAATTACTATTAAAAATTCACTGAATGGTTTCTTATTTCTTAAGCAGCCATGTCTGCCAAGAGATCCCATTGTCATGGAATAAATGTGTTTCAGAAGCATTGTTGTTCTGTATCAAGCATACAAATCAATTCACTGAAATGACACACCTGGGACAATAATTGTACAACACATTATTTATGAGAGAGGAGACAGAAATGGCAGAAAATGGCCATTGAACTCACAGCTCACCATTTTTAAACCGAAAGCATTTCAGTTTGCTTGAAAGTACAAAGACTGGATTTTGGAACATTGAGATGTGGTCATGTGGTTTGATGAGTTCAGACAGACCCCTTTCCAGAGTGATGGGCACATCAAGATAAGAAGGGAATGCACATAATACTGCACAGGCCTGTGGAGGCCATGTCTGGGTTCAGTAACATTAAATGGTCAAAAAAGGTCAGATAACATGAACATACTGAGTGTCCACACTTTCCCATGAATTGATATCACCTGATGACACAATCATTTTTCAGGACAACGATGCAAGGATTAATCAGGCTCTAATTGTGAAAGTATGGTTCAGAAAGTACCAGGCATTAATTTCTCACATGAACCAATCGAGAACAGAAGACTTCTCCCATCCCAAACACAAAAGTTAACATTTGACTGAAGTAACTGTGATATCAACAACTACAGACCAGTTTCCCTCCTCTCATTTCTTTCTAAAAATCTTGAGCGCTGTGTCCACAATCAGCTATCACTTCATCTATCATAGAACAACCTCCTGGATCCTAACCAGTCTGGCTTCAGAACAGCTCATTCTACAGAGACTGCCCTTCTGGCTGTTACCGAGCAGCTACATGCGGCCAGATTGGCAAAACTGTCATCGGTACTTATTCTCCTTGACCTCTCTTCAGCATTTGACACCGTTAACCACAAGACTCTCTTGTCATTCCTGAAGAGGCTTGGAATTCAGGGCTCAGCATGGCAGTGGTTGGCTTCCTACCTTGATGAGCGAAGTGACTTGGAAAGGATCCACCTCTGCTTCACGTAGACTCTCCACTAGTGTCCCTCAAGTCTCAGTGCTAGGTTCTCTCCTTTTCTCCCTCTACACGAGATCACTTGGTGAGGTCATTTCCTCACATTATCCTACCACTGCTATGCAGACGACACACAACTCATCTTCTATTTTCCTCCCTCTGATCTACATGCTGCTTCCAATATCTCTGCATGTCTAACTGACATCTCATCTTGGATGACAGCCCATCACCTCAAACTCAACTCAAACTTCCCCTCGAGGTCAGAACAGCTCAGTCACTGAGTATTTTCAAATCACAGCTCAAGACTTTCCTCTTTAAGAATTTTTAGATTAACTTGTAACTTTCTTATTGTCGAACTTGTGTACAGAATCTACAACAGAGTGAATAAAAAGGTTGTATTCATAGTTGGGGTCCTAAGGAACTGGAACTGATCACTTCATCAATGATAACTTGAAAGCACGTTGTAAATCGCTCTGGATAAGGGCGCCAGCCAAATGCCTTAAATGTAAATGATATTGCATATGTTTATGACAGAGTGAATTAATCTTAAACCAAAAATTAAACCACATATTACAGTGTGCGAACTATTTTATTATTTATTTTTGTGGCATGGCAGCGTAACATTTTAATGTGCTTATTCTCAGGTCAGAGTCTATTCCACTGTTTCATTCTCATCACTGAACTGAACATTCTTCTAAACCTCCAAGTCCACAACATTCTTTTAACGTACATGATTCCTATTGGTGCATCTGGTCTTTGCCTACTGCACAATGGAAGCTACTCCAGTGTTGCCTGAGAGCCATATTAAATCTGATGGAATGAGGTGGGAATGGATCCTAGATTAAGTTTAAAACTTCTGGTTGTATGGTGGACAGCAGTGTTATAGCTATCTGTTTGGAGCTGAGAGTGGTGAAATCAGCAGAGAACATACAATACAGGCCAAAAGTTTGGACACACCTTGTGATTCAATGTGTTTTCTAATTTTTATGCCCATTTACATTGGTAAATTCACACTGAATACATCAAAACTATGAATGAACACCTATGGAGTTATGTACTTAACAAAAAGTGGAGACATGGCCTCCACAGTCACCAGACCTGAACCCAATCAAGATGGTTTGGGGTGAGCTGGACCGCAGAGTGAAGGCAAAGGGGCAAACAAGTGCTAAACATCTCTGGGAACTCCTTCAAGACTGTTGGAAATCTTTTTTAGGTGACTATCTCTTGGAGCTCATAGAGAGCAGTAATCAGAGCAAAGGGTGGCTATTTTGATGAAACGAGAATATAAAACATCTTTTCAGTTATTTCACCTTTTTTTGTTAAGTACATAACTTCACATGTGTTCATTCATTGTGTTGATGCCATCAGTGAGTATCTACCAATGTCATGAAAATAAAGAAAACACATTGAATGAGAAGGTGTGTCCAAACTTTTGTCCTGTCCTGTGTGAGAGAGAGAGAGAGAGAGAGAGAGAGAGAGATCTACATATGGAGTCCAGGAACAAGAAAAGGAGAGGCTCAAAGGGCTGGCTTCGCTGGATCACATAGCACAATGCCCAAACTGAGGCATCAAGGGTGTTGTGACATTCAGGACAGGCACAGATAGAGAAAATTTCCCAGCATTCACTACCACACTCACCCCAGCTGTATTCTGCTGTCTAACATCTAGAGCAGAGGCCAGGCCACCCAGTGCCTGGGGGTCTTCATACTTCACACTGAGAAAAGAAAGAGGATCAGCAGGGACTCTCTTAAGAAAAGGAAAAGGTTGGTCCGTACTAACTTTATTTTTTCCATAAAGAAATTGACATTCAACACTTCACAGCTGATTCCTCTAGATTTACATATAATCTGACTGCATACATTGATTTGACATTAATGTCATCATTATTGTAATGAAACAGAAAAATGAATTGTATTTCAGCATAGTGATGAATTTAAGGCCTGATTTACATAATACTGTTCATTCAACACTTTTCTGTTTTTGTGATAAATTAGTTGTTCTTTGTGCTCTCCAGAATATCAATTTGTTTGCTCTTTTGTCAGTATTCTGTTTAAAATGCTGCCTACCAAGTTAAAGATGTAACTGTATCCCAGATGTAAATACTACGACAAAAATACATAGATGGACAGAGATTGTCATACTTTTTGCGTTGATCGGCTAGCGAGCTGCCTCTGGTGTGGGCAAACATGTCAAAGTCATCCTGCTGAGGGGGGGCAGCAGAGATAGAGCTGAGTGTCCTGCTCACACTGTTAGAGCCTACATCTTACCGGGCAGAGAAAGAAAAAAAAATGTTTCATGGATGTAGAGCTATGTAGAAAAAAATACAAAGTAGTGCACAATTGTGAAGTGGAAGGAAAATGTCACATGGTTTTCAAATTTGTTTAACAACACACACACACACACACACACACACACACACACACACACACATATATATATATATATATATATATATATATATATATATATATATATATAATATAAAAAAGAGGTGGGCATAGATTAATTTTCTTAATCTAGATTAATCTCACTGTAATCTTGGAATTAATCTAGATTAATTTAGATTACAGTGAGATTAATCTAGATTTTAAATTAATCTACATTAATCTAGATTAAAATGGCTCATTTGAATTCTGCTGAAGGCATTCAGAATATGTGTGTTTCCCAAATAATAAGTAAGTCTTTGAGAACGGGTTTCTCAAGCCAGGTGGCATATTAGACCAGGGGCTCATCTCCTGTTTCCAAAATGCATCACAAACTGCTTGAGAAAGCTGTTCTACTATGATAATTGGTGATGAAAATAAATTATGTTCAATAAGATGTACTTGTGTTTATCAACTGTTTATTCAGTTAAATAGCTGCATCCATGTTACCACGTCACGTTTGATGTGGTAATTTGACAGTTCGAAGACTCGTTCTCGCCCCCTACAGTGCAATTCGGTTAGGTATACATCCGCGCTAAAATATCAAGGTGAAAGTCATCATAGTGTAGCGGTTTTTCTTCTGCGTTGTGGAACTTTTTGATTACGTTTCTTGAACCACAAATGATGAGCTGACACCCAAGAGATTTTCTGTGCAAAGTGTATTCTGTACAAAAAGCAAGGTCGCGTCAGAACATCGCATCTTTCTGCACCTCTCTCTCTCACAACTCACGCCATGTGTCCAAGAGAACTGAACATTAACATAAAGCATTCACAATTTACAATACTGCATTCCTGTACAAAAAGCAAGGTCGTGTCACACATCGCGTCTTTCTGCACCTCTCTCTACAATATACAGTATTAAAAGAACATAAAAAATATTCACAAAATAACACACATGCAAAATATTCCTAATATGTACATCAATTAAAATGAAAGAAATAACTTTTTGCACACAAACCCCACGCACCTCTCACAGCTCACGGCATATAAAAATTCCTTCCATTCGAAGGATGGAAGGAATTTTGTGTTGGTCAAATTTGTGTTGGTCAAATCCCAATAAGATACATTTTGGTTTCTGGATGTAATATGAAAATATTCAAGGTGTATGACACTGTAGTGAAAATGCATGCGAGGTGTGTGTAAATGTGTGTAAATGTGTGTAAATGTGTAGATGTTCTCACCCAGTCCAGCCAGCTGTGTTGAGAGGTTTGCTGAGGCAGAGGTGAGGGCTGTAGTACTGCAAAAACGAGGACTGACCACAGCTGGAGACCCAGGTCCCAGATCTATTAGGTTATCTTCTGTTGCCTCACTGAGGACCTAAAACAGACACACAGGAAAAGATAATGTACAAATATCAGATTATCTTTGGTTAAGCCTATACTTTAGCTTTCTCATTTAATTTTCTTAACATTTCCCCATTCCCACTGCTCTCCCAACAGCACTGACACAATACAAAGAAAAATAATTGCCAAAAAGTACCAAAAAAAATATCAAAGCACAATTTCCAGGATCTAGAAGGTAGGTGTATACAGGACTCCAATGCTCCATCTTAGGGTATTAGGAAAAACTTGTGAATGTGAACTGGTTTATTACATGTCTTAAAAAAAATATGTTGAAAAGAAAATCTCCGGGACCAAAAATCACCTTCAAAATCATGTTCCCATTTGAAGCCTGTACAGTAACATCAAATAAATCTTGCCTTTAAGAGTGCTAGCAGAGAGTGACAGATTTTTTACTTCTGAAAGCTTTAGACGTACCCCATTCTTATTTAATAAAGAATCAAAAGGATGAAGTATTAGAAAGAACTTGAAACTGTGACATTTTGAGATGTTTAATCTTTTGAGATCTCTAATCTTTACAAAAGACCGAACAATTAAACATCAGAAATGTTTGAGAATAATGCCAGAACAGCATTTGTTTCACTAGTACGAATATGCACGTAGAAGCCGATGATGGGATAAATATTTAATCACCCAGACAAGTCTAAAAACCTGGCCAAACATGTTCGTGGAAAAGAGATCTGGTCACACTAACTTAACTCTACACAAATAACTTTACAATTTAAAGTAAACCCATGTAAATCATTAAACACTAAATAATGCAAACAAGGGTTTACTTATCCCAAGAAGTGTCAGATTTTGAAAGACTAATTGAAAAAACTAGACAGCTCAGGTGGGGGTGGTGGACATATATGAGATCATAAAATTAAATAGATTGCATTTTAATTTTACAAAATCACACTAATCATCAGATTTCATCAGATTTGTCAGGGTTGAAGAGGCAGATCCTTTCATCAAGAAGGTACCAGAGAGATGCTGGAGAGGCAAATTACCAATCATTGCTTTAGCCTCATTTTCAAACTAGTCTTTTCCATAAAACTTTAGACAAAAAAATCTAAGAAAAAAATCGAAGGTGGGATCCTCCATAGAAGAAGTCTTGTATTTTCAGTGCTAGCCTCGTTCTCGGAAAAATATTGCATGATGTTACATGAGGATGTCTTGAGGATAGAGCACGTTCAATTTCCAGTGGAGTGAATTTGTCCAAGGGTCAAACCCATTTCAGCTTAAAAAAAAGTCTACAAGAGGAAGCTCACCCTGTGCTTTCTCAGAAAGATTGACAATCTTCAAATTGTTGCACCATCCTCTGTTCTCCAGGCATTCTGTTCTCATTCTATTTCGCTTACCCAGTAATGGAAGCTTGAAAGGGAGTTTTCCACTGAGGAAACAGATGCTTTTGTGCCAATTAAGGCATCATCTACCCCATCCAGGCGGGTGCTGACAGATTCTTCCAAACTACTCACACGAGTGGCCACAGACTTAATATCCAATAAGATCTGCTCTTATTGCTAGAGTGATTATCTTGGACATCTTTTGAGGAAGCATGCGGCAGCCTGTTGAGTAGCTTTTTTCTACCAGTGTGAGTGCAACGAAAGTGCGACAAAAAAGTGGAAAGCCATTGTATTGCTGTGGGCCCCCACATCTCCACAATAGGTTTAATATTTTTACTATCAATTATTGTGACAAAAACGTATTTTTTTATTTTCAAGATGGCGGTGCCTGTGCAGGCTGCGGCTTACAGAGCTCCCGAGACCACAGTGTTAAATGTTTATTTTTGTCTGTCTTTGTCTTTTAATTTAAACAATGTAGTACAGTTTACTGATGGTACAGTACATATATATTAGTTAGGAAAAATCTGCTCTGCTTTCGGAACAAAGGCTATTCTAAACTCTCAGTTGAGCTGACAGAGAAGTTTCACAGCCTTTATCTATTTTGACGACTGGCGAAGCAGACCTGGCCAAACCGCAAGCGACGCGATCGGAAACAAAAGCAAGGAAAAAGTGAAAGTTAACATGAGGCTAAAGGCTAACCCTACAAGATCAGCGATGCAAATGTCCAATAAATGGACAACACGTTGGATTACATCAAGCTACAGCATGTCAACCAGTGGGAGATGAGACACTGTTGTGTCTTCCTTTTCACTGAAACATGGCTGCAGGAAGACATCACAGACTCGGTCATTCAGTCAGACCGATTCTTTACTTTCCGAGCAGACAGGGATGCCACTTCGTCCGGTAAGGCCCACGGAGGTGGGCTTGTGTTTATGTGAACTCTGAGTTCGGTCATTCTACCTGCTGAGGGAGTACAGCTGTGTGCTGGTGGTCGCTGTGTACCCCCTGTCTAGCACTAATGCTAACCAGGTGCTAGTAGAGTTGTACCTTATAATCAGCAAACTACAAACGACACACCCTGACGGATTATTCATTATTGCTGGACACTTCTACCATGCAAACCTGAAGTTAGTTCTCCCAAAATTCTTTAAGAATGTGAACTTTGCTACCAGAGGAGGAAACTGTCTGGACAATGTTAACACCAACATCCTTGAAGCTTACAAGGCTCTTCCCCACCCCCAACTTGGCTATTTGAACCACATCAATGTGTTCTTGGTCCCTGTGTACAAGTACCTGCTGAAACACACTGAATCAGCCCACAAGAACATCAGAGTAAGGCCGGCTAGTGCGGTCTCATCTCTCCAAGTCTGTTTCAGCTCAACAGTATGGGGACACCATCAATCTGGAGGAGTACACACTAAGTCATGGGTTACATCTCCAAATGCATTGAGGATGTTATTGTCTCCAAGAACGTCACCATGAGAGCAAACCAAAAGCAGTGGATGATGAGAGAAGGTCACACGCTACTCAAGATCTAAAGACAAAGCTGCAATCAAGATGGCCAGAGCCAAATGTGCTATTCGCAGAGCTAAGAGGGACTATACACCTAAGATCAATGACCATTTCAACAGCACCAGAGACACTCGCCGCACATAGCAGGGCATACAATTACAAATTACAAACCTACCAGACAAACTCAATGACTTCTTCGCATGTTTTGATGTGCACAATAAATAGCCATCAAGGAAACCAACATCTTCCCCCGATGATCAAGTACTCTGTTTCGCCACAGCTTATGTGAGGAGGATTGCAGGACTTGACAACATACCTGGCGGGTGCCAAAAAATTGTTCTGATAAGCTGGCTGGCGACCTGAGCATGTCTCTGAGCCAGTCGCTGGTCCCAGCATGTTTCAAAACCACCACCATCATACCAGTGCTGAAGAAGTCTGCAGTGATGTGCCACAATGACGTGCCACATTGACTCCTTCAATTTGCATACCGTCCCAACAGGCTAACTGAGGATGCCATATCCTCTACAGTCCACCTCTCTTTAACACATATTGATAAGAAAGACTCATGTCAGGATGCTATTAATAGACTTCAGCTCTGCGTTCAAAACAATTATCCCTCAAAAGCTGTTTGTGAAACTGAGTGGGCTTGTCCTGAACACCACTCTCTGCAACTGGGTCCTGATCTTCCTTAAAAACAGGCCCCAGGCAATTCGGATGGGTGGCCACACCTCCTCCATCATCAGACTAGGCACAGGAGCACCACAGGGATGTTTTGGAGAATGTTGTTTGGATTAAGGGAATAGCCCTTGTAAGGTTCAGATCATATCTGACTGATCGGTATCAGTTTGTGGACATCAATAGTGATTCGTCTACACACAGTAAAGTATGTTGAAAACACACAGTTGTATTTTTCAGCAATGCCAGACAAGAGGTCGCAGCTGAACAGAATAGAGAATTGTTTGAAGGCCATTAGACAGTGGATGCTCACCAACCTTCTTCTGTTAAACCCTGATAAGACAGAAGCTCTTGTACTTGGGCCTCAAGCAGCCAGACGTAAGCTGTCTGACTACATCATAACTTTGGACAGCCTCTCTATCTCACCAAGTAAAGGATCTAGGTGTACTCATCGACGCAGGTCTCTCATTCGATTCGCATGTAGATAATATGACTAGGATAGCATTCTTTCACCTTAGAAATAGTGCAAAGATAAGAAATATCATCTCAATGCACAATGCAGAAACATCAAGGTTAGATTACTGCAATGCATTACTGTCTGGATGCTATAGTGGGTGCATGAGTAAACTCCAGCTAATTCAGAATGCTGCAGCCAGAGTTCTAACTAGAATTAGAAAATTCGACCACATCGTCCCGGGCTTACAATCACTGCACTGGCTACCAATCAAATTTAGGACTGATCCTACTTCTGACCTATAAAGCTCTAAATGGTCTCGAACACTCCGCAATACCTACGTGTAGCTATTTACGACCCGATACGCCCCTTGCATTGAAAGGGTGCGGGGTCAGTACTGGTACCTAAAGTACAGAATGTCACAACTGGGAGCAGATCCTTCTCTCCACAGCTGTGGAACAGCTTGCCGGTCAGTGTTCGGGACTCAGACACAGTCTCGGTGTTTAAATCTAAACTGAAAACACATCTGTTTTCTCTGGCCTTCTGTTAAAATCCCCAGACAGAGTGTAAATTAATAAGCCCACTTAATTACACAGTCACCTAGTCAAAGTGTTAAATTCACCTTAGTTAGGATGTCCTAGTTATGGTACCGGGCCACTGTTGGACAAATATACCATTAAAGCCACATACTTCAGTACCAGTCGTACAATGCCACCGTCTGCCACTGCTTCTGTTTGTTCTCTCTTAGGCACTGAATCAAGCACACAGACCACCTGCAGACTTCAGTGAAGAGACCACCAGATAAATTCTGGTTCCTGACAACTGCTAAACGATGACTCAGCATGAAACAAACCAGAGGGTCACCACAGCCACCACCACCTTAACAGCTAAAGCTTCAGGGATCTTCAAATGGACCAGTAGCATTATAATGGACACATAATGTACACCATGACACTGGACTGAAACCTACTCTGCACGGTCGAGGACTTTTCCACCTCTACAACTGTAGGACTTTTTCTCTTCTAAGACAAATCATCACAAACCCTGCACTGTCACCAATTGCAGGCTCACTCTACCTTGGAAGGGGGTCCATCTCTATATTAATCCTTCCCAAGGTTTCTACCTATCTTTTTTTTTGTGTGGAGTTTTTCCCTGTGTGCAGAGGAGTCAAATGTGGAGGGTATCAACTGCAGGGCCTGTCAAAGCGGATCGCCATATACTTTATATGATTATAAATGTTGTTGATTTCATAATACAAGTTACTCATATATACAGTCATAGCCAAAAGAATGACACATATACTTGTTTTCATCAAGTTTGTAGCTTTGGTTTTTTGTCAGTGTTTCTGTGGTGTATTGAAGTAGTTACAAGCATTTTATAAGGCTTTTATTTAAATCAAGTTTATGCAAAGAGTCAATATTTTCAGTGTTGGTCCTTTATTCAAGACCTCTGCAATTTGCCCTGGCATGCTGTCAACTTCTAGGCCAAATCCTGACTGATTGTGACTCATTCCTTCATAAATCAGTGCTAAGATTTTATCAGAATGTGTTGGTTTTTATTTGTGCACCCGTCTCTTGAAGTTTGACCACAAATTCTCAATTGGATTAAGTTCCGGGGAGTTTCCTGGCCAAGGACCTAAAATTTCAAAGTTTTGTTCCCTGAGCCAATCCATCAAGCTGGAAAAGGCATTGTTCTTCACCAAACTGTTCTTGGATTGTTGGGAGAAGTAGCTGTCTGAAGATATTTTGGTACCATTCTTTATTCATGGCTGTGTTCTTATGCAAAATAGTGCATGAGCCCACTCACTTGGATGAAAAGCAGCCCCCCCACATGAATGGTCTCAGGATGCTTTACTGTTGGCATGAGACAGGTCTTCTGTTCTCCGGACAATGATTTTTCCAGATGGCCCAAACAATTGGAAAGGGGTTTCATAGGAGAAAATGACTTTATACCAGTCCTCAGAAGTACAATTCCTGTCCAATCCATGATGTTTTTCATGGAGAGAAGTGCTGCTTCACTGTGCGTGCAGATTTTTTTTCTTTTCAGCTGTTGCTCCTCCTTACAGTACTCCACAGACTGGCACACATGCAATGCAAGTTTGACCAATGTCCTCCTCTTTGGTTGTCCACACCTGCTGCAGGTGTACAATAATGGTTTTCCCAGGCAGCAGGTCCTGTCCTGCTGCAGCTGGTCCAGTTCTGCTACTGTTGCATTTCTCTTCCTGTCTGTTGTGTGCCATAGTGCAGGCTGAGTAGCAGAGGGGCTGCGGCCTTGTAGTGCTACTGAGGTGGTGAGAGGTTTCTCAGGAGGAGGCTGAGAAGGAGGCAGAGGAATTGTATAACTGTTATTGAAGAACTGTACAGTTTCCTGTGATGGAGCCAGGGGCACTGAAGGTCCTGGTGATATTCACACAGGCTCTTCCTGTGCTGCAGCTAATGTGGTCGGAGGAGGCGGCGGCTGCAGGAGAGAGGCCTGTCTGTGGTTTAAAGAGAAGGCACCTTGTGCCTTTCAATCCTTCTAAAGAAAATGTATTAAGATAAATTATAAAATGAGGGTGAACACTTTACTTAAAGCCCTCAGCATGAACTATCACAATGACAATCACTTCACATGGTGTCACAACAATCTCTCTCTGAAAGTGTGAAAGGAAATCCTCTGGACTTTAGAAAATCACATCCTGCCCACTCATCATAAACATTTCTGTCTTAACTGAGAGGATTACAATCACAGGAAGGTTAGGTTTAAAATAAAATAGTTTAAGTCTAATATATTTTTCTCGTACTCCTTATTTTAAATGGCTCATAAAAAATAATTATCGATATTTGACCGATATGAAACACTGATATTGTGATACAGTTTCCAGCTATATCGCCCAGCCCTAGCTCAGCACTGGAGATTGTAAAGATCAAGTTCCTGGGTGTGCACATCACTGAGGAACTTACATGGACAGTCAACACCACGTCATTGATCAAGAAAGCTAAACAGAGACTTCATTTTCTTGTGGAGGCTAACACGGGTGAGCCTCTCCCCACCCATCCTCACCACATTCTACAGAGGCACCATCACGCGCATCCTGACCAGCTGCATCACTGTCTGGTACGGCAACTGCTTCTGATCACAAGAGCCTACAGAGGACAGTGAAGACAGCTGAGAACATCATTGGGATGCAAGAGTGTGAAATGTCCATGTGAGGGGTGTGAATGGTCCTGCACAATCCTTCAGGCCTTGCGGACGCTGCTTTTGTGAAATGTGTCCAGTAGTGGGGAGCACTACTTGACACGTTTCACAATAAAGTGCTATATACAACAACTACACAATTCACAGGAGGACAACACACCATGAAAGGAGAGACAAAACTACACAACAAAGCCACAACTAACCACACTAATCACTAACACACAACAACTCTTATCCAACTAACACAATCCAAAACTCCAACTTCAACTCCAAACTCTCCTCTCACTTCCTCCTCCTCCGGCTCCACAACAATGAGCCCTGAATGGTGGCTGGAATGGTCCTTATGTAGTTCTCTGTCCTGTGCATTGATTGGCTGCCAGTTGATGAGGCAATTGGTGGGTGGAGCTGTAATCCAAATCTCCTCCCCCAGCAGCCAGCCTAAAAGAGAACACGCACAAAACAGAGCACCCCAAGCCATTCTACGGCCTAAAGGACATAACATGCCCACGAACCATTCTCCC
Source organism: Denticeps clupeoides (assembly GCF_900700375.1). NCBI lineage: Eukaryota > Metazoa > Chordata > Actinopteri > Clupeiformes > Denticipitidae > Denticeps > Denticeps clupeoides. Next base: position 25,126,785 of record NC_041713.1, on the reverse strand, counting down.
AGTAATGTCACAGAATCCTTAGCCACCTTTCTTTTGCTAGCAGCAACAGCACATAACTTGGCCAAAGACAAATCGCTTTACCACTCTCACCTAAACAGCTCAGTGTCAACAGACAGTGATAGAGGCGAGCCACAAATCAAATCACCTTGGGACGTTGACTGAAACCATGGTGCACCTTCAATGGGTCACCTGAGAAGACAAAACTGGATTCTCCAATGTTTATTCATAGTTTTGATGCCTTCAGTGAGAATCTACCAATGTAAATGGTCATGAAAATAATAAAAAAAACACATTGAATGAGAAGGTGTGTCCAAACTTTTGGCCTGGATACACCTTAATAAAACGGGAATGGTTGGTGATATTAACATCCTGTTTGTGGCACAATAGTATATGTGAGGGGGCAAACTTTTCAAGATGGGTGGTGACCATAGTGGTCATTTTGAAGTCGGCCATTGGATCCAACTTTTGTTTTTTCAATAGGAAGAGGGTCATGTGATATCAAATTTATTGGTAATTTCACAAGAAAAACAATGGTGTACTTTATTCTTTCATGAGTTATTTAAGTTTCTGACCACTTATAAAATGTGTTCAATTTCACCAACCATTCCCATTTTATTAAGGTGTATCCATATAAATGGCCCACCCTGTATTACTTTACTAATATATTCAGTAAAAGGTTTTCTTTTCCTTCTGCTTTCTTCCAGAGACCTTTGAAGAAGCTAAAAGACAAGAGAACAAGTACAACTCAACAATGCGTGCAACTTCTGAGCTAGAATCTAAAGACGAAGGAGAAATCCGAGGTTGAGTAAAACACTTTGTCTGAAATAAAAAAAAAAATCTTGCCAAGGCTTGCCAAACCACACAATGTTTATTTCACAGGTATATAGGTGTATTTTAAACATATTTTAATTATATAGTTTCATTGGCACACATACATAATCACAAGATTGCAGGTTCAAATCTTGAACTGCCAAGGTGCCATTGAGATCCTCTTGATCAAAGTACCATCCCGACACACTTCTCCCCGAGCATCTTTCATGGCTGTCCACTGCTCGCTAAGGTAAATGCAGAGGACACATTTTGTTGTGTCACCGTGTACTTTTTTGCAGTGTTTCACAAAAACAATCACTTCACTTTCACTATAATTACATCATTTAATTGTTTTAAATTGGTTAACTATAACTTATCTGATTTATATACTTCACCGAATTTTGCAAACTCAGTGCAGTTGACTTGGGCACATGCTTACTAGCAGTTGTCTTCAATATACGTCACAGTAAATGTCTTATTTTGCCAACCACTGACTATTTCCATATATGAAACAGACCTTTTTAAACCCCCGCTGCTTTTTCTTTTTAGACTCACTTAAAAGCAGCTATCTGGATGACTTGCGGTCTTCAGACTCAAGGAAGAGCACTTAGTCAAGTCATGGGTTTTTCCCCTCAATGTATGTTTGAGGAGCTACGTGCCTGTGCTTGCAATGGAGGGCATGTTACGTAGTTAAAGTTTCTGTGCATTTCATCACCAAGATGCGTCATCACAACACCTTGACACCCTTAAAACACACAAGCAATGCTACAGTACCAGTCTTTATAGCAGTAAAGCATGACTTTATATAAAAAAAGCTGTATTTTTAGAAGGATGAGACAATGAACCTGTTGCACTCATTCACACTATTTTAAATATATGACCAGAGAAGTAGTATTTTTAGCTGTTTTACAGGCTGTATTTGATGTTGAACACATTCAGTACTTCAGTATGTTGAAAACAAAAAGTATGTATATAATTTCAACAGCACAGATGGAGTACCACCATCTGGAGCACCCACATCTAGGAAGTTCTGGTATGACACAGTTCTTCATTTTGTTCAGAACTTTACAATTTACTCTGACATTTTGGCCTAAAGTTCACGTTACCAATTAAGACTTGATTCTTTATCATTGAGAAAAGGTAAAGCCATATTAGGCAATCCATGTATTCATCCTGTAACTATCAGCTAAGCGTTGGCAGGTGTTGATGTGATTTAATGTAGAATTACCCTTATTAATCAACTAAGACTGTTTAGTCAAATGTTGACAGCTGAAAACATTTAGGAAAAATCAAATGTAGTATATATAGTATATATATTAAATAATGAAGCAAGTCTCAAAATTATGGCTCATGTTAGGTGCCTTTTTGGAAATACAACCCCAAATCAGGAAAAGTTGGGACAGGGTGGAAAACGTGAGTAAAAATAGAAAAAAGCAAGTAATAATTTGATTTGTAAATAAATATAATTTAATTTGTAAATAAATATTCATTCTTGCCAATCAGGATTACAACACATTCCCAAAAAAGTTGGGTCAGTACAGTATTTATCACTTTGTACAGTTACCCTGTCTTTTAACAACACTTAAAAGATGTTTAGGCATTGAAGAGATCAAGTGACTAAGTGTTGCAGGGGTTAAGTTTGTCCCATGCTTCCTGCAAACTACGTTTTAGGTGCGCAACATGCCTTTGTTATGTGCGCAGTATGTGGTTTGGCATTGTCTTGCTGAAATAAGCATGGGCGTCCCTGGAAAAGATGGCATCTTGAAGGCAGTGTTTATTTACAAATCAAATGATGTTTACAAAAAAAAAACATGAATTATCTTGTGTTGTGAAATTTGTGAATTACTGCTTTATTTTTTTATTCACATTTTCCACCCTGTCCTAACTTTTTCTGATTTGGGGTTGTATATTTCTATAATGTGCTAATTACGGCTGATGCTAGACATTTCATATACAGTGGGGCAAAAAAGTATTTAGTCAGCCACCAATTATGCAAGTTCTACCACTTAAAAAGATGAGAGAGGCCTGTAATTTTAATCATAGGTATACCTCAACTATGAGAGACAAAATGAGAAAAAAAATCCAGAAAATCACATCCTTTGATTTTTAAATAATGTATTTGCAAATTATGGTGAAAAATTAGTATTTGGTCACTAACAAGCAAGATTTGTGACTCTCACAGATTTATAACTTCTTCTGTAAAAGGCTCCTCTGTCCTGCACTCATTAGCTGTATTAATGGCACCTGTTTGAACTCATTATCAGTATAAAAGACACCTGTCCACAACCTCAAACTGAATCTGCAATAGGTAAGTAGCTTGGTGTGAAGAAATCAACTGTGGGATCAATTATTAGAAAATGGAAGACATACAAGACCACTGTTAATCTCCCTAGATCTGGGGCTCCACGCAAGATCTAACCCCGTGGGGTCAAAAGGATGACAAGAACGGTGATAAAAAATCCCAGAACTTGCTAAATGTTCTTTGGATTTTGTAGATACGCAGATGCCACATCAAGACAGAGACACAGGGGGACCTAGTGAATGACCTGCAGAGAGCTGGGACCAAAGTAACAAAGGCTACCATCAGTCACACACTCCGCCGCCAGGGACTCAAATCCTGCAGTGCCAGACGTGTTCCCCTGCTTAAGACAGTACATGTCCGGCCCGTCTGAAGTTCACTAGAGAGCATCTGGATGATCCAGAAGAGGATTGGGAGAATGTCATATGGTCCGATGAAACCAAAATAGAACTTTTTGGTAAAAACTCTACTTGTCGTGTTTGGAGGAGAACGAATACTGAGCTGCATCCAAAGAACACCATACCTACTGTGAAGTATGGGGAACATCATGCTTTGGGTGTGTTTTTCTGCAAAGAGACCCGGACGACTGATCCATGTAAAGGAAAGAATGAATGGGGCCATGCATCGTGAGATTTTGAGTGAAAACCTCCTTCCATCAGCAAGGGCATTGAAGATGAAACGTGGCTGGGTCTTTCAGCATGACAATGATCTCAAACACACCGCCCGGGCAACGAAGGAGTGGCTTCGTAAGAAGCATTTCAAGGACTGGCCTAGCCAGTCTCCAGATCTCAACCCCATAGAAAATCTTTGGAGGGAGTTGAAAGTCCGTGTTACCCAGCGACAGCCCCAAAACATTACTGCTGTAGTGTGTTCATACCTTGTAAAGACTTACAGAAAACGTTTGACCTTCCGTCATTGCCAACAAAGGGTATATAACAAAGTACTGAGATTAACTTTTGTTAGTGACCAAATTCTAATTTTCCACCATAATTTGCAAATAAATTCTTTAAAAATCAGAGGATGTAATTTTCTGGATTTTTTTTTTCTCATTTTGTCTCTCATAGTTGATTACAGGCCTCTCTCATCTTTTTAAGTGGGAGCACTTGCACAATTGGTGGCTTTTTTTTGCCCCACTGTGTGTGTGTGTGTGTGTGTGTGTATATATATATATATATACACACACACACACACACACACACACACACACATTATAGATTTTTGTTGAATCAGGTACATATGGACGCAGTGTAGGAAGTACACCCACCTTGTGCCTCTCAACAAGCAGGAAATGGTATGTGTTTTCAGTCCTCTTTAATTTATTTAAAATAAAATTTAGTCTCTCTCTATGCTTTGGAGAGAACTACCTCCAGTATGATTAGTTGCCACCAGTGCCTGATAAAAGTGTACAAAACATATTCAAAATAACATGGTCTTTATGAACCCTTCTTATGAAATTAAATTCTCTTTGGACAGTTGTTTTGTAACTCCTATCACCTGATGTTTCTAAAAAAACTTGCAAAATGTTCTTTGGATTTTGTAGATACGCAGATGCCACATTAAGACAGAGACTACAGACATCTTTTGAAAGGCAAGTTGATTTAGTAGTGTATGTAGTGTATGTCTGCAGTATCAGTTTGCAAGTTATTTATCATAGGTTATTTAAACCAGAAAATGACATCAGTGAAAGTGAAGTGATTGTCATTGTGATACACAGCACTTGTGCACACAACAAAATGTGTCTTCTGCTTTTAACCCATCACCCTTGGGGAGCAGTGTGTGGGAACGGTGCTTTGCTCAGTGGCACCTCTGTGTCACCTTGGGAGATCGGGATTCGAACAGACAACCTTCTGATTACAGGGCCACTTCCTTAACCGCTTGGCCACCACTGCCCCAAGAGCATCGCCTCCACGTCGGGGAATCGAACCCCAGTCTCCTGCGTGACAGGCAGGGATACTCACCACTATACTAAAGAGGAGCTGCCAAAAATTAGTTCCCTTTTCAGCTGCGAGCAGGGTTTGAACCTGCGCCGGGAGACCCCATTGGATTTCAAGTCCAACGCCTTAACCACTTGGCCATCGCAGCTGTTTTTTTTTTTTTTTTTAGGCCACCACTGCCCCAATGCTTGCCCAAGTATTAGTGGTGGTAGGCCAACTGTCAAGAGACATACAAAAATGAGCAAATCAGGTCCAATCAACTGTTTTTTCCACAGGTGGATTACAATTAAACTGCAGAAACATCTCAAAGAAACAGGAGCCAACTGAGCTCAATTTTGACCTTTATGGCAAAGGCTGTGAATACATGTGATTTCTCAAGTTTTTAATTAATTCAACAAAGTCCACAAAACTTCTGCTTATAAGCCTCAGGAACCAGCTCATATGAGCTCATATGAGCTTAAAATAGCAGCTTTCACAAACCCATAATCAGAACTCTGCTCTACAGTCAAAGTTATATAAGGTCCAATAATTAGGTCCAAACATTGATCGGCCATTTCAAAGTCATAGCGACTCTTTCAAAATGAGTAAAATATTTATCCACCTCATGCTCATTAAAAGGAGGTACCATTCTAATAACACGGCCAATATCAAAAGACTGGTCCGATGACAAACTGACCCAAACTCAGTGAAACCGGTGCAGACTGCGGTCGTTTCTGAGGAACCCGTCTGCACATTGATCGAAGGTGCTACAAATAAATCCCCCACTGGAGCAGGAGTTTGGGCAGCAGAATCCAAAGTCTCCAAAATGACAAGCGACAGAGCTACAACCGAAACAGCAGAAGAAGGAAATCCGGAGGAACAGGTGGCATCACGGAATCTTGCTTCCCTGCCAATTATATCTCCAGCTATTGATAAACAAAAGCTCCAGCTCCCGCTCGCGCGAGTCATGCTCCAACTTTGCCCTCTCAAATTAAAATTGAAGTTCTAATTTCCTAATCTCAACTTCATTATCGAGTTCTTTTGCCTATACCACCTGATTTTCCCATTCGGTACGAAGCCAAGCAGCCTCAAATTGCAACTTACATTCCTCAAAAGCATATACACAGATTTTAAGTTCACACGTCTACTCCTTGCGATCCCCCCAAATAAAACAAGAGGTGTATCTACTCTCTTTAAAGACACAGTCCCTGGTCCCAGACAATAAAAAGTTACCAAACAGGGCCACAAAATGTACCAAGTCAAACACAAGCAACCCACATACCGATGTAACAATTGAGATGACAAAGTTGACTTTAACTCATCATAATTCCCAGAGAAGACTTGAAAATAGCCTCAGGTTCACGGAAATGCAATGCATTTCACGAGAGAGAAAAAAGTATACAATGTACACACACACACAGAAGAAGAAGAAAAACAGTTCAGCTTCCATACACAATTATGGGACTGAAGGTATTTGGCTACTACTGGCTACACGTGATTGGTAGATGGTAGGGCAGATGCGTGGGTCAGTGATTCTGATTCTGGGGTCACTACAGCACAGTCTGTGGGGCACAGCGAGTGTTCCAATATACAGGGAGTCACTCTCATTTCATCAGTCCATAAAACCTTAGAAAAATCAGTCTTGAGATATTTATTGGCCCAGTCTTGACGTTTCAGCTTGTGTGTCTTGTTCAGTGGTGGTCGTCTTTCAGCCTTTCTTACCTTGGCCATGTCTCTGAGTATTGCACACCTTGTGCTTTTGGGCACTCAAGTGATGTTGCAGCTCTGAAATATGGCCAAACTGGTGGCAAGTGGCATCTTGGCAGCTGCACGCTTGACTTTTCTCAGTTCATGGGCAGTTATTTTGCGCCTTGGTTTTTCCACACGCTTCTTGCGACCCTGTTGACTATTTTGAATGAAACGCTTGATTGTTCGATGATAACGCTTCAGAAGCTTTGCAAGTTTAAGAGTGCTGCATCCCTCTGCAAGATATCTCACTATTTTTTACTTTTCTGAGCCTGTCAAGTCCTTCTTTTGACCCATTTTGCCAAAGGAAGTTGCCTAATAATTATGCACACCTGATATAGGGTGTTGATGTCATTAGACCACACCCCTTCTCATTACAGAGATGCACATCACCTAATATGCTTAATTGGTAGTAGGCTTTCGAGCCTATACAGCTTGGAGTACGACAACATGCATGAAGAGGATGATGTGGACAAAATACTCATTTGCCTAATAATTCTGCACTCCCTGTATACACTAGATGTCACATTCAGCCTGTCAGCATGAGTCAATACTGGCGCCATATTTGGAGGGGGTTCCAAGCTCATTCAACCACGCTTCTCTGATTTCACAAGTAAGATTTAATTATTTAATCTTGCATTTTATGAAATTTTGTGTTCGACAAATAACATCATTCATGTTACAGACCAGAGCATCTGTATTCTTGCCCCCACCTCATAGGAAAGGCACAGCTCCTGTTCTAACACTATATATTGTATAGTTAGTTCATTGTCTAAAGATATACAAGCAGGCTGTTGGTGGGTTACAGCACAACACACAGGAAAGACACAGCTTCTTTAGACACCTGTATATATTTCAGTACATTGTCTATAGTTCTTTTTTCCAATTAAGTATTTTCCTTGTCTGAAATATGTATTGTGTACACTTCATTGTCTATAGTTCTCTACAAATCCATACGATTGTCTGTTGCTTTAGATAAAATAGACAATGACAAATAGAAATGTATGAATGATTACGCTACAGGGCTCTGGCAGGATGTCCGGCGGCGGAGTCGAGACAGGCCCAAAATGTATTAATTCTTTTTCTGTATTAATGTATTAATCTGCATTTCTCTGCATGTAATAAAAGTGTAGTTTATTTAGAATGAAAAAATACGTTTTCAAAAAACACTTCTTTATCAATTTATTCACAGCTCGGTCATAAAAACATTTCTGACATTTGAATAAACACTATAAAAAAACTATTAAAAATGTTTCATAAATTAGCTTAATTCTATTTGCCACTTTAGACGTTCATTAATTTAAAAGAAGCTTTAAAAGATAGCAGTTCTAGTGACTCTTACGTCTATAGACATCTCTATTCAACACGACATCTAGTTTATATATCTAGTGTCTGTTTCTCACCACTTACCACCCCTTGTTTTTAGTTTTATAATAATTTATGTGTTTACTAAACACAGGAGTTGTCTGGGGTTGTTTTGTAAAGGTCCCCCATCATGAAAATGTACCTTTGTGAAATTATTTAACGTTAATATGGTCCTGCAGTGGCTTGAAATGGCGATAATTCTGCACCACATTTTATAAATCATAAAGATCAAAGCAAAAAGAGCCATGAGAAGATTTAACTGTGGTTAAGGACAGCATTATTAGGTTTTCAGAACTCTTAAAGTCCATTAGTTTTGAGATTCATAATTTTAAATTGCCAATCCACTAAATTCAAAAGGTCTGGAATAGGCTAGGGCAACACCTCTGTTTCATTCAACAGGGCCTGACATTTAAACATGCCCATGTGGTTGGGATGTTATGGAAAATTGTATATATCTTATGTGAACTCCAGCGAAACTTTGGAATGTTGTTCTTTTTAGCTGTGGGGTTTGTGTGTGTGTTTTTGTGTGTAACTGTGGGTGGGAACATCATTTTGGGTTCCACATTACCTGTGCAGTCAAGGTCTAATTAATGGCACACCCTATGTCTCTATGTACGCTTATGTGCAATATGCTTCAGTGTGCTGAGAGAGAAGTGAGGGGTGAGAGGTGCGTAGTGAATTTCTATATTATCAGTTGTATATATGTGTATTTAATAATAAATAATTATTTTTTTTTATGTTCTGTAACCTAAGCGTGTGCTGCGTTATGCCAAAATATTCGATTTCACATGTAGAACTCGAGCCTTGAGAGCCACAAAAGCCTTATGTCTCGTAGGATGAGAGGAGGGCCGGAACACATGACTGGTAGCCACTGACTGCGCCCTTCTGTGTTGTTGTGTTATTAATAATTGAAGAATTAGTAATGAGGGGGAATATAATTGAGATAATGTTTGAATTGTCTATGTTCATGTTATGGTTGTTTTTGTGTTATTTTGTCAGCATTTTCATATTTTAAAGCCAGTTATATCAGATATTTTGAATTTTTAGGCAATTCGCCTAATTGCATAAGGGAGCAGGACCTCCTTTAGCATCAAAGAGAGGATGACAGGAGGGCCGCGACACATATGACTGGTAGCAACTGACTGTACCTGTCTGTTTTTTCTACAGACATAAAAGACCTTTATCAACCGATTATTGGATGCTGACGTGCATCTGCTACACCCACAAAAGTCACCACCTGCTGAGAGAAACAATCACAAGGAAGAAGTAAATACTGGTAAAACGGATCTTGAGTACTTGCCTGCCTCAGCTAGCAATAAAACAGAAATGAACAGAAGGAGAAAAAAAAAAAAACAATAATGATCAAAAATACTAAAATAACAACAAATCATTGCATGTTTTATGTCCTCATAAGTTTGATCGACCACATAAAACACAACCACATAAAAAAAACAACAAAAAAAAAAAAACACACATCTTTGGGGGGCAGTAAAGGATAAAACTTGTTTTAAAAAAGGTAGAGCTCATTGCAGCCATTTGTTGTTTAAGCCAAAATATTGTGATTAGTCAGTTTCTGTACAATTGTGCACTATATGTGCATTCAGGCAGTTAAATTCTTTCAGTCTTCAAAAATCCACCATCCTTAGCCATTAAAGTTTTCACCACAGTCCCCTTCAACCCTCCTGCACTTGTCTATTTGTCTATGTATTTAACTATTCATCCACAGGCTTTTGAAAGTGAAGTGATTGTCACACGTGATACACAGCAGCACAGCACACAGTGCACACAGTGAAATTTGTCCTCTGCATTTAACCCATCACCCTGATTGAGCAGTGGGCAGCCATGACAGGCGCCCGGGGAGCAGTGTGTGGGGACGGTGCTTTGCTCAGTGGCACCTCAGTGGTACCTTGGCAGATCGGGATTAGAACCAGCAACCTTCTGATTACGGGGCCGCTTCCTTAACCACTAGGCCACCACTGGCCCTGTTTTAAAAAACAGTCACCTATTCATCAAGTTTAACCAATTCAACTTCTATCATTCACTCTCATTATTTTAATAGTTATTCACTAAATTTATATTGAGCCATGTTATCTTCTCGAGTGCACTAGAAAAATTAGATAATCCTACACATTTATTTAATCCCTCTATCCACCCAATAGCTTCCATTGATTTTACAGTTGTTCAAAAAAAGAAAATTAAGCATTGTGAAATTATTTATGCCATTGTGAAATATTCTGCCATTAATCGTCAGTAACCATTAATAAGCACGCGTTACTGCCATCACACATATTCATTTTATTCAGCCACAAATTTAACCAATTCAACAACTTTTAACTTTAACCTCAATTTTTCATACATCAGTTTCATCCCTCCATCCCACTTGAACAGTTATTAAATGTGATTTGTCAAATTGGAGGTAATTTTTTCCCCACCAAATAAAAAATAATCACATAGTTAGGTGAATAAATATGTTTATAATGGAAAACATGGAATTCAGAATAATTAAAAAGGAAAAAAAAATAATTTAGCAAAAATTCCGGATTTCATAGGGCCACAGCTAAAATGACAAAATGTGACCCCCTGACATCCATGGCAAGAAAGTGTGTTTAGCTCTTATCTATTGTAATGTGAGTAATGCAAGTACTCACCCCATTATTCTGTGCATTGCGACCTAACCGATACCTTTCATACCTGAAAGAGAGAGAGAAAAAGTGTGTAGGTTTGTGTACTTGGGTGTATTCACATCTATTATGGCTATGTGTGATAGTGTACCTCTCATATCTGAGGAAAATGTTGTTCAGGTCGTCATTGACATGTAGCAGCTCCTCAGTCACCTCCTCATTGGAGATGCATGATATCAGCTCTACTATCCTTTTCTGCATGGCTCTGCATGTCTTGTTCAGCTCCTGCAGAAAGAAATATTAGTAACAAAGCTCCATTAACCAAGATAACACGTTCCATTAGATCAACAAAAAATGTCACACAAAGAAAATCTAGTCTGCTGATTACTCTATGTAAAGGAGCATTGATTAGTGAAGTGAAAGTGAAGTGATACACAGCAGCACACGGCGCACACAGTGAAATTTGTCCTCTGCATTTAACCCATCACATTGAGTGAGCAGTGGGCAGCCATGACAGGTGCCCGGGGAGCAGTATGTGGGGACAGTGCTTTGCTCAGTGGCACCTTGGTGGATCAGGATTCGAACCATAAGGATTAGGATGTTCAAGTTAGCATCTTGGTCTCCAGGTTTTTGAGTTCAAAGCCATAGTCATATTAAGTCATATCTAACCAATAGAACACATTACATTAGCTCCTAAGACTCCCAACCTGTTCCAGTCAACCAGGGTGTACCTCAGGGTTCTGTGCTGTGCTCTACTTTCTATATGCTTCCACTTGTACAAATGATTAACCAGGATGGACTAAATTTTCATTGATATACTGATAATGCTCAGTCCCCAATTCTTCTCAGCACCAAGCCCTCCAATCCTCTACCTCCTCAAATTGTCTGGTTAATATCAAAACCTTGATGTCGTCTAATCTTTTCATGTTAAATAACGATAAATCTAAACTCTTGCTTGTAGCTCCTAAGCCACTGGGGCAGTGGTGGCCTAGCGGTTAAGGAAGCGGCCCCATAATCAGAAGGTTGCCGGTTTGAATCCCCATCTGCCAAGGTGCCACTAAGGTGCCACTGAGCAAAGCACAGTCCCCACACACTGCTGCCCGGGCACCTGCCATGGCTGCTCACTGCTCACTCAGGGTGATGGGATAAATGCAGAGAACAAATTTCACTGTGTGCACAGTGTGCTGTGCTGCTGTGTATCACATGTGACAATCACTTCACTTTTCTTAAATTAGAAAATGTTCATTCTTTTAACCTCTATTGTGCCATGCCTCTTTCACGCCAGGTAACATCTAATTGGAGTGTTTTAAATACAGTGCTAACTTGTCCAGGGCATTAAAAAAAAAAAAAAAATTAACAATGCACAAGATATGAAAACCTTAGATATTTCACAAAAACTTTAACAAAAACAGTGACAATCATACTGTAAAGAGATTTGTGGTTTATCTAGAGCACACATGGGTTTGTGCAGTTAAAGGCACAATGAGGAAGGTTTCTGCCAGATGAATATATCAGATTAAGAAAAAAGCTGCTAAAATGCCAGTACAAAGCAGCAAAGAGGTACTTGAAGCTGCTGGTGCTTCTGGATTCCCACAAACGTCAAACTGTACTGTCCAGAGGCTTGCAGTTATGCCACTGCTAACCATGTAACATTTCAATTCAACTCTAATGGTTGATGACATGAAACTTATGCTGACTGTCATTTGCATTGACTATTTAGGAAAATCAGAGAAAAATAACATTTGCACAATACATTGCATAATAATGAAAGCATTATACTGTCAAATAGAGAAAAGGTCATTAATATCAATATATATTAGTAAATGTTAAATAAAAGAAGTAAATATATTAAAGTATCACAATTAATTATTAAAACTGGGCATGCATGGAATTCAAACCTGCTAAATCACAGACACTGGTTTGGAGGAAGGGGAAATTGACAGTTTTGCTTTTTTTCAGGGGAAGTAAACCAAATTCCACTAGTCACAGAAAAGCTTATTAAAAGCACTGACAAGATGCTTTAAGGACACTGCAGGTCTGGGAGCTGAGGAGCTAGCTCACAACCATGGACAAACTTAAAACCTAAGCAGCATGCTGCGACTTCCTTTCAGCAGTCTGTTTAATGAGATTATGATCACCAGTACCAGGGTAGTGCTGCAGCACAGTGACTCAAGTGACAAAGCTTGCTTCAGCAGGCATTGATGTTAGAACTGGTAGGAAGTAGAAAACATGTGAGGCATGTGAGTCTTGGCTGAGTCACAGCGGCGACACAGCAACTTTGTAGGAGCAGTGGTGTCAGGGCAAGTAGTGTTTGGAAGTTCTTCAAGGAATCTCTACAGCAAGGCCCAAGTGAAAGAAAGACACCAGTTAATCCAACAAGAAGGCACATTGGTTGAAGGAACTATGGGAAGCAGAGCCACACCTCAGGCTGGGCTATATAGCCTAAAAATAATATTGCAATATATATCTCATGAAATTTCCTCTAAACCAAAGCCTTTTATTGCATAGAATGACACCAATAGAATGCATTTAAACAATGTTTAACATATTTGGACCCAAGACCTTTGTACACACATGCCAACCAAATGCATGTCTGGAATTCAGTAAATCTGATCATTGCTGAAGCTGCAGTGGGATCCCTCAGATAGCCGGTGGTAAGATAAAAGGAAAAATACAGACAAAGACAAAAATAAAAGGAAAAGAGTGAGGGGCAAACCTGAAGTAGTTCAAGGTCTGATACATCTTCCTGGCCTGGAACCATCTCAGTCAACATCTCTGAAATCACTTTGGCATTGCCCCGAACAATGTCCAGTTCACTGTGCAGCCTGGCGATCTGCATGGATAAAGGGAGTGAGAAAGCACAAAAATACATTTTGATTAATCTTTGTTTAATTCACCATACAGTTTAAAGTAATGTCCTGTGGTGGGCTGGTGCAACACTGATTAGGACTAAGCAGTTATGGAGAGTGAGCGAGTTTTTAAAAATAAATAAGTAAATAAAATTCTGGCTTTAGAATAAAGATGCTCAATGTCGTCTACAGTATACAGTGACATAGTTCAAACTAATGTAACTGGTTTCAGTGTGTGGACATTAACTTTTCAGGTTTGGAAAGGTGCTGAGTGCAGCTGTATTTTGATGAAACTCTTACATTACATATGCTCTTTAATCATAAAGTTTTACATTATAAAGAACAGTGTACTGTTTACTTTTCTGCGAAGTATGGGCACAAACTTGCAGTGTAGCTTACATTTGTCTGCTTTAAAAATCCAGTTTGATAGTTTATACAAAATCTCACATATAAACAGTTGGATGATTGTCCAGTGTTTCCAATAACAGAGGTGCTTACAAGACTGTTCCACCGTCTTTTGTGATTGCTTATAAGGAATATCTTGTTATTGGAAAATTCCTCCATTCAGTGCATACTGTGCACTGCACCACTGCATTCGCAGACCTTGGATTCCTGATACAACTGATGTTTATAGTACAGAAAAAAAATACTGCATAAAATTGGAATGTGCAGTTGAGCCCAAAATTACTAGCCTCCCAGGAAATATGGATTTTTTTATAAACGTTTTCCCAATGTGAAACTTGATGAATCAAACATTCACCAATACTATTTAGTAGCTTTTAGTAAAATTTGTAACATAAAATACGTTTTATGCTTGCTTTATATAAAAAAAAAACTAGCCCAATATGAATACTTGCTTTCGAAAACCACACCTGTGCAGTCAACTGGCTTCCTAACAACATTGAATCAGAATAAAAATACTAAAAAGACACAATGTGTGCTTTGTGTCTTATTTTCTTATCTTCTATAGACTTTGGTTACATGTATTCTGGTGGGGGTAAGGGATTTAGTGACAATCTGTGTGTTTATTTAATTATGGAATATCTAAGTGTGTTAGTGTTTCTGGTTAGATCAAATATGTTTCTGTATTTTCTGTTTGTTTAATTTGTGGTTATTATTAAAAGTTATAAAAGTCTGATCACCCCTCAAAAATTGTATGGTTGCAGCCGTGCCCTTGGGTTAGTGGGTCGAGGACCCGGTTCCGTTCTCTTAAACACATGGCATGGGCTGTAAGAGAGGGGCGCAGGAAGGAGACACGACGTTGTGACGCGATGTTCTGATGCGACTTTGCTTTTTGTGCAGAAAAATACAGATCATTAAGCAATCTCTTGGTGTCATCTCGTCATTTGCTGTTCGAGGAGTAAAATAAAAAAAATTAAAAAAACACACAACGCAGAAGAACCGCTACACTTGTTCATATTTTATTGTGCAGTCCCTCCAGCATTCCAAGATGATTTTGTGATATTTAAAATCATAATGACTATTTAAAATCATAATGCACAGGGCACCAAATCGGAAAGAAGCCCTTCACAAATTCCACAGATTAAGAGGTTCTGGATGATGATGAATGGGCTGTGAATCTTTCTGATTTTACATGTTTCTTCATAAGCAAATGATATGCATAATTTTTTTTAAATGTAAGGGACAAAATGGCCTATTGGCTTATTGTTGAGTAAGAGAGTAGCAGAAAAAAAAAAAAATTATGTGAACTATTTAGTTTCAGATACCATATGTGAGTGCAGAGGATTTTTTTCTTTTGACTGTGCTTTTGTTGTTTTCATTTATTAAATATAAAGATATATTCAGTGGAATGGTATGGGCTTCTCCTTGAACCTTCATCTTATCGTGGTGAAGGAACTATGTTGTCTGGGGCACTTGGTGCCCCTGGTAGTCTCCCATGACAAATTGGTCTTAGGTGAAGGGTGAGACAAAGAATGGTTCAGAAGACCTTTCATGGAAGGAAGAACAAAGAGCCAGTGTACCCAGCCCGGAGGGTTACCGGGGTCCCACCCTAGAGCCAGGCCTGTGGTTGGGGCCCGTGAGCAAGCGCCTGGTGGCCAAGCTTTCACTCATGGAGCTCGGTCGGGCCCAGCCCGAACCAGATACATGGGCTCATCAAACAGTAAACCCACCACCCACAGGATGAGCCTGAAAGGTCCGGTGCAATGTGGATCGGGTGGCAGATATAGATATAGTCGGACTCACCTTGAAACATAGCATTGGCTCTGGAACCCAAGTCCTTGAGAGAGGTTGTACATTCTCCTTTGCTGGAGTTTCTCTGGGTGAGAGGCAGAGGGCTGGGGTTGGCTTTTTGTAAGCCCCAAGACTCTGTTTGTTGGGGTTTACCCTGGGGGACTAGAGGGTAGCTAAGGCCCGCAACAACACAAGTTTCAGCCTGTTGAGCAACGGGCGTTCATTCCACAAAGGCGAGAAAGCTCCATTCAAGCAAAGCGCCTTCAGGCATGCTGTATCTCTACACAAGACAGATGTGTTTGCATCTATCGACACAGTCGCAGGGAACCTCAGAGATGCTGACCCAGCTTGGTACTGCCCGTGCACAAAATAAATAAATAAATAAATAATTGTGCAGGTTATTCAGGGCAAAAATGCTGTTGGAACGAAAGAACATTCTAAAAGAACATAAATGCTGCTTTAGATGCTGCTCCCCAAATCACCTCGCCAATGATTGCCAGACAATGCTGAAATGCAGTCAATGTCACAGTGAAGGACACTGCTCTGCAATGCTTCCAAACCCCTCTCAGCCAATGCCTCAATCATCTGCTAAGTTAGAAGCTGAAGAACTAGAAGCAAGTCACATCATCATCAGCAGCTGGACTTAGGCTGGGGATATAATAAGTGAAGTGTGTCTAGACAACAGTCAATGCCTTGAGATCTCACATTCTCCAGAATGGACATCCTTCACACATCACTCGTCATAACAGCAACAGTGAGAAAGATAAAGTGAGGTGCGGCAGGGAGCAGAAGTATGGCCATTCTGCTTACAGGTCAAGGCCAAAGCCAGCTGAGGAAAAGGTAGGGTTGACAATATTTCAAAGAACTGACGATGACAACGAGAGTGCAATGTCTTTCGAGGATAAATTGTTCCTGAATACCATGGAAAAAGAAGTCAATCAGGACGAAGAAAATAACAGGGTAGCTCCTTAGCCATTCAAGTCTCCTTGCCCTGCACTTCCTAAAAACAAGGATCAAGCTCTGTCCCGACTCCGCTCTCTAACACACACATTAAGCAAAAACGCTGAGATGAATCAGCAGTTTTCTTCCTTCATGGCAAAGCTGTTTGGGAACAGGCACCACCCATCTGAGAGAATCAAGAATGTTTGTACCTGCTTGTACCTTGAAACTGCACAAAATTGTATCAAACAGTTTTGCTATGATGAAAGCCTTCGACTCCCCGGCTTAGATCTTAGCTGAACCACAAACCAGATGCTGTTAAATTCTACTGTGACAGCAAGGTGGTCCTCATTTCTAATGACTCAAAGCGTTTGTTTTTGTATGTGCATAATCGCCTGCATGGTATACGGCAGATGACGTCAACTGACCAGTGGCTTTACATTCCTTCTGGGCATAACCCATCTGATCTAGCCACCAGATCTGTGGAAGCATCACAACTTGGATTAAAGGACCTTCTATACAAGCCCGCAAAACTGGAGAGGTGTGAGCACTTTGAGCTATTAGATTCCAAAAAGGATATGGATGTAAGGCCACAAGTAACTGATCTTGCTACCCACTTTGAAATTAAGATACTTTCACCTCAGAGGTTCTAACATTTTTCCTCATGGAAGTCCCTGCAGAGAGCGGTTTCCTTCTTGATACATCAGGATCTCTTACACAAGTCAGACACCACAAACACACCACAGCATTTGTGCAAAGGCTGGCATCGTTATGGTGGGCTTCACACCCCAGACGAGCTTGCAGCAGCCAAAAGACTCATATTAGAGATTGATCAGAGAGATACATACCCAGATGAATATGCCACTCTTCAAATAAACAGAGAAGTTCATAATTCAATTCGCTTGTTCAAGGCTCAAGCCTTGTTCACATACTGTTTGTTTAAAATAGAAAGTGCAATAAAAATGTGTTATACCTAAAATAATGAAATATTACAATATTGATAAAAATAATCAGGATAATCATTTTGGGCTTAATTGTGTAGCCCTAACTTCTGTTGAGCCACTCAACGATTGCATTAGCTATGGTTGATCTTCTTGATGATTTGCCAATCTTCACAAGGAAACAGTAAAGCTCAGGTGTAGTGATAAAGGCCTTTCTTTCCCTCTTGCTCAGTTTGGTCAATGGTACAGAGTGTATGGTTCCAAAATTTCTGTTTCTGAACAATAAAGACCACAGTGCTTTTTAGGACCTTCAATACAGCCAAAAAATGTTTGTGTCCTTGCCCAGATGTGTACAATGACAATTCAGTCTCAAAGGTCTACAATTCCTTGGACTTCATTGTTTGGTTCCTCATATAAACAAGTGGTACCTTTCCATATCATGTCCAATCAACTGAATTTACCACAGGTGGACAACAGTCAAGTTGTAGAAGCATCTCAAGAATGACTAGTGAAAATCTGAGCTCAATTTTGAGTGTCGTACTTATGTTTGGCATAAGTATAACAAATATAATAATTCTGTTTTTTTTTTACTGTTTAATGTAGATTTTGTAAACGAAAACTAGATTATAACAACTGAGCAGGGTTAAGACACCTGCTGGTGTATATACTTAGAATATTATTGGCTGGCTTAGTAAGAAATGTTGCTTCTATTGCCAAAAGTCTTATTCTCTGTTGTAACTTGATTGTGTACAAAATGACAATAATTTCCCTTCCATTTTTAGAATACAACATGATATTTCAGTTGTTGAATAGGGGTACCTGTTCATGGTTGGCATTTATAGAGCCCTGTATCTGAGCAGATTTGGCAATATTAGGATTGGAAGTGGTGCAAGCAGGTTTTGGTAGGCTCTGATATGCAGAGTTGCTCTGCTGGGATGGGGCTTTATACTTCAACACTGCTGGGTCCACCTCTGGCACTCCCTGAAAATAAAAAAAATAGAGATTGAGCAATAAAAAAAAAAAGTCAGAAAACCAGCTGACAAGAGAGCATGTCTGTGTGTTTTACCCGTTGTGGCGTGTGTATAGGGGACAGGGCATCCAGGTCAGCCATGGGAAACTCCACACCTTTTCTCTTGAGTTCCTCATAAATTTGAACAACCCCTGTCAGGTCAGGACTGCTCCTAAAAGCATCTGCCCAGGCCTTAAAGCAGAGGCCAAGTAAATAGACAAGTAAAAAATTATGTTGTTCAATTAAGTCTTGTCTGTTCAGAATTCAGAGAAAGACAAAAAGCCAGCTGATACTCACCTGAATGAGGGCCAACACTTTGTCCTGAACTATAGTTGGTGGGTTGGTTTTTGGGGAGAGGATTTTTACCAGAACACCATCAATGAAATCACGGTTTGCCACTAAGACATGGAAGCGGTGGCCACAGTTTTTGATGCAAGTCTCTAGGACCTGGGCATGGGAAATACTAAGAGTCTGCACTGGCCTACTGAAAGAACGTGCAACTGAGTGTTTTTCTATAAATGTATTTCTGCAATCAATACAGAAATAATTCTGCTATTGACCATAGACCAGATTAATGTTCTCTTTGTGGGTCTAATGCTTTGAAACAGGCCTGAAATTACCGTCAGAGCCAGCATCACCTCCCGAAAGTTCCTGTTTCCATTCAGCTTCTTCTTCACAGCTCTGATGGCATCTTTGGGCCTGTCGAATCAACATATCTTGATCAAACTCACCTTCATCACCCATGCATAATATTCCACTCCATAAATGGGGTATTCATCAATATGGGTGCAGGGAACATACACAGGTTGGATGCCATTATATGCACATCTTGATTCAGCATTAGGATGCACTATCATCTCAAGCTAGGGCTGCACGATTTGGGGAAAAAGACATATTGCGATTATTGAGATCAATATTGCAATATGCGATTGCGATATGATAAAGGACACTTGCTTGTATATCAATGAAAAGTCGCAAACTAATAGTGAAATGTTTAATTTCAAAGTGAAACATACAAATTACTTATAACAACCTGAAATGCCCAGTGCTTTCAAAATACAATATTCTACAAATATAAAATAATCACAAAAAAAATTAAATAATCACAAAAAACTCTTTACATTACTGTCGAACGACAAACCCTGGTAAGGCTAAACAACTGTTTTGATTATATTTGGCCATTATAAAATCCCATATTATAGTTCTTACGTTTAACCAAAACGTTGTTTGGAGGCTGACTTGAACACAGGGATGCATATCTTTGCAAGCATGGCTAAGGTTAAGATTTGTAAACTGAGGTGAATTTCTTTAGGAAACCTTCAAAGTTTGAAAAAAGTTAACTAAACAGCTAAGAACAGTCTAAATAGTTAATGCCTACGTCTAGCCAAAACGTTGAACACAGGAATGCATAGCCTCGCTAGCTTAGCCTAGCTTAGCTAAGGTTAAGACTTATAAAATGGGATTTTATAATGGCCAAATATATTCAAAACAATTGTCCCGCTTTACCTATGAAATCCCCCGGGATCTGGTTTGGAGCGTACAGCGGTTTGTACAGCCCCAAGCAGCACAAGAGTGAGGCATTTTTTGCACTTCTCTCCATAGACATGTATATGCTTCACGCCACTGCAGAGCCTCTCGCAATATGGCGGCGACGTTGACGCATGATGCAGCTCGTCATGCGGCGTCTACCCATATGTCTCCGAATCGAAAGTCATGTGACCAAACACGTCACATGGGAGACGTGAGATGTGAGACTTCAGTCAGCTCGCCAACTTTGAGAGAATGAGAATGGATCGGCAACATATCCGATCCAATCCATGTACTAATCATTTAAATCGCATCTTTTTGCGTTCATGTAATCGCACAGACTGACATCGCGATTACGATTGCGATTAGATTAATCGTGCAGCACTATCTCAAGCCAAATCATCCTGTTTCACATTCCTTGGTTTATGACACTGGAGATAGCAGACCTTATGCACCCCAGAACCACAGGTCAAAATCAAGATGGTCGAATGTACATCCACAATTTTTTTTAACAACTCTCAGGAGTCACATCCCCCCCCCTCTCTGGAAGAGGAGTGAAAGACCACACCACAGTTACTGGTGGATTATTAAGCGAACGATCTTAATGTTTGATGACAGAATCCAATTACGTGAATTAGCTTTAAAAGCATTTAACAAAGAGCCAATGGCAGCTAAATAGTAAGAATCCCTGAGGTTTTCACTGTCAAACAGCCTGATAAGGCTCACTGTCCTGCTAACATAAGCTATTGATGTACCATACTAATGAGCTTTAGCAGCTGCTAACCATATAGCTTAACAAAGCTCACTACAGGTAACCAAACAAAAAGTAATTGAAAGAATAATAATAATTTTGCCATTATTATTGCTTTTTCTTGTTTGTTGTTTATTATTCATTTAGCAATACTACAGCAAAGAAACTAGAAACAATGCATAGGCCCATGCCTGTTCCCACATTAGTCATTTTGTTTTAGCAATTAGGCTTAATTGACTGCTTCATGTTTGTACCTCCCCTCTCAGTACATATAGTGCTACTTTTAATCATCTCAAGCACTTAAGTTGGTCAGCACACATTATTTAAGGTAGTGTTAGGATGTCAGCTAAAACCCAACCTGAAACCCTAACCTGAATGTGTGCGAAATCTAAATGGATGTTGGACCAAAGGGACAACACTCCTCAGCGCAAAACCTGGTTAAAATCTGGGGCTGGAGTGTCCTGTGTTCTCCTTAACTCCACCAGTTTACATAAGAAAACATCCAGATGCTAAACTGGGGAAGATCCACAACCAAGGTTTCACAATAAACCAGCCAGCCTGTCTAGCTTCTCCTCCAGCTTCTTTTATGGTCCAGCTTGCAGATCTAAAAGCCTGGAAGCAAGCTGGTGCCCCCTTGTAGATGGGATGTGATTGTGAAAGTGTTACATTTACATTTACAGCATTTATCAAACACCCTTATCCAGAGCGACTTACAATCAGTAGTGACAGGGACAGTCCCCCTGGAGCAACTTAGGGTTAAGTGTCTTTCTCAGGGACACAATGTGGAAGTGGGATTTGAACCGGGGTCTTCTGGTTCATAGGCGAGTGTGTTACCCACTAGGCTACTACCAACCTAGTAGCCTAGCCTACTACCACCCAGTGTAGGGTACCTAACAGTAGTATTACAGAATCTTATGTGAGTTTTTAATTGAATCTGCAAACACATGTTCATCAGGCGTGTTGTTACGGAGTGCTACTTAAACCTAGTATATCTGACTCAGCAGGTCACACACCTCCATGTGCAGTCCAACTGACCCTCCACAACCAAGGTTGCGTGGCAGTTGTGACGTGTCACCCTTCGGTGGTGCCTGGGAATTGTGCATATCAGTTTACCCTCCACAAATGCGGTTGGAGATTTGGAAGTGGTACCCTTACAGGTTCCAATTGAGTTCTTTCATTGATCCTCTGCAACTGAGGTTGCATGGCAGTTGTGATTAATCACTTTTGGAAACCTACCCCGGGGGACTGTTGATGTGACCTCACAGCTGACGCTTTGAGCTCCTTACCCCCATACCTACTCACCCACACATACCTACACCTACACTTATAAAAGAAACCTAAAGCCAAACAGACACAAAAAAAGCAGTGTGCTTGCTCTCTCAGAAAACGTGCTTCACTCCACAAGACTTCCCCTCTAGCCTCAAGACTGGCTCACAGCCACAACACCTCCACCCACTGGGAGGACCTGGAGAATTGGATGATCTTGTAGGGCTCATGGGCAAAGATCCACAAAAGAGCTACAGCTTCAAATATTTCACAACCTTGTGGCCCAACTGAAGCTCAGTGAACATGATCTGAGTCAGTCCAAGCAGCAGACCAGCACTCTTTGTGAATAAAACAAATGCCAAAAGGAGCTATTAAGCCAATGAGCACAACAATTGGCCAAAACACACAACCTGTTAGAGGAATTGAAGCAACAGGCAGTACATGCCGGAGCGAACCAGGATGTGGAAATGCTAACTCAAGCTCTTAGCGATCTACAAACCTTTTATGATAAATGTGAACAGACAACCAAAAAAAGCTACAGTCCCCCTCAAGAAGAGGAATTCCTGGACAGAGCCAGAGGTACATTGCTTATAAAAACCCAACGCATGCAAGTTATGGAAGATTAACTTGAAGAGGCCAGACCTCAAAGAACCAAAGAAAAAAAGACTCAAAGCAAGCTGAGAGATCTCCAAGAAAAGCAAGAGGCAAATTAAGCAGTGAAAGTGAAGTGATTGTCTTTGTGATACATTGTTACACAGCACACAATGCACAAAACGAAATGTGTCCTCTGTTTTTACCCATCAGCCTTGGTGATCAGTGGGCAGCCATGACAACCTTCTGACGCCACTTCCTTAACCGCTAGGCAATCACTGCCCCAACAAGAACTCTTGGCCAAGGAACAGGAAATAAGAAAACTGCTGGAATTGAAAAGAGATTTTTCCGACACCAGTCGGACCAGGAATGCTTCCACCCCAGTCAACTCCCAACTGAAGCACAGGCCAAAATGCCCTCAGAAGTGGACTTCCTGGGTCCCCATCAACATTACCTGCACTCTGCAACCAACCTGGATGCCATCTCATTTGTTGAGAATTGCCAGCAGACACCTTGACAAAGTCACTCGCAACATCCAGAACTTTACTCCTAGCCCCACAGGAGGGCACGACATTCATGCTTTCCTCCAAAACCTCCACTTTGACCTAAAGAGAATGCCTGGAGCTACCGCTCAAGACCTGATCTACCTCATCAGGATATCCTCCAGCCTGGAAGTCCGACGGTTCTTGGATCAGCAACCTGAATACGTAAAGGTGGATGACCACCTCCTAAAAGAATTCCCGATAGAAGAAATTTCTGATTTAGAGTCACTGCATCCCTTGTGTGTCAAGAACGACAGAAGAGCCCTCAAGCCTACTAACAGCGGCTCCGACAATAATGCAAAAAATTGAGCCCAACATGGAGAAGGACTTCAACTTCAAAACACTGTTCCTCCACTGTTGCCTTACAACACAGAGAACAACTTCCCAGATACTTCTCTTAATGACCGAAGGACAAAGTTAAGAAAGATACAGCCACCAGTCTCCACGAAGAGAAGCTGTTGAAACTACTGCCAATGTATCTGCAACAGAAAACTAATGAGGACAACAGTAGAAAAGGGGGGTCGGTATTACTCCCTCATGTAGGCTGCCAACGAAAAGCACAACCAGATGGCACTTCAACTGATCCTATACCTCCTCTGTCTCCTCACTGAGCCAAATGGCATAGAACCAGCACATACAAACCCTTTGATGTGTCCGAACTCTGCAGTTTCATTGAAGATTGCAAATACTACAGACAGTTCATTGAGAACTTTTTGGTCATAACTAAAACATTAACTTAACTCCTCAAGAAGGACACTCAATTGAAATGGACTGAGATGCATGATACAGCTGTGGGAGAACTTAAACGACTCCTCAGTACAGCACCACGTCTTGCATATACTTGACCTGACAAGGAATTCGACTTGAAAGCTGAATTCTCCAACCAATGCTTAAGTGCGGGTCTGTACCAGGAATAAGACCAAGATAAATGGGTCAAACAACTACTTATCTGCAGACTCGAACTACACGCAGCTCAGCTTCCTTTCACACATTGCCTCATGGAAAAACAGTGGCTTTAAAACATCTAACCACAAACCTGTCAAATACGCAGATGTCATCCAAGCCATTGATGCTCAGGTCACACACAATGACATCCACGTCTACAGGAAAAAGGTGAGAGGCCACTATAAAGATACAAGGCCCAGACAAGCACTACAATGACCAGACCGATGCACTGGCTAAATTAGCAGCTTTGCATGACATACCTTGGAAATTCCAGGTCCCAGGTCATTGCTGTGATAACCTGCAGACAGCGGTAACTGGCTGTGGAGCCCCTTACCCACGCCCATACAGTTGACCCCACAACTACTGGATTCGGATATTACTACCCTGCAAGATGCAGACCAATAAATTTCTAAACTCGTTGCCGACCTTGCTGACCCCGTTGGTGCTGCTATTTCTGAAGCCAATCTCCAAGCTCAGGCTCCCTTGAAATGCCTCTTTGCGGCACACTCATCACTCAAGCTCCTAGTTTATGTCTCCAAATATCACAAATAGTCACTGCTCGTTGTTCCTGTCAGCCAACAGGTGGGTAATGCTTACACATGCACATGATGCCCCATGCGCTGGACACTGTGGAGCCAAAGCCACATACAATGCCCTCAAGGAAACAGCATACTGGCTCAATGTGCACCAAAATGTTGTGGACTACACAAAAGGGTGCCTAACCTGCTGCCAGTTCCAACTAGTGAACCCAAGCCACATGCACTATTGCAGCACAGGGGAACAACATCCCATGGCCAAATCTACAAATCTGGGTCTGACCAGTAAACAAGTTTGCACGAGGAAACATATACTTTCTTACAGTCACCTGCACCTTCACCAAATGGGAAGAGTGTTTGCCTGCCCCAAATGACACAGCCCAAACCATGTGTCCTCCAGATTCGGTCTCCCCATGCCTGTTGACTCAAACTGGGGGACTGACTTCATGGCAAAAATGTTGCAAGAAGCCTGGAGACTATTAGGAATCAAGAGCCAATTAAACAATAGCTACCACCCCAAATCTTCAGGGAAGCAGGAGAGAACCAACCGAACAGTTACTAGCATACTAAAAAAAAAAAAAGTTGCAGCCAATCACAAGGACTGATTGTCATAAGGACTACTCCTCCCCGATCCACCGGGGTCTCACCTTTTGAGCTCATGACTGGACAACAGATGACTACTCCCATGACTATTCCTGTACCATACGGGAGACATGGGCCATAATTCACCAGCATTTTAACGTGTGATTTTATGCAAAAAAGGCAGCTGTTAAGCAAATGCCTGGTCTGTGCATGAGCTCAACACAACCACTCGTTATGTGTGTTTTTTTTGTACATGCTAAAACATTTATTTCTTGTAGCCCAAAAAGGAACAAACCTTGGGAAGGAGTGATACAAAGGTGGAGTGAGCCTGCAAATGGTGTCATTGCAGGGTTTGTGATGATTTATCCAATAAAAGAAAAAGTCCTACAGTTGTAGAGGTGTTGAAGTCCCAAGAGTAGTCCATTATGATGCTACTGAAGCTTTAGTTGTAACGGTGGTGGGACCCTCTGGTTTGTTTCATGGTAAGTCGTCGTTTAGCAGTTGCCAGGAACCAGGATTTATCTGCTGGCCTCTTCACTGGGGTCTGTGGGTAGTCTGTGCACTTGATTCTGTGTCTCAGAAAACAAACAGAAGCAGCAGCAGACGGTGTCTTTGTACGAGTGAATTGACACTGTGTCTGAGACTTTAACAGAAGGCAAGAGAAAACAGATGTATTTTCAGTTTAGATTTAAACACTGAGACTGTGCCTGAGTCCCGAATACTGACCGGCAAGCCGTTCCACAACTGCGGAGTTCTATATGAGTAGGATGTGCTCCCAGCTGTGACCTTCAGTACTTTGGGTACGAATAGTGACCCCGCACCTGTTGATCGCCATGGTGGGTCATAAATAACTAAGAGGTCACTCAGGTAAGATGGAGCGAGACCATTTAGAGCTTTATAGGTTAAAATAGGATCACTCCAGAGTCCAGGCGTCAAGCATAGCCAAGTGGGCCAGTGGTGGCCTTGCAGATAAGGAAACTCCCGAACCACCAAGGTGCCATTGAGGTTCTAATGAGCAAAGCACCATTCCCACACACTGCTCCCCGGACACTTTTCATGGCTTCCCATTGCTCATCAAGGGTGATGGTTAAACAGAGGACACAGGTTGTGTTCACCGTGTGCTGTGCTGCAGTGTTTTACAATGATACACTTAACTTCTTACCTCTGCATCCCTGCCACATCAACACCATCTGAGCAGCAGGCAACATAGTTTCAAAGAAAAGAGTGAGCGTTGGCACGTGAACAAGCTCATATTTTTGCATTGCAATGCAGTGTCTGAACAAAGGGAGTGAGAGAGTAAGTGTGTGTGTGTGTGTCACAAAACCTGTTACATTTTCTGATTTGTATTGTTCTTTTCTTTTTTTTTTTTTATGAAAGTTTGGAAATTAATGCTTTTCTTTAATTTATCAGATTCTACGATTAATCACATCAAAAAATAAATAATCTACAGATTAAAATAATCGTTAGTTGCAGCCCAAATTGTGATTCATCGATATTGATAATCGTAATAAAATCGAATTGTGAGACCAGTGAAAGTTCACACCTCTACCTTCTAACAATAATGTTTTCCACTATATTTTACAGAGAAGTATTTAACCGATATGCACTGATAGGAGATGGAATGTCACCCTTTTTTACGGTTATTTATCTATCTATTTATTAATTAATTATAAAGACCTGTTTACTATGCCACATCTTTAAGCAATGGGCATAGAAGGACTTAATTTAGTAGTGTTATTCATATAATCTTTTATACATTAGAGTTTAACATTATTAACATGATTAGCTTCACTTTAATGCTTCACTTTTTTGGTGCCATAGTGAAGCACACGTTGTAGCAGCAGATTCATAGACAGGCTTTGCGTGCTGCACAATCTGAGAAAAGACGTGAAGACATTTTCAAATGACTAGCACTTTGTGCTCCCCCTCACAAGCTCATTTACATAAATCTCTTCCTTCCAACGATGCATTCCCAAAGATGCGCATTGCACACAATAAAAACTTTCCTTGTCCTGCACCTAGTGCCAGGGAAAAATTAGAGCTCCTTGTTCATCATCTATTTCTTTCTGTTCTCTATGGTCCCCATCTTTTTCAGCTCATGGCTCTGTCCATAGTCCTCTTCTTCTTCCTGTCTTGATCCCATATGATCATCATTGGTCATCATCTTTCATGTTCTTTTTGTTTGTTTAATTTTGTTCTCCTCCTTTACTCAATGAATTGTTACAAGGTTATCAAAACATTTGGCAGTGTCGCTTTAACTATGTCTCGAGGCACTGGCAGCTTTATGTGGGAAATGTACTTTAAACAGGGCAGCTTATAAAACGTTTCCCCCAGGAAAATGCATTATTCTCAATTTAATTGTTGGTTTCACTGATGTTCATTGACTCACATTTTGAGGGTTGTAAAATATATATAAACACACACAAACACGTTTTCCAAAATCAAGACAATAACCATCAGTTACCAAATGTTTAAAACACGGTACATGCATGTTTTGCACACAAGCTCATCTTTATCATAGTCAACCTTTTTACTGCTTGTATGAAGAGTCTGGGTGCGGCTGCAAAGAGAGTAGGCAGGATTTACTGTATACAAAAATGATTGCCCTCCAACTGCCTCACCCTTCTTCTGTCTCATTAATGATGTCACAGATCTCCATGTTGAGAGTCCAGTCTTCAGACTGCAGTGACCCATCTGTGGCTTTTTCTGTAAATAGAACAGAGCACACGGTAGGTAAAATACAATGACACTTCCACCCTAAACATCACTCCAACTGCAGAACTCACAAATGTCACACTGCACTCATACATATCCACTCAAAACATTTATCTCAGACACTGCAGCACAGCAAACATACAGACAACCTAATGTGTCCTCTGCTTTTAACCAATCAGCAGTGCAGTGGGCAGCCATGACAGGCGGCCGGGGAGCAGTGTGTGGGGACGGTGCTTTGCTCATTGGCAACTCAGTGGCACCTTGGCAAATCTGTAGTTACAAGGTTAGTGTCTAGAATTTTTTTTATGTTTGGTATAAATTTCTACACTGACCCTGAAGAGGTGGAGATATTTAGAGAGGAAAGGAATGAAGGTCAGAAGGGCAAAATACATGTGTGTAAATGAGATGACTGAAAAAGTTTCATGTTGATAAATCTTTATATCCCTAGTTTGGACACATACAGAGGAGAGATACTAAGGTTGGAGCTGCCAGGCAAGAGGAAAATAACCTACAGAAAACATGATGTTGAACAAAGAAAAAGCACTTTGTCTTGCAGTTTTTGCTAGTCTAATTTGTTTAAAGTTCTATATGAAGGCAGGGTAAAAATAGTATGTTGTCCAAAGCAAAAAAATGAACTTTGATACCAATACCTGGTGTTTGGATATAAGCAGATCCTGAGAACCAATCCAATAGTAGTGTTTAATGGAAAGACTGTAATGTGAATTTACTGTGAGGAGATTACTCTGTTACCCTCTGTTAAGGGTATGGCTGGGTGATTATATAATCTTGATAGCGATAAAATCAAGACCAATCTGTGATCATCTTGGGTAATTTTGGGGCAGAAATAATTTTTTTGTGTGCATTTACATGACTGCATGGAGACACACAGACAGACATCCCGAGTCTCTCGTAAGTTCTTAGAGTGTCACGTATATTGATAGCGACTCTGTGATGTAGGGCTGCAACTATCAAATAGTTTTGGAATCTAGTATTCTGTTGGTTTTTTTCCATCGATTAATCGGATAAATCATTCTTTCGCGTTTTTAAATGTAGGGCTGCAACTATCAAATAGTTTTGGAATCTAGTATTCTGTTGGTTTTTTTCCATCGATTAATCGGATAAATCATTCTTTCGCGTTTTTAAATAACTATCAAAAAGAATTTTCCTCGAACATTTTTTGTAATTGAATCATTCGAGTTATTCGAATCGTTTCAACCCTACTATAAACAAAATAACATTTCTTCGGAACATGGTGCTACATGCAACATTTGAACTATTAGACAAAGTTACATACTGACAAAGTGCTTGTGCGGTACATACATACAAACTGGGTAACATAAAGTGCAAACAAGGAACAAAGGCAGTGTAAGAATAACATTAAATAAAAAAAAAAAACATTTAGGCAACAATGAGACACAGATGAAATGAATAATAAATGTGCAAAATGAAAGTGCATATATTGCTGTGTAAAATGGAACGATGCATTAATTGATGATATTACAGATAGATATTACAATATAACAGAGGTAGTGTGTGTGTGTGTGTGTGTGTGTGTGTGTGTGTGTCAGTCCAGAGGGGTGAGGCCCTCTGTGTTCAGGTGTCTGATGGCCTGTGGGATGAAGCTGTTGCAGAGTCTGGCAGTGAGGGCTCCTGTAGGAGGAGACGTTCTCCTCTAGATGAACACTGAGGAATTTTGTGTTCTTGACAATCTCCACACAACAACCATTGATGTTCAGTGGAGAGCAGTCCATCCGTTGTCTTCTGAATTCAACAATCTCCTTTTGTCCACATTCAGAAACAGATTGTTGACCTTAAACCAGTCTGTCAATCGTTGCACCTCCTCTGTACGCTGACTCATAGTTCTTACTGATGAGACCCACCGCGGTCATGTCATCGGCAAACGTGATGATGTGGTTGGAGCTGTGCATGCAGGGTGAACAGCATTGGACGGAGCACACAGCCCTGAGGAGCTCCAGTGCTCAGTGTGGTGCTCCTGGAGATGCTGTCCCCGATCCGGACAGACTGAGGTCTCTCAGTCAGGAAGTCCAAGATCCAGTACCAGAGGGAGGTGTTGCCTCATGTCCACCATGGTTAGACACAACACCTGATCACTGGAAGAAGGGTTGGATTTCCTCGCGGTCACGTCGTTCTGTTTGTTGAATCATGCATAAAAGTCATTCAGCACATCTGGTAGGGGTCACTGTCACAGGCAGAGGTTTTAGTCCTGTAGTTTGTGACGGCCGGGATGCCCCGCCACATCCTGTGAATTTTCTGCCCATGTGCCCGCTTTGCGGCTCTAAAGGCTTCAGACAGTTTGGTCCTCACTGATCACTAACTTTACAGAAATTTTAATTCAACTGATTTTGACTGTGTACAGATTGAGAACTGTACACTCTATGGATGCCTTAATTTGTTGCATTTTAGATGCAACAAATAAGCACGCAACAAAGTAAGCATGTAAGCATGTTTTTCTAAATTCCTGGTAAGATGATAATGTAGTGTTGTAGATCTCTGGAAAATCAGAGAAAGATCAGCGGGTGCTGCACCATGCAGCGTGAAACTCCTATCTGGAGCGGCACTGTACTCAAATCAGGCTGCCACGGTCACTACCAGCACTACTTTTTAACAAGAATTTTTATACCACCACCAGAAAAATCACCAAGTAACCTTATTGTGATATGATCGATTAGTGAAACAGTAAAAACTAAATTCCTCTTTTGTTTGATATTAGGGTAGTCTTGTTTCAAAATGTTGGCAGAAATCTGATTCCATATTATCCTGGCAATTGTGGTGTTAGTGGTGCGCAGACTAAACACAGACCCATTTTCTGCTCATTGTAGCAAATCAAACCATCCACTCTTGATTTTGAAAACATCATGTGATTGCATCACAATGACCATACATTTTTTTCTCATCGATATTGAGGCATTGATAACCATAATCGAAATCGTGAGACCAGTCACACCTCTAGAATACACAATATTAAGGTGAAAGCAACCATTACCTGCCTGGATAAAGTTATAAATAAATGATCAATAATATTTATATAATATATAAAAGTTCAATAATATTCAACTGTGATTGTGGTATCTGCAGAGGCTTGTGGAGCTGATGATTCACAGCATATGGTTGAGCATGGTGGGGTGGTTTCTGGAAGGTCTCATCTGATCACCACAAGCCTGTATGAGACTCTAGAAGGAGCTTCCCTCAGATTTAAAGAACTGAGCACAGTCGTGACACAGCTGGAGGACACCTTGAAGTGAAGACTTTGTCAGCAATTTCCCTAATGACAACCACTGACACCTGCCCACTTCTTTGTGAGGAGAAGATTCAACTCTCTACCACCAAAGCAGCTTCCAGCTGGCAGTGGAAACTAATTACCGCAATCATTACATTTCTCATTTACATTAATAGCACCAATAGAATCAAAAAAGTAAATGTTGATCGAGATTTAAAATCACTGAACTGAGTGCCTCAGTAACTTGAAATTAGAGAATAATTCAGTGCATCACATAACACACAGGAAGTAAACAAGGCATTTGATTAGATTTAGGTAGATTTTGTTCTTTGAACTCAGAAAACAAACTGCTCCCCAATAAGGCATTAATATCATGAACCACTAAACCATACAACATGTATAATTCATCTTTCTAGCCTATATTAAACAGTCCTTCACACTTTATGTCTGAGATGAGAGCTTGTTAGGCATAGGCATAAGCATAAGATGACAAGGACCAAAAACCTACACAAACATGATGGTTTTTAAATCGCTGCATCCAATAAATTGTGAAAATGAGAAAAATTTCAGTCGCTCTTCCTATTTAAGACACTCGCTGCGCTTTTGATGGTATGTGACATCTCAAAATAAAGGTTTCAAATGGAAAGACAGAATGATTTAATATAGATTAATATAGTGCCTTTCAGCTACTTGTGTAAATCAAATGTACATCAAGCAATTTCAAAAAGCCGTAGAAAATAGGGTTAGTTTTATTTTGAAACGTCGTATTCAGTCAAAAGCGCTGTACTATTTAGCATTTTCACAATATATCGGCTGCAGCAATTGAAAAACCAACGTGGGTGTGTAAGTTCACAGGCATACATCACTTTCTGAAAGTGCAGAATTCTAGGTTTTTGTTTAATGAGTAAGAGAAAATCCAGCGAAGTTCTATGAATATCTGTCGAAAACTGTTAATTTTACAGAGTCAATTTCAGGAGAAAATTCCCTTGTATCTTGAAGCTCCCAATCCTTATTAAAAGTCATTTCCAACTGGCACACACTGGCCTGACTATCCCTTGTCATGTCAGCTAGTTTGAAACACATCTTGCACTTTTGACTCATCACTAGAAAACTGAAAACCAAACACACCAAACGAACGTGGCGACTGGAGACGGTGAGCTTTCAGACCGTCTCCTATAAGCTACGTTAAAGACGCGTTAGCATCTGTTAGCACCAAATAGCGAAACAGGACATGCGCACCAGGTCATGGCAAAGTGAAACGCCACTAACATGACATGCCGAAGTGCTCAACATTTCCTCAGCCGTCGGGTGTTCTACATGTACCCACCTATGCACTGTCCCACAGGAGTGCTGAACGGGTTCCCAAGTAAGAAGTCCATCTTGATATCAACAAAGCGCAAGCAGGGTCGGCGCCAGCCGGAGTTACGTCGACGGAAATGACGCCATGACGTTGTCCACAGCCTGCAAAGGAAGTCTGATTACTGGATTTTTACATATTAAAAATATGCGCATTAAAAGTATAAACTAATGTTATGCGTGCAGTCGTTTGGGGTCAATTAACCCTAACCCTAGATGTGATCAAATATACCAGATTAATACTAGTAATGCACAATCTTTTTCAATCATTTGTCAAATCAGCCACTTCATAAAACCTCTGTTTATGCTTGTGGAAACCTTTTTGAAATCTAAAAAAATATATATCGAAATACAGCCAACACTCTCTTTTTGTCGGTCCGGATATAGGTTACATGTCCGGTTGCTAAGAAACAGTACACTCGTCTTCCTGTAGAAAAATATTGGGGACGTAGGCTGTACAAGGTGCAGACTAAACATTGTTTTTTCGTGTATTTTCTGTTCTGACACTGGAGTTGCACCGCTCATTAAATCCTCTTGTATTCCATCCTCCCTGCAGTTATTCAGCGGTGGCTTTCATAACGTTTGCGTCTCCTCTCACCAGGATGAGCAACAGCAGCCTGGTGCCCCAGGTTCTGGACGACAAACTGCTGAAGAGAGCCGCAGAGGAGCAGCTCACTGAGACTGGACGGCGACTCTGCAGAAAGGAGGGCATGGAGCTCCAACAAGTGCTAAAGCTGCAGCTGCACTTCTTAAGTAAGAGGTTCTCAAACTGTGTTAAGAGAGCAGCCACGTTTCATTTCACACAATATTTTATATATTGACAGGCCACAGTCTATATTATGTATATTTCCAACTAGTAAATTGATTTCTTGATGATTTGATTATGAATACATTTTATACATAATATCATCAGTTATTGTGTTCATTATTCTTCACTACTGTTTGCTGTAGTCTAAAAGTCAGCAATTCTGTGCTGTTAAATGTAGTCATTGAATTGTCTGAGAAAATCTTTTAAACCAATTTAAACGAATTGAGTTTAATTTCACCTCTTTTCAGTTTAAAATACTAGTATATTTCAATTTAACTGCGACCCACTCTGTCCTAAATAATAAGGCTATATGGATGATACACAGTTACCAAAGAAGTAGTCCAATTACAGTTGTCAACTGTCCCGAATTGTCTGGGACATCCCGAAATATAGGTGACTTTGATTTGTCCCTTCCGGGGCAGTTCCACTCCTGTATTCCTATGTGTGTGTGTATGTGTGTGTGTATATGGGTGCTTTGCAACATGAGGTGCTTTGCAACATGAATAATGTTATTTGTTGAATGCAATGTAATTTTTAGCATCTTCTATGTAAAATCTTACTTGTTATTCCTTGATCCTTTGTTATTAAGGCGAAAAAAGACCCCCTATCTTTGCTTGTTCTGTCAGAGAAGCATGATTGAATGAGCTTGGAACCACCATACAAATATGGTGCATGCTAAAAGGTTGAATGCTTGT
This sequence comes from Denticeps clupeoides, assembly GCF_900700375.1. NCBI lineage: Eukaryota > Metazoa > Chordata > Actinopteri > Clupeiformes > Denticipitidae > Denticeps > Denticeps clupeoides. The sequence goes on along the minus strand of NC_041713.1, from coordinate 25,092,548 downwards.
AGTGTATTTATCTATGGTTGACCAATAAGCATGGCAAAACGTTGCTATGAGTTAGAGACCATTTCAGGGGTGACAAAGTTGCCAGTGGTGGCCTAGCGGATAGTAGACAGATAGTTCCTAAACCAGTTTAAAACTGAACCAGGTTAACCAATGCAAGTGTATGTCAATGTTTATCTAACAATGCACTGTAAATTGGCAAAAATCTATATAATTGTATGAGAATTAAAACCGGTTGAGATTAAAATGTAATACAATTTTCTTACAAAGCCATATTTAGTGGCCTAATGGGTAAAATATTTACCTAGTAACCAGAAGACCTATAACATCACAGGTTCAAACCCCACTTACTACCACTGGGTCCCTGAGGAAGACACCAAGGGGACTGTCCCTGTAACTGCTGATTGAAAGTTGCTCTAAATAGGGGTGTCTGATAAATGGCATTCACATACTTATAGTTTATGTTGACATACTTAAAATCAAATAACTGGCCACACCATCAAACCAGTGTTAGGCTCTCACACATATTAGTCCTTCCACCACCCCAAGACATGCACACTTGATGGATTGGTGATTCTTAAGTGTGTGTTTCTGTGTGTGTGTGTGTGTGTGTGTGTGTGTGTGTGTAACCACCCCTTGCCCAATATATCCTGGGAATGACAACCCTGAAGTGGATTAAATGGTTATGAAAGGTTTGAGTGAGTTTGTTCTGTTTACTGTGACATTGTTATTCTAACTAATTTCACCTCTTTCTGCAGATATTTTAAAGATAGAGAATCTATGGCAGTTCACGTCGTTGACCAAGCTTAGTCTAAGCGGTAATGTAATTGAGAAGATTGAAGGCCTAGACAGCTTGGTTGGTTTAAAATGGTTAGGTGAGTTTACATATGATATCATGGCACACAAACTCTTGTTTATAATCCAAATAATAATCCAATTGTTATGTAGTTCTTTATAATATATATTTCTGAATTAAAGGAGAGTTCATTCTTATTTAATTCCTAAAACTACTTAATTATATTAACTTTATGGTGACTAACAGGCTAGTACTGGTCTGAACTAATATCAGCAAGAATTAACTTTTCAACCCCCCAGCTAGGGGGATGGGGATAGGGGGATGAAGTATGCAGACGCCATTGACTGGGGGTAAACCAGAAAATGTCAATGTCAATTGTGGCAAATTGAATCAGAATATGGGGTGTCAAGGGGTGTAAATCAATAAAACAAGTCTCACCTTAGAAAAACATTGGTCATGTGAAAAAAGTAGGACACTTCATTAAGTATTTTTTGAGAGACATCACCTTATCAACATTAAATCTTCTTTAAAAAATACTTTAGATAAAGTTGATGTTTTACATAAGAACAATAATTAATAGCATTTTTGCTTATTTTTTACATAGTTAGAAGAACCTCCTGTAACCATTTATCTCTGATAGATAGACATCAACTGGTAGAAAGTGTTTCCCCCCTCTTCAATGCAAATTTCCTTATGCTACGCAATGATTGAGGAGTGTCTTGCCGAACTCTTTACTTCTTTTTTCACTCTCCATTCGATGCTACATGTACAGGACATGCAGAGAATTGAAATTACGTTACTCTCTGACCCATACAAGTAACATTAAATACAAAAACAGTAACAGTAACATTGAATACAAAGTATAAATACAATAAAAAAAAAAAACACAATATACAATTTTAAAAACACCATATACAAATAAGGGCACATGGTGGAGAGTGCAAAACCATGTAGTGCAACAGAGGTAAGTTTAAAGTGACGAAGTGACAAGTGAGGTAGTTGGCAGACCAGAGCTGCACAGAGTAACTGGTGTATGGTCAGTTAACCATTACAGTTGGATTTGACATAATTTGCATATCTCTATTTTACAGACCTGTCCTTTAATAACATCAAAGCAATTGAAGGAGTTGACACATTAGTAAATTTACAAGACCTGAGCCTCCACAATAACCATATCTCGGTCATAGAGAACCTGGACACTCTCCAAAACATGCAGTTCCTTTCCATGGGAAACAACTTTCTGTCTCAATTCAGTAATGTGAGTTTAATATATTTAGCTAAATTTTACTATGTTTGTATGCCTGTGTTTTGGAAGAATATGTAATCAATTTTCAATTACTGCTTGTAACTCCCTCTGTTAGGTTATGTATCTGAGAAGATGTAATTCCCTGTATGGTCTCAATCTTGCTGGAAATCCCCTTTGCAATGAAGAAAACTACAAGATCTTTGTTGTTGCCCACCTCCCAAACCTGGTCTATCTTGACCATAAATTAGTGGATGAACAAACTGTAAGTGACCTTTTAGTTCATGAAAACACTTTTTATGGCAAAGGGATTCTGTTATAATGATGAAAATGGATTGTAACACTCCATATGTGACAACAAAATTATGACTACTAACAATAAACCCATTTAGTCTTTTCTTTCAGGATAGCTGTATTTCACTCCAAGGTACAGCCTTGGGGTCTAAAAATAATAGTTAAACATGTCCTTACATTGCCACATGGGAAGTAAATTTGACCACCCACCTAAATCTATTAATACTTCCCACTAAGAGAGTCAGAAAAACAATGAGACAACGGAAAGCTGAGGACACGTGTCCTTGAATTAGAAGATTTAAACTTCTGATGGATCATCAGGACTTAGTGACTGAGTGCTGATGGTGAGAATATTCACCCTTTTATGCTCAATAACCACCTACTTCCATGTCTTCATGATGGCCGGTGCACATAATAAGTGATAAGAGATGCATCCAGCATGAACCACGCCAGGTTTCAAGAATGCTCCTCAGGGCCAGCCCTCCATCATCAATGGTGAAGGGGGCTGCATAGGTCATGTGAAAAGGGTTTGCAGCCTGAAGTGACTGGTCTGATGCAGTGTAAAATACAGTATTGGGTGATGAAGTGTGCAGTCAACTTGTTAGATGCACAGCCATGTGTTACTGATGTGCAACTATCATCATGGAAGATGACAGTGGCAATGTTGTTAGCTGGACTGATGGTGGTCCATGTTTTTTTATATAGGTGAACCAACTGCTAGGCTGATGGTACTTGATGCAAAAACATGGGGAGTTGATGTCACAGAAATTACCTGAGCTGTAACCAATGCATTTGTAACCAAATCAGATGACCGAAGGCCTTCCAGAAACAAGCAGTGAATACTTGCTGTGTATAATGGCATATTTTTGATATAGAATTAAACAATGCACTTATTTTTTGTGCAATGTGTTATAGCACAAAAAAGCTCCTCATCTTCCCAAAAGAAAACCACAGGAAAACCCTTAGACACACAAATGTGTAAACATTCGTTCAATTATCTGCAGGGTAGCATTTGAGTTTAGCTACTGAGGCATGTTACTCTCATTGGCAGAAGAACATATTTTAGGATAAGTAAATTCCTTGCAACCAACAAGTAGTAGTCTGTACTTTTGCTTCCTGATGTTGAAATGTCCACCTCTGGTCTTTACCAAGCGAAAGATGTCATCTTTACGGTACCAGTACGATATTGAGAAGCTGGGCCTCAGTGAAACAGATGCTTTGGAGCAGAAAAAAAAGGATGATGAGGAGCTTCAGATTCACTGGGTAAAAGCACACGTCATACTAAACCAAGTCATGATGAGTTTGTTATTAGATATTACTTTTCAATATCAGTATATATATTTCAAAAAATGTTTCTGAAGAGAATGAAAAGTCACCTGATTGAGTTTCTTTCTCTATACAGGATGCCTTTGTGGAGCATCTGAATGGTCCACAGTTGTTTGATAGCATGTGTGCAGATGATCCTGATGCACACAAACTTACTCACCTCTCAGCAGTGGCTGCATTATTAGACTCATATCCTTTATGATTTATGTGTGTATAAACTTTAATATGTGTAGATGATCCAATGATGGTGACAAGACATTAGATCCTGAATCACACTGTAGAGTCAAAAACAAGGATAGCCTTTTTAAAATGATACTTTCCCTGGTCATCAGCCCTACAAATATTTATAAGTGAATTGTGTAAGTGGTAAGTGGGAAATTTAAAAGATTACAAAAGTAATACTGACCTCTCCTTTGACCTCAAACAGTATGGATTCCAAATACCCATTTTGTTAACTCTTTACCTTACATGTTCCTGCACATCTCCAGTTGATCACTAGTGTAGGTTTGGTCTACTTTAAAAGGTTTGCTTTAACTGTTCATGTAGATACATACAAAAGCCAGCAGGCAACACTATGCATTCAGATATTCAAGAATGGTTTGGCTCAACACCAAAGACGAGAATCTGAGGTCAATTTGTTCATCAGCAGTCTGCAGGTGGCCCTGGCAAAAAACCAGGAGAAGGCATCTTGGGGTGTCACAAACTTCAGAAAAAAGCAACTCCCTCAGGTTCAAGGTTTCCCTGTTCCTTGTTTACAGACATATACCTTTCACATAATCACAGGGCTCTTGTGGGGCAGTGGTGGCCTAGAGGTTTAGGAAGCGGCCCCCGTAACCAGCTGGTCCAAATCCCGGTCTGCCAAGGTGCGACTGAGCAAAGCACCACCCCCACACACTACTCCCCGGGCGCCTGTCATGGTTGCCCACTGCTCACCAAGAGTGACGGCTTAAAAGCAAAGGACACATTACGTTGTGTGCACCGTGTGCTGAGCTGCAGTTTTTTTATGATGACAATCACTTTCACTTTCTTCATTGTAATGACTTCCTGTAACTGTGTTCACTGTGAATGCCATAGATCATGGCAGAGATCCGCCACAGATCCAAGATGCTGGAGGCTTTTAAAGAAGATATCAACCATTTACAACACACTCTTATGACCCTGGAGTTGGAGCTGGTGGTCCAGCTGGAGGTGGGTCAAGGGAAAGAACAGGTGTAAGGGTGGTTGAGGAAGGTGTCTCCATGTTGGGTTCATGGTTGTAAAGTTTTCATTGTTCAGTAATGGTAGTTCTTTGAATTAACTACAGTCTTAATTTTGTTATTTTAGGACATCATGACCATTTTTGAGAAGAGCATCTCAGACCTCGTTACTACATTTATAAATGATGTGAAAGATGTATATCCTTTACTGTTTGCTAATGTTATTCCATTTTAGATTAATTGATGTTCTAATTTAGACATAGGCAAGGCAAAAGGGGTGTTTTTATCTTACGTTAACCTGTGAAACGTTGAAACTGACTGTTTTTGAGGTTCATGGAAATTTGGAGAGAATTGATTGCTTTGAATGCCACATGTAGATAAAATTGTTGCTGGTGAGGTGTTTGTAAAATTCCTGCAATCCTCTGTCTGACCTATTGGCTAACTGTGTTCAGTGCCATGTTTTCCTTGACAAAGACACATTCAGCCAGTGTAGAGACCTTGAGAATCAACACTACAATAAGATACTGGAGATCTCTATGGCAACCCTGAAGAAGATTGCCAGGAATGAGCTCAAAGAAGACTTGCCTATTGATGTCAGAATGGTGTGTGTATGGTTTATATGTTTTTGTTGTTTGTTTTTTTTTATCTGAATTTTTTATTTGGGCTTTTGTCCCCATTTGTGGCTCTCATGCAGCTCTTTGTGGACAAGGAGACATTAACAAACATCCTAAAGAGTAGTCATGACATACACATCCTGAAGATTAACAACCGGGAGGATGAACTGGTGACACGCGTCAATACCTGGAAGAGTTTGCTTATGATGTCGGTAGGAGAAACTAACAGGCTACACAGTAAAATCTGGAACCTTTTTCTTTTAAATTTAAACACTTAATTGTTCTCCAGATACATGACAAGGAAGTCACCCGGAACCGCACACGTATCCTGGAGATTAAGAACTTCAGAGCGCATATATGGAGTCAGATGGAAAAGGCATACTTCTCTAAGCTGCAGTGAAGTAGGATGGGCCTCTCAGTAAACATTTGCAAATATTTTATCCATGCTAAATCAATTAAAGCAAACTCAGTCAGCATTTTTTTGTTCTTAATGACATTAGATATTTGGGATCATTGTCCTGCTGCAGAAGTTTCTACTTGTGTTGCTCAACATTGAGGACATCATTAATCCTGACCTAATCTCCAACTCAATTTGCAGAAATGCAGTACCACTCTCCAGGCCTTCAGTGAACAAACTGCCCTCTGATATAGCCAAATATTTTAACCAATCAGTCCAGAGCACCTCCTACTATTCTTTTCTTACTCCAGCCTGGTTCCTATGTTTTTGTGTATAGTTGAGTCACATGGCCTTGTTTCCATGTCGGAGGTATGGCTTTTTGGCTGCAACTGTTCAATACCAAACTTCTCCAGACAGTAGATGAATGTTCCTTGGTCCCACTGGTTTCTGTCAGGTTTGAGCTGATGGCACTGCTGGACATCCTTTGAAATAAGAATAATGTTTTTTTTCATCTGCTGCACTAAGTTTCCTTGGCTGGCCACTGTTTCAATTATCTTCAACAGTACCTGTTACTTCAAAAGATTTTGAACAGCACATCGTTGTCTAAGAAATAATCTTGCCTATAATGACAAAACTGTTGCACTGTTTGGCTTCTCCACACAAAGTATTAAGCATTTTACATAGTCTACATATGTAATGATATGTTCAAGCTATCCAGCCCCTGACATACAAGCTGTCAGTCCATTTCCAAGTCATTTTTGAACGAGAAAAAAAAATAAAAACAAATAATAGAAAGAGAAAAAAAAACATAAAACGAAGACATCCCAGATCTGAATGAACTAAATATTCTTAATAAATACTCTGTTCTTTACATAGTTGAATGTGCTGACAACAAAGTCCATAGCATCAATGCCTTCAATGACATCAATGACACACTCCAGCTATGTGAGATCTAGCATCGTCTTGCATTAGGAGAAACCAGGGCCAACCACACCAGCATATGATCTGACAAGGGGTCAGAGGATCTCATCTTGGTACCTAATGGCAGTTAGGCTACCTCTGGCAAAGGCTGTGCAGACCCCAATGAAATGCCATTACTGACTCCTCCTCCTACAGCCTCCTCCACATCTCCTGATGTTTCGGCCTGTCTCCTGGTAGCGCCTCCATGCTCTGGACACTACGATCAACAGACACAACAAACCTGAGGCCCTTGAGTGAGTTGTAGACTCTCTCATGCTACCACTATTATCATGCACAGTATGATGCTAAAAAGGGCAATTGGAGTGAAGGTGTGATTGTACCCAACTGTCCATTAAGCATTCAGTCTTTTTTTCTGTCTGTGCAAAAAATATAAAGATGGTCTGAAGCCACAGTCCCTGAGCAAGATACTTAACCCTGAGTGTCTCCAGTAGTGACTGTCCTTGTCACTACTGATTACAATTAAAATCTTTGAGAAGTAGCATTCCTGTAAACACTGCAGCACAGCACATGGTGCACACAACTAAATGTGTCATCTGCTTTTAACCCAGTGGGCAGCCATGAAAGGCGCCCGGGGAGCAGTGTGTGGAGACAGTACCTTGCTCAGTGGCACCTTTGTGGCTCGGGATTTGCGGCCCGCATCCTTACCCACTAGGCTCTGCCTCTTCAGAACAGCAGCAACCCATACTCTCCAGCCCCCCATGACTAATATAATTAAATCAATAATTTATTACTGGTTATAATATTTGTGTGACATCTTGGCACCTCTGGGTCACAATATGGTGCCAGATCTTCCCCTGTGGTTCTATGCTGATAGAATTTTTTTTATTTTTAGCTTTGTAATAGTATAAAAAATTAGCATAGATAGTTCATAATATCTAGGTACAAGGTATGGGGTAGCAATTTGAGGTGTCCTCTCAACTGTGGATAGGTGCATTGTAAAGGATATTTTAACCAAATGATGGTCCTCTAACTAACTTTACTCCTTTTCCATAATAATGTTGACGGAGCTGTTTGTTATGATTTTAATCTTATCTTTTTTGTATTAAAGAAGTTCATTGTCACTACTATGATGACAGAGTGATAGTGTCTGTCTTATTCCTGGTTAGTTTGCTTACAGTATTAAACAGGATCTGGGATTATTTTTGTTCTTGTCTATTAAAGAGGAGAGATACGTCGATCAAGATGCACTAAGAACCTTTCTATAGTTATAGTTACATTTCTATCTCTGACTATCTTGCTTTTGAGGGGAGCAACTGTAGCCCCCTACACAATAATGTGGTCTAACATAATTAAAATATTGAAAGTACACAGAAGGGTGTCCAATTCCTAAAAGAGAGAGACTATTTCAGCTTTAATTGTCACAATCGGTGTTAAATTAACCAATAAAAATGAAAGCGACCGGAAGTTCCGCCTTATGCTTTTCTGAACATAACTGGCAGTAGCCATTTTTCCTTTCCTTTTCCGTGGCACTGCGTACTTGCTTGCAGTTCTTAAAAAAAGATCTGCATCCCTTGGTAAGCTCATAAATGAGCTTACCGTACATGCACCAGATCTCACTTTCATTTTGGTCAGTTTTTTTGTTGTGGATTGATACAAGTGATGGCGAGCCTCCTGGAGATTCCACTGAACCAGCGATCTGATGGGACACCAGGAAAGTGAGCTTCACTCCACCAGGCTGTATTTCCAATGCTTTGGTTTCCAAGCATTGGATTCCTACAGTTTTCCTTTCTCTTACTTGGATATTAAATTCCTCTGAGCTTAAATTTGAGCCAGGAACTGAAGAAACAGAATGAGATCAATAAGATTTAATGTTCAACATTTTTATTTTATTGTGTTACATGTATTTTTGAAATTGTTTATTACTTAATGTATATGAACTGTGTGCGGAAATTTAAATTCTTTATCAGTTGCTAGACAAATTCCCAGAGTGCACTCAGTAGTTAGAAAAAGGTGAATTCATATATGTCTTATTTCTGTTTATGCAATCATGTACTTCAAATTACATCCATTAAAAATACTGCATGCTGGGTGGAATAAATCCCATACAATCTTTAAATACACCATAACCAATTGCTACACAACATTATCTAAAATAGTATGCAGTGTTAATTCTAGGCATGGTCTGAATGTGAGTTGATCAGCGGTGATAAATTTGGTTGGGTACTAATATACCTCTGCGCTGTACCAAAGGTCAGTACAAGATCGAGTGTGTGGTCACCTTCATGAGTAGGTCCCATTATATTCTGTCTAACTCTAATTGAATTCTTAGCAAGTCTTCTAATTTATCAAAGTGGATGTTAAAGTTGCCAAGAATTAAGGCTTTATCCACAGATTCAACCAGGTTGGAAACAATGTCTGTAAATTCACTAAGAAACTTGGAGTAATGTCCAGGGGGTCTATAAATAATAATTAGTGCAATAAACTTCTGATTCTTATTTTACAAGATTACATGGGTTATGTTGGTATAGAGAATCTCAGCCCTAGGAAGGATTATGGAGACCATAGTGCTCTTAGGAACTTTAAGTGCAGCTGAAATTTTTTGTAACCTTGGCCAGATCTCTGAGCTCTTCGGACAGTTCCTTTGACCTCATTTGCTCTGACTTGCATTGTACGCTGTAAGGTCTTATATAGACAGCTGTGTGGCTTTCCTAACCAAGTTCAATCAGTATAATCAAACACAGTTGGACTTAAATGAAGGCGTAGAACCATCTCAAGGATGATCAGAAGAAATGGACAGCACCTGAGTTAAATAAATGAGTGCCACAGCAAAGGGTCTGAATATTTAGGACAATGAGATGGCTGCAATATAACAGAGTGAAAGATTTAAGGTGGAATGTTTTAACTTAGTACTACACATGCAGAGGTATTTCAGTGAATTTAAGGAAAAACTATACATTTTGTCAGCACTGTTCAAATCCATGACTCAGCAATCACAAGACATCCTGTCCTTCTGTGGAGAATCTTAGGGAATTTCCAGAGGACAGGATATGTACCAAATGCCACCCCATGTTGTTCAGGTAAGTGGTTCTCAGGCCCAATCTGTCTTTTATCCTCCTTCTGGCCTGCTTGGTCGACTGGTTGGTTGGCTGGTTTGCTTGTGGGAATGGACAACAGGAAAAGGAAAAATAAATCCTTGTTTGTAATATTCAACTATGGAATTACAAAGACCATAAGAGAGAACATAACATTTTTAACTTAGCATTAAAAAGGCTGTGCCTGCGGTATTATTGGTAATGGTAAGGTCCTTATTACCGTATCACCCTGTCATGACAGTGAATAGTATAGTCCATACAAGGTTAACAATTACCTGTGTGCTTCAATTGAGACATCCTCCTTCTGGCTGGGAATCTCGTTACTACTCATTACCTCACATGTATGATTATACTACTCAGAGAAACTATACAGCAGGAAGCCTCTCAGTGCCGCGACCATCACAGCAGCACCATACTGAATCAACTATAGACTGAATCATCCAGCAGAATGCGATTATCACTTTGAATAGTACAGCTATGTCCCATGGCCACATTTCACACATCACCAGATGCCTAGACCACCAGGTGGCCAAGAGCGGACGTACATGGGTCCAACGCCTATGACCATCCAAGTCTATTTAACACTTTACATGATCTAGATTGTCAATTGGGGATGGTTAGAGAATAGGGTTAAGGTTAGGTAAAGTATTAGGTTTAGACATGGGGTTAAATGTGGCAGTGGCTTAATTGCCTGCACACCACACTACCACAACACCATAACCCCAAGCATACAACCAAATAAACCTCAATCCATACCTCCCTCAAATATTACACTGTATTTAACACTTGATATGATCCAAATTGTTTGTCAAATGGGGATGTAAATGCATCTCTCCATTTCTTATATGTCACGATGATGGCATTAATACGCCTCCCACATATCTGTACATCACAATGAGGGCCCTGTTTGTGCATCCCATATGTTACATTTCACAACGAGGGCATTTACATACCTCTCACCAGTACTCGAGTTAAGGGGGATACCATCATCCCCATCTAAAATGAACATATCCCCATTCCATCCCTTGTGCTATTGTATCAATGAATCCACAGGTCTATTGAGTAAAATATTGTGTGCAAGAGGGCACATGTGAATAATGTGCATTATACAAAAATAAGTTATAATAATAATGATAATTAAATTTCCACCACAGCACACTCTACCCTTCCACTACGGCAAGCCAACAGAGCCAATAATTGACAGGTACATGTCTGTCTGTCTCCACCACATATGATCTTGGAGTACTGGCAGGCAGATCTGTCTCTTCTGTATTTTCCATGTTAATCCAGACTTTCTGACCCAACATGAGTTCAGGGAGTGGTCTGGAACGGTTCCTGCTGTTGTTTGCGAAAATCTTGCCGATCTGGCCATTTAGGAAACAGCTTGGAAGTTGGTTGAGAGAGCGAGGTGTGCAGGTTTCTCCCCATAAGCAGTTGTGCTGCCGAGAATCTGTGCTCTAATGTTGGCTCTGTACGCCAACAGCACTCTGTTTCAGTCACTGTCCTTTTTCCACAGATCTTTGATGGTCCGAACAACGCACTCAGCTTCCCCATTAGCTTGAGAATAGCATAAACTGAGGGTGACATGCAAGAACTGGTACTCCTTGGCAAACTGTTGGAAAAAGTGGGACAAACTGTGGTCTATTGTCTGAGAAAATAGTCTCCGCTGTTTATTGTCTAGCCAATGTCTCCTTGATTTCTTTAATTGTAATTTCAGCTGAAGTGCTCTATAGCTCTGCTATCTCTATGTACCTTGAAAAAAAATTACAATCAGTAGGTAGTGCCTTCTTTCTCAAACAAATCTATGCCAACCTTCTGCCATACCGTTCTGGAACAGGAGTGAAAAGCATTGCTTCACAGTTTTGTGTCCTTTGTCTCTGATGTGTCACACCTGTCCACCATCTGCCTAACCTGTCCAGCAATCCCCGGCCACCATACAGAAGCTCGGGCCCTGCATTTTGTAACTCCATGATGACCTTCATGCAGACACTGAAGTATATCTGCCCTCAAGGAAGGTGCAATCATTCTGTGCTGCCAGTATGCATTAACATCTGGAATTAATTTACTTTTATCTGACCATTCTGTAAGACAGTGGCCTGTCACTTTTCTGCAGACTTTGTCTTCATTCTGCGCAGCCATTATTTCCTCAAGCCATATCCATTTGTTTCTTGATTTCTGTAGCTCTTTCAGTGCTGTTATTAGGGCCAACTGAGGCATGAACTTCTGCAAGATAATTAGGCAGGCCCATGAGACGTCGCACGCCCTCCATATTCTTTGGCTGTGGCAGTTGCTGGATTGCTTTTACCTTATTTGGATCTGGTTTGATACCAGCATCTGTGACATCCTCCTCTGGAAATCTTAAGGAGCAGTGGCACTTCCGAAAGGAAGTATTTTAAACTGATATCTTCCAAAAAGAAGTGATGAAGGTTGTGAGGGGCTTTGAAATAACTCCCATTTTTCCATTCTGTTCAACTCTGTTCACACTGCATTTCTGAGTGGAAGGGGAACTCATCGGGGAGTAGAGAGAGCAACAGGTGTCGCTCCTTGTTCCAGCTCTATGTGGTATGGCTCTTCCAGCAAGCCTCTGAAATCAGTCTCTGTTTCCCAGACTGTCTCCACTCTGTACACCAACCCCAATTCCTCACAGGCTAGTCTGCTCAGCAATGGGTGTACCAAGTAAATGTTTTGTGAAATATTATGTGCTTTTGCCTCCAATTGTGCTCTGAAGCAGCATTTCACCTTGAGTGGCTAGCTACCTGGGCCTTTGTTGGTTCTTGCAGTTCACCATCTTGTTTGGGTTTGTATAGTCACACAGGAATAGATGTGACATCTGCTCCAGTGTCGAGTTTAAATTTTTCAATTTCTCCACTTATCTTGACTTTCTATCCATGGCTTTGAACACTCTGTCCCAATTTCTCCCAGAAAAACATCTTGACGTTGTGTGACATCATGCAGACAAACTACTGCAAAATGTCCTTTTTTACATTTTCTGCATTGAGCATCTCTTGCTGGACAGTCTTTCCATGCGTGCTTCTTATTTCTACACTTGCCACATTCCTTGCCTCTGTCATGTCAGCGAGCTGACGGGAGAAGGAAACGCAGAGGCGTGACATAATGGGAAATGTTTATTAACAATGAAGGGAAAAAACAGGCACAATGGCCGAAAACAGGTCAACTCCATCTCCCCACTGAAATACTCTTGTCAAACATTGATCAAATATTAATCTATGTTTATTGCAAAGTTTTCTTATTTTCACGAAAAACAGTGACATGATGCATGTAGAGACTCTGAGCTGCAATACAATATTGTTCTCCATATGTAGACTTTTGCTTGTAATAGATCATTCACTAGACTCCAACCCTAAGTTGTTCTACCACCATCTCTACATATCAACATTATTAACAGTTTCACCTTTTGATCAGGAGTATTGGTGTGTTTTACATTTTTGTCCCTGAATACTTTTGGGAAGATGAATCGTCTTTGATTATTTTCAATACTGACTAGAACTGTGCTGTATTATTGTATATCAGTATTAATCCAACATTTTTGGATTTTATATACAGTGGGGCAAAAAAGTATTTAGTCAGCCAACAATTGTGCAAGTTCTACCATTTAAAAAGGCCTGTAATTTTCATCATAGGTATACCTCAACTATGAGAGACAAAATGAGGAAAAAAAATCCAGAAAATCACATCCTCTTGTTTTTAAGGAATTTATTTGCAAATTATGGTGGAAAATTAGTATTTGGTCAAGATTTCTGACTCTCACAGACCTATAACTTCTTCTGTAAAAGGCTCCTCCGTCCTGTATTAACTCATTAGCTGTATTAATGGCACCTGTTTGAACTCATTATCAGTATAAAAGAAACCTGTCCACAACCTCAAACAGTCACACTCCAAACTCCACTATGGCCAAGACCAAAGAGCTGTGTAGCTTGTAGACCTGCACAAGACTGCGAAGACTGAATCTGCAATAGGTAAGTAGCTTGGTGTGAAGAAATCAACTGTGGGAGCAGTTATTAGAAAATGGAAGACATACAAGACAACTGTTAATATCCCTCGATCTGGGGCTCCACGCCAGATCCCACCCTGTGGGGTCAAAATGATTACAAGAATGGTGATCAAAAATCCCAGAACCACACGGGGGGACCTAGTGAATGACCTGCAGAGAGCTAGAACCAAAGTAACAAAGGCTACCATCAGTAACACACTACGCTGCCAGGGACTCAAATCCTGCAGTGCCAGACGTGTTCCCCTGCTTAAGTCAGTACATGTCTGACCCCGTCTGAAGTTTGCTAGAGAGCATCTGGATGATCCAGAAGAGGATTGGGAGAATGTCATATGGTCCGATGAAACCAAAATAGAACTTTTTGGAGGAGAAAGGAGAAAGAATGCTGAGTTGCATCCAAAGAAAACCATACCTACTGTGAAGTATGGGGTGGAAACATCATGCTTTGGGGGTGTTTTTCTGCAAAGAGACCCGGACGACTGATCCGTGTAAAGGAAAGAATGGGGCCATGTATCGTGAGATTTTGAGTGAAAACCTCCTTCCATCAACAAGGGCATTGAAGATGAAACGTGGCTGGGTCTTTCAGCATGACAATGATCCCAAACACACCGCCCGGGCAACGAAGGAGTGGCTTCGTAAGACTTACAGAAAACATTTAACCTCCGTCATTGCCAACAAATGGAAATTGAGATGAACTTTTGTTAGTGACCAAATACTAATTTTCCACCATAATTTGCTAATAAATTCATTAAAAATCAGAGGATGTGATTTTCTGGATTTTTTTTTTTTTTTTTTTACATAGTGGAGGTATACCTTTGATGAAAATTACAGGCCTCTCTCATCTTTTTAAGTGGAAGAATTTGTACAATTGGTGGCTGACTAAATACTTTTTTGCCCCACTGTATAATTTTGAATTATATTTAGGAAATGACGTCATCAACACCATTCACCAACCAAAATGTTTGGCATGAAGTCGTGTTGCCGTTTGTTCCAGAAAAAATCTGAACTAAAAAATACATTTGTGCTCATTTTTACATCCAGTAACTGCAATGCTTCGCATGTCAGTGGAGTTCCTTTTTTAGGGGAGGGGTGGTATATTCTATGGGTGGACAAAGTATGAGAACGGGGAGGTAATCTTTCTCCTTATAACGACATAAAGGGAGAAATTCCAGATCTGAGTGCCTAAGCTGCCGCTCTCTGTACAGCGAAGCAGAATGGCCAAAGCACTCTTTATACATATCACTATTTCTAGCCATTGCAGGACCGTAGACATAGGGAACCTTTAACATCGGTGTATCTTCCTCCAAGTTCATGAAAGCCTGTGCCCAAGTAAAATAGCACATGACGTGATTTACTATGTAAAGCCAGCAAAGATAATATAGGCCTGAGCTAGTTTTAGATGTTGTAGTTGTAAACGTAGAAAAACGTTTCTTGTGCAGTCTTACGAGATATGAAGTTCGTCATACATTCATGTGTCAATCAGATTTCAATGACTTTTTCCGTAACTTTATATGTTTTTATTTCATATTCCAAACCTTTTCAAAACCTGGAAAATCCTGTAACTCTTCTAGGTTTTTAATGACCTGAAGAACCTTGAAGCAGTGGACAATTTAAAATAAATAAAAACCCTTATTGTGATGAAAACCTATAACCTATGAAATTGTGAATGCAATACATTTCCATGTGAGCCAGTAATGATGCCTGTGATGACCATGTAAACAGCATACGGTAACATTGACACAGGAGCAACATGTTGTTCATGATAATGATATCATTTTCAACACTGAGTTTATAACTGAAGAAGAACTATTTAAAATATCAGAATTTTAGTGGGCCACACAATATTGCTGGTCAGGTGACAGTGCTGTCTGGTGAAAATTGCTTTTAGTTCCCCCCATGCTCATCCCCATGTGACCAAATGAAAGGAGGTGGAAGTGGTGAGATACCTCACACATATTATCAGAGAACCAGGGTTAAATTGTTTTTCAAACATTCGCTCGGTATCTCAGTATGAGAAAGATATAGCCAACTTGTATGCTTTCCGAAACCCTTACTTCAAAACACCAGCACTAAGCAAAGTGCACTGTAATGTCAAGGCGGTAAACCTAATAAATGTGTGTGCTGTTGCCTAGCTAGTCTGGCTCAGCTCCCTCTTTACCACGACAGATCGTTTCAGTGTCTGCATCAATGCAGACGCTGCCCCAATCCGCATGTCGATCTCCAGCTCCCTTCTTCCCTCACTTGTGAACAAGAGCCCAAGATACTTAAACGGCTCCACTTGTGGTAAGCCACCCTTTTCCTATCGAGAACCATGCTCTCAGATTTGAAGGTGCTGATCCTCATCCCAGCCGCTTCACACTCAGCTGCAAACCTAGGTCAGAACCTTATGAAGCTAAGAAAACCTCATTACTCCTCCTCAATCTGAGATTCAACTATTGACCGGACCCTCCTCTCCAGTACCTTGGAATAGACCTTTCCAGGGTGTTATGTCCTTTAGGCCGTAGAATGGCTTGGACTGCTCTGTGTTGTGTGTGTTTCTCTTTTAGGCTGTCTGCTGGGTGGAGACCAATTCCCTGGCAGCCAATAAACGCACTACTTAAGGACCAGTCCAGCCACCATTCAGAGCTCATAGTTGTGGAGCCGGAGGAGGAGGAAGCGAGAGGAGAGTTTTGGAGTTGGAGTTTTTGGATTTTGTTAGAGTTGGATAAGAGATGTTGTGTGGTTAGTTGTGGCTTTGTTGTGTATTTGTATTGTCTCTCCTTTCATGGTGTGTTGTCCTCCTGTGAATTGTTGTGTAGTTGTTGTTTATAGCACTTTTGGTTTGGTTTGTTGTTCACTGCTCACTGTAAATAAAAGCACAATATTTCACTTGGGCTTGATATCTCTGTCTTCCCACTGCACACATTCCCCTCGTTTGTTGTCATGTTTCTGGAGACCCACAGACCAGCCTTGTAGGCCTCCTTCTTTAGCCTGACAGCTCCCCTAACCTCTGGTGTCCACCAGCGAGTATGGGAGTTACCACCAAGACTGGCACCGGCCACCTTGAGACCACAGCTAGTGTAACAGTCGTTTGCATTTAATGTTCTTTGAACTGTCAATCCAGTTTACTGTTTTTCCGCCATCTAGTGGTGAATTACAGACTGAATAATTATTATGCCGCTTTGCTGCAGACTGGCACCACTGAAGATAAAGAGAAATAAAAGGTTAAAGTAAAAGTAATGTTGAAAAGAAACTACAGCCATAAGAGAATATTTAGCCTCTCATTGATGTCATCTCACGATTTCTCTAGTGCAGTGAAGAGCCTAAGCAAGGCAAAAGGTCAAAAGGACAGAGAACAGTGGAAGAAGACCAAGTAATTTGCTAAGTCAGTAGTCTCAGACAGGACAAGTGTTAAGTCAAATTACACAAGGCTTTCTTCTTGTTCAAAGGTGCTCTCCAGACAATCTAGCAGGCACTACTTCTAGCAGGCACTAAATTCTAAACTAAACAACTAAAACTAAAGTTGTTTTCCATCACCAGAGCCAACGATATTCAGTGGCGATCCAATTAGATACAATGATTGGAAGATTTCGTTTCAGATTCTGATTGACAGAAAAAAATATACCAGCTGAAGAGAAGACCTATTACCTTAGAAAGTATGTCGGTGGAGGAGCAAAGAAGGCCATAGAAGGTTACTTTCCACTTGGCACAGTGTCAGAATATTATGCTGCATGGAAGGTTCTGGATGAGAGGTATGGTAATCCCTTCCTCATATCCAAATGCTACAGAGACCAACTCAATGCATGGCCTAAGATAAACTCATTGAACATTGAACTCCAAGAGTTTTCAGATTTCCTTTCAAGCTGCAAAACGGCCATGTGATAAATGACTGCATTGAAAACCAAAAGATGCTTGCAAAACTTCCAGCAAGGTGCAACAGAAAGGTTATGGAAGTGCAACTACTAGTACTAACTGTGTGTACTGTGAGAAGTCAGGTCACAATTTACATAAGTGTAGGAAATTCATAAATGAGAGCATCGGTGAAAGACTAAGGTTCACTCAATAGAAAAGATTGTTTTGACATCCAACATGCCTTCATGATAACCGCACTAAGGAAGAGAGAATGAAGAAAATTCAAATCAAGAACAGTGATTGGACAAGACAAAGAAACCCAGGTACTTCAGTAGATGACATCACACACACAAACGAAGCAACTTCTAACAGAATCACACAAAACCTTGATGATACTCACACCTCCTCCAGCAAGTTAGTTCAACTAAGGCTTACCACCATGTCTTCAAGAAACACGGTTGTCTCCTGTCTCAAGCTGTCAGGTCTACGAGTACGAGGGTTCTACTCAAATAAGAAAATTTCTCTATGAGCAACATATGGAACAGACTTTATTCATGCAAATCGAGATCACATTCAAATACCTGAAACAGCCAAGGAATGGCCTCATCTCAAACACATTGCAGTTCAGATTGCCCCTCTACAAAGCTGTGATGTTCGCCTGCTAATCGGCTACAAGTGCCCTCAAGCCCCCTCCAAGTTGTGTCTGGAAAAGAAACCCAGTCATTCGCACAAAGAACTGATTTGGGATGGAGTATTGTGGTTTATGGCAATCCATGTTTGGATTATGGATATGCCTTCCGAGTGAGTCACTAAGTCATAGTTAAGGAAGTTGTGCCCGACATTTAGAGCTCTTCAGACTTCACAAACAATGTACACTACGTCTACAGAACTCAGATGAAGGAAGTGTTCTCTCCTAATGATGTTTTAAAAATGTTGAAGGCTGATTTTGTGGAAAGGACTTTAGAAGGTGTGAAGGTCTCTCAGGAAGACCAAAGATTTCTAAAAAAGATAAAAAAAAGGCCATTAGGCATAAGGAAGATGATCATTATGAGATGCCACTCCCATTCAAGAGTGAAAGGCCTAACCTTCCAGATAACAAGGCATGTGCTATTTGTCAGCTGAAGTGTTTAGAGAACAGACTCAAGAAAAACAACAGTACTACATGGACTACAATAAGTTCATGGAAGAGATAATAGCTCATGGAGAAGCTGAAAGAGTCCCACCATCCAAGATCACAACCATACCCCGCTATGTGAAAGAAGCAAGGGATAACAAGAGAAGATCATGCGAAGTAATCAACCTGCAAGAGAGAAAGGAAGCAGATTGGACAGTCATAAGGATGGCTCAGGAAAAAGCTTTCACACAGGAATCTACAGTTGAAACCAAAAGTTTACATACACTGTATAAAGACATTGTGTCACAACCATGCTGACATGACAAGGCAGGTACATGGAGAAGATGTGACGAGAAGACGAGGAAGGAAGGACACAATCGCATAACATCACAAAACGGGGTTTGATTGTGAAGCACTGGACAGGGGAGACATCCGATGACACTGGTGAACATGGAACGTAACTTCAAAGACCTGACGGCGAACAGAAACGAACAGGGCAACATTTGACACAGGTGAAAACGATTAGGGAACATTACACATCCCGGACCGGAGTAACCCCTTTCGGACCGGATCATGACAGTGCCCACCTCTTAGGGCACAACCCCTGGAAGGCCAGGCAAAGCAGGTATTCACGATGGACGAGTGGCGGATGTCCTGCACAGATGGCTTCCAGCCAGTGTGGTACCAGCCCCTCGTCCGCATGCGAAAATGATAAGGGAACATTACACATGACAACAGTGAAACTCCGGTCCAGATCCCGGAGTAACCCCTTTCGGACCGGATCATGACACTTTTTTTCTTACTGTCTGATATTAAATCCCAAAATAATTTCTATTTGATAAATGTCAAAATAATGTGAGAGAATTTTTTAGAGATTTTTTTTATTACTTTCTTCAAAGTCAAAAGTTTATATACATTTGCTTAGTATTTGGTAGAATTGCCTTTAAACTTTTTATGTCACTTATGGAGTAATGGTCTTTTCCTCGCTGAGTAGCCTATCAGCGCATGTTGGTACAGGACTCGTTTCACTGTGGATAGTGATACACTCTATCCAGCTTCAGCCAGCATCTTCACAAGATCTTTTCCTTTTGTTCTTGGATTGATATGCACATTCTGTACCAGAACACGTTCATCTCTTGGACTCAGGAGCCGTCTCCTTCCTGAGCATGCTGTTTAAACTTGCGTATAACTGTTTGAACAGATGAAAGTGCCACATTCAGGGATCTGGAAATTGCTTCCAAGGATGAACCAGTCTTGTGGAGGTCTACAATTCTCTTCCTGATGTCTTGGCTGATTTCTTTAGACTTTCCCATGGTGTCACAAAAGGAAGCAGTGTTTCCCAAATAGTTTAAAGGCTTAGTAACCTTAGTGAATATAAACTTTTGAGAAATTATTTTGGGAATTCGAATGGGCCTAAAACTGAAAGGGTTGTCTTTTTATACAGTGTATGTAAACATTTGGTTTCAACTGTTTAAATATATGTAACAAAAAGAAGTTCTTTTTTTTTACTATAACACAGAGTTATTATTTTAAAAGTGGACCTAATTGAAAATGATACACAGCAAGCACAATGAAATGTCCTCTGCATTTATCCCATCACCCTTGGTGAGCAGTGTGGTGGAACTGTACCTTGATCAAGGGGACCTCAGTGGTACATTGGTCTAGTGGGTAAAGAAGCGGACCTGTAACTGGAAGGTTGTGGGTTAAAATCTGGAACCGCCACTACTGGCCCATTGTGATGCAGTTTTTCTGAAACTTTTCTGGGGGAAAAGTTTTCATGTTTTGCCCTGCACTGCATGTTGAAATGTTGTGCAGGACATGGTGCGTAGCTGGCACTGCCACCTGCCCTCCATCTTACAGAACACAGAGCCACTGGTGAGCAACACCAAGGAGTGTGCACAGGCCTGCATGGAAGATTAAGCTATTGCTATGTCTGTGCAGTTGTTTTGTTTTTTACACCAGAATAAGAACGATCACTATTTTATTTTTATTGCTGTTAAAATTTCTACATACCATACCATACATTTATATATATATTTGTATTACTACATTAACTGAAAATTTCTGTTTGGGTTCTGTATTATAATGCAAGGTGGTAGTTGCCTAGTGGTCAGGTGCAGAATAAAAGCAAGACTTACCTGACTCTTCGCAGTTTGCACAATAAAGGTAATAGTTACCTGAGTCTTTGCACCAGACTTGCGACATTTACCATGTTGGCTCCGGCAGCTAATGACAGCTTGTCATTAATTCTAATAGCCCCGTGCTGGCAGAAATTGAACAGTTCCGGGGGCGACAGCCATAGCCACTCCCCTCATCCAGGGATCTCTTATCAAAGGCAGAATTGCACTCTGAGCTTGGCCCCTGACAGTTGGAACCTGAACCTGAGTGGGTGATAGATACTATTCAACATCCACCCATTCACTGTACGATACAAAATGGCGATGTGAAAAATGGCAATGATGTGCGCAAAGGAGGACTGTGATGTTTCAGTGTTCTGTGGTGGACATTCTTTGCTTTCTTTAGGAACTGATTGATAAAAGGAAGCTGTTTTGCTCTATTTTTGTGTGAATGGTTTCACTGATAAACCTCCAGGACAGCCATTTTGTCTGCCAATTTATGAAATGAGCATGCCATAAAGGAGTCACCTGTGATCACTTATCGGCTTTGATGCTGCATAGAAAGAGCCAGGATGAAATAAGTTGGTTAAGTCCATAACAGTGGATCTTAAATATTTTCTTGTTTGGTAAGATTTGATTATGTAATTAGCAGGTCATTATGTTATAAATGGTAAAATGAGAAATGAAGACAAAGAGGATTTGAAATTAATTTTACTTGTTTCTCTTCAAAACACATAACATGACCTCTTATGTATACAATTTTTTAATCATGATAAGCAAGTTGGAATCAGTCATACTATTTTTGACCTTGGGGAGACTCCCACAAAATTGAGTTAGAAAGTACAACTTATTGCTCAAAATACAAAATCTTGCTAATAATAATAAACCTAACATGAACTAATTGCAGGAAATTAAACACCATTGACATTTTTTTAAAAGTACATTTTAGGTTAGGATAATCCAAAAGTGCAATACACGAGGAAAAATAATAGAAACATTTTGTTGTTGTTGAAGTGTTAAGGGGGTCTAAGTGATACATTGGAGTATATCAACAATACTGTACAGAACTTCCGAGGATAATGCTCATACAGGGAACCCAGGCCAATTTCTACCAGACTGGAGGATGAGTAATAATGAAAGGCTGTAGCTTCTTGCAGAGAAGCAGCATGCTCTCTATGTCACAACAGTTGAATATGGGTATCAAACAGGGAAAAAGACACTACCACAGGATAGCACAGTAATGCATTATCATTTCCCACTGCATGCAAATAGAAGCAAGGAATGAAACAGTGAGTGCCCCATCTGCTTTGCCTTAATTTGATAGTGTTGCCTTTTTTTCTCCAGCACGCTGAATAAATCACTTAAAATCTTTACAGGTCTGTCTGTACCGGAATGGTGCTGCTAATATATATATAAGCACAAGAAAAATTTATGAACTGTGTCCCCAATTAATATTTTCTGAGTCAAATAATTGCTGATATTCTGTTGTTGAGCAAACCTTTATAATCTGTTTTCAGCCTCCTGTAATTAGGACATCTTTTGGATATTCTATTTAAATGAATGCTATAAAAAGATGTCTTTGTATCTCCATCTGTTATTTCCATTTCTCCCCTAAATGAACATAAGCTTCATCTTAAGAGTTGCGAAAAGTCTGCAGTTCATAGCCCTTTTGGGGGCAACTGGACATATCTGTAAGGGGTGGGGCACCATGGGGGAAAAATCGGTTGGTTTTGGGTGGCGATTGCCCTACATTCTGTGCTAGGAGCCATTTGCTCCAAAAAGCCCCGCCTCTTACAGACACTCAAACCCAGAAAACACCCCAACAGCAGCAGCATGAGTTGGACTGTCCCACCAATTATGAGAGATGAAAAATTATTAGTCTGTTAAGGGCCGAGGAGAAATGTGCTGCAGTGAAATAGCATGAAGCTGGTGGCGGATATCACAAGCCTGTCACTACAAAGACATTCACATACCTCCCTCAATATTACTCAGTTACTCAGAGTGTAGTGCAGTCTGATGAGTGTATGAGTAGACCTTTGACATGTGCATTGTGTGTATGTTTGTGTTACTGTGTCGTATGTGTTTTACATCCATTTCTTTTAAAACTGGTACTACTTGAGATGTTCCTATCTGTTTTCTTGCTTGAGTTCTGGTTCTGTTCTGAGCGAGATGTTAATGTTCTGGAGCCAAGTCCACCTACAAGCTGGACCATCTGCAGACAGATCTGATTGTCTGATACAACTCACTTAATGCTAAACTTCCCAAAAAAAAACTAAAGGACTGTGCCCCATCAGACACCTGCATAGGTTTCTTCCAGTCTGTTTCTTGCTTTAAAAAAAATCCATAATCATCTTTAATACCATCCATATTACTTTATAGACACTATCACTAGACAGACCTAATGTGAGCTTGGAGGAATCTGAAGGGTACTGATACAAGGATTAAGCCTGAGGGAGCAGGCAATACACATATTCAGTCAGAGGCCAAATATCAACATCCAAAAATTATACACAAAAATCTAAAAGGTAACTTATTAAGAGGACTGTTTTCTAGACAAGGATAATGGGGCTAGGAAGTACATTAAAGCAGCAAGAGTGAAAACAGAACAAGGGATTGACAAAGTTTACTGACCACAAGCTCACCCTTGTCCCTATCCCCCCGCTCATTCACCCACACAACATCTTAGCAGGAGACCTCCATGGTGTGGCTGACCTGTGCCACACCCTCACTGCTGTCTGAATGAGTACAAGCACGGTTGCGTGAGCCATCCAGAGAGCTGGCACTAGTCAGAGATGCAGTCCGTGAGCGAGCCAGGCGTGTCATGCTGGCTGAGGGCACTAAAGACAAAAAAGAGAAAGGAAAGTCCATATGTCAAAATAAATCATATATATATATGTTGTTTTTTTGGTGACAAAATATTTGTGCATGACCATCTTTTTTACATTGAAACTTTTTTTCTCAAAATGATAAAAAATACATATATAAATTTATACAGCAATAAGAGTTTATGTGCATTTCTTAATATTGAGGATATAAATAAATGCATTAATTACAGACAAAATGTACTGAACAACCATAAATTAAAATCTTTTTTAAAGCTCAAAATAGAATTGAAAATTGAGTATTACTGCAATTAAGGACTGCATAAAACTGACCCATAGGTAAATCATGCAACCAGTAATTATCATGTAATGCTATTTGTACATTATTAACTTCACAAGCGAAAGTAAGCAAAGATCAAGTATTAATTTCATGCATTTCAAACATTCTGAGATCCAAAATGATATGAAAAACTCATAATGTGTCTGTAAGGGCTCATCACTCACAATGAGCTTTTCATGCAAAGGGCACTGAATGGCAGGGATACAAGAATAGAAGCAATTATTGTCTCCAGAGTGAAAACTAGCATTTGAATGCAGAAAGGTAAACAGAATATGCTTGAAATCAAAATATAATGTTTAATGTTGAGCTTTTGAAAATGTGGAAACAAGCTAGTCAGAAAGCAGCAAGTACCCGTCCCTCCACTCAGCCTCCGGTCCTTAACGTATGCGACTGAGAGAGGGAGACAATTAAAACAACAGAGCATTCAGACCGCTTCATATTTTTTAATCTATTTTTGTTATCTTACAGCCAGGATTAATCTCATCTTAATCAGAACAATCTTCAAGACAATAATCAATAACGATCATGGCAGAAGACTTTTTGGACCTCCCAGAATGCCTTGCCTATTGTTATGAAACCGAAGATGTCTGCTATTGCCCTGACACTTCCTAGAAAAAGACCCCCTGCCAAACAAACCAAGTAAAGAATAGGAAGGTGAATAAGAAGAGTATGGTAACTATAGCAGAAAAGATGGAAAATGTAGAAATCTCTGGATTGTACCTTTTATGTTAGAACAGTCTGAAATAAAATGTACAGTATTAAAAGGCATGAAACTTATTTTGCATTTTGCCATGATAAACAAGAAAAGTCTTTTGAACCAACTCTTTGCCCTGAATATGAAGCGTTAAATCTAAAAAGCTAATCCCATACTAAATTCCTGAAATACCTGCTCAATGGAACTCTTATATCAGGTTTCATTTCAACCTGAGACATAGACTGGTTCTGAAGAAACAAAAAATACCCAAAAGAACCCCCAATCTGAACCAAATCTTATTATTAGCAGCATACATTCAGGAAGGTTGTGTTATCGAGTTATTTAGTTCTTTATTGGGAGTCTCACTCTTTAAGATAGTGTGGTCTACTACTTCCTTTTAGTTTTCACTTCAGTATGGAGCAGCTCTTTGAAGCTAGTAGCTGGTAATTGTCTGGTCTTAACGCTGTATAATTATTGTCTGAAACTGTGTAGCCTTGTCTAGCATCTGTTATACTGCCTTTAATGAAAATGTTTGGTGAAAACACACTTTGTTTGTGTGTTGACCTCCCAGACTGACCATCAGCTTTATGTCCCCATATGGACACCATTTCACATAGAGGAACAAGCAGTTGAACATTATATAATCTACTTACTGTATCCCATTCCCTGTAGGAAGTACTTGAAAGCTTCAGTCAGTTTTACAGGCTGTAAAAGTGAAACAAATCATTTTTGTATTTTATTTTTGATATTTTTATGTAGAATGGACATGCTGTCATGCTACGTCAATGAGGGGTGATGACACAGGCGTACAACATGTTGAACTTAGTGTTTTTAATATTGAAGACAGCACAATAATCTGAAAACACACAGCATCACACACATCTAATGATCGACAGGGGAATGTGATCTTAGCCAACTCACACCAGTTAACCTGATTGTTGGGTCCTGATCACTCCCAGCTGCCGATCCCAATAATCAGGTTAACAGGTGCCAGGTCTCTAAACCCAGTGGCACTTGGTTATCACACACACAGTAGTTGACACAATCAAAATCCAAATTGTGTAGAAGTCCGGGGATATATATAGTTTTCAATAAACATTTAAATATGATCTTTATCGTTATAGAGGCAATGCTAAAGTCTAACCTGTGTAATCTGGGGCATTCCACCAGAGTCCGCCATCTAAGAGAGAGAGAAAGTTTCACTGGATATTGCAAATGGAATGTCTGATCTCATATTTGGCCTGGAACTGATGCCTGTTTCATAGTTTAATAGTAGGAGTTTTTTGCAATGTTTTACAATGTTGTCCGAAAACACATTGATAAAATTATTTGATGATGATCAGACCAGATAATAACAAATAGCAACATGTATCCGTTATTCTGTTTGTCTGACATGTTTGAAAGTTTGAAATAAAAGGCTTGAAATGAGAATCTTTTTATTCTTTATTGGATTGTTCTAATTACATATATTGTATTAATAAAATATTGTTTTACTTAGTACCCTTTACTTGTTTAGTGTACACGCTCACAGTAAAACAGTGTCTCCTGGTAGATTATCCTGGTACAGAAAATAATGAGCTGATACAAGCTGATATTTACAAACAAATTGGTACTGCAGTACCTTCATTTCATAAGCGTGTTCAAGGAGCAACATGAAAGACAAGATTTTAAGCTGTGCTGACTGATGTAGATGGTTTGTGAACTTGTGCACACTGGTTGTACTGTATAAAAAAGGTTGAAGGTAATATTTCTTTTCTTTCCATGTATTGGTGTAAAGTGAAACAAAAACAGTGTACAATAACGTGTTTCTTATTTTGTACCTTCAAGAAGGTGGTGTTGGTTGGGTCCAGCTTAGAGTTGCATTCAACCTGGAGAAACGTGAAAAAGGGAAAATGCAAAAATAAACCAATAAAATTAAGAGATGTGAAGAAGATATGATGTTGCTCTCATACACACTCAGCTCTCAGACACCATCTTGCTGCCACATCCACTCTCCTCTATTCAGTACACATCAGCTCTTCTGCCTATACTCTGTTGTTTGCTGCTCCTCATACTGTTGCTGTTGGTAAATGGCATAAGCTTTCCTGAAATGGCCTCCATGCTGTAGAAAGTCTGCAATGTTGATCTCAACACCTGCAGAGGTCCCAGATGCCAGGTGGACTTCATTGACTTTTATTCTATGTGAGAACCACTTACAGCCTCAAAACAAAAAGTTTCGAAGGAGAAGAGTGGAGAGACTCACCACACCCTCTTCTGCTGGAGCATTGTCCCCAACAACCAGCATGACTGGGCACCTGAAATACAAAGCACATTGTTGATAAAAGTAGTGCCGCAAACATCTTTAAATCAGAATTAAAAAACATACATGCTGTTAATAGCCTGACAGGAAGTTGCTGGCAGGTGCAGTTAACTGGGTGAGCTGCCTTAGGATAATTTCCTGCACACACACACACAGAATTGTGATGGTTCTTTCCAGTCCAGAGTCCACATGTTGAAGCATGTAGTGTAATGGACAGTTTGACGTCAGTGATTGTGACTTTCTTGGGAAGTGGAAAAAATATGAGTCTTGAAGCACTTCTAGACCAGACAAGACACCAGATTTTACATTACATTTACATTTACAGCATTTATCAGACGCCCTTATCCAGAGCGACTTACAATCAGTAGTTACAGGGACAGTCTCCCTGGAGCAACTTAGGGTTAAGTGTCTTGCTCAGGGACACAATGGTAGTAAGCGGGATTCGAACCCGGATCTTCTGGTTCATAGGCGAGTGTGTTACCCATTAGGCTACTACCACCAGATATCCCAATAAAGATCTCAGTGAATGGATGCAGGGTGAGAGGTGGCACTAACAGACATCAGAATATGGGATGTGCCCTCTCTTGTATGCAGGCCTCCCCAAGACATGCTGGTCTCATCTATTTCAGCTGCCTTCATTATTTGAACATACCCAGCACACTCTTAAGAGGACTGTCGGCACATTCATCCTCAAGTTTTAATTCCCAGTCTGGATGGCAAACTCACCTCAGAGTCTTTGCATTGAGCACCGTCCCACTGCGATTCATCTCCAGGTCCCTACGACTGTAAAACGCATAACACACAATATTTGTATAAGCATGAAGATGTGATATCACAATTTTGTCTATCAGTCAACAGTTTGGACACACCTTCTCTGTGGTGGTTATGGAGACTGAGATAGAGCCATTTTGAAGAATCCAATACAAGAAACATATTTAGTATTTTTGTATGAAGAGAAAGTGAAGTGATGTTTGATGAATCAGTTTTTTCAGTCGCCTCTTTTTACCTTTCATGGCCGGTTTGTTCACTATCAATGAGATGCTCATTAACATCAATGAATGAAAAGACAGTGTTCAGCATAAACCTACAGGACTGTTGGGAACTGTCCCCGTTGTCCAAGAAAAGCCAAGAGTTTAAAATACTGGCATCACAGTGAAGGCTCCCTGATTTGGAAAGATGGAAATGTCTGTTTTTGTTTTTGTTCATTACATAACCTTACATGTAACATTCCATAGTTCAGCATTTTCATTTTTGTTCTATAATATAAAAAAGACCTATAAATGAGTAGGTGCTTCCAAACTTTTACTGGTAGTGTATATAATTTTGAATATAACAAAATTATTTGATGTGATACAATCCCCATTTTATCTTATGGGAACTATTATAGACAGCTCCCAAACTATGTGAAGTGCCCTCATAGACCTTTATTTTGCAACTGCTTTTGGCTGCATTGGTGACATTATCCCCAAAGATAATTCGTTTTTTTATCTTAAAACTCCACAGTTGGTGACCATATTTCTCAGTTGTCAAACAAAGTCATGCCAGTGATCATTTTTGAATATTGGCATAAGCCCATGACCCAGTCACCCGTTTTAACTGTTCAGAGCAGTATGGCATCACGCAGCAGCATTTAAGACCCTTTCATTCCGTGTGACAAATTGTGAGGAGACGTGTGTATGTACAAACCCATTGTACATGTTCCAGAAAAGCTGCAAGTTAAACTGGTTGACGGTGTTGTTGATCTGGTGCCGGTAGCTCTGCACCAGCTCAGTGTTGCTCACCAGCTCTTCCTGTAAAATAAACAGACACACACTTAGTTGTTTGGGTGTTGATTTAAAATGCACAAATCTAATCAATGTTCACATGCTTTTATAAAGACAAGCTCTTTAGAATAATCTGTCCTCAGTGAATAGATAATCAAAATCAATATCTCTTTTTTTGAACTGGGTTCTCTTCATCTACTTTGTTCAAATATGGGGATGTTTCATAAAAATCCCAAATTCCAGTAAAATAAGGGTCATGAGTGAGAGATAAATCCAGTCTGAACATTAAAGCGTATCTGAACAAAGATTCCTGTAAAATAGAATTACCTGTACCTATTACCAGTGATTATGTTTGTGCTTGAATAATTACCTGGCTGAAGAGATGGGGCAGGACTGTATCAGGCATGGCACTGGTGAGTCCAGACAGCTGTAAAAATTATGATGTATGTGTTGCAGTGTTACTTAATTTATGTAATCTTCTTTTTTTTTTTTTTTTTACTTGTCAGGCTTTTGAGAACAAATAGGGATTTAAACCTTTGTAGCTGCCCAGTCAATCCAACCTTTCCCATTAGGGTCAATGTTGAGCAAGACCAGTCCCTCAACCAACTCAGGAAAGATCAGCTGCAGACAATGACAGGCAGTTTAATCATTCTGTTGGTCACATTGGTCTATTTTTGTTTCTGGAGATTTCAAGCACAACTTACTGCAAATTTAGCCAAGATATAAGCTCCAGCCCCAACTCCAATTCCAACAATACTCTTAAACCTATAGAGGAACAAAAAAGAAAAAGAAGCCCAATGATTAACTGTTAATCCTAATTTGGCCTGGTGGCCTGCATGGAGACATGTGAAGGACTCACCCGAAGTGTTGTAGGACACTAGGCAACATGCCAGCAAGCTGGTCCATGGTTGGGTACTGATACCTGACAACACAGCAAATGTGAATAAATCTCAGATGTGCACCATGGACCCATTATCCTGACCAAAGCAACAGTATGAGAACATGAGTACATACACAAAGGCACAAAAATTTAAAGGGGGTTGTTGGGGGTTGTAAAGAGTTTATGTCCCTGTATGTCCCTACCATGTTGCACTGGCAAATAATGAATATGTTCCCTCTCAAGATGGGAGACTTATG
Source organism: Denticeps clupeoides (assembly GCF_900700375.1). Taxonomy (NCBI): domain Eukaryota; kingdom Metazoa; phylum Chordata; class Actinopteri; order Clupeiformes; family Denticipitidae; genus Denticeps; species Denticeps clupeoides. Next base: position 25,062,546 of record NC_041713.1, on the reverse strand, counting down.
ACGACTTACCCCTGTGGCATCTGAGAAGCCCCGATCTGCTGTCCAGGAGCATCAATGTGACACACAACAAAGTGCTTTGTGATCTCCTGCATGTCCTCATTATGAAAGAATGTGTTGAAGCAGAGCTTGTCTGAGTGCAGAGAGAGAAAGACAGTCAGACTGCAGGAACATCAGAGACGTGTTTACAATTCCTGGTACTTTTTTAAAATTAACTGAATAACTTCAACCGTTACCATATAAAATGAATGGTCTTAATGCATATATGTTTGCTTCAGTTTCCTTAAGCCTCAAACAAATATACATTTAAAGATAATTTGCATGCAGTTCAGGTGAAAAAAGTCATTAAAGTCATTTGGAAGTTGTCCATTGTCTTTTGTTAAGTTTTTGGGGGGACAGTGCTCCTCTGTTTATTTATTTCTCTGAGTAATGTTTTCACATGTTTGTGTCTCTTTTGTCACCATCCATTTATACCATTGGCAGCAAATATAAGAAAATATTGTTTTTTAACAATATTGTTGTTGAGTTGGATGTTGCAGTATAGCATTATTTAAATGGAAAAAAAAATCTTTCAATAATTTATTAGTTACAAGTGAAAAACAGTGAGAACTCAAATGGAAATGCTATTAAATTCATGTCTGTAGAACACACAGTAAGCGTATTACTAAGACTTATTTAGTGGTTGTAAGCTGTAACTCAGAGTATTGCTGTATGGTAATAAATAAATAATCAAGTTGACCCAGTTGCACAACCACTGTGCTCTATGCAGATCTCTAAAGTACGCTATAAATAAATTAGGCTCTAGAATGTAACACCCCCCCACTGTTCTACTTAAGGTTTCCTGTGAGTCAGAATGCAAAAACAAAGGTATCATCAATCTGTATACACACACATACACACACTTTAGTTAACTTTATGTGTCGTGTAGCAGTCTGTTCTGGTTCCGCACTTCATATAAACTCTATTTCATATACACATATGCTTGTTCTCACAGGTCACCTGAATGGGGCATCTAATGCTGCCTTCCAAATACTGCCTAATGCTGCCATCCAAAATAATCTTTCAGTTATATTAAATTATTGTGCTCACTGAATAACTTCCATTATTTTACATTATTTGTTATTATTAGAGGTATGAGATTACCATATTATTATTTTTTGTGATGTAAGAGGACATTTCAGCGAGTCAGCAACATCGTTGAAGCAGCTCTGCCTCCAGCTGTCTGACCTACTTTCTCTCTGCAGACACTGGCCAGTGATTTATGTAGGCCACTGTTTTCCTATGTTACTCTGCCCCTACGCTCTTGCATTATACTGTCTAAGGCTCCATCTGTCTCCACCTCCATCTCATCTCTGTCTGATGGTCAGATGGTTACTGGCAGTGCATACTAATGTGCTGCATCTGCAGAGCCATATCCGTTTTTCTGACCTATATTTCACACTCATGGTGCATGTCACTGTCTTTCCTGACTATGTTCCCTGAGAGAACATCAGCATTTCAGCACATCTCTCTTACACACACGCTGAAGGTGAATGGAGGTTTCATGTGTCCACCACCACTCCACCACTCATGGAAGAATGCAGATTTCCCTTCTTTCTGTTTACTGCACATTCATATTTCCTTTGTTTGACCCTTTGTTAAGTTTAGGTGCAGTGGTTAATGCAGAGGACACATTTTGTTGTTTGCACTGTGTGCTGTGCTGTGTTTAACAATGAAAATTCCTTCACTTTCACTTGTGCAGCTCAGTGACATTGGTAAGAATCCAGGCACCTGGACATTTTTTAATGCTGAACACATTCATTCTCTTTTGGGTGATTAGTGAACAGCCACAGAGAATATGTAGCTTGCCTCACTGTAATCCATAGGTCAGACACACATAAACCAGGTTTTTAATCATAACTACATAATAATAATAATAATAGTATGATACATTTCACAAATAATTAGTATTAGTATAATTGACATCCAATAAAGTAGACAGACAGACTAACTAAACTAACAGTCAGCATTAGGGTTATCTTGACTGAAAGGATAATGATAGATACTATTAATACTTTTCACGTTGTGCTGATGAAGAGACTTCTAACCTTAATGTGTATTTGGTGGTCAGGAAGCATGATAAATTGTCAGGCAATTTGTCGCCTCTTTTTACCTTTCATGGCCGGTTTGTTCACTATCAATGAGATGCTCATTAACATCAATGAATGAAAAGACAGTGTTCAGCATAAACCTACAGGACTGTTGGGAACTGTCCCCGTTGTCCAAGAAAAGCCAAGAGTTTAAAATACTGGCATCACAGTGAAGGCTCCCTGATTTGGAAAGATGGATTTTTGTTCTATAATATAAAAAAGACCTATAAATGAGTAGGTGCTTCCAAACTTTTGACTGGTAGTGTATATAATTTTGAATATAACAAAATTATTTGATGTGATACAATCCCCATTTTATCTTATGGGAACTATTATAGACAGCTCCCAAACTATGTGAAGTGCCCTCATAGACCTTTATTTTGCAACTGCTTTTGGCTGCATTGGTGACATTATCCCCAAAGATAATTCGTTTTTTTTTATCTTAAAACTCCACAGTTAGTGAACATATTTCTCAGTTGTCAAACAAAGTCATGCCAGTGATCATTTTTGAATATTGGCGTAAGCCCATGACCCAGTCACCCGTTTTAACTGTTCAGAGCAGTATGGCATCAGGCAGCAGCATTTAAGACCCTTTCATTCCGTGTGACAAATTGTGAGGAGACGTGTGTATGTACAAACCCATTGTACATGTTCCAGAAAAGCTGCAAGTTAAACTGGTTGACGGTGTTGTTGATCTGGTGCCGGTAGCTCAACTGCAGACTGATTTGGGTGCATCTTGGTTAAACACAGTAATGATACAGATCTGCATGGTATAGATCTATAACAACTCTATCCATAAATGTATTTTGTACATGAGGTTATTACGGGAAACACAGGCACATTTTTTATTTTTATGTCATTCTCACTTATTTCCTTAAGACACATCTACATGAGTGTATTAGCAGACTGTGTGTGACCCTTGAGCATGGTACTTACGGTTCAGTCCCACATCATGGTAAGTGAGTATTGCAGGTTTGTTCCCCTTTGGGGCTCCTCGAATCACCACATGCAGCATCCCATAGGGGGTCTCAATGTCATGCTCCTGAAATTTCAAATGTATTCAATATTCAAAAATTCCATAACATGACACTTACAACTGAGCCACTGTTTAAAAGAATCCCAACAACATCACACATCCCTCAAAATACTCCACTCTACAACTCTCCACAGAACCATCAATAGTACACAGTAATGAACATTCACAACAACTTAACAGACCTTTAAACAATTATGAGCACACTCATGACCTGACAATCTTCATGGTGCAACCTGTTCATGGTGCAATATAGTTAGCATGCCACTGGGGCATGTTTCATACAATTTTCTAGGTTTGATGCATGTTGCGGTTGTACTGATATGAATACTTGAATAGTGCACTACATGCAAAATATCAATAAAGCCTGGAAAGCATGTTACTGTTGTCTACACACACCTACCCACCCTTCACCATCAGCTAGTTACTGTCTCAAGGTCATGGGCTCAGTGGCGTATGCTTACATGCGGTTGTGCATGTTGGTGTCAGTGTGTCAGTGTATTTGTGTGTCAGCCAAGCGTCCCAGGAAATAAATCACACACATCAAGTCATCCGGTGCAGCTTTGACCATCTTTACTACTACGAGAATCAAAGTAGTCAATTTCTTAGAACTAAAAGGGATGTTAATTATGCTTGAGAGATTGAGAGATCCTAAAATATAGAATACTGTATTAAATATATTGGATTTGCATCAAATTTACTTAAGAATGTCTATTTTCATGTCCTTGAACACTAACATAAGCATCCACTCACCCCATCCCAGCACTCAGGCATGGCTGCTCAGTGTGTACGCTGAGAGGAAGAGGACACTGGAGAAGAGGGTCCTGTCTTCCTGTCTCTAGTGATGGGAAATGAATGCCGCAGCCTCGATGCAATTCTGCCACTACTCCGCCTTTATATGAAAACCAGCTTGGGGGCTGGTGCTTAAGTCCCACCATTGGCTAGATGCCAGGGATGGTGGAATGTGATTGGCTGACTGAGATGGATACAGGATCTTTGTCTCAGAATCTCTCATCAGCACCAGTACATACAACAACCCTACCAAGCTATAACCATTCCTCACGGTACATCGGTTTCATTTCTCCATACACATGAAAATGTATATGTGTTCATTGGATGGATGATTATTATTTAAGTCAGTTAAATTATAGCATTAGCAGATCCCAAATAATGCGTATTAAATTATATGTGCATTATAAAATATTGCATGTTTCTAACTCTGATTAATTAAGATGAATTCAATGATCAATGATAACCTGTTCAAACAGAAATATATAAATGACAAGACTGATCACCAAGGAGGCCCAGGACCAGAAGGGGAACTTGCACACGAGATTATTTATTATAAATAATATAAATGCAGTCCCATCATTAAAAATTATCTTGCAGATGTGGTTGCGGGGGTTAGGTTTGTAACATATGAAAACCATCAACATGCATCTATGCATTGCAGCTATGCCAATAAATTCAGAAAGCTTATCAACTAATATTATATTCATATAATATTATATGCATTTTACGAAATAACTTATTTGTGAGTCCCTGCCCTGTGCAGTTGTGGGACAGGTTCCAGCAGTGTAATTGTCAATTACCTCCGCCTGCATGAACTCCTTTGAAAGGAAAACACCCACTGACACAACCTGCAAATTGCTCATTCATATACTGGCAATTTGGGAGAATATGGTAACTTTTATCTAGGCAGCAATGTCCACAACAGTATTTATTGCATAGTGACAAAGTACCCTTTTAAGTATCATCATAGTATCATCTTAAAAAGAAGGGAAGAAAGGGATAGTGAGAAAGAGATCTACTGCGTGTTTTAATATAAACTGCAACCTAGCAACAGTGCTATCTCCTTGACCTGTTCTATGCCAACTATTTACATTTTCAGCACACCTCCAATGTCGTCAGAAGCTGCAAATGTGCTCTCACCACTAGAGGGTAATGACACACAATAAAACTGCAGTCAGAGCAAGCCTGAACTCACTTAATTCTGTGTTCTAGCAGAGCCCTGTAACATTGGTACTGCTTTGTCAAACGTGCTTTTAAATATCAAGATAAAAAGAAGAATATTTTCTTATTAATGTGGATATTTCAATGATAATTGAAGCTGTGTGGGGAAAGCTGTGTTTCCTGTACCTGTAATTAAACAGGATTTAATGTGAAAAACGTTTACACAGGTCATTAATGCATAATCACATCCAGTCAAATGGTTAATATATGTAACTCTTATTAAAATGTTGTTTGGGAGTACTTTGTAAGTCTGAATTGTGTGTGTATGTGTGTGTGTTTGAGAGAGAAAGAGAGAGAGAGAGTGTGTATGTGTGTGTGTACCTTCCAGCCGCTTTCAGCCACAAACATCTCACAGTTCTCCTGTCAAACACAGATAAATATTGCATTAACCCTCAAAAAAAGAATTAGATCAACAGTGGAACAGTATAGCATAACATAGAGCTTTGGGCCTGTAGTATAGACATCTGAAAGCATCAGTCCAACAAAAGAAGGACATGTCATCTGGACACACAGTAACAGTAAAAGCCAGATATATTGAAGGGGTATTGCTGAATTTTAAAACCCAGCTGTGGGAGGTAGTTACATTTTGGATGAATGTGAAAAAGGAGAATGTGTGTTAAAGTGAAACTCTCTATGGTTAGAACCCAACTGTAAAAGGCAGTTCCATTTTGGATGAATGTGTAAAAGAGAACCTGGGTTAAAAAGAAATTTATGTTTAGAACCCAGCTGTGGGAGGTGGTTCCAATTTCAATGAAAGTGTAAAGGAGAATGTATGTTAAAGTGAAATTCAATGTAGTGAGAACCCAGCTCCATTTTGGATGCATGTGTAAATGAGAATGTGTGTTAAAATGAATCTCTACATGGTCAGAACCCAGCCATGGGAGGCGGTTCAATTTTGGATGAATTTGTAAAAGAGGATTCGTGTTAAAATGAAATTATATGTGGTTCAAACCCAGCTGTAAGATGCAGTTCACTTTTGGATGAATGTGTAAAAGACAGTGTGGGTTGAAAAGTGAAATTATTTATGTTTAGAACCCAGCTGCGGGAGCAGGTTCCAATTTCTATGAATGTGTAAACGAGAATTTGTGTTAAAGTGAAATTTTATGTGGTTAGAACTCAGCTGTGGAAGGTGGTTAAATTTTGGATTAATTTGTAAAGGAGAATGTGTGTTTAAGAGAAATTCTACATGGTTAGAACTCAGCTGTGGAAGGCGGTTCCATTTTGGATGAATGTGTAAAAGAGAATTTATGTTAAAGTAAAATTCTACATATTTAGAACCAAGCTGTGGGAGGCAGTTAAATTTTGGATTAATTTGTAAAGGAGAATGTGTGTTAAAGTGAAATACTACATGGTTAGAACCCACTTGTGGGAGGCGGTTCCATTTTGGATGAATTTGTAAAGGAGATGGTTTGTTAAAGCAAAAAGCAGTGTGTGGAGATGGTGGCACATTGGCGGTTTGGGATTTGAACAGGCAACCTTGTGATTACAGGTCAACTTCCTTACCTGCTAGGCCTTCCACTGCCCCACATTTGTAAAATTGTAGAGAATGTGTGTTTTGCATATAGATGTTAAATTTTGCATGATCCCAGCTATGGGTGTCGGTTCCATTTTGGATAAATGTGTAAAGGAGAATGTGTGCCAAAGTAAAATTCTACATGGTTAGAACCCAGCAGTGGAAGACGGTTCCATTTTTGGATGAATGTATAAAGAAGAATATGTTTTAAAGTGAATTTCTATGTTGTTAGAACCCAGCTGCTGCTCTCCCAACTGGGCTGAGTTCAGAGCAGGTCTCATAGGACTGGCGCTGTACTGGTTGTCCAGGGTTGCCTCTGTTGGAGAGGAGCATCAGGTGAAACAAATACTGCTGTCCTCCTACACCAGCAGGTGTCAGCTCTTGGCTAGAGAGACTACTGGGCAGTACAGAAAGATTGTTTGAGAGTGTTACTGTTTCACTCCATTATTATACAGAAGGTGATGTTGAAATAACATTAAATGTGTTGTAGGTACAATTAGTTTTTAATCAGAAATTAAATAGTGTTCTTAAATGTTTTTTATTATTATTATATAAACCTAAAGTGGCATGCAAAAGTCTGACCTCCCTTGCTTAAAATTTATCTTACTGTGAACAGTTCAGTGAACAAATCACCATAACAAATTAACAAAAGCTAAAAATTATTATTTCTGTTTTGTACAATTGTAGAGTAAAATGTTTTGGGGCATCCCAGTACATCTGAGTTCTCAGGTGAAATTTATTAAGGTTCCAAATGTTGATCTGTAAATTCTCTGATTCTTCTAATGGCCATGGGCTTTTTTAAGGATTTTCCTAGCATATCAAGATTTAAGTTTTTTTCTTGAGATGCTAGGAACCCCATTATTTATAAAACAGGAGGAGGCTACAAACTAAAAAAACTGAAAGCTGGCTATACTTCAAATGTATTATGTCATGCTAAAATATTAGGTGTGACAGATTACTTAAATTTTTTTACGTTTGGCCAGTGTTCACTTTTTACATTGAAAGAAAAAGTGTTTTTCTTGCTGAATGTATGGAATATGCATCTCCTGATCACTATTCACAGACATTTTCAATAAGGGCACCTAGACTTTTGCATGCTTTTGTATATCTGCAATGAATATCTGAGGCCTTGCTTTACAGAGCCCATGTTCCTACAGCAGCCTAGACCGTTGAAATTGCAGCCTGGATCCAGCATCAGCTTGTGATGGCCACCGTCACTTTGAAAACATGCTTCGAAAAGAATGAGTGAGGAAGGAACTTTCGGTTGGCAACATACTGCACCTTTAAGCTTTAGTTTGAATGAAGCAGAAAAAAAGTGGCAGCATTGTTTGGTAAGCAGAGTATCATGGTTTGTAGGTGAGCACAGATCACAGAAAACAAGCGGTTGTGCTGTTTGAGTTTGAGTGCAAAAGCACACAAAAGAAGACAAGTGAGGAACGGCGATGATTGGGGAAGAACAGGTTTGTGGGACCTGTAGTTACCGGAATGCCCCCGCTGGTCCGTTGCCGGGTGACATGGAGCCAGTGGCGTGCTATAGCATGCCAACGGCGGGGACGGAGGCCAGCCCGGGGCTGAGTGTTAATGGAGCATGCTCCATCGCCCTGGTCTTTCTGCTGCCTCACAGAAAACAAAAACACAGATGAGTTACATCAGAGCGCCCCCTGGTGGACTGAAGAGTGACATCGAGGGTAGGAAGGTATTTTGGAAGTGGAGTCTGCTGGCAGTAATGAGGAAACCTAATGAGTAATGAACAAAACCCCCACTGTGCGTTGATTAGCATGGTTATGCAACATCCGGGACAGCCTCGGCTGCTCTGATGAATGTCCATTGTAATCAAACTAATGAATTTGTGTTTTGCGTCAGTTTGAGTGAAAGGTACAGGCAGTCAGTGCCCACTCGCTCTCAGGGCCTTCAGGTGCTGCTGCTTCATGCCAATCGCTCTGCATTAGCTCACAGACTCTCAGTATTCACACAGCATTAAAAGTGTGTTAAAGCCATGTTGTGTAAGAAGCTAAGCTGGTGGAGAGTAATCCGCTTGCATACATATTTCTTCTTCTCAATATATAACCAGGACACAAAACAAATTTTTAAACTTTAAATATACACCAGGCTTCACATTTGTCATCTTTTGGCCGCAGATGGAAATATAAGTGGCCTAAATATCCCATGGAAATAGAAACAAATACGCTTATACATTATTAAATAGTGTAATAATATGTAACTTATTGTACAGCTCCTGATTATTCAAGCCATTTTCATGTCACAATGACAGCACATGGGGAAATGTATTAATACCATATTTAAAAAGTCTACAGGATTCACAGAACCAAAAAGAACCATCATGGACTTGCATGCAATGCAATAATTTGTTCGAATTGTTCCTCTAGATTTGGAAGTGGAATTGTTTGGAATACTTAATTACAGCATTCAGTCTTCTTGGGTAGGAGTCAATTACCATCAGCAAGTCAATCCAAAAAGTGTTCCAAATTGGTCAGATGGTGAGAGCATTTTTACACCCACTTAAATTCTTAAATAGGTGGTGCTGAAGGTTCTACAGCGTCTTTTAACTTAAAAATGTCAATGCCTACTAACTTCTAATTAGTGATCATGATTGACTTGTAGCTTCTCTGGCACTCTTTGGATTTACCAATACTCACAACAGTGGAAAAGTTCAAGGAGCTCAGTGAAGATTTTTCACAAGCTTTACACAAACCAGGAAGGTCAATGCAGATTTCAAGACCATATTTTTGTAAATGTTATTAGATTAATTAAGAAAGTGAGAAAGTAAAGTGATTGTCACTTTACACAGCACACGGTGTACACAGTGAAATTTGTCCTCTGTATTTAACCCATCACCCTGAGTGAGCGGTGGGCAGCCATGACAGGCGCCCGGTAGCAGTGTGTGGGGACGGTGCTTTGCTCAGTGGCACATCAGTGGCACCTTGGCGGATCGGGATTTGAATCAGCAAACTTCTGATTACAGTAGAAAAAATTTACTCTTACTGGGGGCACCCGGATGGTGTCCTGACAGAATGCATGTTTTGGATAAATGAATAAATCTGATGCGCTATAATACTGGAAATCTGGAATAAGAAATGCCTTTTGGACCATCGACCCATCATTTGTTGAAATTCTCACCAGTGGTGTGTCCTGGCCTCTCTGCTCAGGCAGAAGGGGTTTCTCCTCAGTAAACTGGTGCTCCTTCATTGCAGCCATCCTGGACAGTAACCTGCAGATTTCATACCAACACATACACAGACACCTGAGGTTAAATGGCCTCTATCATCCATATAAACCAGTCAACTATATATAGCATGGATGGCCATGTTATTGTTCTGGAGAGTCACTTACCAGACGATATTCCAGCTAGATTCAATATCAAACTTATATTTGTCCATCACCTGTACATCAAGGGATGGAACTAGCTGTCAAGCCAGAAGGTCCTGTTGTGTGGTTCTCCATAACCAAACATGGCCATGAATGATGTGTAGTAACCCCTCAGCCTATTACAACATCCCCCAGAGGAGTGAGATGGCAAGGACTGTCCCTCTGCACCCATCATCATATCGACACAGTGAAATGGGAGGATGAGGGGTGGAGGCGGTGGACAAAGGTTGCTGAAAGGGGGCAACTCTCACTTGCAACTTTAATCCCAGATAAACCCAGTACCGTTAACAAATGACCAATAAGTAAAAATGTGGCCAAAAGCCAAATAAGCCAAAATGTAGTCTGGAGTGGAGGATGTGGGTGTGGTCTGGGTCACTGAAAATATGGAAGCATGAGTCTACGAGCACACAGGGATGCGTGCAGCAGCCCCATGCAGCAGGCTAACTATGACTCATATCACGGGTATAAATTTATACAGGCAGCAACACTCGCCAGCATCATATACACACTGAATTTTATTGAAATTGCCTTACCATTAGTAGATGGTAGAAACAGTTCATTACACTTTATATTTATGTTATTAAGACACTAAAACATATATACTCCATGGAAGATGGACCACCATCCAGTAACCCTTTCCCATAGCCAATCACAAATCAGTCAATAATTTAAACAACACCCCAGTCTTTTTCTGGACAACCCTTTTGACAAGTATTTTACACTGCAGAACAAAGCCTACGTTTTCTAATCAGTGTTCAGAGTCTAAGACCAGACAAAGGTTTGATGACAAAGGTTTTTAGCATCCAGAAAAATGAGAAAATCCTGAGAAACAGATCAAACAGCAGGAGTGCTTTTCACAAGTGATATTTTATCTGCCCCCTGTTTGTTTGTTTGTTTGTTTATACTTTACTTTACTTTACTTTACTTTATTTAGCAGACACTTTTATCCAAAGCGACTTACAAGAGGAAGACACCAGAAATTCTTGTTCGATTTCTATAGAATATTGAGTTTACAAACTAAGAGCCCTGATAAGGCTCAAACTTGTCAGTGAAGAGCATGCTCAAAGATTGTTAGGTGCTAGACGAAGAAAAATTATAATGTATTTATACATTTTTGTATTGTATTTTGTATTGTATTGTATTTGTATTATAGCCCCTTTTCAACCAACACTTTCTACATGTTTTCATACATAATTGTCATTGCAATGGGGTGCATGAATGGACGTATTTGCACAACTTTGAACATACAGGGGGTTAGATACAATTTACACTTGCACCAAGACAGGATAAAATTCCATGAGCTTATGAGGACATGAGACAATAGAAAAAATGTGAAAATCCTGAGAAACAGATTATACAGCAGGAATGTTATGACACTATGTACTATGGCTGGACACAATCAGAAACCAAAAAAATGACAATACAAACTCTGGAACGAACATTTACATTTTCATTGTGTTTTCTTTATGTTCATCACCATTTACATTGGTAGATTCTCACTGAAGGCATCAAAACTATGAATGAACACATGTGGAGTTATGTACTTAACAAAAAAGGTGAAATAACTGAAAACATGTTTTATATTGTAGTTTATAAAAAGCCTCCCTCTGATTACTGCTTTTTAGACTCTTGGCATTCTCTTGATGAGCGTCAAGAGGTAGTCACCTGAAATGGTTTTCCAACAGTCTTGAAGGAGTTCCCAGAGGTGTTTAGCACTTGTTGGCCCCTTTGCCTTCACTCTGCGGTCCAGCTCACCCCAAACCATCTCGATTGGGTTCAGGTTCGGTGACTGTGGAGGCCAGGTCTCCACTTTTTGTGGAGTACATAACTCCACATGTGTTCATTCATAGTTTTGATGCTTTCAGTGAGAATCTACCAAAGTAAATGGTCATTAAAATAAAGAAAACACATTGAATGAAAAGGTGTGTCCAAACTTTTGGCCTGTACTGTATAGTAGGATGTTTCTTGTAAACTTGGTACAAGCATATCACACTAGTTTTAGAAATGTGAAGTGTTATAACTGTTCTGGAGGATTTCTAAAATGACTTGACTAAAAGTTTCCTTGCTGTCTTAAACTGATGGCTGATTTCATTTTCACATAATTTCGTGAAACTGAAATCTTCTCTAATTTAATAGCTTTCTCTGTGCTTTCTCCATGGCTACAACAGAAATCTGTGCCAGACTGCACCCCTGCTGCCGTTCTAATCACACACTCATGCCAACTGTACTCTGCAGGCCTTACATAAGACTGCTGTGAAATAAGGAATAACTGGAAGCTATATTTGTTCCAAGATGTTCCAAGACTTCCCAGTTTTTGGCAGGAAATGTAGGCTGTTACCTCTGGTTAAGACACCTCCCCCCTCCTTATAAAATGCATTTTCAATCATATTTTACTTGTGGAAGCCAACATTTTAAATATCTGTCTATCTAATTGTGCTGAACTGTGTCCTGTATACCTCTGTTCTAATTTATCTCTGCTCTTTATGCTTTTTTTCTGGGACACAGTTAATACCAAGAGCCTGTTGCTATGACAACCTCCAGCAGGCCTAGCTGGGATCTGGGATTTGGTTTACCTTTCACCCCTTAATTTTATCACTGCATTTACTCCTTCCCAACCTTTCCATCAGGTAACTCCATCTGTCCCATCCCATATATGAAGAGCAAACTCTAAACATCTCATCCATTCCAAAGTTGGGACTCATTGGGCAATAAATAGAGGGGGCACAGGGGAAAGAACTCTGAATTAAAATAGGTCATTGTGAAACATTTACATTTACAGCATTTACAGCATTTACCAGATGCCCAGAGTATCATTCTTGTTCAGGAACACAATGATAGTAAGTGGGATTTGAACCTGGGTCTTCTGGTTCACAGGCGAGTGTGTTACCCTCTAGGCTACTACCACCCATACAGGTCAGCATTGGTATTCAACAAAAAGACAGCAATCCGTGACAGAAATGAGGGGTTGCCGCTGATGTATACTGTTGGAAATCAGATGTGCTATGAAGGTGTGAAATGTATCACTTACTATAGCATAGTGAGAGATACACCATAAATTTAGAATAAGGTGATGGCTGCCTGAACACCCAGATTAACTTTGTACAGTAAACATGTGAATGAGGTTTAGAGATTCTGGGCAGCAGAATGAAGGCCATTCTCTCTGACAGGAAATCCATAGAACCTTGCATGCTGGGAAAGGGAGAGTGTCTGACCCCATATACAAAAAACAATCAATTTTTGGAAAAAAAAAAAGGGGGGCCAGGATGGAGATTCTGCAAGAGTTTCTCGCTGTATTTGAATGTGAATTATTTTTTACATAAGCCGGTCATTTTGAGCTACTGGGAAAGTGTTTGTTCTGTAGATGTATTTTCCAGTATTATTTTCTATATTTGTTTAGTCACAGGCAGTCCTTGGGGCCCTTACTCCTGGATAAGGGGGTCTGATAAATGTTGTAAATAGTTCAGATGGACAGATATCTGGAGCATTTAAAACATGCTACAGAACGTCCAACAGGGAAATGTCTCAAAAGAACATGTTGATCAATGTGATTCATGCAGACGCCCTTAGAGACACACTGGAACATAAACCAGACACACAAAGAGAGATTTCCAGATTCCAATTGCCAGTACGGACATATTTATGGATTTCCCACATTAGTCTGCATGACTGTTTCCTTTCCCAGTGTGGGTCCACTTCACACTTTCTGACCAAGGGAAGGATCTCGTCACTGGGCAATGGCATGTGCCCATGGCTCAACCTGCCCCCTGCGGAATCTGCCTCACCCATCCTCCTGTCAGCATGGTCCCAGCAAAATGGGCCTCAGCCAGAAAGCCAGAAGGTAGGAAGGTATGTGGCCGCCTGCAGCAGTGATGAAAGGACTACTGACTTAACCCTTTCCTGTTCAGACAGACAGCACTGTATCTTCATCAAAGATCTCTGGACTTTATAAGAACTCCATGCGCTCATGGAAAAAGTAATAGCTAGCTGTAACTTACAACCAAGTCCTTGTATTCAGCACTAGTATCATCAAAGTGCTTTAAATTGAGGGTGAAGGGAGGTGAGTTTTGTGTCATTTATCATCAACAAGCTGTAAAGGTCAAATTCACGTCCACATTGAAACTGGTAGAACTTGACCTCAGACAAAAAAAAAAAACATAACGCTGTCTGAAGCATAACGTCCAATGCTGATATGCTAATCTAAAATCATTAGAAAGAGTGAAACCTTAGTGGAAGCGAAGCTGTGCAGGTGGCAACTAAAGCGGCAGTATGATGGGTATGATGGTGTCTCAGGACAATGATGCAGAGCCATGCATCCAGTGGCTCATGGGATTAAAGAACCAAACCATTCAGTCCCTGGCCATTGGCTTGTAACAATTAGACATTGACTGGCACAGAAAATGTGGGCTAGAAAGAAAACCCCAGTGCCACTAGTGACTCGTGGGCTTACAGTAGATGGACAATGGATGAAAATATGGTCTGAATACCAAAAAAAGATGAAGAAGGGTCTAAAGGGTTTTACAGTTTGGAAGGGCGCTACGTACATTGACTGCAGCAGACTCTGAGGAATGGAGCAGCTACCCTTTGACGGGAAGTTCCAAAATAATCCAGGCCCCATCTAGCAGTACAAAATAAGAAATTGACGTTGGGTTGAACACAAGAATGAGGTCTTCTTTGAGGAAGCGTTCATTTGTTAAAGAGCTAGAGAACAAAGAATCAACCTGTTTTTTTGCGTTTGTGCTGAGTTTTGGCCACTAATTCCTTTCTCCTTAATCCATAAAAGGATCCTGTCAACCGACACCTCCCTGTCTGAGCAGCAGCCAACAGTTACAGGCACGCAAACACACAGAAGGGTGCTAGAACCCCGCTGTCAAATTCATGGATCTCTAATTCACATCAGATATGATGGGATACGTTAATAGTGACTAAAGAACAGCAGGCATGCAGTTAGTTGTTAAGAGGCACAATCAAATGAAATCTCATGAAATGGCAATCGCAATTTTTTTTGGACTATAGCCCCCTTGCTTCATGTTTCTGAACTGTTACTGCGTCATCTTGCACATTTTACTGTGTTAATAAATTTCCTCCTGTCAGCCCTGCAGCAGCTCTGCGACAACCACCAAGGGTGTGTTTGTCTGTGGAGGGAGGACCTGAGTAACAAGTCCCCATCCAAAACAACCGCAAGCCCACCCCATTCCAGCCACCAACTCCCTGATTGATGGCCCCATATCTGTTGTGCTCTGACAAGGAAAGGGGAGCAGGCTTACCTGTCTTCTTCTGGTGGACTTCACGCTGGTGCTGGTGCTCCTTCTGCTGCTGCTGCCTCTCTCTCTGACTCACCACCCACTTGTGTGTGATAGAGAACGATGTCTGCCCAATGAGGTCTGCACTATCTCTCTTTCTCCCTCCCTCCCCTTAGTCATAAACAGAGAGCACGTGTTAGAGGGGGTGATGCAGCATGAGAATTGAGCTGCACCAAAAGATCAGACGGTGAGGGAAGGGCAGCCAGGACAAAAGTTACCAAAACATTTATGACATGCTAGTATTACATATATTGATGCATATGAGCATCTAACCTGAACAACGACAGTACTGTAAGCAGTAGACTGCAGCCCCACATAAAACTGCCCCAAAATATTTAAATAAAAAATTGTTTCAACAATATATCTTATTTAGGGGGCAGTGGTGGCTTAGCAGTTAAGGAAGAGGCCCCGTAATCAGAAGTTTGCTGGTTCAAATCCTGATCCGCCAAGGTGCCACTGAGGTGCCACTGAGCAAAGCACCATCCCCACACACTGCTCCCCAGGTGCCTGTTATGGCTGCCCACTGGTCACCAAGGGTGATGGGTTAAATGCAGATGACAAATTTCACTGTGTGCACCGTGTGTTGCTGTGTATCACATGTGACAATTACTTCACTTTATACTTTATTATTTATTCTTATGAATGCCCAATCTGGCAACACCAATCTGGATAACATCAGATTAAAGCCACATTTGTGCTGACCGTGTAGCAGTGGTATGTTCCCTCCCACCTGTGACATCCAACTCCTGACAGAAGACGTAAAGCCCATTGTGTGGCCGGAGCTTTAAAGATGAGGCGCAGATCACAAGGATTAGTCATTTTCATTACACACACCCACACAAAGGCAGTGTGGCAGGCGCATGCACACACACACACACACACACACACACACGCACACACACACACACAGTGATATTTGGGAAACTGAGCCTCTGCACCCTTCCACAGACATTTTCACTGATGTACAAGCACAGCATCTTTCCTTAGGCCATTATATGTGTCTTTATATGTGTCTGGACTGTCTTCAGCCTGCTTCTGCTGCTACTTAGCACCAAAGATACATTAGTGTCATGAAATGGAAGGCAAGCACACAGACACAAGGGTAACTGGGTAACTGGATATTCACTGTTAAAAAACACAGGAAGAAGATGGAGCCAGAAATCAACTATTCTGCACAGACCACACAGAGTTGGAATAATATTGATTTTCATGAGTCTATAAGGCCTTTTGAGGTGAAAATGGATTCCTGCCCCAGTGTTAGACAGAACCCAATGGTCCGTATTCAAAAGCTTCTTCTCAAGAAAGCTGGTGTAAGATGAACATGATTACAATAACATGAAGGGGAATTTGCTCTGTCCAGGTACTTCAGAGTCAAATCAGCTACAAAAGAACCACGTTTATCATGCACCCCATCCACAATCATCTTGATGTGAAGATTCGAAAAGACCATGAGAGACCATTAGATGTAGTCATGGATAACTATCATCATCACTGTCATGTGACAATACAATAATTTAGCCTGTATCAGCCTCCTTTTAGTGGCTTCCATGGCCCATGAGATTATGTGAGTTAATGTGTTCCTGTGCATCAATGCTGCTTCTACTTCCATCTCCTTTTCTTTGCTCCCACATTCTTTTTGTCCTTGTTCCTCTGCCAAGTCGTCCCACAGCTCTCCAGACTGCTGAGGCTCTGTTTCTACGACCTTCCTGTAGTCTTTATTTACATCTGTGAGACAGAGTAGAACAAAGCCTTGTGTGCCAACGGTCCTTCAAGGTACTATAGGACATAACATTAGCCTGAGTTTGGTCCAGGTTCTTCTGCACAATGTATGCCAATTACACAGCACAAGGGTAGCATATATTTTACATGGAAAATATCAGGAGCCCAAGGGTAATGATTTATAGAGAAGGATTGGTGGAAATCATTGTGGTTGGGCAGCAGAGGAGGGAAGAACAGAGAACAATAGTTTATAGGAAAAGGCTAAAAAAAAAAACCCTGGGTGCAGTTTAACAGAGAGAACTGTTGAATTATCCTGTAGATCATACACTGAAAAGAATTGATTTCTTTAACCAATAGCCCTGTTTTTCCTTCATGATGTTTGTAATATGAAACCTGACTCATGGCATGTGTCTGTGTGTCTCCCAGGATATCGTTCCATGACAACATTTCACTAGTGAGAGGGTACAAGTGGATGCTCTACAGCAGTAAAAAAAAATACAGCCATTGGGAGTTGGATGAATAAATAGGCCAGACACCTTCTATGGAGTTGAGGAGGAGAGCCAATATTGAAGTGGCAGGTTGTGAAGGATGGCAGAGTACAGAAGATAAATGTTGGGTTATCTCTGCATTGAGTTGGTGGGTGTGACAATTTCAGACAACACATTCCCCAATGCTTTCATCATCAGCCATAATTCAAGATAATTCAACAGAACTTTGCTTTGTGTGGAGAAAAACAACAGACTGACAAAGCTTGGAACTTGAAATCCATTCCTTTTATTAATGTTCCTTTCAGAGCATAAGTGACCAGTGGGAAAGATACAACCATCAACACTAATGGCAAACATTCCTGTTTCCTTGAGTGAGTCAGTTTGCACATTCAAAGTAGCAAAATGATGGTTTATTGGTCTATAAACTAAATATTTCCCTAAACAGGCAGGCATGCCAGACATTAGGGCATTAAACTGGAATGGTGTTAGACAAACAGGAAAATTTTAGGCCAAGTAAAGTGAATCAACACAACGGGCATGTCCAAAACATCCATATATAGTGCTATATAGTGTATGCTAATTATACCTTAAACTCTATGATATGGACTAAGGGGTAGTAGTAGTGTAGTGGGTAACACACTCGTCTATGAAACAGAAGTTCCAGGTTCAAACCCCTTACTACTATTGTGTCCCTGAGCAAGACTCTTAACCCTGAGTGTGTCCAGGGTGACTGTCCCTGTAACTACTGATTGTAAATCGCTCTGTAGAATGGCGTCTGATAAATGCCATAACTGTAAATGTAAATGATTATGTAGCAATTAAGTGGGTGTTTCTGACACAACACAAATAACCAAAACAAGACGTTAGTGTCCAACTAACATCTATAAGAAAAGGTGACACCCGCTAGTGGCAGGGTGGGGACATGACAGACACACACTGGCACGTATAGGGGCATCATTTTGAAGCCTTGTCTATTAACAGAATAGGTACAGAGGAGCCCAATTCTCCTTTGGTAAGTAGGTACCTGGCAGCATTGCCTGCTCAATATGTAGCTGTTAAGTACATGTGGCAAGTGTGGGTTTAAATAATCCAAAATGAGGAAGAAGCGAGCATGAGAACTGTCAATCATCACTCTTTTTATTAAATGAGTCATGGGGAAGTTGTGGCCTAGTGGGTAAGGAAGCGGACCTGTAATCAGAAGGTTGCCGGTTTGAATCCTGTGCTGCTGAGGTGCAACTGAGAAAAGCACTGTCCCCACACTCTGCTCCCTGGGTGCCTTTCGTGGCTGCCCATTGCTCAATAAGGTGATGGGTTAAATGCAAAATAAACATTTTGGTGTGTGCACCGTGTACTGTGCTTCACAATCACTTCACTTTCATTTATGAAAACATCATTAAAAATCTGTTCTCTGAATGACACCAATAGTAGCAACTAGCTACTGTTATCTATTTATTGCCATCCTTTACAGCACCTTGAGAAGGGCTCATAGAAACTAATTCAGCTGCAAACACTGCTCATCATCATCTTATTAGAGTGTCTGAGCAGCAAAATTATTTTTAAACCCTAGGTTGGGAGATTGGTGTGTATTTATTTATATTCATAGCATCTGCTGTACTGATTTTGAACCTGAATCTAAAAATAATAAGATGCATTATCATTCTCAGTTGAAAACCTGAAAATGTGGTACGTGGTTTCTCTGAAAAATTTGTCAATGAAATTTCCAAAAAAAGGATTTGTGTGGTGTTGTTTTTCTCTCTACTATCAAAGTGCCATAAAACAGGCATAGAATGGCAAGCAGAGTCTGTCTGTAACATCAGGGCACTGTCCAACCACAGAGAGAGGTGTTGCACTAGACCTGAGGTTCATTATAATGATACATAACTTGTGCATTTTACACAAGTAATGCACTTTCAAAGGAACAGAATAGAGCAGCACTTTTTGGAAGGCGTGTGTATATTAATTGCAAAGGTACATAAATAGCTTGTGCTGACATACGAGCTGAAGGAAAGCAGGAATACAGGAAAGGCTTGTGTTCATTCCTGGCCCCCATCCACAGATTTAGCTTTTGTTGTTTATAATCTTCTGGCTGCACACCAACTCGCTCTCGCTGCTGCAGCGCACAACCAGAGCAGATCAAATCACCATCAAGACATTAAAGCAGGGGTCTTAGCATGCGTATGAGACAGAGGACAAGTATGACTGTCCATATATTTAAAACTGCGGCTCATGGGGACCCAGGCCAGCAGGATACAGACGCTTTAACTGGTGCATTAACAATCTGTGAGTGACTTGAACGTATTAATATGCACATAAATTCAGTCACTTCTGAGTATAGTCATTTAGAGCCAAGTCTCACTTTAATTGTGACTCTGGAGCAAAACAGTTTACCACTTCCTTTGCACAGACTTGCTAAAAATGTTTCCACATGTGCTATTGTTCAAAGAAATATTTGTGAGCACTGGAGCCAGTTTAATGAACTGACCCAAATTAAAAGACAGACTGGCCATCACAAGCAGGAGTAAACAAACTGAACGCTCATTTGTACAGCGCTCGATGACACTCGCCCCTCACAGGGTCAATGACATCAATCCCTTCCATCCTCAAAAGATCAGTCGTCCATTCACTGGACCCATATTCACAGATCAGTGAGCAGCCAGGGCTCTGCTGCACACACAGAAGCACACTCTGTGCTTTACAATACACCAACTGAAAGTGGGCAAGGAAAAAAGCCCTCGTGCGGCAGCGGCCTGAAGTAAATTTGGGTTTGGCAGAACCTCAACTGCCATGACTTCAACCTGGAGCATCAGGATAGCCCTGTTGCTCAGATCATCTGGTGTTTAGTTTGAAGACTGTATTGGGATTTAATTTTAGTAAAAGCTGCAATTCAGTGGATTTGCTACATTACTATCGCTAAAAGGTGTTTTAGAGCCTTTCAATTTCACCAAGTTTTCATCTAATTAAGAAATGACTTAATGGCGATGGAAAGAAATGTTCAGGTGCCTTTATAGATGTTCTATTGATGCTCTGCATTGGTGCACTGTAATGCCGCAATGGTGAAGGCAGTTTACACTGGACACATGGCCTTCAGAATTGAAACAAAAATGAAAATGTTTTATTTTCAGTATTCAGCATTCACTAGCTGCCTGGAAGGATATTGTTCTGTGTAGCACAAAACACAACAGATTGTCACTTTTTTTCCCAAAAATATTTTTAGTATAAATTTTAGAATGTTTCTAAATATCATTATGTACAGGAGGAGGAAAAAAAAAAAAAACAGGCAAATTGACTGCATCAGAAATAACATGTCTCATGAACCCACTCTTCATTCTTGCAGTTCGTTGATCTTCCTCTTGCGGTAGTTGGTGACTAGGCTGGAGGCTGTTAGGTGTCCTGCCTTCCCCCTCTCCCACTGCTGGAATGAATTCAGCCCACTCTGCCCTTCCCTGAACAACGTCCTCTCCAGGAAGTCCAACCTCTCCACCAGTGCTGAAGTGTCCTCATTGTATGCATTCTGGGAGGAGTCCATGGTGCGACGAAAACGCCCAATGTAGGTCTGAAAGAGAACACAACACACATTAGGAGCTGTGAAACGAGTAGTTTATACAGTAGTTTGTAAATGCAGGTTTATACAGTATATACAGTAGTTTGTAAATGCAGGTTTATCGGTTTGTGAATAAATGTAACTGAACTGACATTGTGCATCACATACATTTATTTTTGAGTCGAGAAATGCATTTGTGAATGTTGTTACATTTATTTCTAAGTCATAAAATATATTTGTGAATATTTGTGATACATCTGTTGTTGAATCAAGAAACATGATGTGATACTTATTTGTGAATTTTCAATCTAAACTCTCTATACTGCCCATCACGGAGGTCAATGAGAAAATAAAGATTGCAATGATAGAGTTCAGTGTCCCAACAAGCAGAGTTCTTCAGTAAACTTGGTTAACTTAATGTTAGTTGCAAATATTTAGACTTCAAAACATTATGAATGACTTAAAACCCTCAGCAGATATTCAGATTTTTTGTTTGCTGTTACCATAGACCTGCCAACACAATATGAATTGCTTTCAAAGATTAGTTTTTATTTACATGTAACCATACACTCATCAAGAGTGTCTTAAAACAAGAGCATCTTTTAAACAAAATATATCCTTGCCATGGCTCTCGTTTTTATATATATATATATATATATATATATATATATATATATATATATATATATATATATATATATATATATATATATATATATATATATATATATCTCGTTTATATATATAAAATGAAATAAGAAAATACTATTAAACAAAGTGTAAAGGCCTTAAATAAATTATAAATTGGTATGTAGTGGAAACACTAACATATTGCCAACATCCACTTAAATAAAAAATAATATTAACTTTACACGGCCTGGTCTAGCCAATAGCATTATATCACCTACTAGGGAGGTGGGCATAAAGATACCCACCTCCCTAGGGCCCATCTAATTGGTCAAATTTGGACACACAAATGCTTGGCACATAAATTAATGCTGCGTCCAAAATCGCATACTACATGGAGGAGACGCAGGAATCCCACACTTTCTACCTCCGAGAGTGGCTGGTCACTCCATGCAATGTACTCGATAATTGCCTGTGTTATTTTCAAAGCACATGGATTGTCTCTGGACATTTTCTCTCGTCTTGCAAGAGTTTGCAGCAGCGGGCACACGGCGCCTGTGATTAACCCCTTGCACGCCGCTCAAACACAGACATTTCTCAGACCGTGGTATCGGCGGACTTTTAACGGGTATGAGTACTTAAGAAAATGTGGTATCGTATCGGTGCATCCCTACTATGAATTTGGACATACTACTGGCCTCGCATACTATACAATATATTGTGTAGCGGCGGAGCCCGGCCAATGAATTGGGACCAGCATGCCTTGCGGGTGTGAAATGCGCCGACGGGACGGGTGTGCCCGGGGACTGCAAAAAGTTAACCATGTTACGGGTAAATGTGTTCGGTTGGGGCTCAGAATGTGTGTGTTATGGGGATTTAATGTAGCGTGTGCAAGGGGAGAAACTTTACACCGTCATGTAGTTGTGTAGGTCTGACCTCGCGGCGATGGCTTGTCACAATAGTATGTAGTATGAGATTTTGGACGCAGCATAAATAACATTTGTCGCAAATCTTTGCAATACAGATATCGCGTATACTAATATTGCGATATCGGTAATTTTTTTAGATATCGTGCAGCCCTATTAAGGTGTATTTCTAAAGACATGAACTGTACCTTAATTCAACCCAGATAAGTGATTAATCCAGTTTTGAGTTTCTACCATGCAAAAATATAAGGACCTGAAGAACATTTTAACTATTATCAATGATATTTAGTAATGAAGAAATACATTCATGTTGTTCCATTTGCAATCATGTATCTGTGTTCAATGTCCAATAAACAACCACCAATAGATATTTACATTTACAGCATTTATAAGACGCCCTTATCCAGAGCGACTTACAATCAGTAGATACAGGGACAGTCCCCCCTGAGCAAGACACTTAGGGTAAAGTGTCTTGCTCAGGGACACAATGGTAGTAAGCGGGATTTGAACCTGGGTCTTCTGGTGCATAGATGAGTGTGTTACCCACTAGGCTACTACCACCCTAGATATAGCTGAATGATGGCGAGCATATTTCTCAGACTGCACAAATAAAAATTGGCTTGAAAATACATTGCATATACAGCAAGTACTTATAACTGGAAATTAAACAAATCAAAAATCAAATCATGCATTACGTATTATTGTACTATCATTATCTTCTATCAACTGCCAACCAAAGAAAGGACAGAGTGCCACAGTGGTTTCACAGAAATGTTAAACCTGGGACCTGGAAAGCTCCTTTGGAAATCTTTCGTGCCAGTATTTACTTCGTAAGTAGATGCATCACATAAGTCTGGACAATTTAGAAGAGGCTGTTTGGAAAGTTCCTGATTCCACTCGCCGTCTGCATGGGCAGGTGGCTCCCTCTACTGCTAAAGCAGAAACATTATGAATTGGAGACTTGCCAAACCCCCATAACTCTGATGAGCAACAGACAGGAATTCCTTTTTCATTCTTACCCTCTGACAAAAATTAGTCCAATACAGAATTAAGAAAGAAGTAATTATATTTAATAAAAAAAAATTAAGAGAGTATTTTCATAGTGCATATCCTTTTGGGTTTTTAAAGGTTCTTTAGCCAGGGACTGAATAGAATGTCATATGTCAAGCAGCTCAGAGTCAACAGGGATGCAGCAACAAGGCAGAATGTGAGACTAGACTAATTACAGAGATATATTGACCAACTGATTTATGTCCTTTTGACAATCTGCATCAGCTCACTTCCATTCTGTCTTTGGTGCTTGAGAGAAAAACCCAAAAAATTGCAATTACTTTTAATTGTGCATTAGCATTTTTAAACTAATTGTTCAGTAATTTGTTACAAATACAATTATTATAAAAATACAAATCCTATTATCTAAATATTGGAAATAGCCACTGAAAATTCCATATTTGCTGACCTCAACCCTAACTTTTGTTACCGTTCGTTCTATAGAACCAAAAGGCAAAAAGCACTGTTCCTGCCTAAGAACAGGCTTTGAAAGAAATTGTAATCTTACCTTGCAATAAAATAACAGAAAAATGGTCTGAGGTACACAGCCGTGAATTGGAGAGTTGCTGTGAATGCTGAGTTGGTCTCCGCATTCTGAGTTGTCTCTGAATTCTCCAGATGTAAATCCAATACAAAATCTTTGGAATGACTAGTTCAGAATGAAGCTTTCTAAAGATGTCTGGCTCATTTAAAGTAGGATATCATTTGAGTGAACTAGAATAATTGGAAATGGTTGATAAGGAACTGTTTCAACAGGTGATTGTTTTATCATTACAACTTCAAGTGAATAACTGGCTATGCTTTTACACAAAGGTTTCTGACTTCAGTAAAGCAAAATAAAGCATGTTACTTAATTGATGTTTATCAGTTTCCTCATGAAGAATTCTCTAAATAAAAAGAACTAAGATTGCTAGAAATGTACAGTGTGACACCCACCTGCAGGATGGCCTGTGCAATCTCAGGGTTTTCTGGGCTGTCGAAGTGTAGCAGCTGAGAGCCCAGGCCATAGAAGTACGGCCCCATTTTGTGGAGGTCAACAACATTTGGGTCGGCACCAAACACTGTCCTCCAACCTTCGCGGTACATCTTAGGCAGGTCCACTGACAGAACTCTTCGCTTCCGCTCATAAAGGCCTTTTGCCAGCCACAAGGGCATCTCCATCTTGGTGCCCTAATAAACACCCAGTCAAAACAAGACCACTAAACACCAGGCCAAAGCATTCACATTCGGTTTGGACAGATGGCAACACACCTCAAAATGGAATAGAGAAAAGAATACTATGAATTTTATTAATACATTTTCAAAAATAGTAATCAAATTATGCATTACAGTTTATATTGATTGATTCTACCATTTGCTTACCATTACTGGTGGTAATAGTCTAGTGGGTAACATTTTAGTAACCAGAAGTCCCAGGTTTAAACCCCACTTACTACCTCTGTGTCCCTGAGCAAGACACCAGGGGGAATGTCCCTGTGACTGCTGATTGCAAGTCGCTCTGGATAAGGTTGTCAGGTAAATGCCATTAAATTATTAATTTACATTTATTCGCATTTTTGTTACAAACTACACTATTGCACTATAAACAGGTATGTGTGTGAAGGTGGGGCAGTTATTATGTTATCCGGTATTGATGAAGACAGGTTTAAAATTGACACATAAATTGTTGATTTTAAGATTATATTAATTAGCAATGGATCTGCATTATTAGTGATCATGCTACCCGATACAATGACATCAGCAGCTTTATTATTTTATACATTACCACCATACTTGCAAACGCATTCATGTGCAAAAGTAATGAAATAGTCTCTTCTTGAACGATAACGAAGCATTTAGAACAGCCCAATAATCCTGATTAAAAAGTTAAAGTGTTAATAACGTTGATGTTGACGTTATTAACTCTCTAACTCTGTAAACTAATAAATGATCTATCCTAGTCTTCAGATGGAGAACAGTCCCTTTCTCTACACACATCATGTCACTGTTTTTAATAAACATAAGGACATTCTGGAATAACGCGCTAGCATTAGTTAATATTTGGGGGTTGTTTTCACTGGATTGTACTTTTGCACAGTATATAAAACGAACTGAGAGCCTTCCGTCTTACGCCTGAAAAAACGCGTTCACGACGGGGATATGCAGAATTTTGAAAGTATTCGTACAACAGGAAAACGATTCTAAGGCATAAAAATCCTCGTGAGTTTTGAAAGCGAAGTATTTCAGGGAGCAGAAGACATACCTCCAGTATGTCCGGCGTCTCGCTGGACTTCTCCAGGAAACCCAGACGAGGAAACGCGTTCTCCGTCCGACACGGCAGACGCTGGTGCGACAGCAAAATGTCGTCCAGAGAGAAAAAGTTTTCTTCCAGTCCAACTCCAGGAGGTACCGGCATGTACGACTGTGTATCCATGACACAGTTACAGTCTCCGAACCTTTATCTGAACCTGTACACAAAACGTTTCCTTATTTCGCCAAAAGAGAACCACCGATTTACGTTTAGCGCGCCGTTTCAAAGTCAGACCCAACCAATCGTTCACTGAGCGCCGACGCCGAGCTCTTGCATCATCGGAACGAACAGTTCAACATATTTTTTCATTATAGGCTTGCCTAGAACTGACTAAAACTGCGAACCATGATCGAAGAAAAATATAAAAATACAAAAAGAGGAAAGAAATAGTTTATCTTAAAAATCAATGTTTCTACGCATGTTTGCTTTTGTCGGAAATTGGCTATTTTATAAAAATAATTAAACATATTCTGAAATCCACATTTATTATTATTATTCATATTTATTTATTGAAAATGTGCAAAGCGTAGCCATTCAAGCTCCTGCCAGTTGCTCCAGTCATAATGGATAATTTTCAAACCCGCACACATAAAGAAGGATACGTCACAAGTGCCCGCCCACATCCAATACATTATGAATTTTCCAACCCGCACACATTAAGACGGATACGTCACAAGCGCTCGCCCAAATCCAATACATTATGAATTCGAAAAAGTAATTTATCACAAAAATCTTGGTTTGTACCCCCATTTTAATTACAGAAGCATTTGAGTTTTAAGTAAGTGTTTTAAGTGAAGTGATTGTCACATGTGATACACAGCAGCACAGCACACAGTGCACACAGTGAAATTTGTCCTCTGCATTTATTCCATCACCCTGAGTGAGCAGTTGGCAGCCATGACAGGCGCGTGGGGACGGTGCTTTGCTCAGTGGCACCTCAGTGGCACCTTGGCGGATCAGGGTTCGTACCGGCAACCTCCTGATTACGGGGCCGCTTCCTTAACCACAAGGCCACCACTGCCCCTGTCAAGGGGAAGCTCAGCAGCAGATAAAAACATTCAAGGTCAGCTTTAATCTGTCTCACATTAATAGGTTACAATCAATAACATTTGATTGTATAACATTTGTGTATTTCTGCTTGATATAAAGTTAATTTACAAGTGTTGTAATGTTACCTAATCATCTTGAAAGAGAAGTGATTGTCATTGTGATACACAGCACACAGAGCACACAATGAAATGTGCCCTATACTTTTAACCCATCACCCTTGGTAAGCAGTGGGCAACCATGAAAGGCATTATGGGACCACTTCCTTAACCACCACTGTCCCTTAAGTTAACAATAACGTTAGCTGTAATTGCCTTGGCAAAAAAAATCCTGAAACAATTAATCAACAATATATGTCTTGATTTAGATCATGGTAAAAACATGAAATTGTTTGTCATAAAATACTACTATACGTGCACAAACAACAGGTTGGAATGACTGATGCAACATATCTTAACTTATCCTGCTGGTTACATTATTGTGTTTCCATACAACTACAGTGCATTGATTCTGCATTTTCAAAATAAATTTGCAAAAGAATTGTGTTTTACAGAATCCAAAACAATTCCCATTCAAACAGAACTGGATGGAGAGTTCATATGTCAGTTATTTTTCTCTGTACGTTTGCCACAAAAAGCATGCTTTATCCTGACAAATTGCAGGCCACATGGTACTAGAAGACCTTCCCCCTGGCTTCTGCATGACCAGCTCCTCACTTACTCAGATTTGTAGAGCGCATTCTGCCATGATCTCATGGATGATCTGAGTGTAAGAGAATGTTTGGATGCCATAGCCATCTTTAGCTGCTCTACTGCTGTAATTGCTGAACAACATGATGATTTCAGGTTAATGTGCATTCAGATTCCCTGTCAAGGGGAAGCTCAGCAGCAGATAACAACATTCAAGTTCAGCTCACATTAATAGGTTACAATCAATAAATGTTAATAAATGCAATGCTATTCTGTCAGGGGGGCCTCCATAAAGAGGAGAGCCGTTGATTTAAATAATAAGGGCTTTTATTTACAGTGTTCAGTATTAACTGATCTTTCACTAGTTAGAGTGTTGTGGATGCTTAGAGTTGAGTGTGTATTTTCCCTTTCAATCATAGTTCAAGTATGGTTCAAGTGCAGACCTGCACTAAAAAAATAAAAGTCCTTAGAATTTACTTGATTTGAATGTGTACTTTGGTCCCACATGATCAGAATATGACCAACTGATATAGACGTTCACCCTATTCTCAATTAATTGTTAATCATCGAAGCAAACAATTTCATATATTTAAGATTGTTTAAAAAAACATGTTGTCAACTTAATATTTACCATTTGCTGTAATACCAATTCATTGTGTAATGTTAAAGTAATTATCATAAGCACAGTATGAGATTTTCAATTGTTCAACTGCTAACATCAGGTACTTTTTCAGCTATTTTATTTATTACTAGAGTTATGTTGGTTAATCTGAAATTAGCTGTACACGTGATATAGACAGTAGTTGTTTTTTTCTGTTTTCAGTTTTTTTTTCTGTTTTTGAAGTGATTGTCACTTGTGATACACAGCAGCACAGCACAGCACACGGTGCACACAGCGAAATTTGTCCTCTGCATTTAACCCATCACCCTGAGTGAGCAGTGGGCAGCCATGACCAGTTCCCGTGGAGCAGTGTGTGGGGACGGTGCTTTTGCTCATTGGCACCTCAGTGGCACCTTGGCAGATCGGGATTCGACCCGGCAACCTTCTGATTACGTGCAACCGGCAACCTTCTGATTTTTACAATCTTCTTTGTTTTGATGAGTATGCACAAACTGTAGCCTCTGTTTCCTGTTCTCATATGTGACAGGAGTGGCACTTGTTGTGATCTTCTGCTGTTGTGAAGTGAAGTGATTGTCATTGCACAGCACATGGTGCACACAGTGAAATTTGTCCTTTATGTGCAAATGTAATATCATAATATCATAAATATAAATAAATTGACCTTCAAACATTCAGAGTTGTTATATAGAGCCTTAAGAATGAAAACCTGCCATAAACAATTCCAAAACTTCAGCACCTACCTGTAACATTTACTAAATTAAACTGTGAAGGAATTGTCTGGAAAATAGAAAATACCCAGTTGCGTTGATAAAACTGCCTTGTTGATCACAGGGGTCATGGATCAGAGGCGAATGGGCAGACTGGTTTTATATGCAAGAAAGGTTATAGTGGCTGAAATAACCACTCGCTAAAACTAGTGAATGCAGAATCGCATCTCTGAATGCATCTTTGGGGCAGTGGTGGCCTAGTGGTTAAGGAAGAGGCCCCGTAATCAGAAGGCTGCCGGTTTGAATCCCAATCCACCAAGGTGCCACTGAGGCTGAGCAAAGCACCGTCCCCCCACACTGCTCCCCGGGTGCCTGTCATGGCTGCCCGCTGCTCATTCAGGGTGATGGGTTAAATGCAGAGGACAAATTTCACTGTGTGCACCATGTGCTGTGCAATGACAATCACTTCACTTCACAACATGTCAAACCAAGAGCAGCAGAAGATCACAACAAGTGCCACTCCTGTCACATATGAGAACAGGAAACAGAGGCTACTGTTTGCACATACTCATCAAAACTGGACAAAGAAGATTGTAAAATTTTCCCAGATCTGAAGAGTCTAAATTTGAAATGTGACAGGTGGGTCTGCTTTGTGGTTCAGACTGCTGCTGGTGGTGTATGGTGTGAAGGATATCTTCTTGGGACTCTTTGGCCCATTTATACAATTAAATATAGTTAAAATGTCACAGAATACCTGTGATTGTTGCTAAATATGTCCATCCCTTTCTGTTTTCATCTGCAGCAACTGTGTGATACTATTCAGTCAACATGAACCAAAATCTCCATGAAAAATGAAAACAAGGTACCTGCAAGATGTATCCAATAAAGTGTAAATATTTGCCTGGGTTATGTTATATATTTGGACACATCTGGCCTTGTAATAATGATTTTGCAACATTTTACTGCAACATTTTTACTGCTGATATCCCAACAAACTAGATGAAATGATAGTTTAATACTTCATAGCTCAATCTGCAAAATGAGTCGGATAATTCGAGCAAAGGAAAAAAAGGAAGACCAAAGGACATGTCTAGGGTTTCTTGGGGGAACCTCGCCATTTAGGGTCATTTAAATTCTGTTGCCAAATCTGTGTCTAAAAAGGCCGTTTTAAAGTGGAAAATCGCAGGTTACCTTGTATAATGGATCATCTTGTGAAAGAGAACCACATATTCACGCTTTTCAAATAAACCTGTTAGGTCATGAAGCGGCTTACCTCAGTTTGTGAACAAACAAGAATCTCAACTAGAAGAGTTGTTCGGTGTTGATCTGGCAACCACGGAGAGCGCCGGGGAGCGGCTCGACCGAAAGCCAGTCTTGGGGTTCGCGGAGCGCGGCGGGCGGACAGACAGCAACCGTCTCCACGGCTTTAGCCCGGGTCCCGCCATCCGCCGAGGGGGCGGGGAACGTGTTGCGTCCTTCGCCTGATATAATCGCCCATGTTGCGGAGGGGCACAATGGGCTGTCGCGTCTCTCACGCGCAGCTGCTCTAGTCGGACTTGACAGCCCTCGTTTGTTTTGTCGTCGTGGTCGGAGGCGGCCTGACGCGACGCGACGCGCCGCAGACGCTTTCTCCAGCGGAGTCCCCACCTAGCTTCAGATGGGGGGCAAGCAGAGCACGGCCGGGCGTCCCCGGGGAGCCTTCCCCGGCGTGTCCACGGATGACAGCGCGGTGCCGACCCCGGCCCATTTCGGTCACTACCGCCCAGGCGGCACGATGGGGCTACGCAGCCGTTCAGTGAGCTCCGTGGCCGGGATGGGCATCGATCACAGTGCCGCGGTGCCCTTCGGATTTTACAGCCCTCGCGGTACAGACTCGGACAGGGCCGGGGCGGGCTCGGGGTCCGACACAGCCCACGGGAACGGCTACCAGGAGACGGGAGGAGGGCACCACACGGACGGTATACCGCTGTATCTGGGCTCCCGGGGCTCGCTGGCGGACACCCTGCCTCTCCACATCGCGCCCCGGTGGTTCAGTGCCCACAGCGGTAAGTTTCTTCCGGCCGAGCTGGCGCAATCCGCAGAAGTTCATGTGTGCGCACCCAGGCTGGACTGAGGGAGTGTGTGTGCGCGCGCTGTTGTGTTGCCTTTTTTATTTAAATCGGGCAAATTGGTCTGAAATTGGTCAAATTTGACTGTATTAAATATAAAATGTTTTAGATGGCAACCAAAAGTAGCAACGGAGCAGAGAAAGTGATTACTTACTAACTGTATTGTGATTACTCCAAAAAATTGAATCTGCAGTAACTCAGAGCAGTCTCCACCACTTCACATCGGCCATTAATGTGCGATATTTTCATCGGTTTAATTGGAAGTCATAATTGAAACCCAACGCCATGTTTCTTTCATCCGGAAAACAGGTCAATTAGGCGTGAAAAGCGCCACCCTGGCAACCGCGCTTCAAGCTGGAATAACACCAGACTCCTGTCCCTGACCGCCACTGCTCTTATTCCTGGACGGAGAACGTCTGACGCGGCCTAGTCACAAATGGACAGATCGGCAAAGCTGGCTGAGCCTATTAGACCGTGATTAAAAACGTGATTAGGTGTGGCGGGCACCGCGCCTTCGCTCCCTGGACGCTCGTTAACAAACCCCCGCATGGGCTTCATTAGACAAGGAGTCACAGTTAGCGCGACACCTCCTTGTTTTTGTCACCCTGTGTCGCTGCCCTATGCTCTTTACGTACTGTCTTATATAGAACCATATAAAACAACATGGAAACGTCTGGCTTAAGTACTGGACTGTACCATTATTCAGTCTTGATCGTCAATAAAACAAAGAAAAACGTGGTCTGGGGAGGTATGTATAGCGTTCTCCCAGCTTTTAAATATGTGACGAAGATGGAAGATGGAATGTGAAATGGAACATAATATGAAATAATTGTGTCGGATGTTGAGTCTGAGTCCCCTGTTCTGAGGTCACATTCGATCTCTATTTGATTTATGTTTAGTTTTTATATATATCATGCCACTCTTGATTGAAGGCCACAATAATGAAATGTTTTGCTTTTTTTTGCTTCATCTTTCTCCCCCTCACTTGCCATTGGTACAGGGTTTTTGTGCATGATAGATTGATTGGAAATTGATTTCTTGCATCAATACAGTGATTTGTTTGATTTTGCATATGCTTGCCAAGATGTTGTCTTGGGCATATGTGGACCATTTCAGAGTGACAAACTATTCATGCTGAAATCTGATATTGATTCATGTAAAACAGCCAGAAATCTGAATTGAGCATTAAACCCAGCTGTCTGAATGTAGCAGTTTTAAACACCAACATTATTGTCTGCTCCCTGTTTGGATTTGGACATTTATTGAATTTGTTCTGTCTTTGTAAAGTCTTCTCACACAATATTGGCAATTGTGCTCTAATTCCAGAGAGGAGAACCCAACTTCATGCTTGCTGTTTCTACACTTATATGCTGGATAATAGCTAATATTAATTAAAATGAAAATGCATCAATTTGAAAGTGTCTGTGGATTGTCATATGTGTGCCGGGACAAAGGAGGGCCTTATTGGTTTGTGGACATTGGGGACAAAGGGACTGCAGCAAAAGGAAGATGTAGTGTCTTACTCAGAGATAAGGATTGTCAAGCAGGGATGGGAGAAGCAGAAGGTCGGCACCTTTCATACAACAGCGTGTTAAGCGGAGACACATTAATCTCTTAAGCCTGATGGTCCCAAGTCCAACAGAACAGCAGCCTAGAAGACAGTGGTTGTTTGGCCATCTTATCTGCTGATTCAGAATATGATGTAGCTGATGTGCCAGAGTGTGAGATCACATCTCATTATGTATTTAACCTGGTTAGATATTCTTGATTATTTTTTTTTTTTAGTAAGTCTGGGGTTTAAGATCTGTCCCCATCTGTCTGCATCAGTGTATTAACCGAGAGGCAGATCACCAGGTGACAGCCACCTTCTAATTAATATCTGTATTTCATTTAACAAAAGCCAGTCTCAGTAATCTGTCTGATCTGATCCCCGGCATCTCTATGGTGACTGGGGCAGTGGTGGCCTAGCGGTTGCCGGTTAGAATCCTTATCCTCCAAGGTGCCACTGAGGAGCCACTGAGCAAAGTACAGTCCCATCCCACACTGATCCCTGGGCATCTGTCCCACTGCTCACTAAGGGTGGTGTGTTAAAAGCAGAGAACATATTTAGTTGTTTGCACCATATGCTGTGCTGCAGTGTTTTACAATGACAATCACTTCACTTTCACTTACTAACTGTATTATACAGTATTATGTATTGTGCCATATACTGATCATGGCTGTGGGACTAATTATCTAATATTGTTTGCCTGTGCAAAAGCTGGCTTCACTTTTGAAATTCCACACAAAAACCCTATAGGAGAGAGGAAAAAAAGAAAGGAAGAAACCTTGGGATGGAGTGATACAGAGAGAGACCCCCTTCCAGGGTAAAGTGAGCCTGCAATTGGTGTCAGTGTCCATTTGTCCAAGAAGAGAAAAAGTCCTACAGTTGTAGTGGTGGAGTCCAAAGTGCAGTATAGAGCATCTCTCAGTAGACAGTATAGCATACTGGACAGTGCAGAGTAGGTATTATTCCAGTGTCATGGTGCACATTGCGTGTCCATTATAATTATACTGGTCCATTTGAAGATTCCTGAAGCTTTAGCTGTTACGATGGTGGTGACTGTGGTGACCCTCTGGTTTGTTTCATGCTAAGTAGTCTCGTTAGCAGTTCATTGCTAGATACTAGGATTCATCTGGTGGTCTCTTCACTGGACTCTGGGGGTGGTCTGGGCGCATGATTCATTGCCTTGTAGAGAACAAACAGAATAAACAGGCAGACGGTTGCATTTTTCAGCTGGTACAGAAATATGTGGCTATAGTAGTATTTTTGAGCAACGGTGGCCCGGTACCCTAACTAAGATGAATTTAACAAAGTCTGTGCTTTACTCAGTGACTGTTTTTCGCAGAAGGCCAGAGTAAACAGATGTGTTTTCAGTTTACATTTAAACACTGAGATTGTGTCTGTGTCCTGAACTGTGACCGGAAAGCCATTCTACAGCTGCGGAGCTCGATAGGAGAAGGGTAGCCAGTACAGTGGTGACTGTGGTGATGTGGTCGAATTTTTTGGTTCTAGATAGAATCTAGCAGTAACCTTGATGTAATAAAGGCGTCAAACATCTTTTCTGCATCATGCATACAAGAGCTTCTGTCTTGTCAGGGCTTAACAGAAGAAAGTTGGTGAGCATCCACTGTCTAATGTCTAATGGTCAATTCTCTATTCTGTTCAGCTGCTGCCTCTCATCTGGCATTGCTGATTAATACAACTGTGTGTCGTAAGCACACAGCTAATACTGTGTTTGCGAATGACGTGACCTTAAGGTAACATGTATAAGGAAAATAGCAACGAACATAGGATGGAACCTTGTGGTACACCAAACTTTACTTTACTATGTGACTATGAATCACCATTAATGTTCACAAACTGATACCGATCAGTCAAATATGATCTGAACCATACAAGGGCTATTCCCTTAATCCCAACAACATTCTCTAACCTGTCAAGGAGAATAGCATAATCAATAGTGTCAAACACTGCACTCAGCTGCACTCAGGTCAAACTCGTAATGGATTTATTTATGTGTTTATTATCTGTAGATTTTCAACGTGTAAAGAATGTCACTTTACATTAATGTACTTATTATACAATTCAGTACTTATACTACAGTAGACTGCTAGCTGGCATATTTTAATTTAGCTAGGAACTGACCATATGTCATGTTTCTTAAACTTTGTGTGCTTTGTGTGACCCGTGTGTACTGTAATAGTTTTGTCATGGACAATGTCCTGGAAAGTACTAAGAAATTATGAAAGATTGGCAATAATCTACGCAATATTTGGAAAATAATGGTTAATTACCCATATTTTCCACAATGACAACTCACTATACTCACCATATTTGTGGAGGTTATTTTGAAACAACCATGGGGAAAAAGCATGACAGGACTAAAAATGTAATTGACATAATTGACAAAATAGTAATTGACAAAGAAATAATGATTCTGTCGAACCCACATTTTCTGATGCACCGGTTGATATTATTTGTGTTATTATTATTATTATTACGTTTAATATATATAGAGCATTTAATAAACCCACTTTGCATACAGGAGAAAGAGAAGAATAATTTAACTAGTGTAAATATGACCAGTTTTACAGCCTTTTAATTAGTGCAGATGATTTCAGTTTTATAAAGATTGCTTCCTCACAGAGCCACAGGTGCAACGACTACAGTAATGTTGTTGTGTTGAGGTGCAGACCTATGAGAGTCATCTGTATTATGGTGTTAATGCTTATATAGTGTTCAAACACACACACTGCTAGTGCATCCTCTTTTCTGCAGGAACACAAATGGTCACAGGTTGTTGGCAGGTCCTTCAGGAGCTGTGTTGCTGTGTAACATCTGTGCTGGTCTGTTTGGCGGTGGTATTCAGGAATATAGGTCACTTGCTTTCTCTCAGTTTATTTCTGCGCTCACACACACACTCTCTTTTCAGCTCACCATATTGTATTGCATACACACACACTTTGGAGAGCAAAGAGAAGATGAATAGCAGCAGCCCATGTAAATGAGAAATTGTGTATAAAGGCCAGCTGAGGTCAGGCAGCATTATATACTCCTGACTGCATACACCTCGTTTCGAAGAGTTTAGCCCCTCCCCCAAACTCCTCCTCCCCCAGACCACCTGTCTACCAGGCAACCCTGCATACTGCCAGCTTAAAGTTTCAAGAGAGGAACAATAAACTATACGGCTTCCTTCTCCTCCCTCCCTCCTTCCATCACTCTACTGTTTCCATGGAAACTGCTGCTCTTTCCGGTTCCATAAAGAGTTGTCTCGAGTTGAGTCGAGTTGGAAGTGATGTCATCAAAACCATCAAAGCCATTTTTCTCAATCCTGGAGGAATCTGTTTCTCTCACATTCACACAGAATGACATCATTTATGAAATGTTTTATCTGATAAGTCTAAGAATACTGTCTGTTTGCTTCTTCCTGGAAATTATAGGACAGCTGGTGTTTATGTTTTTGGTTTAGAGCTTCTGTTATCCTACAATGCAATGTGAGCTCTCTAATATACAGTATATATCAACAGAATAAAGTCTGTATTCAATTCAAGAATTCAGTGCTTTAAAAGGTAATGTCATGTATGTTCAAATATTGTTTGACAGAAATTAAGAAAAATGCTCCACTATTTAGTCTGGATATCAAATGTGTTACAAAGAAACATTAAGCACCACTCTCTCTGACAGATTAAATGTAAGGGTCAGAGGTGTGGGTTGGCTCTGGTGAAGGAAAGTATTGCTCTCCTAAGACTGGTTGTGATTGTTGTCGTCGTCTTCCTTCGCTTATCCGGGTCCGGGTCGCAGGGGCAGAATCCCAAGTAGGGAATCCCAGACAGCCCTCTCCCCAGCCACCTCCACGAGCTCCTCCAGCAGGACCCCACGGTGTTCCCAGACCAGACTGGAGGTATAATTTCTCCAGGGTGCCCTGGGTCGACCTGGACAGGACATGCCGAAACACCTCCCCAGGGAGGCGTCCAGGAGACATCCTGACCAGCCTGAACCACCTCAACTGGCTCCTCTCGATGTGGAGGAGCAGCGGTTCTACTCTGAGTCCCTCCCGAATGTCTGAGGTCCTCACCCTATCTCTAAGGCTGCGCCCGGCCACCCTACGAAGGAAACTCATTTCGGCCGCTTGTAACTGCAATCTCGTTCTTTTGGTCATTACCCAAAGCTCATGACGCTGCCCTGATCGGCCTGTCGATCTCCTGCTCCCTTCTTCCCTCACTAATGAACAAGACCCCGAGATACTTAAACTCCTCCACTTGAGGCAGGACCTCTCTACCGACCCGGATTTGGCAAGCCACCCTTTTCCGATCGAGAACCATGGTCTCAGATTTGGAGGTGCTGATCCTCATCCCAGCCGCTTCACACTTGGCTGCGAACCTACACATGAGAGTACACATGTACTTGGCTGCTTGTTAATGTAGGGGTGTCACATCCGGGTGTTTTGGCTTATTATTTGATTGAGTATATGGGGGATACCATCACTGGAGGTCGTTTTTGTGTGTTTAGCATGTGCTTGCAAATACTTTGGGGTGTGTATTTATGTGTTTTGGTTTTCTGTGTTTATGTGTTTATTATATTGTACATTTAATTTGTATATAGTTTTGTTGAGTGTTTGTTTGATCCAGGAGGATGGGCTACCCATGGGTTACCCTGTATTAGGCCCAATGGGTAATTGAGCCAGGGCAGCTGAGACCAGAGACAACTATCTCTAATCCGTATTGGTGCAGGACCAGGTTAGATTAGCCTGCTTTATCATTGTTTTGTGTCTTTTGTATTCTCTAGTTTTTTTGTAATTTTGTGTGTCTGATTTATTTCTGTAGCATATATTTTTTCACCTCTAGTACACAGTTTTCTATATCACTTTTGGGAAATAAAGAAAAAAATCCTACCACAGTAATTAAATGTTTTTTTAATAAAATGCTCATTTGATTTGCAATTCTCGGTCACTGTGAGATGCTGAGGAGGTTAAATGAGGCAAGCATCTGCCGATTATATTTTAAACCAAAACATTTCTTGGGGAAGTGGTGGCCTAGCAGTTAAGGAAGCAGTCAACAGTGACTGTTCAGAAGGTTCACTGTTCACTGTTCAAATCTCGATCCACCAAGGTGCCACTGAAGTGCCACTGAGGTGCCACTGAACAAAGCACCATCTCCGGGCGCCTGTCCTGGCGGCACACTGCTAAGCAAGGGTGATGGGTTAAAAGCAGAGGTCATGCACAAAAATCAGCTTATTCAAAACGTTATTTTATTATCATGGTTCAAGTTCATTATGCAACTAAGCACAACTTTATTTTGTATTCCAGGTTTTGTATCCCCAATGTTTATTTCATATGTTTCAAAAGCAAACAGTAAATGTCAAAGCACTTTGTTGAACAGTGATTAAATTGAACAGTGATCCTTTCTCCCATCCACTCCATAATCACACAGTTTTTAAGTGAATAAATAAGTTTAACATGGAATTCAGAATTTAGGAAAGATTTAACCTGATTTCATATGGCCTTATTTTATGACTCAGTGACACCCATCATGTCCTTCAGTAATGTCTGATCGCAACTTAAGCATCTGTGAAAACTTGGTTAAAGAGTTAATGTAGGGTAATGATTTGTTATCTTTGATGCTCTTGCCAGCATGTTGTAATAATTATGTTCATGTGTAAGCACTTTGTTTGTAGCTTTCTATCTTTAGTAGGTTTTAGCAATAAGCATATTTTTCATTAAAATTCTGATATAGATATGCACAATTTTTCAACAAATTCTATCATTTCTGTACAATAATAGGATTTGTGCTCTTTTGAATCTATACCATTTATGTGACGGTTCTGTTGTGGAAGCAAAATACACCTCACATCATCAGAATGTAGCAGGTAAGGAGGCGGACCCGTAATCAGAAGTTTAGTTGTTCAAATCCCGAACCGCCAAGGTGCCACTGAGGTCCACTTGATTAAGGTACCGTGCCCACACACTGCTTCCCCAGCTCCTTTTGTGGCTGCCTATTGCTCACTAAGGTGATTGGTTAAATGCAGAGGAGACATTTTGTTGTGTGCACCGTTTACTGCAGTGTGTCACAATGACAATTACTTCACTTTGTTGAGACCAGGTGTCGCTGGTCTGTGGAAAGCCTGGTGACAAAAATTAACAAAATGACTAATCCCTGTACGTGACCCCCAGCTGGAAAAGCACGTCGCTAGACAGTAGTGACAGCAGCCTGGGCACCCTGGCTTCACTTGCGTCGTCTCTTGTACACAAAGGCAGGACTCCGGCCTCTGGATAGTGCAGCACCCCCAGCACTTGCGCTGCCTAGCGTCTCAGCCCTGTTTACAGCCACAAACACGCTTAATTACTCTACCCACATCTCTCACCATGGATCCCAGGGCATTTATGTGGCCAGACACCACTGCACGGTAAAATGGCTGCTCAGAAATCCTCACTGTTCTGCCATATTCAACCTGTAAAATGTAGAGTAAATCTCATCTGAAATTATATTTTACTTGTGGGATGTATACATTGTGTAAACACGATCTCACAACGATCTAATTTCTTTTGAAATAATTTCTGAATCAGAACAGGATTGAATCTCCCTGCACGTCTTGTAAAATGGTCTGAATGTTAATGTGCACGCCGTGGTAATGTTGTTGTGCTGCTGGGTGGCTGTTCAGAGGTGGTGCTGATGTTTTATAAAAAAATTATCTTTTATTGGGAAAATCCTGAAGATATGACACGTTAATACAATGTAAAGTAGTCAGTGTACAGTTTGTAAATTTGCTGTCCCTTCAAAATAACTAAAGACACAGACATTAATGTCTAAACCATTGGCAACAAAAGTGAGTTGACCCCCTAAGTGAAAATGTCCAATATTCTACAGCAGTGTTTTAACTCTCTTGGGCATGGAGTTCACTAGAGCTTCACAGGTTGCCACTGAAATCCTGCACCCTACTCTTATTATCTATGGAGACTCTCAACCTGTCTGTCTCCATCGCAAACAAGAAAGGGCTCAGAGCTTGGTGTAGACCCATCCTCTGCCTTGAAAACATTCCTACTGCAGACATCACTGCTGTCACACTGTCCTCATGTCCTGGACATCCTTCACATACTTCTCTGCCACGCTTTACTTCCTCATACAAAACCACAGCTCCTCTTTATTCACTCTGTCATGTGCTTTCTCCAAGTCCAGAAGGTCAAAGCGTAGGTCCTTCTGACCTTCTCTGTACCCCCCTGTCACCACCATCATCATCAAACATGGCATCTCGAGTGCTCTTTCCTGACATGAAACCATACTGCTGCTTACTGATCATCACCTTTATTTTTAATCTTGTTTCTACCTCTCTTTCCCATAACTTCATGCTATGGTGGATCAACTTTAACCCCCCCATAGCAACTGTAGCTGTGCGCATCGCCCTTCCTGAAAACCAGTACCAGTTCACTTATTCTCCACTCATTAGGCATCCCCTCACTTTTCAAGATTGGATTACACAATCTGGTTTAAAAACACCTCCATGCTTCCATAGGAATGTCATCTGAACCAACAGCCTTTCCATTCTTCATCTTCCTTCCTCATTTTCTTCATTCATCAGCCTCTCAAAGTTCTCTTCTATCTACATTTAGATGTATGGCATTTGTCAGACGCCCTTATCCAGAGTGACTTACAATCAGTAGATACAGGTACAGTCCCCCAGGTTAATTTTATTATCTTTCCCAGCTCTGTCCCTTTGCTTAGCCAAATGGTACAGATCCTCTTCTCCCTCCTTAGTGTCCAGCCTCTCATACAACTTACACCTGAGATTTAGCCTTCTCCACCTCTCTCTTTCAGCTCCTTGTATTCCCGTCTACTAATCTCTCACCCATCTCTTCTTCTAAATACTCTCCTGTACTTCCTCATTCCACCATTAGATGCCCTAGTCCTCTTTCATACTCTTTCAGTCCTTAGTTCATACATCATACCAAGCACTTTTCAAGCTGTCTTCCACACTACTTATGCAGTAGTTGTCCAACTACCTGGTAACTCTCCCCTGCCACCCAGTGCCTATCTCCACCACTTGATCCTTGGCTCTGACCTCATTGTCTTCCTCATTCTGAATTCCAGTCCCATCCTACACATTACCAACTTAAGATGTGGAGCTACGCACTACGCCCCTCCCACTACCATACAGTCTCCAATCCCGTTCAGGCTGATCCTTCTGCATAAGATATAATCAACCTGCATGCATATTCTATATTCTTCCTTCACAATAACATCTACCCCATTTCTCCTGCCATTAACCCCATAGTTGAAACCTCCTACAATACACCTGGCATTACTTGCTTTGCATCTTGTTTGCTGCGCACATCACATATCAAACTTCTATCATATTAACAGCTCTTTCCCTTTATCAGTGATGCTGCCCACGTTCAAAGTCCCTACTTTCACTTCAACTCTCCTACCCTTAATTTATTGTTCCATTCGTATTATGTTGACTTTTAATTCCTCACTTAGTCCTTCATGTTTGTCTCTCATAATTTTTTCTCTCTTTCCTGATCATTTACAGCTCTGTATGGTCTGTCCAATGAATTGAACTGTATGTGGTGTGAGGTGCAACAGGAAATGGTGTGGAGGGTTCACTGTCCCCATATGTGTAAGAGTAACAAAGTTTATGGGCATAGTCAATAAAGATATTCTTTGCACATCAAAAAAAACAAGTATTTCAATAGATAGTTTGTGATTTTACATTCAATAACAACAACAAGTTAAATAAATTAAATAATTAAAAGTCATATGTCTTCTGCTGTGAATGATATAAGAATGAGTGTCTGTCTTCTCTCTCCCAGGTTTCAAGTGTCCTGTCTGCTCCAAATCTGTGGCATCCAATGAGATGGAGGTACACTTCATCATGTGTCTGAGCAAGCCACGCCTC
Source organism: Denticeps clupeoides (assembly GCF_900700375.1). Lineage (NCBI taxonomy): Eukaryota > Metazoa > Chordata > Actinopteri > Clupeiformes > Denticipitidae > Denticeps > Denticeps clupeoides. Next base: position 25,020,928 of record NC_041713.1, on the reverse strand, counting down.
TCCTACAATGGTGAGGTGAAAATCAAATTCTCCTCACTTGTACCAGAGCAACACCCCACCTCGGTTCATCCTTGGTTTTATATAGGGATGCACCAAAAGGAAAATTTGATTCAGCTGCAGTTTTTGCTTGCTTCATCATAACATTTTGTTTTGTTTTTAAAAGTATTTTTTAAGTATTTTGGGACAAAAATGTTTGATGGCCAAATTCTTGATGCTCCCTAGTTACTGTGCACCCGGAATATATTCACAGTGCAAATCTTTTCCCACATTTTGTTATGTTACAGTCTTATTTCAAAATGAATTACATTTTCTAAGATTTCCCCATAATTCCCCATAATGAATACCCATAATGACAATGTGAAAATTTACTTGGTTTTGCCAAATTTATTAAGCTAAGTAGGTGATATGGGTGATATGTAATTTCATATCCCAATGAAAGGTTGGGATTATTGTTCTTCTTTCATTTAGAACTTAACAACAATTCTTTAATTAAGGATGTTGAAATATTTAATGTGAAAAATATAAACCCTTAAAAAAATCTGTATTTAAATACCAAATGTATTGCATTTCCCAGCTTTAACTGTGCCACCTGAGCTGCCAGAACAATAAATAATTTGCATTGCAATGCAAAAATGTGACCATGTCTACATGCTCCTGGCTTAGGCTCACTCTTTTCTTTGTGGTTATGTTGCCTGCGGCAGAAAACATTTGGAGACAGCTGTGAAATACCTTATTCCTTACCTCACCTCACCTGTCCTGTCCAGCTCACCGTACTTTTGCCATGTGGTCTGACAAGCATGCTGTTTTGTTGTGGGAGGAGAAATGGTCTAGTCAGACAAGGCGTATGCTAAAACAGACTATGTGTGATGCCTGGTCAGAACAGACGCTGTTCACGTGTGGTCTGTTTTAGCACAAACAAAAAAGCAGGTGTAATGCATGGTTGTGTTGCGCACATGCATGAAAATACAGGCATTAAAATGCCGGCAAATTATGGCGCATATGGCCTTTTATCTTTCCTCTACCCCCGCTCGTTTTTTATTTTTTTTTGCTCCGCCCTGTCTATGAGGTGCCAAACTCTGCTAGCATCAGATCGTTCGCTGTGCTCCACACTCAACCAAAGTTTTTTTTTAATAATCAAATGTCTCTGCAATGCGTGACACAATGAATTGATTATAAAATTCATTGCAAACTCTTTTTTAGTAATCGATTTTTATCTATTTAATTTGTTGTTGCATCCCTATATTATAGCATAAAACGTAAAAATTTATAAAAGGCTTCTGTCATGTCCTCATCTAGGGGTTGTGAGAAACCTGACAAAGGGTCGGAGAGAGGAGAGGCTGATACACTCACAAGGGTGGCACAGGCTGGTAATAGCCAAGTGCGTAACAGTCACCTATGAACCTCAAATTCCCAGGTTCAAACCCCTCTTACTACCATGGGATCCCTGTGCAAGACCTCGAGTGTCTCCAGGGGAACTATTCCTGTGACTACTGATTGTAAGTCACTCTGGATCAGGGCGTCTGATAAGTGTGTTAACGCTTTTATTTACTGTTATGCTATTTATAACAATAAACATAAACCAATCAACACTATAAACAAGCACAACTACTAACAACATGACAGTCAAAGAAAGGGAGGTACAAAGGGGAAATGAATCAAAACAAACACACAAAGTGACTATAACCACACAAAGCGAGATCTCTAGCAGACTTACTAAAGACTAGCTTATGTCTCCTTATATATGTTGTGGTGACCAGTCAGCATGTAGTAGGCAGAGCCAGTAGGCATGGAGCTCCTCCCACAAAGGCAGCCTAAAAGAGACAAGTACATAACAACAGAACTGTCACAACAAACTCTATGAAACTATGGACAGGCACATGGATCCGGATCACCCCACAGAGTTAGGACAGTGTCAATACCCCCTCTAAAGGAGCATCTCCTGGTGAGCCCTGGGGGAGTTTGAACCCCCACCCCACTGGGCAGTCTGCCGATCTTTTCGCCTCTCGTATTGCCAGGAGAACCAGGAGCATGGCCACTAACTACTTTCCTCTCCTCACTTTCCCTATCTATGGATCATCTCTGTCTACTAACTTCCAAACCCTAAATTACGTCTCCTCCCGCTCCCTGATGTGTGCAACAATTGTAAAGAACTAAGAGCAGTGGAGAGGAAATATAAGAAATCCCAGCTTGACTAATTCCTTTTGTATTTTCAGAATATTCTACGCAAATTCTCCACTAACCTCACTTCTGTTAAAACTAATTTCTACAGAGCAAAACTGGAAGCCTTAGCCCACAACACTCAAAAACTCAATATATTCTCATCTCTACTCAACCCTCCAACTCCCCCTGCCCCATCTTTTGTAACCACTTTCAGATTTTGCCAAATTTTGCCAATCATCTGCCAAACGGGCAACCCAACCACCTGTCCACTAGAGCCAATCCCCTCCTCCATCCATCTCACCTGATCTTATCCACTTCAGCCAGGGTTCTTCCAAACTTAAAGAAACCCACCCCTGATCCTGCAGACATCAACAACTACCAACCAGTGTCTCTACTCTCATTTCTTTCTGTGTCTACAATCAGCTATCACTTCATCTGTCACAGAACAACCTCCTAGATTGCAACCAGTCTGGCTTCAGTGCAGGTCGTTCTACTGAGACGGCCCTTCTGGCTGTTTCTGAGAAACTACATGCGGCCAGATCAGCAAAACTCTCATCTCTTCTTATTTTCCTCAACCTCTCTGCAGCATTTGATACAGTTAACCACAAGACTACTCCTGTCTGTCCTGAAGAGACTTTGAATTTGGGACCTAATATGACAGTGGTTTGCTTACCTTGATGAGCAGTCGTACCAAGTGACCTGGGAAAATTCCACATCTGTTTACTCTCCACTGGCATCCCTCAGGGCTCAGTACTTGGTCCTCTCTGTTTCTGCCTCTACACAAGATCACTTGGTGAAGTCATTTCCTTACATGGGTTATCCTACCACTCCCAGGCTGAGGACACAAAACTCATCTTCTCATTGAAGACTATTGTAGCCTTTTTACCCCATAAGAGCTAGGCTCTGGCTTCATATCACTAAACGTGACCCCTTACGCATATCATTTAACTTTTAAATATCTCTAGTGACAGATACACAGATAAGAATATGTATTTAAGATGTGTCCAAGCACGGAGCTAAGAGGCTAGGCTAATCGCTGGAGGCTTCAGACACCAGCAGATATTACACAATGCACTTCTCACTGAGATACTGCAAAACTTAGTGTCTAACTGATACGTTCATCCAGACTAACATACCGCTAGGTACCTTGGTTGCTGTATTGCATTTTGGGGCTTGATAGACTCTGTTATTTGCTTGTGTGTGACAACAATATTAAGGAATAATGGTGTCACTGGAAGAGTTTTTGTGCAGCCATCTGAGAAGGTGTTGTCAACTCTGACCAAAGAACAACTTTCATTATTACTGCCCAGGAAAAGAAAGTTAAAAGAAACGAGTTGGTTTCACCAGTTGGAATATTCATCTTGTTACACCATCTTCAGAGAATTATATAGCTTTTGCTAAATTCCATCAGTGAAAGGCCTGTGGGAATGGTTTTCCTGGGTATTGGGGAAGGGGCAGAGCTAGGAACTTACCAAGGCATTGATTTGGAGAGAAGAGTATGGAGAACTATGTAAATGATTTATTAAATTAAGGGAAATACTGTAAATTTGTATATGAAATGTATTAAGGATTAATGTATTATGTTTAAGTTTTTGGTGAAGTATAATTGATTGTTTATATTTAAAATATAATTTAATAAATCTGCCTCCAATTGCCATCCATTTTGTGTCATCTTCCCTGCCACCATTACAGGTCAGCTATCCTGGACGATCTTTAGGTCCTCCTTACACTGAGTTGCAACCACCTTTAATTGGCCTAAATAAGTGTGGCATCTGATTAGGGCTGCAACTAACGATTATTTTAATAATCGATTAATCTGTCTGTTTTTTTTTTATTAATCGTAGAATCAGATAAAAAACAAGAAAAGCATTCATTTCCAACCCTTTATTCAAAAACAGAACATAATAAAATAAAATAAAAATTGACGAATACAAAAAACATACACATGTATGCTTTACATCTGCCAAATCTGCCTGAGCTGCCAGAACGATAAATAATTTATAACACACATACAGACACACACACACACACACACTTACTCTCTCTCTCTCTCTCTCTCTCTCTCTCTCTCTCTCTCAAGCTCACTTGAAGCTTATTCATTAAATTATTACCATCAATGTAGTAAGTGCAAGGTTCATTTATACACCACATTTAAACACAGCTTAAGATGACCACGTGCTATAAAATAACTTTAAAATTAAATAAAAAAGTACAACACACACAAATATATTTGTCAATAATAACCTATATGGGACAAAGCACAGAATATACACTGCAAAAAATGATTTTCTAACTTAGTAGTTTTGTCCTGTTTTCATTCCAAATATCTAAAAAATCTTAAATCATGATACATTTACTAGACACATGAAATAGCATAAGAAATTGTCTTGTTTTCTGAAAAAACATCTCAAAATTAAGTGATTATTTGCTTAAAACAAGCAAAATTATCTGCCAATGGGGTAAGAAAACTAATCTTAATGAGATATAATCTCAAAGTTTTAAGCATCACTTAATTTTCTCATGCAAATTTTCTTGTCTAGTAATCTTGATTTTAAGATTTATTTTTAGATATTTGGACTGGAAACGAGACAAAATTACTAGGTAAGAAAAGCTATACATGACAACAGATTGAAAAATGAATGGTCCAAAAAAGGCTAGTGAATAAAAACATGTCTTTAGTCTTTTAATGCAAAGTGCAAAGTAACTATACCACTCCTGCTTTACTACTGTTATTAACGCGCTAACGCTAACTTGTCATGCTTGTCAAGCTGAATAACAAGTAAACACCAGCACCAGGGACATTACGTTCCTCACTTCAAAACGGAACTAAAGTAGGATTCTGTTCCTGTTGCCCCTTTATAGCCTATCCCTGTGGTAGCAAATCCATTTAAACATCTGATTGTTGACTGTGTGGCACCCTTACCTTGTTCAAAGGCTGAGCATATTTTCTTGCTGACAGTAATGTGCCAATCTACACGTTACCCTGTCGCATATATCCTCTTAGGACCATTACTACAAGGTCTTTGTTGAAGGCTAATTTTATGTCCCTGTTTGGTATACCTAGTCCAGACACTTTTCTAGGGCATTACACCAACTGAAAAGAACATAACAGAAAACATAACAGAAAACATCTCTACCATCCCCAAAGTCAGGGTGCCCTTGAATGTTTCCATCAGACCATGAAGTTGCTACTGCGCTCTTATTGCATAGAACATCTGATTGGGAAGAGGGTTTTGCAACTAGGGAGGTTGTTTAGGAGTGGAAAGTTTCCAATAAAATATGATTTCCTTTACATGTTCCTTTACATAATAGTGTCCCTTTTTATGTTGTGGCATAGAACGAGCAAGCCGTAACAGAAGCACTGGGTTGTAACATTGCACAGTGTCCTGGCAGTTGGCAAGATCCAAGTCGTGACCCTGCTTAGGAAGAAACATTTCACAGCATTTATCACAGCGACACAGCGAGTGACTGACTGACTGAGTCTTATAGGGCCTTTGTTTCTTCTGTTTAATATTTATGCTGTGTCACTGTGTTCATGTGAACATGCTGGGATTTCTCTTTCCTGTACATGGTAGGGTTGGGAAGTAACAAGTTGCATGTAACAATGTAATTGAATTACATGAATGAATTACATTAATGAATTACTTATTCATGATTACAGTTTTATTTATATTTAATATTGTATACAGAACCTTGCCGATATGTTTAATAGTGGTCTAAATAAATAGATCCAATGACATATAACATGCTTGAGCCAGAATGCAGTGGTGGAGATTAAATAAAATGAATATACAGTGAAGGATTTAGAAGGGTTAACTAACCCAGTGTATTGGGGCAGTGGTGGCCTAGCAGGGGCAGTCGTGGCCTGACATTTAAGGAAGTGACCCCGTAATCAGAAGGTTGCCTTTTCGGCTTCCGAACCACCAAGGTTCCACTGAAGTGCCACTGAGCAACGCACCGTCCCCACACACTGCTCCCCAGGCACCTTTCATGGCTGCCCACTGCTCAACAAGGGTAATGGGTTAAAAGCAGAGGACACATTTCGTTGTGTGCACTGTGTGCTGTTCTGTGTATCACAATGACAATCACTTTATTTTCACTATTTTTATATCAGGCTTGGAATTTAAAATACAGGACTTTACAACCTGAAAAAGATCAACCTAAAACCTTCATTGCTAGATGTGCAATCTGCCAGCCCCCACCCCTATAACTTTGTTTGTTCATCCCTTCAAAGAGTAATCAGGTGCTGTGTGTGAGATTCAGACTTGATGCATTTGGATAGTTTTTGTGCCTACAAGAATCTCCTTCTTTGGTTGCTGTTGGAAACCACACCCTGTGACATGCAAATTGCCACAAAGCGTCCAAGAGAAGACAAACTGAGTCAAGCACTGTAGGCAGGTGTACTTGACAAGTCTTGAAACTGTATGGCTACAGCTACATTAATGAACACAGATGGACTGTGAAAAAAAGGGGCCATTCAAGCAACAGGTGAGCAAGGTCTCATTGTTATGTACTGGTCAAGATCAGGAACGTGAACAATTAGACAGAGGGAGGGAAACGTTTTAGCATGGTCTTTTTAATAAATCAAAACAGTACAAATTAAACCTTGAAACCAAACTACAGTCAGACCATGAAAAAGCACAGGGTAGACTACTGGGCATATGTCTGGCGTATTTCCCCCCTTCTCCCTTTCCTTGTCGCAGCAGACCCACACCATCTTTATTGGCCTCACTCCGACAGGAGCGCAAATTAGAGTCACGTATGGGAGGAGTTCCGTAAATTACAGGCTCCTCCTACAAAAAGGAAAACACAAACAAGACAGAGAACACAGACAGCACATCACATGACCATGGGACATAACACATAACTTTTTATGTCTGTTGTTTGCTTTCTGGGTTTAGGTCTTCTGAGGGTTTTTGGGGAGAACTGGGTGGGAAAGGTTGGAAACGATGCAGAAGAGCATCACACAGGGCTTATGAAAACGGTCTGTTGAAGTTATCGAGGGGGTTTCCATGTAATAAAAGGGAACATTTAGTTCTCTCCATATGAGCATCACAGAATTCATGAGGATGTGTTGGAACATTTAGAGTTTTTGGTAATTATCACTCTGAGGTCATCTAGTTGACTGGCAGGGACGTTTATAATCGTTAAAATGTGGGTGTTAGTAGCCTAGTGGGTAACACAGTTGCCTATGAACCAGAAGAAGGCCCAGGTTCAAACCCCACTTACTACCATTTTGTCCATGAGCAAGACACTGATCCCAAAGTTGCTCCAGGGGGACTGTCCCTGTAAATACTGATTGTAAGTCACTCTGGATAAGGGCATCTGATAAATGCTGTAAATTTAAATTCATTATCAGGGTTTTGTAAACAGTGATGAATAAGGATTTAATGGTCAGTAAGGAATTTAAGGATACCCGAATTTTAATGGGCCCAGCAACACCATGTCATGGTGAGTTGAGGAATAGTCCTAAAAAGTGGAGGTCAGAGTTGATGCAGTTACTATCAGAAAAACTGATAGTAACTTAAAGCCACCTCACCATGTTTAGTTCAACTCCCAGCAGACCATTCTCTGTAGGAGTTTCAAATGTTGCCTGTAGATTGAGGTTTAGAGAAACTAGCAGCACTATAACTGTGGATCATGAGCAGTGGATAATGAGACCAAAGCACCAATATGTGACTAAACAGTAGGTAGACGTTAGTAACAGCTGCATTAATTAATTATATTGATGATGGGAATTCTTAATTTGCAATGTACTGGTTACTTAAAAGCCGTTTACCCCTCCACTGTAGACTCAGTAATAAGTAGGTTAACCTTTACATCGTATACATTTACGTATTCAGTTCAGTAGACATTTGGTAGGTCACAGAAAAATGTGCTCTTTGACATTTCCATTAAGCTGAAATAAAAAGGAGTCAATTTTATGGACTGAAGTGGGTTTTTAAAGAATGCTTCAATGCACTTCAGAGTCAAGGGCAGGGAAAGCTCCTGATTGCCATCAAATGCAACAACCACAACATTTATTTATTTCTTATCACATACAGTATGTCTCAATGGGCTTTGACAAGCCCTACAGTTGACACCCCCCACACTTGACCCTTATGCACATAAGGAAAAACTCCACAAAAAAAAAGGACAGAGAAAAAAAGGAAGGAAGAAACCTTGGGAAGGAGTGATACAGAGAGGGACCCCCTTCCAGGGTAGAGTGAGCCTGCAAATAATGTCAGTGCAGGGCTTGTGATGATTTGTACAATAGGTACGAAAGAATGAAAAAATAATAAGTCCTATAGTTGTAGAGTTAGAGAAGTCCAGAATGTAGTCCAATATCATGGTCTACATCACATGTCCATTATGGTGTTACTGGTCCATTTGAACATCCCTGAAGCTGTAGTTGTTATGGTGGTGGTGGCTGTGGTGACCCTCTGGTTCGTTTCATGCTATGTCCTCGTTTAGCAGTTGCCAGGAACCAGGATGGTGGTCTCTTCACTGGAGTCTGCCAGTAGTTTGGGCGCTTGATTCCGTGTCTCAGAGAAAACAAACAGAAGCAGCGGCAGACGGTGGCACTGTACGACTGATACTGAAATATGTGGTTATAGTGGTATATTGGTGCTACAGTGGCCCGGTACCCTAACTAGGACAGCCTAACTAGGGTGAATTTAACTTTGTCTGTGTCTAACAGGGTGACTGTGTGATAAAGTGGACTTTATAATTGACACTGTGTCAAAGTGAAGTGAAATGAGTGTTTTAACAAAAAGCCAGAGAAAGCAGATAGGTTTTGAGATTGGATTTAAACACTGAGACCGTGTCTGAGTCCCGGACACTGACAGGCAAGCCGTTCCACAACTGCGGAGCTCTATAGTAGAAGGATCTGCTCCCAGCTGTGACCTTCTGTACTTTTGGTACCAGTAGTGACCCCGCACCCATTGATCGAAGGGGGAATGGCGGGTCGTAAAAAAATAAAAGTTCACTCAGGTATTGCGGGACGAGACCATTTAGAGCTTTATAGGTCAAAAGTAGGATTTTGTAGTCAATCCTAAATTTCATGGGTAACCAGTGCAGTGATTGTAAGACTGGGGTGATGTGGTCAAATTTCCTAGTTCTAGTTAGAACTCTGGCTGCAGCATTCTGTACTAGCTGGAGTTTACTCATGCATCTACTAGAGCATCCAGACAGTAATGCATTGCAGTAATCTAACCTTGATGTAATAAATGCATGGACCAACTTTTCTGCATCATGCATATAAATGATATTTCTTTTTTTTGCAATATTTCTAAGGTGAAAGAATGCTATCCCAGTGACATTATCTACATGCGAATTGCTCCAGGGAGACTGTCCCTGTAACTACTGATTGTAAGTCGCTCTGGATAAGGGCGTCTGATAAATGCTGTAAATGTAAATGTAGCATGAGAGACCTGCATCAATGATGACACCTAGATCCTTTACTTCAATACTTGGTGAAATAGAAAGGCTATCCAGGGTTATATTGTAGTAAGCCAGGTTATGCCTGGCTGCTTGAGGCCCAAGTACGAGAGCTTCTGTCTTGTCAGGGTTTAACAGGAGAAAGTTGGTGAGCATCCACTGTCTAGTGTCCTTCAGACAATTCTCTATTCTGTTCAGCTGCTGCCTCTGATCTGCCATTGCTGACAGATACAGCTGTGTGTCGTCAGCATAGCAATGAAAGCTAATACTGTGTTTGGGCTGTTCCCTTAATCCCAATAACATTCTCTAACCTGGCAAGGAGAATAGCGTGATCGATAGTGTCAAACGCTGCACTCAGATCAAGCAGGACAAGCAGCGAGATGTGTCCCTGATCAGAGGTCAACAGCAGGAAGATATTTATAAAGTTGTTGCTACTATAATGATGTTGAGTGGTAGAATCCTTTTCTGTCTTATTCCTGGTTAGCTTGACTATAGTGTTAAACAGGAATCTGGGATTATTTTTGTTCTTGTCTATTAAAGAGGAGAGATATGTCGATCGAGCCGTGCTAAGAGCCTTCTTATAGTTAAGTAGGTTCTCCTTCCACGCTATTCGGAATACTTTAAATTTTCGATGCCATTTACGTTCTAATTTCCAGGCAGTCTTCTTAAGCGAGCGTGTGTGATCATTATACCAAGGAATTAAGTTTTTATCTCTTACTATCTTCCTTTTGAGGGCAGTGCTACTTCTAGACATTTGGTCGCTTAATCAAATTCAGCGGGGTCTGACGGTGAGTTTATCAGCATTGATAAATCTGGTAGGGTATTAATAAACCTCTGTGCTGCACTTGATGTAATTGTCCGTTTGTCTCTATAACGAAGGGGGTTGAGTTTATTGTGTCTGAGACATTTTAAAAGTGATGAGGAAATAATCTGAGATCATTTCAGATTGCGGAAGAATAACTATGTCTTCTATATTTAAACCAAAGGTCAGTACGCGATCGAGCGTTTGACCACCTTCATGAGTAGGTCCTGTTATATGTTGGTTAACTCCAGCTGAGTCTAGTAAAGACAGGAATGCTGTTCTTAGTGAGTCTTCTAATTTATCACAGTGGATGTTAAAGTCACTGACAATTAGGACTTTATCCACAGATACAACTAAATTGGAGACAAAATCTGTAATCTGTAAATGCAGCATTATTTTTGTTGTGCAGAAAGATTCAGATGGCATGATTCTATCTATCAAGGCTTGATTAAAAAATCAACACTGCTACCTGTCACGGTCCCGGCGAGAGAACAGAAGGTGTGCTCGTGTGAGAGAAAACGAGAAACCCTGGTGCAGTGGGATGCAAGGAGGCAGGTAGGTTTCCTCCGGTTTCCTATGCGAAGGAGAGCCAGCGTGAGCAGCAACACAACACGGATGTTGTCATTTGAGGGAGGAGTAGAGAGGAGATGAACAGGAGAGGTCTTACTGGTAGCAGGTTTGAGTTGAAGCCGAGTCGAGTTGACGGATGTCAATCAATGACTGAGCAGCTGGCAGTGGCCATCTTACCAATTTATAGGAGTCACGTTACCTCGTTTCCGTGTTGCTCCCAGTCACATGGATGGAATCATGTGACACTACCAAACTGAAAAATATCATTCATTTTTTTGGAATGTAGCAACCAATTTTGCACTAGTAAAGATAGTTTTGGATTGTCTTTGAAGGCTTGTCCTTGTCATTTAAACGTTAGTATGGGCCACTTCATTCAGCAGTGATGAGATATTGGTGTCCTATTTTACCCTCATTAGTACTCATAAGAGCACTGTGATCTGAAGATGGTGGTTCAGTATCTGATATTTTGTAGTGTGTATTATCGCATATTACTGTATGTAATAGTGGGTAGAGGTGTTATATGGTGTAGATATGGTGCTTTATGGATTATGTGCATTGGTGGGTATGTTATGGGTAAAGGGTGATTACAGCAGTTTTATTGAATGAATGGCAGCTTTCTGAAGGTGACCCCAGCCAGATCTCATTGACACGATTGGCTGGCATCCTCATTGACCACCAATATGGAGAGGTGACAGTCAAGGTGTTTTCCTAACATGAATTCCCAGAATGCTTTATGTTACATTGTCAGTCAGCTGCGGACATCATTCCTGCCTGGAGACTCACACTCCTTGTTTTGTGTGGATAGTACATTCACTGTTGACCATGAAGTAGCTACCAGAAACTGGGTCAGTAGTAGGGTTATATTGCTGGGTTGTGCAACTTCATATCAGTCAAACATATCACTTGTTGAGGTGGCCTGGAACCTATTTAAACTCATGCGGCTGGAAAATTGGAGAGGAGTACTGATGTCATGTATTCACCCATTGGTCATAACCGTAAAATAGACCTGGCCCACCATGGCGTGGAGTAAACTTGGACCTCTGGTATCTTGAGGATCTCTAGCAGATCCTTTAAGTCCTGTAATGTGGTATATGCAGCAAATCCCATAGATGATCGGATTGAGATGTGGAGAATTTGGAGGCCAAGTCAGGGAATAGTGTTTCTGTTTGTGCACCACAGGACATCCTGCATTCACTATGTGCATTAGTGCATCTTGGCCACCCATCACACTGCCACTAATTCAATGTGTGTTTCCTTCCTTGGACCACTTTTGGTGGGTCCTGACCACTGGATATGGTGAACATCTCACAAGAGTGCAGCAGTTTTGGAGATGCTATGACCCAGCTGCATAATCATCGTAGTCTAACAACATAATCACTAATATTAATTTCATAATGTTATGGCTGATCATCGTATATCAGTTAATATAACATTTTGATTTCCCAGCTTAAGTGACGTTCTAAACAAGTATGAATAAATTTGTCATTTTACAGAGTACAAATATACCACATTAAATAGAACGGGAACTAAATTACTGGATAATTAAAATGTAGGCAGATTATTTAAAAGTTGACTAATGCATTCTTAAAAAGCCCACAAATAAAGATAACATGCAGATCCATCATCGATATCAAAATTAAATTGAAATGTTATGACATATGTAGTAAAAGTGATAAGTGTGTCTGTTCTCCACAACCCAAGATGGAATTTTGAATGTAAACAGTGCAAGAGAGACTAGATCAACAGCTCCATCTGTCATCCATGCACTTCACTGTCCACACAGTGAAGTCCAGTTGTCTGTCTCTCCTGTGACTGGCACTGGTATCTTTTTCTACACTCATTATGCCACAGTTTTCATTGAAAATAAGGACATTCTGTAATAAATTAATATTTGATAAGTGTTGACATTTTTTATGTTAACAGAATTTGTCACAAACTTAGATAAACAGTGGTTTTATTGTCACTGGATTGTATTTGTGCAGAGTACTGTAGATACATTCCTCTTTAGTTTTGTGAAAAAGGAGCAGTGATGTGTGTGTAGGTTTAGTGGCCCACTGGTTACTGAGCTAATCTGATTTGCATTCAGAGCATATGTCTTCTGTCTGTGTTTCCCCTTCCTCCCTCCCTCTCCTCCTCCTCTCACCTCCAGTATCCCACATCTCCTCAGCCGCTCCCTTTCTTCTTCAGAACTCAGTGTCTTACGATGACAGATGCATTCTTATTGTGTCGTCTAGTTTCAGGGTGTGCATTGGATTTTACTCAGAAGTGCAACCCGCCGTATAATTCATACAGCGAAGATGTACAACACACACACTTGCTCACACATACAGGTATAAGATAAGACAACAGAAACAGAGAGGTTGCTGTTGTGAATGCTGAATTGGGTAAAAGCTCTTCATTTGACCTCACTGTAATGTTTCTCCTTCAACACTGCCCCCTTCTGGTCCCACAACCACAGGACCTGGACTTTAAGAACATGTTTTAATGCTGCTGGTAACATGTGAAGTAATTGTTCTTGGATTACTGTGTGTTAGATGACGTGCTGGTGCGGGACGCTGGCGAGTGTGTGATCTGTCTGGAGGAGCTGCAGCAGGGGGACACCATTGCCAGACTGCCGTGCCTCTGCATCTACCATAAAAGGTGAGACAAAAAAGTGTCCCAACGGAGCTCAGTGTTTTTGTTTTAGCAAGACAGAAATGTATCTGTCTATTCCCTGTGCTAATTTTCCTTTTTAATAATCTATTAAATTAGCAAATTTGTTTTGTGAATGTGTTAAATGTTTATATCCTGAGAAAAAGACAATTATCATCTCTGACATGAATGCATGTTCAGGAGTTTTTTTATTTTTAATCATTTGGTAGAATAGGTATTGGTGAGAGCATTGTTTTCATTTAAGTTGCAGTAGTTACAGACAAAGGTGTCTAGCAATACGGTGACAGGGGTCTGTCTACATGGCATCCTTTTTATAACTACACTGGATCTGGAATATAAGCAGCACTCTGTTTTTCCTGTTTCAACACAGGTTGACTGAACAGTGAATGTTGTCCAACTGGTCAAATGAATCGCACATTACATGTTACATTGCATATTAATATTACTACTACTGTTGTACATCACATAGGCCATGCAGATTTTCAGGCTGAAAGCAGGTATTCATTGTTGTTCTTCCTGAATACATATAATTACATTAAATAGCATAATTTGTACAAAATACACATTTCTATACACTGTATTCATATGTAGATCCATCCTTAATATATAAGTATTTTTATTGCTATTTTGAGGACTGGTTTTAGTTTCCTTTTTTGTGTGTGACTCCCTTCTCGGTTCCAGCTGTATAGACTCCTGGTTTGAAATTAACCGGTCCTGCCCAGAGCACCCCTCCGACTGACATGCCAGCCCATTCCTGCAGCGACTGCTTTTTAAGGTGAGCAGGTCCAGCTGTCCTTCTCACCTTGTCCTTCACTGGCAGATTCACCCTCAGGGCTGTGTAGATGTGTGTTAGTTGTCCCACATCATTGCTTTTTTTTTTTGTTTGCTGCTTTCAGCCTCTGATCCTCAGCCAACACCAAGTTCCTGACATGGTGCATGAATAATATTGTACAAAACCCAATCAGAATAAAGTTTTATTCATGTATCCAGATGAATCTACTTTAAGAATCAGTCTTGCTGAAATGCATTGTGGGATAGTTTAAAATGATACGGGGGTAATTTAGGATCTATTCAATTAATACAATTGTCACTTATCGGTTTCTATGACAACAGAGCTGTGCTTTCTCCTCAAATGAGGAAATGCAAAATGTGACGTGCTGTAGACTTCTCCTTGGGTTGCCAGCCGGATAGTGTTAAGGATAGTGTTGCAGTATTTATCACATGACAGTCTGTCTTCTCTCAGTCTAGCACACACCACAACTGATGTCAATGGAATTTTATATGCTGTTATGACATTACTTACTGTGCTGAGCAAAGGTCAGATACACACCAAGAAACCAGTTTATCTGAGCAGACAGTCATTGAAATGAAGCTAGCCACATTTTTTGGTATCTCCTGTAGCATAATTTGCATCTTTACTTGTACTTTGATGGTATTATCTACAGAATACAATGTATGTTTGATGAATCTGATTTTTCATTCTCTCTAAGAAAGACCCATGAGTAGATCTATTCATTCTTTTGAATGGTTGTGTACGTGAACCAATAACAACAGATTCATCATTCATCTACAACACATGACTTGGTCATGGTTATTTCAAAGCAAATGCTGGGAAATCCAGTTTCATCCTGTTTTGACTGTTTTTATTTACTTCAGATTATAAACTATTTCAAATGTGACCAGTAGTTTTTTGTAAAGACTGTAATGGACATTATTTATTTTTTACCTATATATCAATTGAGAAATTAAGTGAAAAACATTTTTTTCTCACTTTCTAAATGTATGTTTATAATGATCATATTATCAGCATAACAGCCACAGGTAGATGATTAGGTGGATATTTGCATGATGCTCTAGATCATTGTTTGCGTCAGTTGATTTTGTTTGTGCCTTTGTCATCCACTATCTTTTAGGGCACTTTATGGACCTAACATGGATACCTGGACACTGAAATAATAACCAAATATAGAAAAAAGTAAACAAAACAATCATTCTACCAGTTGATAAATGTTTATCATAGCAAACCGAACCAAAAAAATGATGAAAAGAAGGATGCATCAAAGGAACACTGTCACCTCCACCTGCGTTGCGAGTCCCAGGAGATTGTACCCTGCCATCAGTTTGGATATGGGTGACGTCATCAAAGTCCTACCCTAATTTTCTGTGTCTCTTGTTCATCTACCCATTCTCTTCAGCTGGCCAGCCTACGATCAGATCGACAGGTTATAGGCTGAGTAGGCTGAGAATTTCATCTAATTGTACCTGGATTTATGCTGTAAACTACTGGGGCATGGGGGCCCATCAATGCTTGGGTCAGGATATCGGAGTCAGAGGTCAGGATTGTTTGGCATGTTGCAAAAGTGCCAGATAGCAGAAGATTTGTATTTTTCTCCAAAGTGTGGCTGTCAGTCTCTGTACCTGTGTTGGGTGTGTTTATAAGGGTGAGGACGTCAATCATGTATATGTGCGAGTCTCTATGTGTGTGTGGGATCTGCTGACATGAGTGTGTGTGTGTGTGTGTGTGTGTGTGTGTGTGTGTGTGTGTGTGTGTGTGTGTGTGTGTTTTGAAGAGCCAGCTTTATGTTTTAGGGGACAATGCTCTGTGGTCCTGTCTATAAAATGTTTACAATCTAGATTTGTTTTTATTTCTACCATGTGAACTTTTACATTGATTATTTCTGAACAATACAATTTGTGAAGGCCTTGAGTGTGGACACAACATTGTGTCCCCTGAACATTACTGGAATATTTGTCATCTAAAAGCTTCTCTGTGTAGACATAATTTTTCAAAATGTGAAAAATCTGTGGTGCATTCTTCAGTATGTGTCTACTCTGGCATGGACTACTACCATCTGGAATAACGACTTTGTAAAAAGCATCTAAATAATGAGGAAAAAATGCTTCTTTTGTGCCGGGTAGAGTCTTCAGAATTTAGAGAGCTTTTTCTGCTTCGTGCCTGGAAACAAGGGCAACCCCACGCAATGTTTTTCCAAGAGCGAAGGCATGACCCTGTCTCAGAAAAAAAGTCAGTAAACATGGGAGAAAATGGGCCTTCATTTTCCTGCTGTCTTCATGGTTTCTTTCTTCCGTTTTTTTTTTTTTTTAAATCATCGTTTTGGTCAAATTTCTTTTTTTCCCCAGAGATGTGAATGGATGCCTGTTTAAGGAGGTAAAATAGTTGTCTGAAGATTTTGATGTGCAATCTGTGGGATGAGTAATAAATAATGATAATATATACAATAATAAAAAGACAAAATGGAAAATCAGTGTGTCCATAGAAATATTATTGCATAAGATGCACCTATATCAATAAGAACTATTATAATGAGGCTCATTGATATGGGTGTGAAACTCCACAGCGTCCCCACAGGGGATCCGCAGCCAGCGGCTGATCTTGCTGTTGTAATGTCGCCAACAACATTAGCCTGGATCCAGTTTTTTGATCATTTAAGACAGTTTAATGGAGCAAGTCGGTTCAAGCCTTGTGAGTTTGGGGAATATTTTCCTGGTGCTATATGAGACATTGCATGTTGGAACTGTAACAGTTTTTGTTTGGTTGGAATAAAGGTCCATATACATTTACAGCATTTATCAGACGCCCTTATCCAGAGCCACTTACAATCAGTAGTGACAGGGACAGTCCCCCTGGAGCAACATAGGGTTAAGTGTCTTGCTCAGAGACACAATGGCAGTAAGTGGGATTTGAACCTGGGGCTTCTGGTGTGTTACCCACTAGGCTACTACCACCACCGTATACACTGTGTCACCAATCAGAACACTTGAATTGATTATATACATACATGCGACAATCCTTTGGTAACAAGTCTGTTTCCTGATCCGCTAAGCCACCACTGCCCCATTATGATCATAATGATCCTCATTTTCATTAACGTATTTTCTTTATTTGTTTAAAGGCAGAGGTTGAGTGGATAATTCATGCGGTTTATTCACACAATGTTGTGAAGACATGAGAGACTACAACACTTTCCCAGGATTCATGAGGTTTTTGGGGTCCAGAGTGGCCTTCAGGCCCTGCATGACCTCAATAGCCAGGGGTCCCACCTCCTCACGCAGCAAGACTCGTTTGCCCAGACCCACACCATGTTCTCCAGTACACGTTCCATCCATGGCTAGAGCCCTCCTAGAACACACAGAAACAACCACACATTAATAAAAAAAATAGTTTGCACTCATAGTTTGTCCTACACCCTCATTAGCGGTGGTGACACCTTCTTCCATTACAAAGCATTGCAGAGCTGCAGATTTTGAGACGCTTGGACCCAGTCATCTAGACATCATTGTCCTTACAGTTGCCTGTTTTTTCTTCAAAAATATCCCAACCACTACCATGTGCCACAGTAACAAGATCATCAATATTAATCATTCCACTGGTCAGGGATGTAATGATATGCCTCTGTATATGTGTCAAGGAAAAGTGACATATTTGGAATGTTTCAGGTTGAAAACGGTGGAAGGAAGGACATGAAAAAGGACACCTGGCCAGCCTCTCAGTGAACTGATGAACTTGACCCACTTCTTCCTGGTCATTGGGGTCAAGGACCATGATGCAGTGGAAATTTCCATCTCCCACGTGGCCTGCAATTGGACCTGACAAATAAACAAAAAAACATTTGTTTAAAAAGGGGCAGGGGAATACATTACCACTAGAGCAACTTTTATGGCCATAACCTCTTAAATGTTCCTAGAATAAAACTGCACAGCCACCTACAAATAAAAGTGAACCAAAACGAACACTGAAACTGTTCAAAGACAAAGCGTCACTAGTGAAAAGTCCCTTGAGCAGCACTTGGATGTGCTTCAGTTGAATCTGTCGTATTTTTGATTAAATATTTTTGGAAACAGTATATATAAATAATGTTTTATATATATATAAAGTATATATAAAACATTTAACAAATTTACCTGTGAGTCCATTTCTTATCAGGTCCTTTTTGGTGGCCACGACCACTTCCGGGAGGCATGAGAGAGGCACACACACATCTGTTGCGTAGGCCTGCAGAATCATCATATAGTTGATATATCATTTTCACACACTCACCATTGAACTGACAGTGCATAGAAAAAACACAACAAGGTCAAGGAACACATGCATCCACTATATCCTCCAGGCCCTAATGTGCAATTGGGCTCTTCTTGCTGGCAGAACATTTCTGGGTTGTGGAGCTATTTTTAAAAAATATATTTCTGCTGTGTATTCTATACTCTCCTAACCAGAACCACTACCAGAGTCACTGTCTGTCACACACCCCTGTCTATGAACCAGAAGAGAAAAAAAGTTAATTGGCACTGGTTTAGGTTAAATTAAGATCAGGTTTAGACATTTGTTGCAGGTCCTCACCTTACAGCCAGGCCTCAGTGCCAGTGCAGCGTACCAAGCATCATGCCGAGCTTTCCACAGGCGCCCACGACTCTCCTCATCCTGAGCCCAGGAGAAATCGGATCCCCCATTGTCCTTCGCTATTTCTTCTGGTCAAAACACATCCAGTGACATCATCTTACAAACACAGTTAAAGTAGGACCAGACTGGCAGGGAACACTCACCTGTGATGGCCACCTGCTCTTCTAGACTCCTTGTGCTGCCATGGAACTCCAAGAAAAGGGTAGGTGCCACCGGGTAGGAGAGGGAGTTAAAACGATTACAGGCATCAATCATCACATCATCCAGGAACTCTGCACACAGACAAGAGTGGTTCTGAGCAAAGCTTTATTATGGAGTCCTCCTGTTCATCTTTTCTTTTGGTTTGTGATGGCAAAAATTGGGCCAAAGACATTCATTACTCTTCAAAAATAAATGTTATTTTAAGATTTACATTATAATAATGCAATTTATTCTTATTACAATTTATTTAAGAAAATGTATACCTAGAGGGTTTGTGCCTTTATGTACACATGTAATCATGATGGGCAACATGTCTCTACCTTACCAATACGTGCGATGGGGACCCCAGCCTGCAACACCTGGACAGTGCTGTCCACTGCTGCCTGGACAGAGGGGAAGGAGCAGACAGCAGACACCATGGTCTCTGGGATCCCATAGAGTCGAAGTGTGGCTTTAGTCAGCACACCCAGTGTGCCTTCAGAGCCAACAAACAGGTTGGTCAGGTTATATCCTGCGGAAGTCTTCCTAATAATAATCCAAGCACCAAATACCATTAGCTGGTATAAGCATAACTATTTTTTCAGCAAACCTGTCCAGGTTTGGGAAAATCTCACAAACAACAATACTGACATCATATCTACCTGGAACGACGGCCCCTGCCTGCAGTGTGGAGCACTGTTCCATCTGCCAATACGACCTCCAGGTTGAGCACATTCTCCCGCATGGTGCCATAGCGCACAGCATTTGTTCCAGATGCACTGGTGGCGGCCATGCCACAGAGTGAAGCATCTGCCCCAGGATCTGTTAGCATAACAATTCCACATTAAGGTTGACAAAGACATTCAGAAAATGAAACCATCACGCCAACTGGCTCAAATAAACTGCTGATAATATTTCTTGTACATAGTCATTTAAATAAAAACACATAACATGAGCACAATATTAGGTAATTATAATAAATTAATGTAAAAATTTGTTAAAAGCATTATCCAACATTCACAACTAAGTCATGAATCACTCATGAATCATGCAGAAAATCACATAACATTATTTAGCCAGTCAAAACAACGCTCTATATTTGAGAAGAGAAGAGCTCCCTCTGAAATGGTCTCAAACTTTTTACTTCTATATGTCTGTTTCAGAGCCTGTACCTTGTCACTTTATCTTGAGTAAAAATAATTTAAGTCAGTACTTCGGCTTTTATCAGAGTAAAGGTACCTTTATTTGTACTAAGAATTTGTGGACATTTGCCACCTCTGCTCCTTACCTACAGGAAACCACAGACCAGTGTCTCTGAGGTAGGAGTTGAGTGCTTTGCGGGTCACCCCAGGCTCTACAGTCACATCAAAGTCCTCCTGATGCAGATCCAGGACTTGATCCATCTTCCTCATGCTAAAACAGACACCGCCCTTACAGGACAGACAGATCAGGAATCTTCAAGTCAGCCTTTCAACTCAAATACTGCATTATATTCTAGTCACCAAGGTTCAGGCTTAACAGGTTCAGGCTTAATTCTATCATTTTACACAGGCTCGGCCTTGTCTGTGAAATGACGAAAAAACGACCAAAAATCAATGGTCTTATCTTTTGCTTTTTGTATGTTGCAATTAGACATGGTATTTACATTTGCTCAACAAAAGACATGATGCCTCTAAAGACAGTTGAGAATCTCTGGTTTATCTGGTATTTGTTTCAGTCTGATCAGAAAAACTTTTGTAAAATCAACTGAAAAATCAAACATTCAATATGGGAAAGTATATCAAGATCATTTTTTGTGACAACAACAGAATAAAAAATAGCAAAGGAGAAGAAAGAAAACACCTCCCCACGGCAGGTGAACAGCATCAGGAGAATTCCTATCCTACCATATACACAAACTCATTGACATGCACAATGGGAGTAACATGGTTACATGTATAACAATCACAACATAAGGCAAAACTTACAATTAATCAAACACTCAGGTAAAAGTCACATTAATATTAATCAAACCGAATACCTGAACAACATGTGCGGGTCCTTTGTACTGAGGTGGGCATGAACAAGACCACCACCCAAGACTACAGATGAGCGTGGACCCACACCCAGTCCCCCATGCAGGGATTACACTTTGGTGGCAAACAAAAATGGCTAAACTGATGGCGAAACGGAATTCTGTTCACAGCGTTTCTTTTTGTCCTTTACATAGGCTGCTATCATCAACATGAGTGTGTGGATAATTCTGTCAGTGAGGTTCATCTCAGGATGATATGTGGTGGTAAGCTTCTGGATGATGGAGTTCTTTGGGTGGAAAGTGAAAAATGGGGCACTCTTCCCAAGACAAGGTAGGACCAGGTAGGCCAGGGTCCCCCAGTGGTGTGACAATCACCACTGGTCAGTAGGCGACCTCCAGCAAGCTGGCCAATGCCCCTCTGAGAGGGTTATTTTAGGCATTGCTCAGGTACCGAAGGCTCAGCGATGCTATATTACCAGATGGAGATTGCTGATATTTCCTGGCTTGAGAGTCTTCCGCTACAGATAATGCACTTAAAAACCCAGGTCAGGGCAGCATCATCAGTTAAAGCATCAACAGTAAAAGCTCTTTGTTCCAGATACTTGCTGCATTTCTCCATGGCCGAGATTACAGCAAGACATTCCTTCTTGGAGCACCTCTGCTCAGCTTCCTGCAGTAACCGGCAGGCATACATTGCCACATACTCCACATCCGGATGCTCCTAGATCAGCAAAGGCCAATGTTACATGCGTCCGATTGGGTAAAATCAGGAGGGGTTAGGACTGGAGCAGTCGAGAGGTCATGTTTTTATTTTTTAGGCACAGTCTGGCATTCAGGAGTCCACTGCCAAGGTACCCCATTCTTCTTCAGGGCATGCAATGGCGCAGCTTGTTCTGAGAAATGGGGCATGAAGCGGTGACACCATTAGTCCCAGAGACCGTTGCACATCTTTGATATTCCTCACCACCTGAATTCATAAGTCTCTGAAAAGTAGCAGCTGCGTTTTTAAGACCAAAGGGAAGGCAATTGAATTCATACTGCTGGTTTCTTGTAATGAAAGCTGTGTATTCTATGCTTTCTGGAATTATCTCCATGTGCCAGAATCTGCTCTGCAGGCGTAGTGTGCTGAAGATGGCAGCCCTTTACAGAGACTCCAGGTTCTTGTGGATTAGGGGCATTGCAAACCATGTCTTCTTATGTAAGGACCTGTAATCCATGCAAAACTGGGTCCCCCCTCCTTTCATCGATACCAACTTAACTGGAAAATCCCAGGCAGATGGCCAACACATTTTTCATCACTATTGGGAGTGGTACAGTTCCCAGAGTTTGCAGCCCTCACTGACTCACTTCAGGCCTGCTTTTACATTTAATACTAATCTGGCCTACCCATAAAACACCTCTGAGCACCCCCTAGAGGCCAACAGTTGGGCAGTTGAAAAAGCATTAGGAATCATTTTCAAAGAAGATCTGACAGAAGATCCAATTGAATCTCTCTGTTTGGAAGACTGTACTGGCCATCAGGGTCTAGACAAATATAAGAGGACAGCCTCAACCCCTCATTCAAACTCACACACATTCACCTCATCACATAGCTTACCATTAAATACCTCACGCTATTATTGTCTTCTAAATTCTACTCTTTTTTCATAACTTTTCTTATCATAATATATGGATAAATGTGTAAAGTTAATGCAGTGATTGAAAAATTGAGGCTATGTTACTATGTGACCAATTGATCTAAAAAATGAATAAAATCATTTTAATGATTAAAAAGACCAATCAACTTCACCAATCAGAAAACCTTTTTTCAGTCGTAACAAATTTGTCTTATCTTTGGGCCAACAGGGTAAAATGTTAAAAATTTGCTGTAATCATTGTGGGCTCTCACCCTCACAGCCCCAACCCCTCCTTCCAGCCCAGTGCCCGTGCCAAAGGGGATAATAGGGAGCCGGTGGTGATGGCAGATCTTAGCCAGGGCGCTGACCTCTTCCACACTTCGGGGAAACACCACCACATCAGGTGGGTGGCACCTAGAAGAGCACAAATGAAAATCTGTCATCAGGCCTCCTGCCAAATCCAATTTCAATAGACAAATATCTCTCTACAACCTATTAGAACTACTTTTGCTGTGATCAAGATTTTTTCACAGAGATCAAGCAGGTTTTATTGCAATCATCAACCAAGATCATATAATTAACCATCCCTACATTTGTTAAGTTAACAAAACTGTTTGCATCTCAGATAAACAGAGGTTTTGGTGTCACTGATTTCCATTGTTGGATGTAAGTTGCTCTGGATAAGTGTGTCTGATAAATGTAAATGTACTTTGAGCACAGGGCACCTGCTGCCCCATAATAAGAAATGTATCATCTTTAACTATTAGTGTTTGTTGTTTTGGTTTATCATTTTTCACAGTACTTTTGTATACAACTCTACCACAGAAAATTAAAAAATGTTACTGAATGCAGATTTTATTAAATTGATGCAACCCACTGATCATAGACTTCATCATGAATCTTCAGGCCCACCTGTGCACAGACTCATCTCTGCCATGTTGCTCCCTGACAGTATCTCCAAGTGACACTCCAGCGTCCCCAGAGATGGACTGGAAGGCAGCGACCACCCTCTCCAGAATGCCGCTCTGCAGGGAAATACAGATTCACTTCATCTGATCTGAGACCAGGGTAAAACGTCCAAAGTCAGCAAGTTAGTGTAAAGGTGAAAATAGAAGGTGAAATAGTCAGTGTACAAAGGTACAAAGACATTTAATTATTCATTGCATGGCATCAGATTGAGTAAACGTTTAGTATGTAAAGGATTATTATGTAAGGCATTATTCCCAATCATAATGATCAGATGCAGACAATGATTCTGAATATTTTGTCAGTTGTATGAAACGCCACTTTGTCGTTCATTTTAGTCATTAATCATATTGAAAGACTTTCTAACACTGGTTCGCTTACTTTAATTGCATAGCGTCTTTTTTCAGGACAGCGGTGAAGAGTTTTATTGAACAACACGAGCGCGGAGCACAAAGGTTTCCTGAATAACGCGGTGCTCATCACGGCGCGGGGAAAGATTCTGGATCAGATCAGAAAATCACAGACGTCACAACACACCCGCTCCAAATAGGTAAATATAGCAACCGTGAAGCACTTCCAGCTTCACGTCAAAATCACTTCCGTGCTACGTAACGTCATGACGTAACGTCGATGTGGGACGCAGCCTAATAAGAAAAATAGTCATAACCTACCAGGACTGGCTGTAAAACCGGCTTCAGAACTTTAAAACCATCACATTTTATCCAGACCTTTGCAAATATTTTATTTGATTAACTGAATGTAACCCAGTAGCACCTGCTAATGTTTAACCAATGCAATATAATTAGAAAAGGCAAAATCCTCACACACTGAGGTAATCGCTGGGATGGTGAATGTAGAAGAGCCTCCCTCACATCCTGAGAGCTCACAGTCTAGGGACAGTTTTAAACCTGTCAAAAACCTGTTAAATGTCGAGTAACCTATAACCGAGTAAACCTGTAAACCGAGTAAACCTGTTAAAAGCCGAGTATACTGCTTTTAACTGATAAATTGTTCATTTTCTTTTGTCACAGCAAATCTACATTTCGCTTATCTACATTTACAGCATTAATCAGACTCCCTTATCCAGAGCAACTCAGGGTTAAGTGTCTTGCTCATGGACACAATGGTACTAAGTGGGATTTGAACCTGGGTCTTCTGGTTCATAGGCAATAGTTACCCACTATTTTGTAGCAACACCTGCTGTTAACCTGGCTTTTAATTAATCAATTGGTGTTAGAAATAGCTCATATGAAAAGCTAAAACCCTACAAAATAATGTTTAATGCTTCAAAATGAATTAATTTATCTAAAAAAGATTTATCATTGAATCAAGACAGAAAGGTCAGCAAATTAAGTAGTGGTGCTGTGAAATCCAAATTTAAAATCTTGTATGACTTCCATGAGCTTGAAGGAATGCATCAATGCAGTTTGGCAAGGATTCATACAATTTATTGATGAAGTCGTCAGGAATAGCACCGAAATCAGTCTTGCATGCCTTCCAGAGTTAATCAATATTCTTCAAGTTTCATCTTCCATGCTTCCTCTTTCATCCTACCCCACACATGCTCAATGATGTTCATGTCTGGTGACTGGGCTGGACAATCCTGGAGCTTCTTGATCTTCTTCGCCGACTTCTTCGGAACTTTGATGTGGAGATGGAAGTATGTGATGGAGCACCATCCTGCTGCAGAATTTGGCATCTTTTATGGTTGGGAATATAAAAGGTAGCTCAGATTTCTTGGTATTTCAGACTATTGATGTTGCCTTCCACCCTGCAGATTTCTTGCACACCCCCATACTGGATGTAACCCCAGACCATGATTTTTCCATGCGGTTTCCAGTAGGTCTCCTGCAATATTTTCAGAAAACAGAAAATTCACCTAAAAATCAACCTTCTGCCACTTTTCCAGCATCCATACATGAAATAAAAAATGTAGTTTACATTCAAATTCAAATTGTATTTGTCACATCCATCGTCATACACGGTATGATATGCAGTGAAATGCTTTATCTATAGTACTAACAAGAAAGAGCAAGCCTGGTACTGCCTTGGCAAGCTTGTAAGGCCTTTGTGATATCTTGATTCTAAATAAAACAACTCTCATGCAAGAAACTGTGTTTGATTAAACTAAGGATAGAAAATTAGTGCATGTCCAAACTCAAGGAATGGCAGTACAGCCCCACCTCCACATATCCAGCCTGACTCTTGTCTCATGCAACTTTGTTTCAGACTACCACATTTATATGGACAATTTTACATTCTTGCCATACACTTGTTTGCTGCCTGTGGGACAAGTGGAGCACCATCACTAAAACACTAAGACCCCATAAAGGCCTCCACAAGTTGGATTCCAAATGTTTCGGCCTCATTGTTCAGTGAAATGTGTGCAACTGTGCAGTAGATGGTGAAAGATGGCTCCCAGATCCCTTTAGCAGAGGTGGTTCTGAGTGAGGGCCAGCTTGTGCCTCCACTGCCCATTGTAAAACCAAGAACTGGTACAGAAACTGTACACTGTGGCAATGTTTTTATTAAGTTAATGAAATGCTAAAAATACTTAATATGAACTCTTAAATTAACATTTATTTCTACAATACATAATAAGTATATGTTCTGAAACTAAAGTTGTAACTCATTTAAATTACTATTTACATTTTTTCTGTTTAGTAAATGCTTTAGTAAATGTTAATGATGTGTTTATTGAGAATTGATATGTAAAGTGTTATTTAACTGGTGTTGCTATTGATTGCGTTATTTATATGTAAATGAAAACAGGTCTTAGCTCAATTTTGTGGTTGTATTTCATTGTTTGTCTGCTCAGGAAACTTACCAGCAGTGGAACTCTAGATAAATTGATCCCAGGAGGTTTGAATCAGTTTATCGTACAATATACATAATTAACAGATATACACTAGCATTCAAAAGTTCAACAATAAGTCTATTACAGTTGAGAACATTTACACTGAAGTCAAAAACACCTGGGCAAATTCACACTAGTACAGTATCAAGCACATCAGCAGATGTTATTTAGAGTCCATCATTATTTCAAACTTTGTTAATTATTATTTATTATTGTTCTACTCAGATCATTTTCATGTTTTATGCATCTATACATTAAGCCTATACATTAAGCCATCTTTAAAATGTTTGTCTTGTGCATGATCCCTCTCAGATGTCCTTCTCAAGGCCAGCAGATGGAGCTCCAATGTCATGACTGAGAAAGGCCCAGCGTACATCATGTCTCCCTCTCAGGTGTCATTCATTGTCATTACATAATGTTTTATTTGTATTTTACACTCAGTTTCTAGAAACACTGATGAAGCAGATATGGTTTCATATAGCATATTTTGCGATTTTCTCTGTTGATAAGTCTGTCCAACCTGCATTCAAAGTGTTAACAACGGAAGTGGTTCCCATGGTTACAAACATATTCACTGCAACATACGTCATTTCTTTTCCCATGAGGAGAGTGTCATCCCTTACATCCTGTGGAAACGTACTCGGCATCCACGATGCCTGCTGGGTATTTTTGGTGCACATGGGTCAAAGTTTAGAGAATTTGTATTTAAAAGCTCTTTCCTGACAAACACACACACATATTTCAGGTCATTTGGTGTATAAATATTTAAACCTGATATAAAATGTGAGGAGGTGA
This sequence comes from Denticeps clupeoides, assembly GCF_900700375.1. Taxonomy (NCBI): domain Eukaryota; kingdom Metazoa; phylum Chordata; class Actinopteri; order Clupeiformes; family Denticipitidae; genus Denticeps; species Denticeps clupeoides. The sequence goes on along the minus strand of NC_041713.1, from coordinate 24,993,478 downwards.
AAAGTAAATGTTGAGTTGTGTGTGTTGTACTCAGTATGTACTTGTGTGTAAAAGCATTTCACTGCATATCATACCATTTATGACTGTGTATGTGACAAAAAAATGTTGAACTTGTATCTGTGTATTTTGCTGTTCTGGTGAGTGTGATTCAGAGGGAGAGAAAGAAGTTAATAGAATCTTCTTATATATTCTGATGTCATTGTATTCCAGATCCCCAGAGAAAAGAGGTGTCAGCGCTGTGATGAACGAGTGCAGAATCCTTCACTCACCTGGAATGTCTGAGCTCACTTCTCAATGAACTTGGAGGTGTGTGGAATGGAATGTTCTAGCCATGCCCCGCATTTCATTCAGTGGCCTGCTTTTATGGAATGTCTTCCCTCCATTGTTCCCCTCTCCCCGCCTACCTAATTACAGGCGGCCTGCTCAGCTCGGCTCTCCTCGCCTCAGTTGCATAATGGTGTTCATGTGGACTACAGAAACAGTCTCAGACAGTCAGGAATGCGGTGACGTCAGCACAGGGTCGGCATTCAGGCACGCCGGAGTGAGCGCGCGAGCACTGCGGACACCCTCTGTCCGGATCTTTTGGCTCGGTTCGCCTCAAGGATTTGAATCCTTAGCCGCACTTTGTGCTGTGTCTGTCTCTTTAAGCTGAAAATATAGCTTCTCTCCTGCAGTTTATCTGAAGAATAAAATAAAATGAAAAAGCTAGATCATTCACACATCCAGTATTCACACATGCCTATAGTACGTGTCATGGACTTTATTTACAGCATATGTTTTAGATTTTAAATACATTGAATTACAACCCAAAAATACATTAAATACTGACACAAATGTAACGTTATAGTGCAATATTTAACAATTATTAATGAGTAAATATAATTTTGGTCGATGAACGCTTGTAAAAATTTCGACCATACATTTCTATCCCCCCGAAGGCTTCATTGTGTTCCGTTTAGAAACAGCCGCAGCCAAACGACTCGTTCGAGAGAACCGATTCATTCCGTTCAGCTCGCGAATCGCACAGCGCTACTCAGCATCCGCCGATGCTTGGTTCTGCGCGTCTCCACCAGGATCATCGACAAGACGGGGAAAGTAAACACATGATAAGTGTCCTTCATACTTTCAACAACCAGGGGGATATTCTGGAGAACCTGGCGTTCGCTTCTCAACAATCGACCGTCTCTGCACAAACATCACAGCGCGGGTGAGTTATCAATGTTGTTATTTACGCGCGCGCATTAATTGCTGACGTTCCCGCGATAAAGGCCTGTGAAATAAATGAGCGCAGATGGTGATATCTACCCTGTTTTATTGGCCCGTTTTCGTGCTTTTTATCGCGGGCGCAGTGGCGGAGCTGGAGCGGCTGGACAAGTTCCGTTCAAGTGCGTTAATCTGGAGCATGAAGAGACAGGAGATGGTGCGGGCGATGGTGCGTTGATGTGATGACGCTCGGGGCAGGAACAGCGCAGCACAGGTGCGGAATGAAGGGAGAGAGGGTTCCGAAGCCTGGGAGAACTGAGCCAGGCAGTGAGGTGAACACCTGGGATGGAGCTGCTGGACTATGTGGCGTTAAAGTGAGAGAGTAGAGAATATCTGCTTTGTTGTGTCCCTGACATAAAGCTGCTGTGTCACACGGCAGGCACCGAGCCTCAGGTCCCAATATGGTGAGGATGGAGAGATAATAGGAATGAAAGGGAGAAGAATATGGTCTAACTGGGAGTGAGGGATGGAGAGTAAGAAGTTGTCATGTGTGTTTTGTAGCTGAGTAGAGCCTGATGATGGGCTTTCTTAGAGCCATGGTGACCTCGTCCTGATGAATATTGCATGGCTGGAACAGTGGGGATGAGATCATGCCTATAGAAAGCCCACTTCACACTGCCAGCCATTCTGAGTGAGTCACCCTCTTAGATCTTCCCCATCATGCCTGTCACTCTATTCTTCTTCATGTGTGTGAAAATGAGGTGTGTGTGTGTGTGTGTGTGTGTGTGTGTCGTGCATCTGTGCAGGTAGCTTCACTCAATTCTTTATAAGACTGGATTTAATTGTCAAACAATTAAAAGTAATCCATTTACATATGGATACATATGAACATTTATTCCATATCCTTGATATCAGACATTCGAGACGTAAACTAGTTTGCTTTTTGGCAGTACTAGTTGGACATTTGGTGGCACTAGTTTGTCATTTTGCTGCACTAGTGCAACGAAAACTCTTACTAGTCAGGGTTTTCCGTCCGTGTGCTATACTAGTAGTGGCAAATTCTGAGCTAGCTAATGCATTTTTAAGCAGTAGTAGTTATCACTGAAATAGTGATGCCAAATGTCTTACTAGTTCACTAGTGTGCCACTTTCAGTCCTCTAGTACCTCTATTAAATTGCACTAGTAGTATTAGTGCGCTCCAAAAATGTCCACTAATAATACTAGTGGGGCACAACATGTACTAGTTGCCCCAAATGCAAATTAGTGGGTGAGTAAGACACTGAAATGGTACCTTGCTGTTGGCATTCCAGCAAAAACGAGAAAACGGAAAATGCACTAATGAAGGTATGCACTGAAAATGTGTAGCTGACTTTTTGGTCTAACTAGTTCCATAAAATGTACTAGTCAACATTTGTATGTGACTAGTTAACTAGTGAATTGCTGCTACTGTTTATCATGTTAAGTAGTTACATTAGATTATAGTAGTAGTTCAACTAGGTGTTCACAGATGTGAACTAGTAACAGTTTTTGTTGAACTATGCAAAAATGGCAAATACAGGGGATGGAGCTTTTGCATTGATGGCAACATTTCACACTCTTGTATTCTCTCCACCACCTTAAGATACGGTTTCCAACAGTCGTGAAGATTTATGCTGAACAATTTCTTATCATTCACTCATGTTAATGAGAATCTCATGACGATAGCAATAGGGGTCAAAGCAGCCATGAAGGTAAAAAGAGGCGAATAGATTCACCAAAGTTATTTCACTTTTACCTACTACAAAAATACTAAATATGTTTCTTGTTTTGGATTCTTCAATATGTTTTCATAAACGCCTCAAAGTACGTGCATCCACACTAATGTAGCCTTAGCATTAAAATCTAAGTAACTTGTTCACCTTGACAGCACAAATTTTTATACAGTATAGTGTGCAAAACTTTCAGGTCACAATACAAACCAGTGAAAACAAAACTGCTGTTTATCTGAGCAGCAAGCAATTTTAATGTAACAAAAATACTGTATGTCAAACATTCAAACATCAGTTGTCATCCTGAACGGTTGTGTGAACTCTATCAGTAGGAAGGATTGCGTGTGCGCCCTTTTCCTAGCAGGAAACAGACCATTTGAATCAGGGTCTTTGACATGTCCTTTTCACTCAGTGGGGCAGGGACTCAAATGACAAGCCAAGGGCAGAGAGGAGACCTTCTGTGAGTGTTTGATTGCAATTAATACTAACTGTACATTATCTTATGGATGTCATAATTTGCCATTGGCTAAATAAACAGACTGGGAACATCCTCTCCAGTCAGAGCTGTTTGTCCATTTTTAGATAATTCAGACTATTTTCATATTTCTTTGCAAGAAATACAGGAATGAGAATCAGTTGAAAAAAACATGTTCTCTGTATTAGTTGGACAATTTCAGTATCAAGTGTCAAATATGATTATTTCCAAAAACAAATGACTTAATTAAAATTATTTAAGTAATGAAGTATCAGGAAGGGAATTTGTCTGTAAAACAGTTCATCATTGGCCCAGAAATGGACAGAAGTAGGAAAGATATAGAACGACATGTTCATGTTTCATGTAATGGTAAAATGGCTTAGTTATTTGTTGCATAGCTGTTGATTGATTGTTGCAGAGGTTGTGGTGGGGGGAGTGTGGCCTGCACTCCCCATCATCAGGCTCAGACCTAGGGATCTGCAGTATTGCTTTTCTGCAGACATTGACACTCACCCTTATGTGTTCATATCACCCATTACCATCACACATCTTATAACCAAGCCTCTCCACTCATTAACTATTTATGCACATGCACACACAGGTCCTCAGGAGCTCACACATGCACCCACACTAATTGTGCTATCCCATTACATGTATTGATCCACACCATTTGTGCAGCAGCACCCCTCGGTCACCCGATTCCACACACACTAAACCCTAACCCTGTCCTCACTGCCCCATGGAATCACACATATTTCTATCTTTATATCAATACATAGATGTCTACTTTACATTCATAAAATTTAATTCTCCTTTCATATCTTCTTGTTTATTCAGCTCTTACTGGAGAGTGTCTAGTTGTCTCCCAAATGTATACCTGATTAGCCTGTAATGTCACATGACATGCTGATTCTGGGAAGGCATGCATGCTGATTTGGGCATGTTTCCATCAGGCTTTGCATAAGCTACCATGGCAGCAGGACCTCCAGCATCAGTCAGATGCCTGCTTATCCTCTGACGTTTAACTTTTTGAAATGGTTTGAAATAAAAAATTGAGAATTAAATTAAATTGAAATGAAAAAATAAGGATGCATAGCAGCCTGCTTTCAGTGGCATCTCTTTTGCACCTTGGCGGATCTGGATTCAAACCGGTAACCTTCTGATTACAGGGCCGCTTCCTTAACCTCTGCCCTGTATATGATATGAACATAACATGCTCTTATATGAACATGATGGGTTCGTAATCCATAGGATTTTTCCAAAATCAGTAGTCTCAAAAGTTCATGTTGCTAACTTTGCAATGAGCATTGCTGATTACATTTAAGGATCATTGCGCTTGCTATTTAAATGCAGGTCATTATGCACATTATAACTTGCATAGGTATCACTTTTTCTGCCAAAACTGCCATTGAGGCATGGACTCCACTAGACCTCTGAAGGCACCTACAGCATTTGGGACCAAGGAATTAGCAGCAGACTCTTTAACCCCTTTAATTTCTGAGGCGGTGCCTCATGGATCAAACTTTTACCAGCACATCCTGCATATACTTTTTGCTTAAATACTTAAGTTTGCTCATTTTTCTCTGCTTCAATGTATCAGCGTTATAATTTTTCAGATATAAAGAAAATTGGCATGCATAAACGAACCCCAAAGGCTTGTCAGTATTCATGTCAGTAGTTTGATTGTGAATGGGCCACAATCAGGTAATCAAGGTGATTCCAAATGTATTCTAGATCGCATTGAAATCTGAATGAATTGGAAAATGAATTTGGTTAAGTTCAATGTATTAATGAAAACAATATGATGTTCAGTAGCCAATATGTTGATATTTTAGGACATCTTTAGCTCCGTTTTATGCATGCTCCTAACCATATTCCTTTATTCTTCAGGTGATGCATCGCTAAAGAGTTTCACGTCTGCCCTCACTGGTCTATCAGCCATCCCAGCATCCATCATGGCAGCCACAAAGGGAAATGTGGGTGTTAGACGGGAGAGCACCATTGCTGGACTCTATGACTTGCTGGACCGTACGTTGGGGAAGGGTCATTTTGCTGTTGTGCGTCTGGCCCGCCACATCTTCACTGGCCAGTTAGTGGCAGTTAAGGTTATTGACAAGACAAAGCTAGACACCCTGGCAGCAGGACATCTGCTCCAGGAAGTCCACTGCATGAAGCTAGTGCGACACCCGGGTGTGGTGCGTCTGTACGAGGTCATCGACACACAAACAAAGTTGTACTTGGTGTTAGAGCTGGCTGATGGCGGTGACCTATATGACTATATCCTGCGACATGAGGGTGGAGTTAACGAGGCTCGTGCCAAGTTGCTGTTTGCACAGGTGGCCCACGCCATTGCCTACTGCCACCGGCTTCATGTTGTCCACCGCGACCTGAAACCTGAGAATGTAGTGTTCTTCCGTCAGCAGGGGGTCTTCAAACTGACCGATTTTGGCTTCAGCAACTGCTTTCAGCCAGGGGCCATGCTGATGACCAGCTGTGGCTCACTGGCATATTCTGCCCCAGAGATCCTGCTGGGTGAGGAGTATGATGCACCGGCTGTGGGTAAGTGTATACACAAAGATAGCTCACCATTAAAGTTAGAATGTGTTTTTCTGGACCTCATTAGGAGTACATATCATAGGCAAATATTCATTGTATTAACATTGCCAATACCCTGTTTAGGGGAGGTGCCATCCCCCCCGAAATAAATACAGTCAAAATCATCCCCCTTCTAAAATGAACATCCCCTCCAGTCCATCCCTTATGCTGTTTTATCAATTAATGCATATGTCTATTTATTAAAATATAATGAGCAAGAGGGCACACACACTCCCACCATGTGCACTGTCATTACATTTACATTTAAGGCATTTGGCATTAAGGCATTAAGGCCTTATCCAGAGTGACTTACAACATGCTTTCAAGTTACCATCGATGAAGAGATCAATTCTTGTTCACTAGGACCCCCAACTATGTATACAATCTTTTTATTCACTCTGTTGTAGATTCTGTACACAAGTTCGACAATAAGAAAGTTAATCTAAATATTCTTTAAAGAGGAAGGTCTTGAGCTGTTGTTTGAAAATATTCAGTGACTGAGCTGTTCTGACCTCGAGGGGAAGTTCATTCCACCACGAGGGCCCAAGACGGAGAAGAGTCTGGATGAATGTTTTCCTTTTACCTTCAGAGATGGAGGGACCAGGCGAACAGTACTGGAGGCTCGGAGTATATGAGGTGCAGTGCGAGGTGTAGTAAGGGCTGTGAGGTAGGATGGGGCTACTCCATGTTTGGCTTTGTAGGCCAGCATCAGTATTTTGAATCTGATGCGTGCAGCTACTGGGAGCCAGTGGAGGGAACGTAGCAGAGGGGTGGTGTGGGAGAATTTGGGAAGGTTGAAGATCATGAGATGGTAAACGATAAAATTCACCATCCCCCCGATTTGTTTTTACAACTCGACTACTGCAGGCTCATTGCCACCTGCAGCCAGATATCTAGCATGGTAAATATCTGGTCAAGTCACATGGGATGTGGACCACAATCCTTTTTTCCCTGATAATCCATTCTTTTTTTAGCAGATTGTTGTCTTTGTATGTCATCCATTTGAAACTTTCTCACAAGAGGGTCATGTAATTTCCCGCCATATCTTTTAATCTTGTTTTGCAAGTCATGTAGTCTGAAGAGAACCCTGTTTGTTAGGTCCACAAGTTAAAATAATTTTTTAAAAACACGAGGCTGTCACTCTGATAAATCTGTCATGAGCATGTGCAAACGATCAGTCATCATATAAATGGAGGGAGAAAAAAAAATCAAACCTGCAAACCCTGTGTGACAAAGTGATTGCCCCCTTAACCTAATAACTGGTTGCACCACCCTTATTAGCCCTTGCAATGAGTCTTTTTTACTGTGCTCTGGAGAAAATTCTCATCTTTGCAGAATTGACTGCTAATAATATACAAGATTTTCCATTTCTATTGTAACCATATGATCACAGGCGTCAGCCTCATTTTAATGCTTGATGGCAGGTGGAGGAGCATCTTGTATGACTATTTCAGAATTCATGCTGACTGCTGCTGGATGCTGCTTTGCAAGATAACTTTACCTCTGACAAGAATTATAGTCAAATTTATAATTATCATGTGCTGTGAAATCTCATCATACACCTAGTAATAAGTAATCATTTTTATTTGTGCCTTTTGTGTGTTATGCAAACATGGAATAAAAAATATGCGATGAGCCTGATTCCAATTTTTTAAAATGTATTTTTGCCATATGCCCTGGCTCTCCCAGCTGTTCACACACATGGGCAGATGGGGTATGGGGAACTAGTGTCTGGATGTGTTGTGTGTTGAAAGTAATCTGCACTGGGTCTAAAATCCAGGCCATTGTGTGTGTCTGTCAGCTGTGGGACAGTGTCCAACCTCTGCTGCTGCTTTTTTACAACACATCTGTAGAGCAACGGGAGTAGAAAAGAGGCAGAAAGGCGGAGGACTGGAAGCAAGGGCGAGTGCTGCAGAGCGCTGCCAGACCAAGCACTGCAGAGATTTACAGTGTTGCAGCTGTTCAGCATGGTGCCCTATATACAGAATCACAACCAGGAGCACGTGTGCCCCAGCCCCATTGACCCTGGAGATATTCCACCGTTCCGTGTGTCTTTATCTCTGATAGGATTATGTCTATTTAAGAGTGAAGTGTCATTCATGAGACTCTACTGCTGTCTACTGTGAAGGCCGACTGCAGGGTCATCCTATGCTGTCCTTATTAAAATCAGTGTGGGTGAAGCCACCAGAGCATAAAAAAACGAGGCATTTAAATCCTCTTTTGGCATCAGTGTGACTAAGTAAGAGTGTAATTACCAGTGTTTTACAGAAATAAGGAAAACGCTGAGTTGCAGCAGGAAAAGATGTCAGGTCGACGGTACCAGTCGTGTTGGGGCAGGGTGAGCTTGGCAGAGTCTGGCAGCGTGCCGCAAATCCTGTGGTTCCGGGGGGGCGGAGCTTGGCACAGATTCGGTGCTGTAGTCTCAATGCGGCAGAAGCAGGTGCCACTGACCCCGTTTGAGCCGCAGCGTGACACACTGACACAAGGCCAGGACTGATGCTGTCTTTTGGGTTTTATGGTGAAATGAAGAATCAGAATCAGAATATCTTTATAATCATTGTAACAAGTACAACAAAATTGAATGCAGTCCCTGAGCTAGAGAGGTGTGTAAAAAAGCTAGCTTAAAAGAAGACATATACTAATAGAGATGCTCCTGCATCTCTTTCCTGATGGCAGCAGTTGGAACAGGTCATGATCGGGATGTGATGAGTCCTTTATGATGTTTTGTGCTCTTGTGAGGCAGTGAGAGCTGTGCAGTTGTTCCAGAGAAGGTAGAGACCAGCCAATGATTTCCTGGGCAGTCTTCACAATCCGTGCAGTGATTTCCTCTGTGGTAGAGGGTAGAAGGACACCAGCAATTTTTGACAGATGTTATTCTGTTCACCAGTTCTGTTGGTGAAGGGGTTTGGGTGGTAGTGGCCTGGTGGTAACACACTTGCCTATGAACCAGAAGACCCAGGTTCAAATCCCACTTACTACAATTGTGTCCCTGAGCAAGACACTTAACTCTTAAGTTGCTCCAGCGGGACTGTCCCTGCAACTACTGATTGTAAGTCGCTCTGGATAAGGGCTTCTGGTAAATGCTGTAAATGTAAATGAATTCATGATGTGAACAGCCAGGAAGCGGAAGTCCGATACCCACTCCACACCATCACGACTGATGTAAAGTGGTTTCTGTTTTCCTTTTCCTGAAATCCTCAACAATCTCATTGATCTTTGCTGTGTTCAGGAGCACCACATTGGTGTTGTCTGACACTTGTGTTGCTGTTTTGTGGGGTGCACAGTTGTGTGTACAGTGTGAGGAACAGGGGGCTCAGCACACAGCCCTGAGGAGAGCCATTATGTGGTCTGTCAGGAAGTCCTTAATCCAGAGACAGGTATATGGGAGACTATGGGAGTCCCAGATCTGACAGTTTAAACACCAATCTGTGGGGGAGGATGGTGTTAAAGGCAAAGCGAAAGTCTATAAAGAGGAGGCATGCATAGCTCCTCTGGTGCTCCAGGTGGGACAGGGTAGCATGGAGAGCAACAGCGACAGCAAAGGTGGGAGGGATGAAAGACATAATAATACCAGTCTCTCACAACACTTCATTAGCACTGGTGTGAGCGCTACTGGTTGTTAGTCGTTCAGGCAGGTTATGGATGTTTTTTTTTTGCAATGGGACTATGGTGGGAGTGGGACAGAGGCCTGGGACAGTGACAGGTTGAAGATCTCTGTGAAGACCCTGGCCAGCTGCTTTCCACATTTCCTCAGCAAACATCCAGGGACACCATTGGGACCTGCTGCCTTCATGTGGTTCACAGCCTGGAGCGAGCGTCTCATCTCATGTTCCTCCACCTTAAGGTTGGGGGTGAAGTTGCTGTGAGTTGCCTCTGGTGTCTCCACCTCAAAGCGGGCAAAGAAGTGGTTTAGCTCCTCTGCCATTGGGGCATCACCTTCAGCAGCAGTGATATATTCTACAGAGAGGTGTTCTTGGGTGGCAGTAGCCTAATGAGGTCAAATCCTACTTGTGTCCCTGAACAAGAATTGTCTTCAGGAAGACTGTCCCTGTAACTACTGATTGTAAGTCGTTCTGTATAAGGTTATCTGATAAATGCTGTAGAACTGTTTGATCACTGGTGGCTTCATACCTTCCCCCTCATTAATTGGGGACCTACACAATTCATAAATGTGTAAAATATGCTTTACAGATTTATTTGCTAGCTGTGACTAAACATAGGATTTACTTGTCAGGGCCACTGTCCCACTGCCTGACCCCCATGGGGCATGCGACAACAACAGGAGACAGCTACCTGAAAATTGAAAACGGGGTCAATTGTCAGAATATCCATGACCCTTGCCTGATTATTCAACTACGAGTTTCACCCAACCCCTTCTGTACTTTGACTTTCTGAAATACGATGAACTTTCTGAATGACCACAAGCCAAAAAGCGTCAATGTGGACACCCTTTCTCTGCATTACAGACCGGGCGAGCACGCCATACCGCCCATGATCACTCCACTGTTCCTGTTAGCCCTAGTGCACTGGACATTAATGCAGGAAGTGGTTGCTGACCACACATATTACCCTCCACCCCGAGACACACCCATGAAGGGCACATATGTCTCCAGGTCACTCTGCCTACACATGCAGAGATTAAATCTACAGTGGGCACACGCCACCCCCCTTCACCCATCTGGCACATTTCTGCACATTCTGGTGGCCAGGCCTCGACGCTGACATCATGGTGTACGCAGCGGCCTGTCCCACCACCGCTGCACATAAGTTGAACACTCAAAGAGCCCAAGGCCTTCTCCTCCCTCTGCCACAACCCCATCACCCCTGGTTGCACGTGTCCATGGACTGCCACGTTCCAGGGTCATGACCACTATAATGGACCGGTTGAAGCATCCACTGGCCATCAGTCCACCTGGTTTCCCTCGACCGACTCAGACGGACCAGTGCCCTCCATTAACAGCTGCCTCCGCCAGCTCAAAAGACTCTAGGCACAACTACATTGATTGCACTGTGGATCGCATGAAGAGACAGGTGGAGCCGCCCTCCATCTTCCAGGGGACAAGGTTTGGGTGTGACCCAGAGGTTACCCCATGCCCTCCAACCCCCCGAAAACTGGGGAACAGCATTCTCACTGACTTTTAGATCGCAGTTGCATAACTGTATTAACATAAGCTGTGTTATGTTAATGTTAATGTTTACTTCAAGTTAGTGAGTTATGTTTAGTCTGCAAGGCAATACTTGTCTGCCAATCATGTCCGTCATGAAGATACCAAAACTTTTATACTGACACTGATCCTTGTCCACATAAATTGATCATTCAAAATGATGCAGTGTGTGGGGTGCAGGCTAAAAGAAGGGTATCAAGTCAAGTGGAACTTTATTGTCATCTCAGCCATGTACATTGCATCATATAGAAGAGATGAAATTGTGTCCAGTAAGGTACAACATGGAACAGAATAGGGCAGGGGGCATCGTGCTGTAAGAACAGTGATAAAAGTGTACGTGCAGATTTAGAAGAAAAGTGAAAGACAAGATATCAAGCAAGAGCTCCTGATCTACACAGCAGAATATCCAGTGAAAAATATTTCTTTGGGACATGACTGGAAACTGCAGTAAACCATGCTTTATTTAAGTAAACTATTAAATCAGCTTTCATGTCAGCATAAGAATTACATATCAGGGTAAAATCTTTATTCTGTCTCTCACGCACATTGTATTCTTTTGCACAGCCACACAAACACAGAGAACAAGTTCACAGTTTGTTAGAAGTCAGTTGCAGACATGACAATTCATAGTCATGTGAGTGACAGTGAGAGAGAATAAGAGGGCTGAAGAGCAGGGACAGAGAAAGGACACATTTGTTTTCTTGGAACATTGCTGGACTAAACAAATCACTCTCTGTGGGACAACCCCCACCCCCCACAACTAAGGCACAGTGTTCTGGGTTACAGTTCAACCCAGTGTGTCCTCCACAAGGGGAAAGGGAGGAGACAGGAAAAGCACAGGCTAAGGAATGCCTCAGCAGTGTGTGTGTGTGTGTGTGTGTATGAGTGTGTGAAGATTTCTTTATTTATACAACCTTATATGGAAAATAGATGTATAAAGATAATTTCACCTAACTACAAACTCACAAATAGAACAATCAATCTGGACATGCATTGAAACATATCATATAGTCATGTGTTGTATTTGTGTGTGTTTGTATGCAGATATCTGGTCTCTGGGAGTGATCCTGTACATGCTGGTTTGTGGACACCCCCCTTTCCAGGAGGCAAATGACAGTGAGACCCTCATCATGATTATGGACTGTCGGTACTCTGTTCCATCCCACATTTCTCCCACCTGCAGAGAGTGAGTAAAACTACATAATACCAAACATGAATGTGACAAAAGGGGGACATGTACAGAGGTAGAACGTATTCAGTACAGAAATGGTCTAATATTGGTACTAGTGGAGCCACAGTGTCACTCTGTTGGACAGAAGAGGAGTTTTCCAGCATGCTGGCGCAAAAACCCGCTTGCCAGTCCAGAGTTGTAGCGAGTCTAGATGAACATGCAGAACATGCTGTTCTCTTTTACATATGGGGCGGGGTAAATACATGCAGTCATTCATGCAGTTATTCATCTTCCCAACAGTAACTCTGAAATAATTGAGGAAGGGGCTATCTACTGGGGTAAATCCCACAAATAATTCTGATTAAAAAGTGAAAGTGTAAATAATGTTGAACTGGGTGTTGGTCTCTCCCAACTCTGTAAATTAATGAATGATCTCCTACAAGTAAAAGTCTACAGATGGAGAACAATGTTGTACTGCAGCTCAGAGTCTCTTATTCTACATACATCATGTCACTGTTTTAATGAAAATAAAGAAATTCTGCAATAAACGCTTTAGTTAAATCAATATTTGATCATTTTTTGACATTCAGGGTTATTTTGTTTCACTGGTTTGTTTACAGTACTGTACATATACCCCAAAAAGTATTCTAATATATACATACAGAATGTGACAGACAGTTTTGACATTTTCTAAAGTAGAAAAAGTCAAAATAAGAAAATGAATTAGAAACCGCCTGGTGTGAAAAGCACTGGATGTTAGTTGACTGAGATTGTAATCGTATCGCAGTCGTCATGTAAAAGCAGCTTTTGTTTTGGTTTATTTATAAGTGCTTTAATGCCAGAGCTATTTCTGGAGAAAGAACATCCCAAAGCCTTTTGGCTACAACCATGCAGGATGCACAAAGGACAGGCACATGGCCAGCACTCAGCAGACAGATAACAGCTAATCTGTAATATTTTATAGAAATTATTTTTATTAATTGCTCTTAAGATCAGTGTTGTATTTGCTTTAGCATTAGCAAATGCTAACACAGCCATTTCAAGCTCATCTCCAGCAGGGATGCCCAGTAACGTAACTTGCTGTGGGCACTTTTCAACAGAACAGAACAGAACATGCCTTAGGGTGTGCTGACAATAATCATGATTATCGCTTCACCCCTGTTGTATAATGTGTTTATTGTGAGTTCTGGTTTTGAAGTGGAAATTCTTTTGAGCTACTGGTAAGGCCTTGTGTAAAGTTCAAGTTTTGTACATTCCTAAACATGTCCTTAAAACCTAGCTATATGTTTGTTTTGCTTCCTTTTATAAAGAATATAATTTTAATATGTTTAATCAACACAAGACTTCTTATTTTGTCTTGGTGGGCCTTTTAATGCTTATATCAGCTGCTACATATCTGAAAGAGAAAACAGGACAAGAATGCCTTGTGGGGGATTAGTTCCCTTAAGACTAGTGTTGTGATTAATTTAAGAATGATCATAATTTAGTTAATTGCCCAAATTAACATGTCACTCTGGTGCAAACATTCACACGTTGAGCTCCCTCTGGTGAGCAACTATGGATATGACCGCTGCCTGAGAGAGGGAGCCATCACATGCAGAAAGGCAGAAAGGTGTGTGTGCATGTGTGAGATATAAGTGTAAGGGATAGATTGAGACAGACAGAAAGAGAAGTCTGAAGAAAAGACAATTTATATATGAAACCAAAATTTAGGCATATAAACACATCACAAGAAAGAAATTAAGGGGTGTGGGTAAATGCTCAGTAAACAACAGTACATGTGTACCCAAACCATCAGATACTCATGTATATTAGTGAGCTCTGACAGGCATGTGGACTTGAGCTGACATATTAATTTCAGGTTTCCAGCAATATCAGGCAACTGCCGGATAATTTATCCATATGGTAGCTTATGTTTATACACCAGTATAACACAAAAACTAGTTAATGTTTTATTTGTAGTAAGTAGTAAGCATAATTAATTTGTGGAACCCTTTGTTAAACAGATCATTTAGGCAAGAACAATAAAGTAACACCTTCCCCACCCAATCATGAAAAAACATGTCTGAAATTAATTTTAAAAAAGCATTGTGCCTTTATTGACTAGTTTTTAGTTTGAACCTTTAATATTTGATATGACAGGTGCTTATATGTGATAGCCAGCCAGTAATTGAAACATGATTCTGTTTCCCAGAGAAACGTAGACTCATTATCTCATTATCTTATTTTACAATGGTAGACAATTGTAGTAGGAGGATTTGTAATAGTGGCTCAATGTTGAATCAATGTCTGTTCCAGTCTGATCTCAAGAATGTTACAGAGGATCCCTTCACGGCGTGCATCTCTGGCAGAAATTGAGGGTCACCCATGGCTGGAGGGTGTCAACCCCTCGCCAGCTCCCCTGGCCACCCACCACAGCCTGTCTGCTGACGACCACGAGCTCATCCTGCAAGCAATGACCAGCGGCAGTATTGCAGACCGAGAGGCCATCTTGGAGTGAGAATCTCTCAGAAATTCTCTCTTCTTATGGTTCAACTTGACGTTTTCTTCAGTCGCCAGTAAAACATGATTGTTTTGGTTGATGTTCTTTGTCCCAGGGCTTTGGAGGCAGACAGGTATAACCACATCACAGCCACATACTACCTGCTGCGAGAGCGCGTACTCCGAGAGAAACAGGAGCAGTGCATCCCCAACACTCTACTGTAAGTTCACACTCTCATCCCTAATTAAATGTCCCCTATCATGAAAATGTCCCTTTGCTCTCCTCCTAGTTAGAAGATACAGAAACAGAAATAACGCATCCTGGGGAAATCTCATTGTGGGACTGTTAATCTGAACCAAGGCTAAATAGAGACTTTTAATATAGTATTAAGGGACCACTACAATCTATCAAAAAGCAAAAAAAAATATATCAGGGGACTTTTAAAATAGTGGCCTGGTGCTAAAGTTTAAGTCCTGTTCATAAATGTAAGGTTACAGGTGATGATGGTTCTTCACTCTATTTCCAGATTTGAGTAATGTTTTAATGTGTTCTTAACACTAGTGGGTAAGACACTTGCCTATAAACCAGAAGACCACAAAGTCCCAGGTTCAAACCCCACTTACTACCATTGTGTCCCTGAGCAAAGGATGCTGCCCATTGTTCTCTATGCAAGGAGGAGGGGGAAGCAGGCCCTTTCCAGTGAGAATTTTTTTTTTTTTAATCTCCGCTTTTACTGGTATGCGCTGCACAAAGTCACATTATGCAAAATAGATAGTCATAAATAAATGTCATAAATAAAACCATTATTTTTACTGATTAATATAATTCATATATTTATATAATAATCTATAAGAATAATAATCAGTTCTAAAAATATTACATAAATAATCAAATTACATATTACTCACATATACAATCATGGCCTAAAGCTTTGAGAATTACACAAATACTTGTTTTCATAAAGTTTGCAGCTTTGGTGTTTTTAGATGTTTTGTCTGTTGTTTCTGTGGTGTATTGAAGTATAATTACAATCATTTTATAAGTTTCAAAGGCTTTTATTGACAATTACATAAAATTTATGCAAACAGTCAATATTTGCAGTCTTTCAAGACCTCGGCAATTTACCCTGGCATGCTGTTAATCAACTTCTGGTCCAAATCTTGACTGATGGCAACCCATTCCTTCATAATCAGTGCTTAGAGTTTGTCAGAATTTGTGGGGTTTTGTTTTTAATCCTCAAGATTGACCATAGGTTCTCAATTGGATTAAGGACCAAGAAGTTTCCTGGCCATGGACCCAAAATTTCAATGTTTTGTTGCCCGAGACACTTAGTTATCACCCACACATGAATGGTCTCAGGATGCGTAACTGTTGGCAGGAAACAGGACTGATGGTACCGCTCACCTGAAAAATGGTTGATTTAATCTTGATAATGGTTGATAATCTTAGTAGCAGCAGCAATATCCTTGCCTGTGAAGACCTTTTTAAGCAACGCAATGAGGACTGCACGTGTTTCCTTGAAAGTAACTATGGTTAACAGAGGAAGAACAATGATTTCAAGCATCACCCTCCTTTTAAGCTTCCAGTCTGCTATTCTAACTCAATCAGCACGACAGAATGATCTCCAGCCTTGTGCTAGTCAACATTTGTGTTATCAAGAGGATCACTGAAATGATCTCTTTCCATAGAATATGCAATGATAACGTTCCGGAGTATATGCAAACTGCCATAATAAAACAGAAACAGCAAACTTTGAGAAAAACAGTATTTGTGCCATTCTCAAAACTTCTGTGGGCATATGTAACAAAAATGTAGTGCTAGTCCTCGGCCCTTTTTCTTTTCAGCTGTTGCTCCTCCTTCCAGTACTCCACAGACTTTCACAGTGTGGCACCCCAGCGATGCAAGTTTGACCAGTGTCCATTTTGGTTGTCCACACATGCTGCAGGGGTTGCTAATGGGGTTTTGCCATTATTGTAGCGGGTCCTGTCTTGCTGCAGCAGCTTTGTCCACATTCCTCTTCCTGTCTGTTGTTGTCCTGGGAGTGCGCCGTAGTGCAGGAAGAGGAGACGGCTGGGCAGCAGAGGGTCTGTGGCCTTGTAGTGCTACTGAGGTGGTGATAGGTTTCTCAGGAGGATGGATGAGAAAGAGGCAGAGGAATTGTGGCCTCAATTGTTATAGAAGAACTGTACAGTAGATCCACATGGGTGGCGGCCAGTAAAGGCTACCTGTGATTGAGGAAGGAGCACTGAAGGTCCCGGTGACGTCCGCACAGTATGTCCCCACAGGCTCTTCCTGTGCTGCAGCTCATGTGGTTGGAGGAGGTCGACAGTCTGTGGTTTAAAGAGAAGCTTTGTGCCTTTCCATTCTTCTTCTGAAGAAGATGTATTAAGGTAAATTATAAAATGGGGGTGAACGTTAAAACATTTGTATTATTACTTAATTAGGCTGTGATTAACACTTTACTTTAGCCCTCAGTGTGAACTATTGTCCTGACCAGGTCTGGCTCTGGTCTGGAGGAGGCTGAAAAATACACAAATAGAGACACAGTAAACACAAGCATAATATAAAAGAATTAAGTCCAAATGTGTTTCAGACAAGCATCTCTGGAAATGCAGTCTTAGAGGCCATGAGCCTCTCTAATCTTGTTTTCATTTCCACATGATTCTTACTTGTGTTTACTGCAACAGACAATGGAAAAAGGCAGGTAAAATCATCAGAGTTCCCCCACACCCTGGACACCCTGCCACTGCTGGAAGCCTGCAGACTAGGGTCAGCCGACACAGGAACAGTTTATTTTCTCACCCTCCTAAACAGCTGAACCGTCACATACATTTCAGCTGCACTTTATGTACACTTGTGATATTATTTATGTAATACAACATTGTAATACAACGGTATACAACATTGTTGTTGTTTTATGCTGTTGTGCATGAGAGACACCATAGACAGGAATCTAATTCCGCTCACATACTTGGCCAATAAATGTGATTCTGATTCTGAAACAGCATACCTGATTTTTGAGGGCAGGCCTGTCTCTCCTATCCTGGCTGGAAGTAACAGATGAAGGCAGCCTGATAATACATGAAACTGTATTATTGAAGAATATAGTAGTAAACAGTGATGCAGACATGGATCTATGTGAGCGTCTATACAGTGCGGCACACAATGCCTTATTGGAAATGAAGTCTCCCTATCACAGTACACTTTCTACCTCGTGAAAACGAGAAATAAAAAGTATGAGCTCAAGCTGGTTAACTCAAATACAACAAGCACTCTGCACTATGAATAAAAAAAACAGCTCTTGTCGGCTGCCACGTTACTCTGGGCTCAGGCTGCAGTTACACATCTGCGCCGAACATCTCTCATGGATCTATGTGAGCGTCTATACAGTGCGGCACACAATGCCTTATTGGAAATGAAGTCTCCCTATCACAGTACACTTTCTACCTCGTGAAAACGAGAAATAAAAAGTATGAGCTCAAGCTGGTTAACTCAAATACAACAAGCACTCTGCACTATGAATAAAAAAAAACAGCTCTTGTCGGCTGCCACGTTACTCTGGGCTCAGGCTGCAGTTACACATCTGCGCCGAACATCTCTCATAGATATGCACTACCGAAATAGTTTCCATTAATGAGTTAAAAAATAAATTTTCTCACTCACCAAATCCACAGGAAAGTTGTGCTTCTCGCCGTCTTCAGTCTGTGACATTGTTGAATGGGATGGAACAAATCTGTCTGTGCATGAAAATCCCACTAGATCAGGAGTTTCTAAAATACACTGACCAGCACATCTGGCACCTACAACCATGCCACGTCCAAAGTCACTGAAATCCCCTTTCTTCCCCATTTTGCATACATGCATGTAAACTGTTAGAACAATGGTTGTTGTTTTAATGCCACTAATGAACATGTCTGACTCTGTGTGTTGTTAGGAACCCGCTGTCTGAGCCTCTTGAGTTGGTAGGTGGAGGTTCTGAGAGAGACACCCCGTTGGCCCTGTTGCCTGGATGCCCCTGCAGGGGAGTGTCGGAATCTGGAGACCTGTTGGCCCCCAGGACCCCCAACTTGATGCAGTCTGGTCGCCATGAAAACAGCACCTTCAATGGAGCTGGGCCTCCCCTCGGGCTCAACATTCGTCCTGCTCCCCCCGATGAACCTCCACCGCCTGCCAAGACCATTCACCCCCTGCAGCAGATTTGTGAGGAAGAGGAGGAAGAGGAACTGAGAGAAAGCGAAGATCCCACACCACTGCAGAAAGGTCTTACCAAGACCCACATGAACCTGGAAACCCAGAGAGGGCAGGTCTCATACGGAACACCGTTCACTGAGAACAGTGGAGAGATGAAGGATCTGCTGGGCACATGGATCCCCGAGACACAAGAAGATGTTAATATGAACTTATCAAGCAGAACACTGAGCAAGGCAAGATGCATAAAGATTCACAAAGTAGCTACCTGCCCTGTGGAAGAGATGAAAAGTGTCAGGCGAATGGCTTCAGACCAATCAGAAGAGAAGCACCAAGTGGAGGAAGAGTATGAAAAGATGGAGGAAAAAAATGTGTCACCTCTGGATAGCCCTGAATCCCAGCACTTTTTCAAGGAAGCTGAGACTATCTTGGAGAAAAACAACAACAACCCTCTGCCTAAGCTTCCCCTGAGTGAAAAGCTGCCTTCATCCTTTAAGTCACCCCACCATCTTCCCAGAAACCACTGTGTGGACCTGGGACCCACCAGGTTGGAGGTCGGGCAATTACCTGCCCCTGCAGAACGGGAGCAGATGATGGAGGAGCTATGCTTAGAAAAACCACCCAGCCTCACACTTAGTGGTGGTGCAGACCAGAAGGATGCTGGGCTCAATGCTCCCACAAAAGCAGATCTGTCGGCCAAGGTGAAGAATGCGAAGCTTCGTGAGCGACTGCTACAGTTTCCTCTATGTGAGAAGGCCCTTTCCTTCAACATCCAACCCACTTCCAAAGAGAAGCTCCTGCCCTTTGCCCAGTATAACTGCTGTCATGTTCTGTAGGGTTTCCAACCTGGATTTCTTCCATACATCACCCAGACTCTTGTTTCCCATCATGCCTTTCAACAAGCTGGCAATCACTGTTCTGGAAGGCCCCAAAATTCCTTTCTGCACCTTCTGTTGTAAAAAGCTCTTAGTGCTGCTGTGTACATACTGTAAAGTGTAGAACCTACTGATTGTTCTTCAGAGCTCCTTCACATACACACAGGTCTGTCATGCAGATGAAAACTATTTCATAAAGTTGCATGTAAGCTAAGATCCTCTTTAAAAAGAAATTCAGTTGCATATGATTCAAAGGAATTAGGACAACCTAAATCAAATGAATCATGTGCAATGGATTGTTTTTCAGTGTAGTTTTGCTTAAATTTCTGTGTGTTTCTGTGTGTGTGGTGTTGGACTGCAAGGCTCAGGCAGCCTTCTGATCCATATCTGATGACCCCGTGGGTGGCTTTTTCATGAAGGGAATGAAAAAGCTTTTTTATGATGGTGGCTGGCACTGGAGATCCAGAGTGAGAGAGTATTCTAGAACATAGATACATGCACCTATATATCTCACAGTATATTAATTACATTTCATTTTTGAAAGTAACACAGCGAGAGACTTTTTATTGCATTGATGTGCTGCTGAGTACAGAAGTACAGTCTTCCAAAATTTATATAGTCAATTACATATTAATGGAAAGTTGTACTACAAGTGGGACATTCTATGGACTCATATTTTATTTTCATTGTACAGAATATGGTCTGTGTGGTTAAGTCAGTCTTCATCATGCATATCATTCATTTCTGTGAGCAGGGATTCTGAACAGGAAATCAGAATTTAAGTGAATAACAGGATGGTGACCAAAGTATGGTCTCCTGTTAACACGTTTACACACCTTTACTTGTGTTTTACTGTTCTGTTTTTTTAAGGTTTTGATGTAATTACTGGTGAACGAAGACCATTCATTTTTGATGTGGCAGAATTTGGATTGTTTACATTTTTTTTAACCATTTTAATGGCCAACAGTCCTGGGCTGCTGTTCACTACAGGAAATGTTATAGATATCAGAGATGTGACTGAACTTGGGGGCATCCTGCCAACCAGCACGCACATGCCATTTAGATACATCCATAAAGCAGTTAATTCCTGTTGTACCAGGTTCCAGACTGAGCAAAATAGGTTCTGATTTGAGATCACTGTTGATACAGTTAAGTAGAGCATACTTTAAAAATGGGGAAATAAGTGCATTCGGAGCGTTTTATGTAAATATTATATCTGTGTTCGGATTAGCTGAAACTGTATTTAAATTCTACATCACTGTTAGTGATTGGTACCCACAAGAAAGTGCTTGTACATGCTAAGGTAAAGCTAGAGTTACCCTAGTTATAATAAACTTCTGTTCTGTGTTCCATACATCAGCTGAAGTCTGCAGTGTTAAATAGCATTCACTCACACGATCACTCTGGACAGGGCTTTTTCCTGTGTGTGTTTCTCTTCTGTTTGAATTAGCCACGCCCCCTATGGCTACAGCCTGCTGATGAGTCGTAGGTACAACTGTAGTCCCACTTACCCCATTAAACACAATTGACTTAATAAGATTAATTTATTTTTATATTTATTTATTAAAACTTGAAGCAAACAATGCTGTCTGGGTGGTCATTTTTGCAAATGCAGACATAGATGTTCATGTTTTTACTTTAATTGTACATAAATCCTGGTTCTGATCCACAGAGAGCAGCAGTGAGAGGCATGGAGAAAGCAGAGAGCCAGTTTATTGCTCACCTGCTGTAAGAGGGAATCAGCGTCATGCAGGTGACATTTCTGCCAGGCAGGGAGTGAATTTTCATCCACACAGCAGCAGTAATGTTTGATGGTCCTGCATATTGTCTTGAACATCTACATCATCTGTACTGACTGGCATTACTGGAGCTATGAAGCTCATAGCCCAAGTCTGCTCCAGTGAATAAAATAATGTGAACCTCAAAAATAAATAGCACACACTGAACCAAGTGTAATGCGCAATTGTTGATGTTCTTGAAATGAAGCATTAGTCTGCACTAGAAACAAAAAAACTGTTCCCCTTGAGGTCAGGTTTAGTTCTGCAGTGGCCTCCTTCTCATCCAGGTTCAGTTCTTGCAGAAGCCTTAGTTTTTCTGAGTAGAACACAAGAAGCATATGTATTATAATGGGTTTTATAAGGACTGGTCTTAAGAGACTTGTGTGTCTACCCACTTGTTGACTGAGGGCTTGCATGGAATTAAACTCGATCTGTTCTCGCTTGATCCGGACCCAGTCTGGCTCATCTGGGATCATGAAGGCCAGAATCATCTTTACCAAGATGAGGACATGCTGCAGTATCCAAAGACAAGTCCATGAAGTGTGTGTTGTTGTATATAAGTGAGCAGATGTAAGCGTCTCCCACCTCCACCAGGATGGCCAGTATCAGCAGGTGAATGCCACTTATCCCTGCCTCCAGCGAGAAGAGCTTCACCCGCGGGGACAGCAGCAGAAGCCAACAGTTGGAGATAACAGATACGAACCCCAGCACTTCAAATGCAGCCTTTATTGGAGAAATCCACCAAACTAGGATGTTTAAAAGATCTTGGGGAAGGAAAGGAGGGGTAAAAAAGGTGCGTCCTCCTTACCTGCCACACACCCATGTTGCTGACTGGAGGGGAGAAGGGTTTGCGGAAGAGCCGGCAGATCTTGTAGGCATCTCCCCGGATCTCAGTAATGTTGTTGATGAGCAGCAGCAGGGCAGTGAGTGGGTAAATGCAGGAGAACAGACTCAGGTACCCAAACTGAACCAGAAGCTCAATGTACTCCGAAAACAAACCCTGCACACACAAACAGCACCTCAACACACACCTCCTGCACCTAATACACCACCTCAGTACACACACAGATGACAACATGTACCACACAATATCCTCACACACACACTCACAATAGAGTATGTAATAACTTGATGAGTTAAAGTTTCCCTGAAATTATTTTTTTTTGGTGCACAACTACAGCCAGTCACAGACTGGTCTCCGGGCGGTCCAGGACCACCTCCCTGCACGACAAAGGGAGGAGAGCTGGGGAGACCAGCAGAGATGTGCAGGGGCAGGGCCTGCAAATGCTCAGAAGGCACCTCCCTGCGGTATGGTGACAGGGCTCCAGCCATGGACAGGTTCGGCTGATTAGGTGTACATGGGTACATGAAGCGGCCTGTTATAAGGACCTGTTGGGCAGCAGATCAACGCGGCTACATTAATGTTGTTACTTCCCTTACCTTTGTGTTTTTTGGTGAATGAACAGGCATTTGCCACACACCCGTGGGTTAGTTTTTGTTCCCCCCTTTGTTTCCCTTGTACTTGGCCCTCTTTTGTGTCCTTTTGGTAATAAATCATTGTTTCCAGTATGTCCCATCTCTGCACTTCCTTCCTCTGTCAGCCCATGGATGTAACAATAGTTCTCTACAAAGCCATACAAATGCCTGTTGCTTTGGAAAAAGCGTAATGGATGGTAAAGGTTACAGGGCTTATCATAAATTTTGCCAGTCTTTCAGGTAAGATAAGATAAGATAAACCTTTATTAGTGCCACAAGTGGGAAATTTGCAAAAAAAAACCTTTATTAGTCCCACAAGTAGGAAATTTGCATTGTCATGGCAAAAAGTGGATAGAACAAAGGAAAGAGCAGCGAAAAAGGTAAGATCATCGAATATTAAAAAACAGTAGAACAGAATAAAATAAAAACCTTTTTCTATCAATTTATTGAGCTCAGTTGTAAGTACGTGTCTGACAAACGAACCAAAACAAAATTTGCTTCTCAAATTTATGGTCCTTTTATGGTTTATGGTCCATTAATTCTATATTCCACCTCGGCTCTGTCACGTGACGTCACTCAAACCACCTTCACTACCATGACCCGCTACCAGTTGCCCGGCGGAACGTATGCAACTGGGTCAAACCGCCATCACGGCCACGGAAAGGGAACGGCGGTACGAGGGGAGGGCCTCTGTGTTTACTGTGCATCCCCTCACACCATCGTGCCACCTGCCCTGTATGCCTGGGAAATGTACCACCCAGCTGATCGGTGTAGCCAGATCAGCTGCCCGCTCCGGCCACACGATCCCTGCAATCACCTGCCCGCCGGGTTCTTCCTGCTATCCTGGAGTGGGGGGGTACAGACGATGAAGACCTACACCTTCATCGATTCTGGGGCAGCATGGACTTTTATGGACACTGACTTTGCTTGACAACATCACATCCCTCTTATGCGCCTCCCCAGTCCGATACACATCACGGCCATGGCATCGTGGCCTCTACCCACCTCTTGCGGTTTTGTTAACCGGCTTGCGATCAAACAGGCGAGGATTCACTCATTCCACCCGTGATGTTCCACGTCTAGGTCTTTTCATCTCTGCCTACACATGCTCTTCTTTTCTGTCTCCTCTGCCACTGTGCGCGCGTGATAGACCTTGAGAGGTGTGAAGCATTCGTATAGATGGAGCGATTCGCTCTATTCAACATCTACCATTCACCCACCATAATGTTTGGCACAGCCAAGAAGGCGTATCTGCATTTTTCCAGAAAAAAATAACCCACTGGTTCTTCAGAGGCTTGCATGAGGGATCTAAAAAATACATTTGTGCTTATTTTTACATCCAATCACAGAGAAACTGCATAGCTTTACACGTTTGAAGTACATTACGGTCGTTGAAGCTAAGTGGAGCAAAATACTCTGGGCGGACAAAGCATGAGAAAGGGGTGGTAGACTTTCCACTTATGACAACACAAGGGAACAGATTACATATCCGACTGTCTGAGCTGCTGCTCTCTGAATGGTGAAGCAGAATGACCAAAGCACTCTTTACACCTATCGCAATTTCTTGCCACTGAAGGACCATAGACAG
Source organism: Denticeps clupeoides (assembly GCF_900700375.1). Lineage (NCBI taxonomy): Eukaryota > Metazoa > Chordata > Actinopteri > Clupeiformes > Denticipitidae > Denticeps > Denticeps clupeoides. Next base: position 24,968,734 of record NC_041713.1, on the reverse strand, counting down.
GGGAACTAGTATTAATGTTAAATAATCTCAAGTGAAATATTCATGTCATGGGACCTTTAACCAAAAGGAAGGCCACATTTTTGGCAAGGAAACTCACAGGGAAGGCTGGAACACTGATCTGGGCTCGGAGGCTGTCGGCCTCTGGGTCGTCCTCCATAAGATCCCTGTCCTGGCTGTTGTAGAATCGATCCACGATGAAGGGGATCATCACCTCACTACACTGATTCACCAGCTGGTTCACGATCAGGAGAGAAGAGAGCCTCTACACACAGATTTATCAGAAGAAATCCACCTTCTCATCACAAAGAAAAATATTATGCAATAATATTATTAATATGCTATGCTGTTTTAAGTGTCTTCATTTGAAATATATGTATAATTGTAAATGACTATGAACTGGACTTTCTGTACATTGTAATGCAGCATCACCTTCCGCAGCAGAGGCAGGTCCTGCTTGAAAAAGGCGATGTGGAACAGAACAGCAAAACAGTTGAAGAAGGTAAACTAGTGGAGAGAGAGGAGAGAGTAGTATTGATTTCGTCCATAAAATTTTTGATGCAATATCTTTGTCAAAGAACCTTTAAGACGTTACGGAAACGAGACGCTGCTCGTCATGCTGGTCATATGACAAACTAATGAAATATATTATGTAATATTGTTGCTGAATAAAAACAACACTAAATGTGTTTTACATAATAAAAACTCTATCAAAATGTCAAATTGAAAATGAGACAATCTTGTTTTAACATGTTATTGTTATTTTGCAGTATTTCTGTTTCCTGTGTCTCCCAAAAGGTCACACAGATAATGTCACTTCTGCAATTCCTTTTCACACATTATTTAGTTAGTTAGTTTGTTATGCATTTATTGTCATTGCACTGAAACAGGAGGCCACATTTACAACAAAATTGTAGGGGCTACTGGTGCAAACAGACAAAGATAGACTGTGGCTGTGCAGACAGTAGAAAATACAGACAATATGCAATGCAGACAATATACACAGTATACACAAAAAAACTGTATATCTGGTAGACTCTAGACATAAACTTGTGGACAACAATGACACAGTGTTCACAGGTCAGTGTTGAAGCATTTTTGTATATAGAAATATGTATAGTCATGGCCATAAGTTTTGAGAATGACATAAATACTGGTTTTCCCAAAGTTTGCTGCTTCACTGTTTTTGGATCTTTTAGTCAGTTGTTTCTGTGGTGAATTGAAGTATAATTACAAGCATTTTATAAGTCTCAAAGGCTTTTATTGACAATTACATCAAGTTTATACAAAGAGTCAATATTTGCAATTTTTTTTCAAGACCTCTGTTTCAATGTTTTGTTCCCTGAGCCACTTAGTTATCACTAAGTTATCACTATGCTCCATCATGCTGGAAAAGCGCTCACCTTTTCTTCTATGGACAATAATTTTTCCAGATGCCCCAAACAAAAGGATAGGGGCTTCATCAGAGAAAATGCTGGTCCTCAGCAGTCAAATCCCTGTACTTTTTGCAGAATATCAGTCTGTCCTTGATGTTTTTCTTGGAGAGGCTGCCAAGCAATCCTCCAAAAGTCTTTGCCTCACTGTGCGTGCAGACCCACTCACACCTGCCTGCTGCCATTCATGAGCAAGCTCTGCATTGGTGGCACCCCAATCCCGCAGCTGAATCATTTTATGCAATGCAGGTAACATGGTTAAAAGATGAAGGATAATGATTTCAAGCATCACCCTCCTTTTAAAGCATTAAGTCTGCTATTCTAACTCAATCAGCATGACAGAATGATTTCCAGCCTTGTCAACACTCTCACTTGCGAGAGGGTCACTGAAATGAAGCAGGTCCTTTTGTGAAAGGCTAAAATGCAGTGGAAATGTTTTTTGGGGGGATTAAGTTTATTTTCATGCAAAGAAGAACTTCGCAATTCATCTAGGTGGTAGTTGCCTAGGGGTAACACACTCGCCTATGAACCATTTTGTAAATGTAAATCATAACATTGTGGAGTGCATGCAAATAAAAATAATAAAAATGGAAGCAGCAAACTTTGTGAAGCCGTGGGATTGTGGTCCATCCATGCACCATGCTTCCGTGACAGAAGGACCCAACCATCCCATGGACACAGCCAGCTTGAACCCGCCCGCACCTGTTGGTCATAGTACTGATAGACCTGTTGAACAGGCCATGAGCATGATGGATCTGGTCTCTGATGATTCCCTTGGCTCTGTTGAGGCAGTGGGATGTGTAAATGCCTTTCAGTGAGAAGAGGGTTGTATTGTGCAGATTTTTTGTACAGTCTTTACTACACTAGACTGACTCTGTGCAGTGAGGGAACCATACTGGGATGCAGTAAGTCAGTATGCTCTTGATGATGGAGCGGTAGAAGGTCACCAGCAGCTTCTCACTGATGTTATTTCTCCTGAGCACTCTCAGGAAGTGCAGACACCTTCTGTGCTTTAATGATCATTGTGATGTTGGCATTCCATTAGAGGGCAGCAGAGAATGTGGTGCCCAGGAAGGCGAGGGGTGTGAACTCTCTCCACACCAACACCCTAGATGCAGAGTGAGGATGGTGAGGATGTGAGGATGAGGATATTAGCTGTGGGGTTTGGGTCTCGAAGTGTGCAAAGAAGGTGTTCAGCTTCCATGCCACATGCCACATCTGGAGAGTGTTATTGTCCAGGAGGTGATTTTCTATTTTTTTCTATATTTGGATTGCCTTTTTAGTTAGTCTTATTATATCTGCTCTGACAGCACTGTACAGTTCCTTATTTCCAAAGTTGAATGCATAGTACCACATCTTGAGCTTTAGTGGAACTGACTGGTCATCCAAGGTATCTGTTTGGGAAACACTTGGATGGGTTTGTTCACTGTGACATTTTCCACACAGAATGTTCCAGCTTCAGTATGTGCATTCACTCACACTCTATTCAGTGTGAGTGAAGCAGTCTAAGAGATGAATTTCATTTAAAATGACTATAGATTAGATCAGCAAAGGACAGAGGAGAGGACTCATTTTGTTGTGTGCACCATGTGCTGTGCTGCACAATGACAATCCTTTCAATTTCACACACACATTCACACACACACACACGCACACACACACACACACACACACAAAGCTCATGGGGGCGGCAGAGAGGGCCAAAGGATCAGAGAAGCTGGCAACTCACCACCAAAACTTTAGTGGTGTGATGGTTCTGAAAAGATGATTCCTCTCTGTGATTCTCTGAGCAGAGAAAGAGAGAGAGAGAAAGAATAACACAAATGTTCCGCTTATATTCATACAAATATGAAGAACCTTTTTTTGTTTAGAGTACTTTGCAAAAGTTTCATTCAGAAACGCAGCAAAAGTAATTAAAGGCATCTCATCTTTTCAACAGTAACTGTCTAAAAGTGTAAAACCCAAAAATAATCCTGGTTAAAAAGTGAAAGTGTTAATGATGTTGATATGTACAGATGTACTAGAAGAACTGGGGGTTAGTCTTTCCCACCTCTGTGAACTAATGAATGATCTCCTACAAGCAAAAGTCTATAGATGGACACAAAAGAGAACGATAGGAGAACATAGTCTCTTTCTTGATACACATCATATCACTGTTTTAAACAAAATGAGAAAATAAACACTTGTATAAACCCTCCTCTCACTCTGTAATTAACATTTTAAGTAAATTCAGATTTTTGCTACATTAGCAAAATTGCTTGCAGCTTACATGAACAGTGGTTTCACTTGTTTGTACTGGAGCCTAAGACTTTGGCACAGAACTGTTTACACATTTTTTAAGAAATGATTGTTATTATAAAAATATATATAAATATATATATACATATAATATACACATATATATATAATTATTTGACTAAAATCAATCATAATGTCATTGTCCGCTATTCAGTTCCATTTTGAATGTGGACTAGATAGGGTGGTATCGGGTGTTAGTAGCACACTCGCCTATGAACCAGAAGACCCAGGTTCAAATCCCACTCACTACCATTGTGTCCCTGAGCAAGACACTTAACCCTGAGTTGCTCCAGGGGGGACTGTCCCTGTAACTACTGATTGTCGCTCTGGATAAGGGCGTCTGATAAATGCTGTAAATGACTAGATGCTCACCCCACTCAGTGAGCGACAGCGCCACCCGCTGGTAGAGGGTGCTCAGCATGTTGGTATAGAGGATGTGCAGCATGGAGGGCAGGTAAAGCAATACTGTAGTGAGCAGCGTTCCACTGGACTGGTGGAGATTCTTCACCATGGCCTCGCCATGATAGAACCCGACCATGCCGAGCACCACCAGGCCCAGGAACAGCCCCACCACAGGCACTGAGCCCAGACCCATTCTCAACTGGCGCTTCCATTCGGGGAAGAGGGGTTCCAGGCGCCCGGTTATGGGATTGACACCCAATTCACCACGAAACCCAGGGCGTGGCTCAGCAAAGCGCTCTGTGAGGTTGAAGGTTCCCCAGTGGTAGGAGAGGCTAGAGCTTCGGCGCTTCCACAGTTCCATGAAAATGGTGGACCACAGCATGCTGAAGACGGCCTGGACCATATGAGCACTCACAGAGGGGCTATCCTCTTCATCTGGAACGCCCCCAGCCACCACCATCTTCTGTATCTCCTGATCACCTGATGCTGCACCCGGAGGGAGGAGCATAAGAAGCAACACACCCAGAACTGCTGGAGGAACCAGCGCCCAGGTGTAGAAGTCCAGGAAACTGAAGTAGAAGGCCACTGGACCCCCAAAGTAGTCCTGGATTGAGTCTGAAGTAAAAAAGAAGCAATAGTGTTTATCTCACTGCTTTAAAAAATGTGTGTGTGTATGTGTGTACCTAGTGGCTGGCCCCATAGACTTTTCTTGGAGTACCACTCTTTTCCCAGCGCTGTAAGTCTTTTCTGGTCATGGAGTGGAAAGACTTGTCGTATGACCCCAGCCCTTTCCAGCTTTTGTACTGCAGACAGAGTGTAAGAGAGGGTCACTGACAGAAGAAGCCTTACTTCAACCTGACCACGAACCCAACTAGAAGAGACCAAGCAGGACACATGGACTTACAGATGCCCTGCCTGGAGCGAAGCACGCCCTTTGCCTGGGTCAGGCCTGGTATTCTCTGGTCCTTCTTGGCCCTCATGGTCTCCAGCTGGTGCTTGACTATAAACTGCTTCTCTGCTAGTGTCAGGAACTCCTGCATGTTCTCTGCACATAGGTGGCAGCTGTCAATCAGCTTCCAACCCTAATCATTCTGTACTTTATCTCCCCAAACATATACAAAATGATCAGTGTTGCCGGTATGATGTAACATTTTTCATTGTTGATGAGTGGGTCAGATCACCTTAACAACTATTGCAACCTTCTACTATTCAAACACACACACAGGTTCTGAAATATAAAATCACCCTTTCAGCAAGGACCACTACTGTCTAAACTGCAAACATAAGATTTCTGCAAACATAACATGAGACTAAAATCCTCTCATTTATATTTGCAGTAGCTCTAGTGCACACAGTTCAATTCATTCTGTGTTATTATCAACATCAGATCTTTTACAGCCCATGTGCTTATATATTTTAGTTGATTCCTCAGTGGTGGAGTCTGACCAGATGGTAGCCAACGGTAGTGACTATGCTGCATTTAATTCATTTTCCAGAGGGATTTCAATACCACACAACAGAACTTTACCTACAGACATCATTCAGATAAGATCTTGCCTATTGCTTTAAGAAGTGACTATATACCATGAACAACACTGGGTCTTTTTTGTTGTATCACAGCACATTTGAATTGCATATTGTCTCTATTCTCTCCTCTCTCCTGAGCTTGGGCGATTGGAGTCTCACCAGAACTGGGGAAGTTTTCAGTGTCCTGGTTAGAAAAGGCAGACATGTTCCCATCTTTGTCGAGCTTGCAGAGGCCCAGCTCCTCTGTTGCCCTGAGGAGGGTGCAGCGAGGCGCTGACACCACAATCACATCCCCATCTACATCTTCTCCAGGGTGAGCCAGCAGACCTGCTCCTACAGCAGGTATTAAAAATCAGAAAAGGCATTTCTTTTATTTTGCCTTGCTGTTTTAAGGCATATCAGGCAATTTCAACCATTTCCAGTTTCTCTTAAATCATATGAATATACAGAGACCCAACCTTAATTCTGACCCTATATGTGACTAAACAAACTCTGGTCAAAACACAATTAAGAACCAAAATATCACTCTGATGTTCACTTCAGTGTATTACTGTCAGATACAGCCTACAGCACAAACCACACATATTCAAGAGGATGGTATCTAATGGCTCCCATAACCAGAAATAACATCTAGACACCAAGAGCTTTCCTCAGATGTCAACTTTCCTCGGTCAATCATCAGAAATTTTCTCTCCACTTCTGTCTGCTCATACTATTTCAGTTAAGCTAGATGCTGAATACCAGGAGGTGATGCCAAATGCTGTGTGCATGCCTTCTCTGTGCTAAAATGTAGTGGTTTGCATGTTGGTGAAGCATTACTGGTGTACTTCATATAGATTTGCATCTGTGCCTATAAGTCGTAAGCAATATCTAACAGTAATTGGAACTTCTTCTTGATTCTGCTTCTGTCCCTCCTCACCTCCGAGGCTCTCAGGGGCAGCCATCACTTTCATGATCCACTGCTTGGTGGCTGGGTCCACCTGCTCTGCCAACTGGATGAGCACAAGTGGTTCCACATATCCAGATACACAGCAGGAGCATCTAGATGGGGTCCATGAGACGGGCCCTGCCTCTTTCACTGTAAAAGCACCTGCACCTGCCACAGGCTCCCTGTGGGGTTCACAAAATGTTTATTTTGTTGTGTGAGTGTGTATTAATTTGCATGTGGACATGGTCGTTTGTTTAGGGTGTGGAATAACCAATGCAGCACAACGCAAATGGGCTAACACACACATAACACAAAAGAATTTATTTTGGATGGTGGACAGTAGCCACTTCAATACCCTGAAGCAGAGTAAATGACATAAGAGAATTTTACATGGCATGTAAGTGAATCGACAGCAGCATCCTAAACTGTCACTGTAGTGAGTGGAGTCTCTGCTTTTCTAGAACTATCTAATATGTTCTTTGTACTAACAGGTCATTTCGCCTTTTAAAAAACACTTTTAAGTTGAAACGATTAGATGGTTTAGCTGAAAAGCAATGAAAAGTAGCTGAAGCAAGAGTTTACAACCGTAGTGGGAGGAGCACTTCCTGTATAGAATGAAGTAAACACACAACAGAACTGAAAGTAAAACAGGAGGAAATAAGTGAAGAGGGAAAGTGTAGCAGGGAAAGTGAGTGAAGAACAGTAAGCACTATGAAGAAAACCTGACCATACCTGCAGGATGAAGTTTGGGGATCCTTGTCCATTTACGGATGGCAGCAGAACACCCTTCCCCCGTCTTATGTGAGTAACCCCACCCACCCAAACACAGACGTTGTTAAAGACGAACTACCCCTTGTTTCACGCTCGCAAACAGGAGCTGTGTGAAGCCATTGCTCTCTGCAGACTACTTGATAATGGAATGCAGTCCAGCAGCCCTCCCTGCCTTTAGGGTGTGGTGTAGGGTGCCACCCTACAGCAGTCTAAAAGCACCTCTGGGTCCTACAACCCCCCAGATCACACTCACTGACACTGGTCTGGAGTGAGTGTTCTTCGATTCTTTAGAAAAATTCTTTAGGTTAATTAAATTTTAACCGCAAACCTATTATAATTATTTCATGATCAATTAAGTGAATACAGCTTATAAACTCACATGAACAGATGAACATGTTTCTTGGCCTATGTGTCTTGCAATTATTACCTGTCTACTGAATACAGAATACTGCATATTATATCTAATATACAACCTATACTGTGTGCTGTTAGTCAGTGTGTGTAGTGTGCTTGTAGAAGCATTTTAAAAATGCGTTTTAAATTATTAATTTTGTGTAATTACCATGTGTAATTACCGCTTCCCACAAACAAGGCATTGATTGGAATCCTATAAAAATGTTAATACAACATAATAAAACCAATAATGACATAAAATATGTTTTATACATTTACAATTCAAAGATGACCTTACATTTATAACATTTATCAGATGTCCTTATCCAGGGTACCTTATAATTGGTAGTGACAGGGGCACATTGGTAATAAGTAGGATTTGAGCCTGTTTGGTCTCCTTTTAGGCAAGTGTGTTACACACTAGGATACTACGACCACATTGTAATATAATAGTTAATATTTTTGTTTGTTTATTTTTAACATTTTAAACACTGCAATCTCTGGCCAAACAATAAAAGTGACAAAATAATAATTCATTAAGAGTATCTGCACTCAGTAGAGTACAGGCCAAAAGTTTGGACACACCTTCTCATTCAATGTGTTTTCTTTATTTTCATGACCATTTACACTGGTAGATTCTCCCTGTGGAGATATGTAAAGTGAAATAACTGAAAACATGTTTTATAGTCTAGTTTCTACAAATTAGCCACCCTTTTGATTACTGCTTTGCACACTCTTGGCATTCTCTGGATGAGCTTCAAGAGGTCATCACCTGAAATGGTTTTCACTTCACAGGTGTGCCTTATCAGGGTTAATTAGCGGAATTTCTTGCTTTATCAATGGGTTGGGACCATCAGCAGTGCTGGGGAGTAACGGAATACATGTACCGGCTTTACGTATTTAGAATACAAATTACGAGTAACTGTATTTCGTTACAGTTACAGTTTATTTGAGTGATAATCAGAATACAGTTACTTTGTTGAAAAGAATGGACTACACGGCGGCCTGATCCACGCTACATGGCCATGAAGTAATGCATTAACATGCATTAAAACATATATTATCTAGTGTTAAAAATTATATCTGGTGGCAAGGTTTAAAGTGCATTTTGTCATTGTCACATCATGTTTAAAATATCTGATTTGTATTGAAGGATCTTCAGTATTTTGAAATTATTTGTGGAAGAATAATATTGACAGTAAATGGCAAAAAAGTATATTTTACATTTTTGAGAATTGTTTTATATATTACCTTATTTGTTCTAATCAGGAAGAGGGTCATTGAAAATGCTTGTTTTTTTTTCCTTTTTATTTTAACTAAGTGATGGAATATGTTGGTGACCATAAAAGTAAATGGCATATTTTATATTTGTCTAATACTCTTCCACTCTTCAGCTTTGTAAATTAAGAAATGGTTGAGGAAAAACAGGGCTTTTTTATTATCTGTGATTTCCACATTCATGACAATATATTAAGTAATCTAAAGTATTCAGAATATGTTACTCACATGGAGTAACTTAACAGAATACGTTACAAACTACATTTTGGGGCATGTATTCTGTAATCTGTAGTGGAATACATTTTAAAAGTAAGTTGTGTTGTGTCAGTTGTGTTGTGCAGAGGTCAGGTTACTACACAGCTGACAGCCCTATTGGACAACTGTTAAAATTCATATTATGGCAAGAACCAATCAGCTAACTAAAGATAAATGAGTGGCCATCATTACTCTAAGAAATGAAGGTCAGTCAGTCCGGAAAATTGCAAAAAATTGCAAAAAATGTTTCCCCAAGTGAAGTCGCAAAAAGCATCAAGTGCTACAACAAAACTGATCGACCCAGGAAAGGAAGACCAAGAGTAACTTCTGCTTCTGAAGACAAGTTCATCCGAGTCACCAGCTTCAGAAATCGCAAGTTAGCTCAGATCAGAGACCAGATAAATGCCACACAGAGTTCAAGCAGCAGACCCATCTCTAGAACAACTGTTAAGATCAGGCCTTCATGGTTAAATAGCTGCCAGGAAGATTTATTTGGGCCAAGAAACACAATGCATGGACATAAGACCAGTGGAAATCTGTGCTTTGGTCTGATGAGTCCAAATTTGAGATCTTTGGTTTCAACCGCTGTGTCTTTGTGAGACGCAGAGAAGGTGAACGGATGGATTCCACATGCCTGGCTCCCACATGCCTGGCTCCCACTGTGAAGCATGGAGGAGGAGGTGTAATGGTGTGGGGGTGTTTTGCTGGGGATTTATTCAAAAATGGAGGCACACTGAACCAGCATGGCTATCACAGCATCCTGCAGCGACATGCGACATCCCATCCGGTTTGCGTTTAGTTGGACGATCATTTATTTTTCAACAGGACAATGACCCCAAACACTCCTCCAGGCTGTGTAAGGGCTATTTGACCAAGAAGGAGAGTGATGGAGTGCTGCGGCAAATGACCTGGCCTTCACAGTCACCGGACCTGAACCCAATTGAGATGTTTTGGGGTGAGCTGGACGGCAGAGTGAAGGCAAAGTGGCCAACAAGTGCTAAACACCTCTGGGAACTCCTTCAAGACAGTCAAGACTGACAGGTGACGACCTCTTGAAGCTGTTATAGGGTGGTAGTAGCCTAGTGGGTAACACACTCGCCTATGAACCAGAAGACCCAGGTTCAAATACCACTTACTATGATTGTGTCCCTGAGCAAGACACTTAACCCTAAGTTGATGTAAATGTAAATGTAAATGTAAGCTCATAGAGAGAATGCCAAGAGTGTGCAAAGCAGTAATCAGAGCAAAGGGTGGCTATTTTGAAGAAACTAGAATATAAAACATGTTTTCAGTTATTTCATCTTTTTTTTGTTAAGTACATAACTCCACATGTGTTCATTCATAGTTTTGATGCCTTCAGTGAGAATCTACCAATGGTCATGAAAATAAAGAAAACACGTTGAATGAGAAGGTGTGTCCAAACTTTTGGCCTGTACTGTACATCACCTTTTGGGGAAGAGTTGCATTGTAACATTGTAATCGCTGTGTCAACGTACGAGTTCGGGACGCACTTTCTTTGATAAGAAAGCTTGCATCTCTGGGAATTAAATTCAACAATAAGCGGGCAGCGTCCCCCCTGGTCACCTGACTTTTATACTGGGCGCCGCCCGCTCTCGCTGTCTCCACGGCTAATTAGAACAATGAAGAAAACACATAGTGATCATGGCATCTGATCAGCCAAGAACGCTATGAAGTTACAGATCCCCCCTCTTCTGAGGTGCCAGGCAAGAGTCCGGGGAGGCAGAACCGCAGCAGAAGAACCACCCATGTCAGTGGTGAGGCAGGCAGTGGCAGCACAGGACCCCTGTGGCCTGAGAACTTGGAGGCCACTCTCTGCTCGTCCAGACCCTTCCACCGTCTTTCCTCTGTTCTCATGTTGTGAACCCACCATCTTTCCTTCCCCATTTTTATTGCGTTACAAGATAAGATGGAGTCAGTCATGGCTTTGGAGGCAGCACTCGATCCAGGACCAGGAGAAACACTTCATCATCTTCCTTTTTCACTAACTTTTCTTTCCATCACACAAAAGGACAGAAGACCCTTTTCAATATTAAAAGGGATTCATTAATAGAAAAACAAAAGTTCCAGTGTAGTGCACTTATTCAAGCTATATCAAGACCAGTTTTCTCAGTGTGACACTTTACTTTACAAATTTGATGAACCAGACAACATGTTTGATATCAGATGAGTCATCTGTATGAAAAAACATTCTGTTTGATGCAAATCTGTGAGATTTGATTGTGTTTGATGTCCAGTCAGGTTTGTTGCGTTTGTTCCGATTAACTTTATCCAATATGACGGCCAGGAGGATAATACTGTCCAGGGTGTCCTGTGGCAAGGCAGTTTGGCTTGCAGGTCAAGATACGGAATGTTGTTCCATGCACTCACTGCCACCAGCAAAAAGCCATTGTGCACTCTACCAAAGGATGACTCTTAGTCTGCTTACTGTCTTGGTAAACACGCATGGATGGAGTCACTGTTACAGGAATTAAGTCCAGACACTGCCTGGAGGTACACAGCTGGGTGTTTCATGCCATAGGGTGTATATGTGTGAATCCCTTTGTTGGTGTGTATGTGTGTTTTTCCCTTTCAGACCTGAAGGGGAGTAGCTCTTGTTTACTGGTTCCACCCACTGTCTGGTTATTCATCTGCTGCCAGCATATTAGGAGGCCTGAGAGGGAAAGACATTGGCCTAGTACTCATGGATGATTTTTGAGTGGAGCTATGTTGTGTGTAGAGAGAGAGAAAAGAAGCGTTTGAGTTACCGTTTAGTGTTGGTTCTCCCTCCTATGTGTACCCTCCTCTGCCTGTCCATCTATGTGTGTGATTACCCATTTCAAACTGTATGAATAAATCACAAAAATGATCACGATTTATGTACATATTGTATGGTGCCATTGTATGGTGGTCAGGGGGTGCAATCCAGTTACATGACAAAAACAGTTATTCAGAGCACCCCCACCCCTCTTTACCACCTCCATTCCTACCAATGATACCCCTTCACATTTCTGTTTACCCCCTCATATATGCCTGTCTAGAACCGGCCCTGGTCAGCAGCACAAGAGTAATGCAACTGGTTTGTGTTTACAGAAGGATCTACTGCTAGATCTCATCTCTCATCTCTCTCTTTTTTCCCTTTGATTTATTCCTTGCCATAGCTGTTTAATTACACTTTGTCCCGTTTGGTTTGCTTTGGTTCATATGTGTCTCATGTATATTTCTTATTTTTGTAAACTATATTTTTTATAACATGTAACCTACATATAATCAAATATAGTGACTGCTGAAAACCTCATGGATGAACTCAATTGTTATTATTGTAATCAGGGGCTAACATAAGCAGAAATAGCGTTGAAAAACCTAGGGCATGGGTGACAAAATTGCAGCCTGTGGGCCACATCCCGCGAGATCACTTTATATAGATCTATTTTTATGCCCCTTCGATATGAAGTGCTGATAACAGACAAACTACAGTTCCCATAATGCAGTGCTGTTTTTTTACTTCTTTACACTGCAGCTGAATCTGTACAGGAAGAGTTTCCACATCAATGGCAAATGGGTTGTGAAGCAGCTCAAAATTCTTTGTTTGTGCTTCAAAGTTACCAAAGCACCCTGGGAACTTGTATGAGTAAGAAGACGTGAATTGGTGTAAAGCAATATCTTGTACTATTTCCACCTGCTTTAGTAACGTCGAAAACGTTGATCTCACATTAAATTGTGACAATTGTTTTTGGTTAACAAAACAAAAAAAAAAAGTGAAATTGCATGTCCTCTATGGACTTCCGTATGCATGTGTGATGGCTTCAGCGTCCAATCGGTCCAATTATCTGCTCAACTATCATAACCAGAGCTGATTTTTTCAGCAAAACAAAATAATACCCACTTTTATGACATTTTTGTTTGTGTCTTAAGAAAAAAATGTTATATTATAGTAGCAATTTATATGGTTACATGGTTAACATATAAACCACAATTTTAACATTTTATCAGGAATACAAAGGTATCCATGTAATAAGCTAAATTTGTGTTGTAATATGGTGGCAGTTGCGTAGTGGGTAAGACACCCCAGTGACTATTGACTGTAAGTCCTCTGGATAAGGGCATTTCTAAATGCCAGAAATGCAAATGTAAGTAAATTTTTAAATATTGTTTAACATAACGTTTTAACTTTATTTAGTTAGTTTCATCAACTTTGTCCTGAATCCAGTCCAAGAAGGTTGAGACAGATGAATAGACAACAGGGTTCCTGAACTTTCTACAGCCTTCTGTAGAGGTTGCTACACCGAGCACGAAGAAAGTGGAGTCAATCGACCGGCAAACAAGTGGTAGTCCAGGATCTTCCTAGTGGGGAACATTCATTGAAATTCATTAAAATATCTGCTCATTTGCAGAAATATGCCTAATTTGCATTCTTTAGATATTCTAAACGGCACGTTTTCTTCATTGGTGTCTATGAGAAGCAGCAGTGACCCTGTGCTCCACCAGGGGGTGCCATTACGTTGTGTGAGATCATTCTGCTTACCAGACATTGTGTTTGTTTGAACTAAACTGACCTAAGATCTCTTATTCTAAATTCTTAAAAAAATATTTTATTGTAAGTATATGTGGACTTACCATGCAGGAAGCTGACCCCTCCAGCAGTTCAGCACACAGCATTGTAGCTGTCAGACCACTGCCATGGTAATGCTTACATCCAACCAGCATAACCTCCATCTGCTGAGGTGGATGGTTCCAGTACCCACCTGTTGATTAGAGTGTGGGTGATCGCTCAATCCTTAAAAAACAGGCCTCCCACACCATCACAATCTCAGTGTGATGCCTCAACCCTAGAATGACTTATCTTCAGTTGCTGTTAAAGATTAAATATTTAATATATGCTCATACAGATATTACTTGCATTCACTGTATTTGCAAAGACATGACACGTACTCTCTCCTCTGTTCTGAACAGCCACTGTACATTTGTACTGGGAGTCCAGAAAATCCCCTACATCAAAGGGTAGACAGACAGGCTGAGTGTCTTCATCAAACACCAGTGCTGTGTTCAATTTGAGCAGTGCCACATCTCCATCCAGCGTTAAAGGGTCATACTGTGGGTGCATGATTACTCGCCTCACACCACGGACCTTCATGAGGGAATCCACACACAAAACTTGAAGAGAAGTTTAAAAAAAACAGCAGCAAATGCATATATCTCACCTGCACCTTGTGACCACCAGACCTCACTTTCAGATTTTTTAACTGTTTCTGATTCCTGAGGTTGATAACAAAAAAGATGCAATCTCTAAATTAAATTGGAGTGAAAAAGATGTGAGATGTAGATATAGAGGGGCATGTGCATGATGAAGCTCACAAAGTAGAAATGCAGTGGGCTGAGGTAAGAACCCAGGTCTCCTCGATTATGACTCCTCCACATGCAACATTAGTATCCAGAGAGAGGTGCACATTCCAGGCCGAGGATCTCATCAAAGGCTCCTCAGAACCAGTGAGAACATGCGGTATTCCACACAAGCCTGGCAAGATAGAATGCAGCATGCACCCCGTATGCAGCGTTACCCATGGGCCTGTACAAACAGTGTAATTGTCTAGTAACCTCAGTTTATTTAAACACAGCTAAATAGCTCATGTCCTTACTCTGCATACAAGAGTAGGAGGCTCTGGTTCAAAACAAAGACATTACAGAAGAGCTCTGTTAAGGCACAGAGACAGGAATTGCTGGACAAACCTGTCTGCAACTGTCGAGACTGAGCAACCCAGTCACCTGTCACATCAACACCTTCAGAGGAATCCTGTTCATGGAGGTCTGATTGGGTGAGAAGGACAGTCAAAAAACAAAATGTGCGAAGAAAGCAAAGACCAACCAACTGCGAGTGGCATTATTCACTGTTTGCCAACTGGCACCCACACAAGATGTCCCTTGTTATGTTATGTCATTTATTCACCACAAATATCCCCTCCTACAACACTTTCACTAGAACCTTTCACAGGCAGTTTGCAACTGGGAGGGATGTACAACTTGAGTGGTTCTGTTGAACAGAATTATATTATATTAGCATTAGAAGTAATGTGAGGGCAGGGTTGGGGTTTTGGCCATAAAGTGTCTTTGTTTTGTGTCCTAACTCACCGTTTTGATGCCAAGCTCACCGTTTTCACTGATGAAGGAAAAAGTGGCACGGAAGCCCCGGCCTGCCAGGCTGCTGTCAGAGGTGAAACGCAGCACCATCACACTGCTGTAGCTAAGCACAGGTGGGGGCAAGCCTCCGCCACAGAGAACCACTGAGATGGAGAGAACAAATACATCGTCACTGACACCGATCTGGTGGCAGCCAGCAAAGATCAAGGCTGTTCCAGTTGTATCTGGCTCCAGTTCTCAGTTCTCATGGGTGGTTCATTGATGCTATTGACTGACCAGGATGTTCCCACACACAGACCTACAGCAATAATACAACACAAAAATACATCATTCTGCACAGCTCCATCTCAATTGAATGTATGAAATTCCTTATTAAATGAATACGATGAATCTATATTTATAATAACAATAACAGTGCCGAAAATCCACATAATATGGATGTTTTAATGATCTTTACATATAATACAAGCCATATTAACATGTTCCTGTTTATTGTTTGTTATGGCATTAAATGTGGTTATATGGCTATATTTTTTCTTATAATTAAGTCCTTTCCCCTGACATCATCTACTGTATGCAATTCTTCTGAATGACTCCAACTGTAACTGTAAATTCTGACTCGGGCAGGTTTGTTGTTGAAACCCTTTATTTCATGTGATGTAAAATTGTTTGCCTTCAATGTTTTGTGTTTATTTATTAATGAGTGCCAAATGAAAGACATTCTGTTAAAAGTTTGTTGTGACAAGAGTTACAATCCTTTCACCTAAAATTAGTTAATTGAGCAATACCCTGTTACAAAATAATAGGAACTTGCTGAAGTACATTACTTGTGTACTTCATCCATCACTGGTCACAATTAAGTAGCTAAAACCAGATCTATTATTATGGGTTGAGAAAGCATGGGAAACCTATCAAATGAAACAAATAACTTATTACTTGGGAATCCAATAATAAACATTTATTAAAAGGTGGAGTCCCATCATGCTCTGTTTTGTTTTTATTTTACCAACTTTATAATGCAGACAGAGCTTAAGGAGTAAAATTAAAAATGTAATTACAAACATTCTAATATTTGAAACACATTCTTCAGTTTACCTATTTCATCCTTCCCATAAAGATCTCCCATCACTTTTACTGAGTCATAGTAGCAATGTTCTGACTGCTCCAAGTCAAAGTCGTGAAAATCCAGCTGTAAAACATGATAAGAGGCTAGAGATTTGTTTCATACCACAGGTTGCACTGCAAATAGTGAAATCACTCTGCTTTGTCTATGCCAAACAATATCCCTTAAATCAACAGCCCAACAATGTCCCTTAAATAAACAGAGTAGTGACACCTCCTAGATTTCAAACAGTTTATTCAGCTACTTTTAGCATATATGAGCACATACATATATATGTCAATATTTAATCATTACTTGGGATCATGGCTGTTAAAGTGGTGGCACCTTGGGCACAGTGTCACATCAAGAATCACTTTCTACAGCAGGAGAAACTGATCTGAGTCAGCTCTCACTGCAACTCATGAATGCATTCATGATGTGGCTGGGTACGGCAGGGCACCCCAGTTCACCTTGACAACGTGGCCCTTGGGGGCACGGATCACCCAGCGGCAGTCAGTGTCGTTGCCATAGTGCTTTGGGTGGTTGGGACTCTGGACAAGCCCCTGTGCATGGAATAGTGCCACCGTAGCACAGCCTGGCCCTGCACAAACACAAAACAAGCAGAGCCCAGGGGCCGGGGATGAAAGCCGTCTGCTGTGGATATTTTACAGATCTCACTTGATTTTGAAATTGAAACTTAATCTCAATATTCCTGCAAGAAGATCAGTCCACCTGTGTCTCAGAATGTGTGTCAGTGCTGGACCTGACTACACTGCCCCAGGAGGACACACTGGTCTCTGCAGTGGATTTAAGGATGGAAGATGGTCTTCTTTCATTAGGTGATTAATTAGACCAGCAAATCACTGCTGCAGACGCCTGTCTAGTATGTCATCATTTAATAATCAAAAGTCATAGAGTACAGTTTCCCCCACATGTTAAAAACATTTATCTTCCCCAGCCTGCTTTTTACACTTTTGTTTATTCCTAAGGGACCTGCTATAGTAAGAAACACATCTTGCACATGGTGTTGACTGTATACTAACACACTCACCATGAGTATAATTGTCTGCCACAGCTCTGTATCGGATGGAGAATCCGGCCGCTGAGCTACTGACATCGGACACAAATTGGACAATGGTGCTGGTGGAAGCGATTAGCATTGGCGGTGGAAGCTGAGAGCCACAGAACGTTTCTGTGGAGAAATGGCAGGTGGAGATAGGACATTAAGATGTCATAGTAGCACTACATGCATGACATCCAATTCAGGCTGGAGACTGAGAAGAGGGTGTTGTTCCAGGCTATTCTGTAGTTTCTCACCAATTGCATTGTTTGCACCCGCAAACACTGCAAGATGATCACTATGACAGAAATCATCATGTTCCACATCAAACCTGAGGAATTCCAGAAGAATGTGGCTCCCAGTAGGAACATTGATAGACCAGGTACAGAATCTGCTCAAGAAATAAGCAGAACTATGGGTTGTTTTTCATATTTTAGCTCTTACAGTAGATGGTTAATTCCAACTTTGTGTTCACTCACTCATTGTTCTGGTAGTTTTGGCCCAACCTGGTTGGATTTCTAATGACTCCTTGGCTGTCAGTCAAAATGCCATCAGACACATGGCATTGGCCTACAGGAATGTATCCAAAGGGATCAAATCATAGCATACAGTGACTTGTGGAAGTATGTTTCTGAAAATAAAGGAGAAATTATATGAAAGGCAAATAAGTAAAATATTAAGAATCAATGCAAACCATTAAGTTTTTTCTTGATCCATGGCAAAAACATGTTGACATCAGTAAAGATTCCAGGTGATCCTCTTTTGTGTGGTGGTTTATTCCTGTTGTTGGTCCAATTGCGCCCACAACCCTTGCCCCAGGAAGTAATTCCCACTATAACCCAGTGCCCATCCTCTCTAGGGCAGAGCAGTGGGCCACCTGAATCCCCCTGAAGAATGGTAAAAGTTATGAAATCAACAGACTCATCTGATTAAGCTGGATATCATTGATTTGGATGACAATACCGAGTGACACCTGGCATGCATCTCTGCCGCCTCTCTCTGGCCCTGCACACACAGCAGTGAATGGCTGGTTGGGTCGAAGTGTTTGGAGGAGGTACTTGCACATGACTGGACCCACCAAGTCCAGGTGAACTTCCTGAAGAACAGTTGGTAGGCGACCACCTGGGTTCCCAATGCATCATCATTACTATTAGAACATCAGTAACATTCCTTTAATAGATAAGCACACACGTTCTTTCAGACGTCCCCATCCACTAACAATGCAGGTCATCCCAGGTAGAAACTCTTCACTCGGCAAAGGAAGGCATAATGGCTGGATGTAGTCTCCTACAAAACAAATGTTGACCATTGTATCAAGATATACATGTTATAATTAATAACCAGCACCAATAAATGTGTCTCTGATTTGTCAAGCACAGAACCTGTCATTCAGCTTTTAAAAAAATGCATTTATGTTTCTTGATTTAAAACTAAACCCTATTTTTCATAAGTAATTAAACTGTCACTGCCAGAGTTCGGGGGCACACGGGCAGACATCGCGGGTTTGTATCCAGAGACTGGGAAGGAGGTGAGCTTTGTGCATGCTGGGGTGGCTGGCGGGAGGCTTGGCGGAGAGAGGCCGGCGGTGAGTGGGAGTGAGAGGGGTGGACGGGGCACACTGCTGAGCGTGGTGGCTAAGGGTAGCTCATGGTGGCCGTGGAGGGAGAGAACAGCAGGCAAGTCTCATGGTCGTTTACCCTTCGGGCAAAGGGTCGTAAATCAAGAATTCAGACCAAGAGTATAAGGCTAGCGTCAATGAATTAACCTCAAAGAGCAGGCAGCCCCCAAGATGGCTGCCCGGATTTTATTCAGTCTGTTGTCTGTTGCTGTCACATGCCGCCTGGGGGCCCAATGGTGGGGTGGCAGCCATGACAAACATATTATGCATATAAATATTATTTTAGTGCTTGGATGAAACCGCTTTGCACACAGTGGCTGCTTGAACAGAAAATGTTCCATAAATCTAATACACAAGCTTCAACTGAATTGGTGATTAACTTGCCAAACTGAATGTCTCCATCCACCTCTAGAAGAGCGATGTCATAGCTCATTGGAGAGGAGGTCTGGTAGTCCTCATGGACTTGTACTGTCTTGATTCTGAACTTCTGCTCCCCTTTATCAAACACTCTCTGGTCATGTTCCCCAACCACAGCAATTATGTTTTGCAAAGAGGAGCTGTAAACAAACTTAAAATTAATTGTTGAACTTGTTTCTAAGCATTAAAAATTGCTTATATATTTATTTATATTCATCCTGTCATATACACACACACAAACCCATTCATCGCATTACTGCAAGTTTCATATGCTGCTGTTGCACTAGTGGGTGGGTTGCAAAAGTATTCGGCCCCCTTGAACTTTTCCACATTTTGTCACATTACAGCCACAAACATGAATCTATTTTATTGGAATTGTGAAAAACCAATACAAAGTGGTGTACATTTGAGAAGTGGAAGGAAAATCATACATGATTACAATTTTTTTTTTACAAATAAATAACTGAAAAGTGGGGTGTGCGTAATTACTCAGCCCCCTTTGGTCTGAGTGCAGTCAGTTGCCCATAAACATTGCCTGATGAGTGCTAATAACTAAATATAGTGCACCTGTGTGTAATCTAATGTCAGTACAAATACAGCTGCTCTGTGAGGGTCTCAGAGGTTTTTTAAGAGAATATTGGGAGCAACAACACCATGAAGTCCAAAGAACACACCAGACAGGTCAGGGATAAAGTTATTGAGAAATTTAAAGCAGGCTTAGGCTACAAAAAGATTTCCCAAGCCTTGAACATCCCACGGAGCACTGTTCAAGCGATCGTTCAGAAATGGAAGGAGTATGGCACAACTGTAAACCTACCAAGACAAGGCCATCCACCTAAACTCACAGGCCAAACAAGGACAGCGCTGATCAGAAATGGAGCCAAGAGGCCCATGGTGACTCTGAATGAGCTGCAGAGATCTACAGCTCAGGTGGGGTAATCTGGTGGGGTAAGTGGACAACTATTAGTCGTGCACTGCACAAAGTTGGACTTTATGGAAGAGTGGCAAGAAGAAAGCCATTGTTAAAAGAAACTCTAACACACACACAAGAACTCTAACACACACAAACTGACCATGCACCAGTCACTCTGTGCAGCTCTGGTCTGCCAACTACCTCACTTGTCACTTCGTCACTTTAAACTTACCTCTGTTGCACTATTGGTTTTGCACTCTCCTGGTTTTTCACTCTCCACCATGTGCCCTTATTTGTATATGGTGTTTTTAAAATTGTATATATATATTTTTTTTTTAAATTGTATTTATACTTTGTATTCAATGTTACTGTTACTGTTTTTGTATTTAATGTTACTTGTATGGGTCAGAGAGTAACGTAATTTCAATTCTCTGCATGTCCTGTACATGTGGCAGAATTGACAATAAAGCTGACTTGACTTGACTTGACTTGACTTGAAAACCATAAGAAGTCCCGTTTGCAGTTTGCCACAAGCCATGTGGAACATGGCAAACATATGGAAGAAGGTGCTCTGGTCAGATGAGACCAAAATTGAACTTTGAAAAATGTAAAATGTAAAAATGTAAAATGCTATGTGTGGTGGAAAACATCACATCACTCTGAACACACCATCCCCACTGTCAAAAATGGTGGTGGCAGCATCATGCTCTGGGGGTGCTTCTCTTCAGCAGGGACAGGGAAGCTGGTAAGAGTTGATGGGAAGATGGATGGAGCCAAATACAGGGTAATCTTGGAGGAAAACTTCTTGGAGTCAGCAAAAGAGGTTCACCTTCCAGCAGGACAATGACCATAAACATAAAGTCAGGGCAACAATGGAATGATTTAAAACAAAACATATCCATGTGTTAGGATGGCCCAGTCAAAGTCCAGATCTAAATCCAATCAAGAATCTGTGGCAGGATCTGAAAACTGCTGTTCACAAATGCTGTCTATCTAATCTGACTGAGCTGGAGCTGAATGGGCAAAGAAGAATGGGCAAGAATTTCAGTGTCTAGATAGTCTCTGGTAGAGACATAAACTTAAAGACTGGCAGCTGTAATTGCAGCAAAAGGTGGTTCCACTTCTCAAGTGTTCACCACTTTGTATTGGTCTTTCGCATGGAATTCCAATAAAATTGATTCATGTTTGTGGCCGAATACTTTTGCAACCCACTGTATGTCTTGTGTGTCCTGTTAAAGGAGAGGTGGGGGGAAGAGTTGCTACCTGCAACAATACACTCCCCCTTTGGCCCAAACCAGGCCTTCCCATTCACCAAACTTTGTGGAGAGACCCAAACTTTGTGGAGATCCGATCTCCCTGTTGTCATTTGATTTCTGATTATTATTTTTGATTTCTGAACCCTTTGGATGTTTTGGCTCTGTTAACAGTGGAATGCATGGAGGAATTATATACATTTAGGAACACACACAGTATGCATGTGCAAGGATAAAACCACTGTTGACTTACTCTGAAACTCTGTAGACACAGTGAGCTGCGGTCAAAATCCAGCGTTCCGTGAGGACAGCGGCGCCACAGAAGTGCAGGCCTTTCTTCTTTAAAGACACCTGCATTGTCCCACCAAGCCACCAGAAAGACAATAGAAGTGTCAAGTGTCAGTTCGGTCTAATAAAACAGAAAAGGAAAAAATAATGTGAACCTCTACAGTTACTTATATCGTTTGATTGCAAAATACAAGCCAGGGATGGAATCCATAGACTGCCTCTGTGCCTCCAATGATTCTCGAGGAATGGTGCAGGATCGCCTGCACCTGAGGGTAACCGCATTTACCACCTGGAAAAAAAATTAAATACAAGAGAGAAAACATGTGTTTTCATTTAAATCTATCGATGAAACTTATATCATAGCTCTTTTTACAAAATGCTTTATGCGTTATGATCTCACCATCACCATGTAGGTATTCAGAGATGCCAGGAGTGAGTAGTAAGACCCAGAGCAAAACACACACAAAGTTCATCTCTGCCTCCACTGTTTTCCGAGTTCAGACTGGGAGCCCCAGAAATGGAGATGGCGCATTTATAAAGGCACAGGAGAGCTACATTGAGGCTGTTAGTCATTAACCAAAATGTTAATAAGAATCAGGAAACAAAACAAAACCTCCTTTATCCTATTAAAAATGGCTCTGTCCTGTTTCACACATCTTTACAGGCACCATGTCAGCCAAGAGAAAGTCTTTATTGAGAAATAAAGCTTCAGCCTACAGTAAAACCTGAAACAATAGGATATCCTGACACCCCCAAAAGATGAAATCACAGCTTCAGTGGATACAAAAGTGGTGACACTTTAATTGCAACTTTGACCTTTCAAGGCACCCCACTGAAAACCAGAATCCAATTTCAGAGTTTAGCTTCTATATCTTTTAAAGCACAAAAATCTATCTGAAAATAGAATAAAATCTATCTGAAAATCTGAATCTATATTACCAAAATATAACAGATAAGGTCTTTATTCGACCTGCGTCATAATGTTCAAACATAAACAGTTCACCACATACAGAGAGAATGGGACTCATGGTGGGTATTTTACTATCATAAATGTAATATACAGAGCAGTGAGTCCCCTCTGACGCTGAAATTCACAAGGGAAGTGACCCCCTGTGGACAAGATCACTGACTCAGCTCCAGGCACAACATATCCTGTTGCTGGGAAACCCATGGCAGGTGTTCCAGTAAATGCTTTTTCTTTTTTTTCAGCTCTTGTGGTCTGTGAAACAGAACTTGCTGGGTTTCATTAGCATTCAAATGTTTCAAATGTGTTTTAATCAGAGGTGGAAAGAATATAGAAATTTTTTTAAAGAATTTTACTTAAATTCTACTCAAGTAAAAGTAAAACTACCCATCTAAAACTCTACTTAAGTAAAAGTAAAAAATTACTTAATTCAAAATTTACTTTGAGTAAAAGTTACTTAGTCGTTTTTATTGAACATTTAGGTGGTATAATGTGCAAACTATGTTAAGACCACCCCATAAAACATTTTTAAGCACAGATGGCCACAATAGTACCAAATTCTGAATTGTGTGGTCCAACTCAAACATCCCAATAAAAAAAATAATAAAGCCAAAATCAAAGTATCCATCAACAATTCCTTATTAATAAACTGTGCTTTTTGTTCTTTCAAGAGCAAACAGTTGTTTTTACTGACAAATGAGCACACTGACTGCCAATCAGTGTGCCCCACATAATACTTTTAGTTTAATAGTGTTGTTGAAAGTAACTAAGTAACTTTTACTCAAATTAAATTTTAAATTAAGTAATTTTTTACTTTTACTGAATATGTGTGTAGAAAAACCATGAAGAAAAGAGGGGAAAAGAGGAGATCTGGTCAATGCTAGGTAACTTAAAGTCAGCAAATTCAAATTATTAAACA
Source organism: Denticeps clupeoides (assembly GCF_900700375.1). NCBI lineage: Eukaryota > Metazoa > Chordata > Actinopteri > Clupeiformes > Denticipitidae > Denticeps > Denticeps clupeoides. Next base: position 24,944,786 of record NC_041713.1, on the reverse strand, counting down.
CCAAATATTGCAAACAACTGTTTACTTACCCCAAGAGACATCAGATTTTGAAACACTACTCTAATTTTACATACTGACTAATAGCTCTGGTTGGGGTGGCCACCGGGGAAGCCAATCAGATTTCAGTGATGGCCACTGCCACCTCTGTGGCCACTCTCCTGATTCCAACAGTCAGGGTTATTCCCATTCTGAAGAAATCCACTTTGGATCTCACAGACATCAACAAATACTAAAATAAATTTTTTTTTATTCTTGAATACATAATCAATGTGTATTTCATGTAATAACCTAAAGGGTACTAATCACTCTGTCTTCAAAGTGGCACAGTCTGTCCTTTTGGCTGTCATGCATGCATGACGCTAGATCAGCCAAACTGACATCAGTCGTCATTCTCTTTGACCCTTCAGCAGCGTTTAACGTTAACAACCACAAGACTCTCTTGATCATCATATTGAGTCTTTGAATTTATGACTCAGCATGGCAGTGGTTCAAACCTATAAGATCGGCCATTTCCGGTGACAGAGAAGAGAGTGAAGTGAAAGTGATTAATTGTCACACATGAGACACCACAGCACAGCACCCTGAGGGAGCAGTGGACATTTGAACCAGCAACCTGATTACAGGTCTGTTTCCATTACTGCTAGGCCAGCCACTGCCTCTCCACTCTCCACTGGTGTCCCTCAGGGCTCTGTACTCACATGGGTTCTCATACCACTGCTATGTAGATGACACTCAACTTAATATCTCTTATCCTTCATCTAACGCTCAGGTCTCAGGCAGGACCAACCCCAGCAAAACCAAACTGTTTTTCATCCTTTCATCAGGATCTTTTCATCTGCCTGGACTCTTCTTCGGTCATTGTGTGTAATCTAAGGTAACCATTGAAAACCACCTCATTTTATTCTCATATTGATAATCACTCTTGGTCATGTTAACTTCTTCTTTCCAACATCAGGAAGATTCTTTCCAGGAGCATTAATATTCTTTCCACACAAACCAGCCAGGTGCTTGTTCAGTCTCTTGTCATTATAAAACTAGATTGTTCCTGCAAGGTCACCCTCTGCTTTTCAACCCTTCCAAGCTCTCCCACATTAGCCCCACTTGGTTCCATCATCTCTCACGGTACATAGAAGACATGCTTCTAGACTCTTCTTTGGCACCTAGGTGGTGGATTGAACTTCCCATAGATGTTAGAGGAGCTGAGTCAATGGCTGTCACTTTCAAAAGTTCTTGGGTTAGCCATTTCTATACTAATTTTCTAACTTGTTGACAAAGATTAAGCTGATGGTATTTTTAGCCCATAGTGAACCAGTATCCTTGTGAAACACTGCAGCACAGCACACGGTGCACACAACGAAATGTGTGCACCCTTAGTGAGCAGTGGGCAGCCATGAAACATGCCTAGGGAGCAGTGTGTGGGGATGGTGCTATGCTCAGTGGCACCTCAGTGGCACCTTGATGGACTGTGATTCGAACCAGCAACCTTCTGATTATGGGGCCACTTCCTTAACCGCTAAGCACTTACATTAGTCACTCTGGATAAGGGTGTCTTCCAAATGCTGTAAATGAATGTGCATTGGGTGGTTAGTAAGGCAACAGTAGCATCATTTCATTAAAGTTGTTTAATTGTTGCCAGATATTTTACACAGCAGAGGTTGTGCCAGCAGTTCTCATAAACAGTGGGGGTTGTAGCCCCTTACAAAAGGCCCAGTGTAGTGCATCAGCGTGAGGCTGACTTCATCATGCAATGGCTGCCCGAACTTAATGGCCTCTAGTAAGTGTACGTTCTGTCTTAAGAAATGTTGCCAGGTGTTTTTTACTTCATCAATACCCAGTGTATCATTCCTTTGAATGGGTGATTTTAGACCTGGATGTTAACTGGTCTAATTAAAATTAGTTTCCATTTAAAATGTAGTCAGTGGTCACAGTGGCTGCTTTTAACCTCTGTTTGCTCTACTGTGAAATAGTTGATGGCTTCCATGCAGTTGGACGTAAAATAAAACCCGCCTATTGTGAAATGATATCCAGTGGAATCTCTAGGGTCATGTTGCTGGGAGGCATCAGTAAAACAAGCCAGCCATAGAAAGTAAACAGGAAAGGTAGACATTCGCTGTTTCATTGCTTAACTCTGTTCAACAGGTACAAATTATTGCCCACTTGACTGATGTGATAGATCTTAATTGAGAATTTATTGCGGATGTGAAGTGAAAGTGAAGTGATTGTCATTGTGATACACAGCACAGCACATGGTGCACACAACAAAATGTGTCCTCTGCTTTTAACCCATCACCCTTGAGCAGTGGGCATCCATGTAAAGCGCAGTGTGCTTTGCTCAATGGCACCTCAATGGAACCTTGGTGGATTGGGATTTGAACCAGCAACCTTCTGATTAGGGGTCGCTTCCTTAACCACTAGGCCACCATTGCCCCAAATGCATCATACAAATGCAAGGGTCTTTTGCTGAAGCACATCTGAGCATTTTTAGAGTTTAAAAGATAAGATAAGATATGATCAACCTTTATTAGTCCCACAAGTGGGAAATTGCATTTGTCACGGCAGAAAGTGGATAGAAACAGAGGTAATAGCAGCAAAACAGAGGTAACAGCAGCAAAAAATCAATATGTATATGGATATATCTACAAATGTACAACTGAAATCTACACATGTACAATGGGTACACCTGTACAATTGGTAACTATTGTGGTGGTTTTTGATGTGTGTGTTTGCGTGCCAGCGTGTGTTTGTCTGTCTGTTTGTGTGTGTGGCCAACTGTGAGGTCTTTGTTGTATAGTCTGACAGCAGTTGGAAGAAAAGACCTTCTGAACCTCTCCTTCCCACATTGTGGGTGCAGTAGCCTGCCACTGAAGGAGCTGCTCAGTTCTCTGAGTTTCCTGCATGGGGTGGGAGATGTTCCATCCCAACAGGGATGACAGCTTAGTTAGGCTATTAGGCTGTCCTAGTTAGGGTACCAGGCCACTGTAGCACCAATATACCACTATTACCACATATTTCAGTATCGGTCATACAGTGCAACCGTCTGCCGCTGCTTCTGTTTGTTTTCTCCGAGACACGGAATCAAGTGCCCAGACTACTGGCAGACCCCAGTGAAGAGACCAGCAAATAAATCCTGGTTCCTGACAACTGCTAAACGAGGACATAGCATGAAACGAACCAGAGGGTCACCACAGCCACCACCACCGTTACAACTACAGCTTCAGGGATATTCAAGTGGACCAGTAGCATCATTATGGACCAGTAGCATCATTATAGTAGCATCATGACACTGGACTACATTCTGGACTTCTCCAACCCTACAACTGTACCCTGGAAGGTACAGTTGTACCCTCTCTGTATCACTCCTTCCCAAGGTTTCTTCCTTTCTTTTTTTTCTCTCTCCTAGAGTTTTTTTTCTGTGGAGTTTTTCCTTGTGTGCAGAAGGGTCAGAAGGTGTCAACTGTAGGGCCTGTGAAAGCCCTTTGAGACATACTGTATGTAATTTTGGGCTATATGAGAAATAAATGTTGTCGTTGTTACCATTCTCCTGTCACTCACCACCTCCACTGTGTCCAGAGGGCATCCTAGAACAGAGCTGGCCTTCCGGATCAGCCTGTTCAGTTTCTTCCTGTCCACAGAAGAGATGCTGTTGCCCCAGCACACTACAGCACACTGGCCTCTGTACTCCAAAAGACCTGAGCCTCCACAGCAGGTACGGCCTGCTATGCCCTATTTTATAGAGAGCATTGGACTAGAGAGTCCAGTCTAGTTTATTGTTCATATGAACCCCAGGAAGAGTTTTAAACAACACCCATATGTTTTTATTGTAATCATACATCATAAGGGTGTAGAACAGCACATTTTGGGGTATTGTACATCTCAGCGTTCTTCTGACATGTTTTAATTGCACTGCAGTAAGCTGCTGGTATTGACCTGTGTGGATTTGGGTCTGTACCTAAGCAAAACACAAAAAAGCCTTTGTGGTGGCATAAAGCGAAAAGGGGTCTTTAGGGGTGGATCTTATGGATGGTCTTTCTGAAATTTTTGCTAAGGCAACATCGGCCATTAACAGGTTTGTAATGGCAGAGGATCACTGAGGCCTGTATACCTAAGTGATCTATTCATTCCAGAAATGATCTATATCACAGATACATTTATATTTTAATTAGGTCCTGAATATACCAGAGGGATTTCATAACAATACATAAAAAATAGCAAAGTATGTAACCAAAATTAAAATGTCTTTATATCTATCCTGATTATAATTATATTACGACGAAAGCATGCTTTATGTTAAAAAGTCTACTGCGACAGGCATCTGACTGGAGTTGTTGCTGACGTCACGCCCCCTCCGCTTATATAAACGTGAGCAGCGGAGCTAGAAATCCTCCTCCCCTGCGTCTCTGCACGGACCAGCAGCCTGCTGCGCGAACCGACCCGACTCGGAGTTTCCCGGTAACGTGCTCCAGCTTTTTTTTTTTTTTTAAGTCTTCCTTTTGTCTTCAGGGTGGTGGGTTGGCACTGCGTTGCCGGGGAATCAATGTGGCCGACGGGCTGCTTCCTATGCGGTCTAATGGCAGACTGTTGTCGCAAAAAAGACGAGCAGCAGCGGCTACGCGTTTCAGCGCCGTAATTGTAATATTTAACCACGGCTGACTTATTATCCGTTGTTCGTGTCGCCGATTGCTGCCTATTGGACGTGAATGTACCAGCCCAGCAGGTTTACACGAGCAACTTCACGGATTTCCTGTGTTTCAGCTTCTGGCTTTTTTTTTTTTTTTTTTTTTTTTTTCTAATTATTATTATTAGTGTTTATTTATTCGTCTGAGTAACTCTCGCAATAAACCCCACAATGTTTACTAAAAGTTTTGGCGCTCAGTTCTCACCCTCCCGGTATATCCGTCTCGTTCCCCCTCACGAAACTAGCCCTGTTTTTGACTAAAAATGTCTTCTTTTTGGCAACTTTCTCCTACGTCGGCTGTAGACATCCATTCATTTCCGTTTAGTTTCGCTGGGATGCTGCTTACTGCGAACACATGACTGCTATGTAAATGGTGGAGTAGAGCTCTAATTCTACAGTGTTTTCAACAGAATTCTCCCTTTTCGTATTACGTCCCTTCGTTTTTGTTGAAATGGCTGAAGTTCGTCTCTGCTTTCGGTGCGGTCTTGTGACCGAATTAGCCCCGACCTCGGCGTGGTTCAGTCCCTCTTCTTTTTTTTTTTTTTTTTTTTTTTTTTTTTTTTATTATTATTTTAAGCGGACCCTGCGTGGACGCGTGCTGGCTGAATAATTTAATTTAAGTCACGGGTCCGGGCCCGAGGAGGCCTCGGTCCGCCACATGTCAATCGCATGTGGGGGTAAATTGGCATTTTAAAATAGTTTTTCCTCAGATCTGTGCTGCGAGGGTTGTGGTGTAGCTTGGGCCGCATGTTCTGCAGTAAAATGGTTCCGGATGATGTTCGTAGCCTAGTGGGTGACACACTCACCTATGACCTCATCGTGTCCCTTAGCAAGACACTTAACCCAAAGTTTCTCCAGGGGGACACTGTTCCTGTAGCTACTGATTTTGTACATTCCTTTGAATAAGGGCCTCTGATAAATACTCTAAATGTAAAATGCAGGCAGCCAGATGACTTCCCTTGTAACGCCCTTAAATGCAGTGAGGTCTGAAGTTTTAAAAGCATGCAGGGACTGGCTCCACCCCCTCAACATTAACAAGTGGTCCTTGTCTGAACATTTTCAGTTTCAGCATGGCCACCATTCCAGAGTACTATGCCGGCAAGAGCGTTCTCATCACTGGGGCCACAGGCTTCATGGGGAAGGTCCTGTTGGAGAAGCTTCTGCGCTCCTGCCCTGCAGTCAAGGCTGCCTATGTTCTTGTCAGGCACAAATCTGGTCAGGTTCCCCAGGCACGAGTGGCTGAAATGATCAGTTGCAAGGTGAGTGTGGTTTGTAGGTCTTCTGTAACAAATCAGCAGACTGAGCCTGAGCCGTGTGTCTGCATGTTCTCTCAGCTCTTTGACCGATTAAGGGATGAGCAGGCCGGCTTTGCATCGAAAATTGTGCCCATTAACAGTGACTTGACAAAGCCTGAGCTGGACCTGAGCAAAGAGGACCAAGACACCCTCACTGAAAATGTGAACATTGTCTTCCACTGCGCAGCAACAATCCGGTTCAATGAGCCGCTCAAGTAAGATTTTTATTTAAATTTTTATATATGAAATATACATGCAATGTTGTACATTATGCCAATTGGTGTTTCCTGCAGGGATGCCATGCTGTTGAATGTTCTTGCAACTCAGAAGATGGTGGCTCTGGCCCACAGAGTGAAGCACCTGGAGGTGTTCATCCACGTGTCCACAGCCTATGCAAACTGTGACCGGGAGCTTATTGAAGAGGTGGTCTACACCCCTCCCGTGGACTACAGAAAGCTCATTGATACTCTCGAGTGAGTTTGGATTTTTCCTGATTTTAAGATTCATATTTGCCAGACCTTAAATTTGAATGTCTTTTACTGTTTAACAGCTGGATGGATGATAAGCTTGTTTCAGTGCTGACACCAAATCTGATTGGTGAGCGTCCCAACACCTACACTTACACCAAAGCACTAGCAGAGTACCTGGTCCAGCAGGAGTGTGGAGACCTCAATGTGGCCATTGTGAGACCTTCCATAGTGGGAGCCAGCTGGAAGGAGCCATTTCCAGTATGTGCCTTGACTTGTGCACATTTAGTTTGAGAAAATGTAAATCTCAATTAATCTATTTCTGTTGCAGGGCTGGATTGATAACTTTAATGGACCAAGTGGCATCTTTATAGCTGTAAGTGTCATGTGACTCCAGTGCATTGGTTCACTTACCCTCAACATCGGTGTCCATATTGAACTTAAGAAGCAGTGTAAGTGGTGGTGTGCATAACATGGTATATAGGAAATGAATGTTTTGAACTCCAGGCTGGAAAGGGGATTCTGCGCACTATGAGGGCTTCCAATAACGCAGTAGCTGACCTTGTACCAGTGGACGTTGTGATCAACAACACTCTGGCTGCCGCCTGGTACTCTGGTTGTCGGAAAAACAGGTTTTTATTTATTTATTTTATATATAAACTTTGTGTGCTCAGTGAGTTGTTTAATTCTAAAAAGATATATATATTTCAGGGCAAAATCCATTCTGGTGTACAACTGCACAACAGGTGGCGTCAACCCATTCCACTGGGGTGAAGTTGGTATGGACTTCTCTTTCTTCTCTAATCCTAGTCTGTATTTTCTAACCCAAGAAATGGGGCATTTAGCAGGAGCCTGTGCTCTCGTTCACACTGGTCTTTGACCGCTTTAGTTGTGGCCAATGTGAGTCCTTCAGCAATTATGTGACTGGGTCTAATGCCCCACGCCTCCTTTTGGTATGTAGATTGTGTGCCATTTGCTCTGTGGGTTGTCCAGCATCAATACCTGCATATTATTTAAGGGGATTGCTCTCCAGCCTCTGTAATTCATACTGTTGTAATGAACACATTGTTAAGATGTGTTAGCCAATCTTGCTTAATGTGTATCATTAATTCTAGTTTTGTGGAAGCAGATGAACTGGTTTGTATTACACTTGCACTTTTTTTTTTTTTTATTTTTCTATTGAAAATCTCCCCATTCTCTCTCAAAGCATCCCGGTTTTGACTACAGCATTCCAATAACTGGGGTGGGCACCACTGTTGTAGACAGTCATGACCCACTTTGACCTGAACTACATGTGCTACTCTGAACATGCCTTTTGTTTCTTAGAGTTCCATGTAATATCCACATTCAAGAGGAACCCGCTTGAGCAGGCGTTCCGGAGGCCCAATGTAAATCTCACCTCCAATCACCTAATCAATCAGTACTGGATTGCTGTGAGCCACAAGGCACCAGCATTCCTATACGATCTCTACCTCAGAATGACTGGAAGAAAACCCAGGTAAATGCGATCTGCGCTTGCCTGGCCTCAACTCCGCGCCTTGTCCTGTGTTGGCATTGCCCAAATTGTCAGTGACCTTTTTTATTTTATTTTTTGTGTATTTATTCTGTTTGGAGTGAAAGGAGATGAAGAATTCCTAACCCTCCAAATGCCAGAATCCATATGGACTGGTGACTGTCTGGGTTCTGTGCTCTTCGTCTCTTTCCCACATTCACCTTTTCATTTCGTTTTAAACGTGGCTTTCATGCACTTTGTTGCCTACCCCCTTTTGTCGTTGGGCCCACATCCAGTCATCCCCTTGTTTTTTAACCCTGAGGGCTTCCTGTGACCTTTTTTCCTTTACAGAGTACTGTATAAACATGACCTTCAAGACCAACCCCTTAGAGCAGGCATTCAGGCGCCCAAACGTTAACCTCCGGTCCAACCCCTTTACCAATCAGTACTGGACCACAGTGAGTCACACTCTGCCAGCCCTGGTGTATGATGCCTATCTCAGGTTGACTGGTCAGAAGCCTCGGTAAGGTTTCACCAGCACCTTGTACCCTGCCTGTCCCTTGTCTATCGACCCCTCTTCCCCACTGGGTGCTGGTCATGTGGCATGGGTTAATGGGAAGGCTGTGCGTCCAGCTGGACTTCTCTGCTTCATGGAATCAGGCTAAAGCATAGACCCCCCCCCCCCCCCTTATCATTTGCATTTATTTATTTATTTTTAGGTTTTGTAACATGAATGGAATGTCATCAGTTTTAACACCTTGAGCCATGCCATCAAGTACCTTCACTTAACACCAAATCCTGAAACCCTTAAGTGTGTTTTGGCCAACGCAGTGTACTGAGCACTTCAGGGGCATAGTAATCTGCATTTAGAAAATTGCATATGGGGGGGGGTTCTGTGCTTTTAGCAGTACAGCTATGTGCCTTGGTCAAACACACTGCTTTACGACCTGAACTGGATTGGGTGGGTGGACAGTTTCTTTATATTCTGTCTTTCTGAACCATTCAACAGTCTCCTGTTTTGATTTTTGTGCTTGCTTTTGGGTGGCAAACTGAACACATTAGCATTTAGACTCTTTAATAAATCTCTCAAATGTGGTAAAATTTGGCAACTACAGGCTTTGGACCATGCAATAACATGGGTACCCTTTATGGGCCACTGGTTCATATTAAATCTTTTTCAATTGACTAATCTGAACCAGGGCTGAACAGTTAATATTGCAAAGTCTCACATTAGTGTTCTTATATGCTTTCCAAAAGTGAGTGGGTTTTTTTTTTTTTTTTTTTTTTTTAATATATATAAATCCAGTTAACTTGGTGCTTTTCTGTGAGTTCCAGTAAGAAGTGGCTTGTTACTCTGTACTGAGATTTATTGAACGTCTAGGCTGCTGACACTGACTGTGGTGAAACTGGCTAAATGGTCTAACCGGTCTGAGGGTGCATCTTTCCCACAAAGAAATGCTTGTGTGCATGGTTTTGTTGCCTAAATATTCAGTGAGGTGTCCATGTACTGACTTTGTTGAATGCCAGACTGAGCAGAGCAGATTTCTTGTTTAGTGACGGTCATGAGTCCTGTTGGAAAGAGACCAATCTGATCTGTTCTGAGCAGGCGTGTCTTGGTCACTTCATCGGCACAGGCTCTGAATTGCTGCCTGCATGCCTTGGGTCATTTTTCAGCCAAGTTCAGTTGAAGCTGAATGCCCTTTAGGCTGCAGTGGATTTGAGGGACTTGTGCCAGTTCCACTGCTATGGTCTAATTTCTTTTTTTTTTTTTTTTTTTTTTTTAATATTCTTCCCCTCACTTACCTCGGTCCTGCTTGTTCTGGTTACCATGGTGACTCAGGATGATGAAAACAATCACACGTTTGCACCGAGCAATGATGGTTTTGGAGTACTTCACAAGCCATTCATGGACTTGGAAGACTGACAATATCACCATGCTACTCAACCAGCTGAGCACTGAGGACAAGAAGGTGGGGTTTTTTTTTTTTTTTTTTTTTTTTTTTTTTTTTTTTTTTTTTTGGTCCTACCCCCATGGAACATAACTTGCTGCAGGCATTCATATAAAACCACCTGAACAATCTGGTTCTAACGTGATCCTCCTGCTAACTGTGGTATTTGCTAAATTCTCAGGTATTCAACTTTGACGTGCGTCAGTTGCACTGGGCGGAGTACATGGAGAGCTATTGCATGGGGACGAAGAAATATGTTCTGAACGAGGAGCTGTCAGGCCTTCCTGCTGCCAGAAAACATCTCAACAAGTAAGAAGTGTCAGTTTGTTTCATGCAAATGGCAGTTGCTGATCTCCTCTTGCAGATGAGACCCTAAATGTTATCACTTCTTGACTTCTACATGAATACTGCTGTACAGTTTCAGTATGTATGATGTGGCCATTGTACTTTTCAGGTTGCGGAACATTCGTTACACCTTCAACACAATGCTTGTGATCCTCATCTGGCGGGTGTTTATTGCCCGCTCTCAGATGGCCCGTAACATCTGGTACTTCGTAGTCAGCCTGTGCTTCAAGTTCCTCTCTTACTTCAGAGCATCCAGTACCTTGAGGCACTGAGGTATGGACTCAACTTCTGCTAAGGTAGGCAGGGCAGAGGAGACCCAGAACCCTGACCTTGCAGCCTGTCAACACCCAGCATCCCCCTCATACAGACTGCTATGCACTCACTGCTGCCCATGGAAATATTGGCCTGGACTTTTTTTTTTTTTTTTTTTTTTTTTTTCCCCTCCCCCTTTCTCCCTCCCTCTCTTCCCCCTTCAACAGTTAGCTCAGTTCACTTTCTAAGTAAACTGGTTATTTGGTTGAGTGTGGAGTGGTAGGTTCTTTGTACAGATTTTGCTGCAGCTTGTTGCTTTGGCCTGTGCAGCCTAATGACTAATTTCCCTGTGAAGCACATGGTAGATGGCAATAGAGCAGCTCTGGTTTCTGCCTGCATTAGAAGCTGGAGTGACCTTACAGTGTGAAGTACATGTGGCAGATCAGACTGTTTTTGGTGGTTAATAAGATCCTGTGGCATTTTTAGTTTTGTATCTGCTAAATCATGCTTTTATTTTGTGGGTCCAGTCTGGAACACTAAGCAGCTCAGTAGTAGTGCGTTTCTCTCTGAGAATGAAGACTACTGGCATGTAGGGGTAGTAGCTGGTCTACGAACTGTGCCTTGTCATTTGACTTGACTAACAATGTGAAGCACTTAGGTCATTAACGTGTATCTTTCTGCATATGAATCTGAAATTTATTTATGAATGCTTGCTTTTTTTTTTTTTTTTTTTTTTTTTTTTTTTTTTTTTCCCTTTTCCCCCCTCTCTTTCTCTCCTCTCTTCTCTCCCCCACCATGGGTGGTTCCTTTTTACACCACTAACAAATTTCTGGGGAGCATGATTTGGAAAGAGTGGCATGCCGCTGTAGTAACACAAAGGTGGAGACTGGACCGATTTGTTGAAGGCAGGGGGCAAATGGCTTCATTTCAGGGTTTAAAATCTGTAGCACGATGACTTGCACAGAAAGACCTTTCATGTGTATTGCTAGGGATGTGACCGGATTATGTGCACTTGTGACTGTGCATTTATTTGAACTTGTTTGAAATAATGTTTCAATGCTCCCTGCAAATCCTGTGCAACTGTTTACGGCAGAAGGGAGTGAAATCACTGGGTGCCTTTTGTTAAATAAACTAATCATGTGAAAATACTGATTGTGTATCCTCTTGTCTGTGGGTGTTAATTCAATGTCTAATACTGGCGCTTATGTTAGGGGTGTTAATTTTTAATCGATGCAATGCAGACATGGACATTGCATTGATTCGGTGCAGAACACAGTTTCATTTATACTAACTTTGCGGCAGTAAAATTCTCATTTTAATTAGTAACTGTGGTTTCCTTATTTTTACACAACCATTAGAATCACTGCAAGTGCAAGAAACATGCACATGAAGCAGGACTGGGGGAGGGGAAGCAGATCTTTCTGAGTGCCCAGAGATCTACAACACAATTTTCAGAAAACACGATGAGCGGGAAAAACCGTTCAGTTAGTCCTCACATGTTGCCACAGACGTCTGAACAATGAGTTTTGTGGTGTTTAGGGGAGTGCGGACTGAACAGACCATTGTAGCAACTCAGTCCCCACTGTGTACAGGTCTAACTTCAATTGGCAAGTGAAGAGACAACTATACAAAGTAGATCAGGATCATGTGAATTCTTCTGTAAAGCGTGTCAATGTCAGGATTTGGGTTTTACACCGTATTGCTCACAAAGGGTGATTGGTTGGTTAAAAGCAGAGTACTCATTTCGTTCTGTGCTACAGTGCATCACAATGACTTATCCTTTCACTGGTTGAGGAAAGGTTGACATGCAACTGTTTACCAATTTTTCTTACCTGAAATCATAAATAAAAAATGATAGACTGATCTACAAACCAGATCAAATTTGTTTACAATTACAAATGTTTTTACTCTTTACAGTAGAGGCTTTGAATTGAATCTTAGTATTAGTGTAAAATTATTTGTCTAACCTTTTTTCCAAAGAGTCTAATTTCTGTGCTTTGAGTTCATAACACTGAACTGACATTTACTTCCCTGTTTGACATTTGTATTACAGTAGATTAGTTTAATTCTTACCTTCTGTCACTGCAGTGAAGTTGGACTTTGAAAAGTTACTAGTGGTTACAGGCAACTATCTTGGAACAGAAGAATACAAATTTATTGTAGCAAATACCTTTTTTTTTTTTTTTTTTTTTTTTTTTTTTTTTTTTTTTTTTAAAACTCTTGTATTTTGAAAACGTGACCCATGTAGAAAATGTATGGCACACGTTGATTATGAGACCAGTGAAGGTTCACACCTAGTTTTTATTTAATTTTTAAACTCATTCTGCTCTGAATATCTTGGCTACTGTCCACCTTCTGAATTGTAATGCTGCGGTTGCAAAATCTTATGTTATTCAGAGCGCATGACTCCACTGACATTAAGCTTTTAAAATGAGTCCCTCTACTGGCCATTAAACGAATCACTTCAAATTAGTTCTATGCTGTCCCAGACATAATCATCCCTGATTGGCAGAGCAAAAGATCACACACAAATGCCTTCATGCATGACAGAGGTGTATTAACTGCTTTTAAAACAATTTTAAAGAGTGCTACAGATTAAAGTAAAATCCCATCAGTAGTGGTCTACTGGATCAGTTGATCAATCTTAGAACAGCGGTAGTGGGGAAAGTACTCACTGAATGAGACACTAATAGATCAATTAGGTCTCAGGTGTCTATAAAAAGAACCCTAGTACGCTAGACCTTCACATCAACTGCAACTAGACCTCTGCAAACATGCCTAAGATTCACCCTGAGACTAAAGTGCGGATTATCAAGAGGCTGAAGAGCAGATCCACTGCTGATGTGGCAGACCCCTTCAATGTGTCTCAGTGTCAAGTACAGAGGATAAAAAAATAAATAAAAAATTGCGGTGTGTGTGAGAGCTGCAGGGTGGAAGGCAACCTCAATAGTCTGAAATACAAAGAAATCTTAGCTAACTTTTAATATTCCCAACCATAAAAGATGCGAAATACTGCAGCAGGATACTCAAAGTTCCTCAAGGAGAAGAGGATCAAGATGCTCCAGGATTGGAATATTGATTGACTCTTGGAGGCATCAAAATTGGATGTCACAGCACCACTACTTAATTTGCTGACATTTTTGTATGTGCAGTAAATTTGTTCAAGTTCTGTATAGCGACAAAACGTTTCTTTGACCTTTTCTTGATTAAATGGTAAATCTTTTTTTAGTGAAACTAATTCATTTCAATGCATTAACATCACTTGGTAGGGTTTTAGCTTTTCATATGAGCTGCTTAACTACTTCAGTTGATTCATTAAAAGTCAGGTTAATAGCAGCTGTTTCTACAAAATTGATTAGCAACAAGACTTGTCAGGGACTGTAGATGGCCATAGCATGGCTGCTGTTCCTGGGAGCACACAGGATAAAACAGTGCGGTGGTTCAGGGAAAGTGGGAGAAATGGGAAATTTGACTAACGATAAGAGCCAGTTGTAAGCTTAGTTAATGCATGAAATCTTAATAGCTAATGAGCTCTAGAAACAAAGTTGAAGTCCTAAGTCCATCGCAAACCTCCATGAAGGAATGAGCAATGTCTAGGTAGGTAGTATGTGTTAACATCTACATAGGGTTTCCCAGAAGAAACATTGCGTTATTTCCCAGGTGCCACTGAGCAAAGCACCGTCCCCATACACTGCTCACTCAGGGTGATGGGGTTAAATGCAGAGGACAAATTTCACTGTGTGCCCCGTGTGCTGTGCTGCTGTGTATGACAATCACTTCACTTTCAATTTTGGTAGGTAACTCTGAACAAGTTGACTAGTGTCAATTTGGCCTTTGACAAAGTTACTCAAGTTCGAACACCTAATAGGGCAGGTGCCAATTTATGGCAAAAATGACAGTGCTTGAACTTAATATTCTCATAGAATCACTGTCTTCATTTAGGTAACCTGTGGGCATTGTGGACCTTACTCTTGTGGAAGGTGCAGCAGTGACTTGGGCTGCAGTCACTCTGGTGACAAATGGTGCTGGGCTGTCCCCTGTGGAACACTCTCTGAGCATACACTCCACAGCTGGTCTACAGCAATATTCATCCGCGAGCATGTCTGTCAATCACTTTTTAAAAGGTTTGTAACATTACTCTTGCATTTGACACAATGAATGATCTTTAACCCAGAATTGTGAGCTCTAATGGCAGAATGGGACACTAACTGTACTTAATTCATCATGCTTACAGTAACAACAGTTATGCCAACAGTTTCAGACTGAAGGTGATATTTTCTGTAATAACAAAGACTACCCAATGCACATTGACACCAAACATTTCAAATTCAGATCTGTTAGAACTGCCTAGTATTGCATCAAATCAATACTACTTTTTGTATATGACTTTCAAACAGTACAGTTCAAACAATGGAGTCCTGATAGAAACAATAAAAAACATTTATAAACCTTTTTAAAATATCATGTCACCTTTTTACATTGTCACATGACCAGCGGCTGCTGAATGATGTTGCTTAGGAGCAGCTGGGTCAATTTTGATTGATTGATTAATTATTTCATGACTTAAGATAAAGATTCTTAAATATCATCTGGTAAAATGTTTCATCACAGCTGAACTAAGGATTTCTATTCTGATAATTTTCTCCTTTTGTTCAGGTATATCTTCTAAGAGCTGCATACCAGCACAAGTCAGGCAGAAACTACTGCACAGAATAGAAAAAAAAACACTCACTGTGTTTAGTGCCTTTACATTTACAGCATTTATTAGACACCCTTATCCAGAGCAACTTCAATCAGTAGTTACAGGGACAGTCACCTCTGGAGCAATTTAGGGTTAAGTGTCTTGCTCAGGGACACAATGGTAGTAAGTGGGATTACCTTGCAGTTGATAATATAGGCTGTAGAAGCCTGTCTCACAGTCCTCATCAGTCATGCACTCCTGCAAAATATATGAAATTATCAGATGTAGGAAAACTGCAAACAGCAAAATTTGAAGTATAAACCCCATATTGACAGATTAAGGAACTCTTATGTCTGTCAAATGAACGGAATGATGGTGCGTATCAGGGCATAAACTGATAAAAGAGAAGCTAGTAAAAATCTTTCATTACTAAATCGGGTGAAATGATAAGTAAAATAATAAAACAAACTTTGAAAGGGTGACTAGGCCATTATGTGGGGGTTAAAAAAAAAAAAACATACAAAGGGATTTCCTGGATTTTTTACATTGTCTCTCACAGTTGAAGTGTACCTATTATGAAAATTACAGACCTCTCTCATCTTAAGTGAGACAACTTGTGCAATCAGTGGCTGCCTTTTTTGACACACTATATACACACACACATATATATGGAATAAGGTTATATTTGCTGATATATTGCACCGGTCTCAGACTAGAATAAAAGCAAAGAGCCGTTTCCCCGCTCATTATAATGCAGTCTTCACTGATGATTTCAGTCTTCAGCTTATTGTCTAGTGATTCACGGCAGCAGCAGCAACTGAGAAAAACTTCAAAAACTTCCTGCACTCCATCTCCACACATTAAAAACCAGCACCCTGAACACAAAAAAACTGAGACTGAGCACTCCCCCTCCTTCTGAACCCAGGCAAGGCTTTATGAAATCATCATAAAGTCTGGAATGGGCTTAGCACTGCAGAACAGGGTGCACCGAGATGGCTTATAATGATTAGTTCCAGGATAGCATTTTTAGGACATATAGAAGAATTTAAGAGGAGTTTACATTTTGTGTTCTGTCTTCAACAGATATTGACCTACTTAGAACCATGGAGACAGCCAAGAAAAAAGCTGCAAAGTACACTGCACCAGTAAATCAGACTAGAGTTTACCAATAAAAGAAGCTTTTGGAAAAACACAATAAAACCTTTGCAGCATTTCTCTTCAGACTGGATGGGGCTTCCATTCAGAAATTCGTTGTTGAAACTGCATAAATATCACAGATTCCAATCTGGCATCGTGTGGTCCATGCTTAAACCAGCCAGGACAAGAGCATCTCTCCCTGGGTGAACTCACGTGGTCAACTCTGTTTGTCCAGCCACTGGTCTGGACTGCTGCTCCTCTTCTGGACACTGTCTCCTACAGAAAAAGCATTAAGGAGTCAAAATTCTTACTCCTTTAAAACATCTTCATCTCCCCACCTCCTTTAACAAATGGCAACATGAACATATTGAGGATTCTGATCACTGTCCCTTCATGAGCTTGTCCTCTGTGAGGTCAGGACATTTAAAGACTTCTCACTTTCATCTTTCATCTGCGATGGGAACAAAACACCTCAGTGTTTTTGAGAATGACATAAATACTTTTTTTTTGATCAGATGAATTGCAATGTCCCTCTTAGCCATGATGAACCCTTATGAACCCTTAACACAGGAGAGAGTGTTGACAAGCACAAGGTTGGATAAAGAAGCCGCTTCTGTACAAGAAAAACATCAAGTACAGACTGATATTCTGTGAAAAGTACAGGGACTGGACTCCTGAAGAATGGGGAAAAGTTTTCATTTTTCTGCTGATGAAGCCCCTTTCTGATTGTTTGGTGCATCTGGATAAAATGATTGTTCAGAGAAGAAAAGCTGAGCGCTACCATCAGTCCTGTCTCGTGCCAACAGTAAAGCATCCTGAGACCTTTCATGTGTGGGGCTGTTTCTCATCCAAGGGAGTGGGATCACTCACAATTTTGCCTAAGAACACAGCCATTAATAAAGAATGGTACCAAAACATCCTCCGACAGCAACTTCTCACAAACATCCCTGGCCAGGAAACTCCCTGGACCTTAATCCAATTGAGAACTTGTGGTCAAACCTCAAGGGGCAGGTGGATGAACAAAAACCCTCAAATTCTGACAAACTCCAAGCACTGATTATAAACAAATGAGTTGCCATCAGTCAGAATTTGGCCCAGAAGTTGATTGACAGTATGCCAGGGCGAACTGCAGAGGTCAACACTACAAATATTGACTGTTTGCATAAACATGATGTAATTGTCAATAAAAGCCTTTGAAACTTGTAAAATGATTGTAATTATACTTCAATACACCACAGAAGCGACTTAGAGAACGATCTAAAAACAGTGAAGCAGCAAACTTTGTGAAAACCAGTATTTGTGTCATTCTCCACCACAAGAGGAATAAAAGGCTTAACAGTTGAGTACCTAGTGCACCGCCTCCTCCAGCTTGAGCTTAGTGTCCTCCATCAGCTTCTTCACTTTGCGGAACATGTCGCTTAGGGATGTGTGTCCCATGGCCAGATTCTCCTCCAGCCAGTGCCGCGGACCATCCCAGGGACTGGACACAAGCAGATGAAGAAGGCCAGGAGTCTGGCCATTTTACCAGCATGAGTGAGTGGGACTGTGTGTGTGTTTGTGTGTGTGTGATTGGGGGGTTCTTCTTGTGGTTAGATTATTTGGAAAGTCTGTGAGGGAGGACACGGAATGAGACCTTAAAGGAGAAGTGTGAACATTTTCAGCACTTATGTCTTGTTCAGCAAAGCACATTAAAAATTATATATGTAAGGAATCAATATGGCATATACTTTATAAATGTACATGAAGAAATTTTGATTATATTGTTGTGGTAGAAGGTCATGTCGTTGTTCTACAAATACCTGGAAAAATCATGTATTTATTTATGTTTTCCCATTTATGACGGATTATCTCGATAAACAATGAAACGGAGATGACTGTGTCGCAGTTTCATGCTCATCCTAAAGATGGCGATATAGTCTAATTGTGGCCTTTCTCGGTTGTTTTTTTTTTGTCTAATTCTTGCAAAGGACGAATAAGTGTGCATGTAAAGGCAATAAAACTACAATTACAAGTACAAATCAAATCAACCAATTATTTTATACTACTCGTGTTGTTGGTTTTTTAAAAAGACGAAGCGAGATCAAATTTCTGTGTTGTAAATGAATAAACATATGGCCTCTCAGAAAGGATTCTTAACGTTATAAACGTTACATATAAATTATGTAGATTTGAATAAATGAGTTGAATGAATGCACAGATTTTTAATCAGATAATGAGCTCATGTGTTTCCAGCGTAATGTTGTCATAAAACATCACCCACTTCCAGTTCAGCGCAAGCCCTTAATCCGTCGTGTCGTCACGTGAGTCGAATCCACACCTCAGCTAATTTGGGACTTTGAACTTCCCATTGGACGCGAGGCGCACGAGCTCCGCCTCGGGAACGAACCAGCGGCACCCAACACCACCCAGCAGCACCCAACACCACCCAGAAGCACCCAACACCACCCAGAAGCACCGGCGGCTACAGGACAGATCTACTGATGGGGTCGCGGCGACAGACTGAAGGACGTCGCCGTAAGTTCGCGACAGACACGCGGCTCAGAGCGACGCGTCACTCCAAGCGACACCGATTCGTGCCGTAGAGTCGTGGAATATGAAATGTGTGCGGTGGTGTTGTGTTTCGGGTCAGGGTGGAGTTACACCACCACGATACAGTTTCACCTCTTCAATATTTTATACCAGGTCACTCACACGCTAAACTTAATAATGCTCAAAACCATACAAAACAAATAATTTAAGGAAATATGTGTGTGTTTAGTGTCAGCGGGCTGGACTGACGTGAACCTGCTGTCTTGGGTTTTGTCACTTTTGCTGTGGTCACTCTGGTGGGACAGAAGAGACAATACACAATCACTTTTTAAAAACGTGTGTTTAAAGATACATTTGTAAAAAAAAAAAGAGTTCTGTTCTTTGATAGCTGATCTCTACCTTTGCTCTATATTTTCGGAATATGAGTATATTTACTTTCCTCCGTCCCACTCCGAGGAGTTTCTTCATCTTTCAGTTGCAGATCATGTCATGTTCTGTTCCTGTCCATGCTCAGCATGGAAGATGATTGCTCAGGAGACAATGTGGTGGTCTGTTTCCACTCCAGTGTACTGTTCAAAAGTTTCCATGAAACAAGAAAAGGTTTAAAAAGAAAATATTGTTAATTGGCACAGTTAGAAATAATTATTTCATTTGATATAATTGCTTTTGTCAAAGAATCCTTCGTCTGCAGCAATTACAGCTTGGCAGACCTTGGACATTCTTCATGTCAGTTTATTGAGTTAATTCTAATAATCAGTTGGCTAACTGGCATTAATGAACATACCTTTCCATTGAAACTCAAGGCTAATTGTTGCTGATGATGATAATCTATTCATTAACAGCCATTCTTGGCTGCCAAACTCATTTACAATATTTATAGTGTCTAGACAGGAGTTTTGATCAGGAAATTTCAAAAGAGTAGTGGTCAGATATGATCAGGGTTAATGAAATAGTTTTAAAACCCAGATGTCATTGCTTCATTTAATGCAGACACACTATAAGTTTTTTTTTTCTTACGTTCTAGAGCAAACCTGAAGATACTGAACAATGGGTGGTGTAATAAACAAAAAATAGTAAACAATGCAAAAATTTGAGGATGTGCAAAATCAGGGAGCCTTTACTGTGATGGCAGCATTTTCACTCTTATCTGCCATCATGAGCATCTCATGATGATTATAGTAGTGAACTAAGCAGCCATGAAGGTAAAAAGAGTCACCTGAAAAAACAGATACATCAAACATATTACACTTTCTCTTTCTAATTTCTTGAATTGGATTCTTCAAAATGGCTTAATCTTAGTCTACTTAACCATCATAGAGTAGTGGTGTTCAGACTTCTAGCTGGTAGTCTGTGCTGTTTTTTTACGTCACAAAATAATACCAAATACCAACCCCGGACACAAATTTTTAATGTGAAGTGAAAGTCATTGTGATACACAACAGCACAGCACACGGTGCACACAGTTAAATTTGTCCTCTGCATTTAACCCATCACCCTGAGTGAACAGTGGGCAGCCATGACAGGCGCCCGGGGAGCAGTGTGTGGGGACGGTGCTTTGCTCAGTGGCACCTCAGTGGCACCTTAGTGGATTCAAGCCGGCAACCTTCAGATTATGGGGCTGGTTCCTTAACCACTAGGCCACTACTGCTGTGGCTACCAGTGCACGTGTCTGGTTTATATTTTTTAAAGTCTTGGAATAAATCCACACAGCTAGTGAGATACTAATCTGTTTATGAAGAAGTGACCTCAGTCCATCATTATGTAACATAGTTGTCAAGATCTTACATCTGGTGGGCTGCTCTGATATTTATTGTGATTGAATTTCAGGCATTTGTAAGTGACTGTAGCGGATCATGTTGTCATTATCATAGACACCACGCTTGTGCATTTTTCAATTTGCCAATCAATGACCAATGGTGTTCATGTGTTCATCATACCATAGACACCCCACGCGCCGGGTCTTCGTCTCAGCAATATTCTAAGCAGCACACAGCAGCTGCTGTGAAGACAGAATCGTTGGCTTTGTTCTTGTCACTATGCAAATGCAGAGTGGCTGTCCCTGGATGTTTGGTTTTCCAAATTGCTGTGATCCTTGGGGGAAATCTAAGCTTTATTTCGCTGATTAAGTGTCATTAAGTTCCATGTCATAGCACTAACCTTTCAATCCAACGGCTAAAGGAAGTGCATTGGGATTACAGCTCGAAACCTGAAACCTGTCTATTCTGAGCAGATGCCTTATGAGCGCTCGTCCTCGCACTTATTCTTAGTAGCCAGTAGTCTGCTTCTGTTGACATAAAATGTGTATTTATTGCTAAAGTAGATGTATTAATAATAATAACAATATTGTGAAGTTTGTAAAGATCTGTATCGTTTGTATAGTGTGCTGTCATTTTAGCATTTTACATTGTTTTATTGCTATTGTTAGTTTGAATTTTCAAAAAACTTTATTTGTCCCAGAGGGACAATTTAAAAGCATTGTCATTTGATTCACTTAAAAAATATATTTTGAGCTTTTTACCTGAATAGTATAATTTTCCAGTGGGGTTTTCAGTTTTTTAGGTCACTAGATGCTCTTGGTCAAAGTGCTCTTGAACTGTTGTTACAGTCTGCTTCAGCCCACACGTTGTTCATGTTGTAAGTGACTGATGGCTGTAAATGTCTGTCAATGATGGAATATCTGCATACATGTAGAAAGGAACTGTAATGGAATACTGTGTTCGTTAAAGTCTGTCAATTGAAAGGCTTCATTCATTATTAGAAAGACATTTGTAATCATTTTTTAATCAATGATTAAAGAAGCAATAAAACAGGCACAATTCAGTTCTACTGGTGCACCAGAAGGGTGCCGCAGTCAATAGGGTGAAGGTCAAGATGTCAGGGGATGGTGACCAATTAATGCGTAAAAATTAGGATTCCTGCAGGCCCACCGCCGCGCCCCCCTGGGGCTGCTGTATTGTGGCTCCCCCCATCCAGGGTTCTCCTCTGCCCTTTTCTAGGTAGGGGCCGCAATTGTTCCTGCGGTGGCACTTTTGTGACTCCCGTGCCCTGTGGGGGCTCTGGATGTCCTACATGTTTGCTTCATGTTGTTGGGCGAGCAGGGCTGTGGCTCCACCACAAACACTATTAACCACTTACATGGAGAGACCTTGTGGGCGCATTCACAGGTGTGCACCCAGGGCTACACATAAGGGCTCACATAGGTGCAGAAACACATACTCAAAGACAAATTGTCTGGAGCAGCTGTATTTTTAAAACTATGTGCTGTTAAATAACGTTTAATATTCATTATTTACTGTGATTTATACAGTTACTGTTGCTGTTTTTTGTCTGTTTAAGCAGGTACAGAAGCATATGGTCTGTGTTCATTCCCTATCCTTCTCTTTTTCTCTCTGTCTTTTCCTCTCTTTTGCTTTGTCCCCTGATCATATCTGTTAATTAAAAAAAAAAAAAAAGCCATGAATGATGACCGCACAGATGCACATACACACTTTCGAGAAACAGGTCGAGAAAAGAAAAATACATTTAATTAATTAAACAAGGTTTCATGCTCCCTCAACTACTATTTCACATTTAGAGCCACATGAACCTTGCCCTCATCTTCTTGAATTATGCTCAGTGATCTCATTCAAGATTTCATCTGCTGAGGTTTCCCAGAGGGACCCATAATAACCATGAAAATGTTCACCTTTTGATGTAATTTCGGTAAAAGGTATCAGTGTTTTTTTTTAACCATGTGTCCTAGCATCTCTAGTGTCTACCGCTTCTTCCTACCGCTGCCCTTGCCTAATTATCAGAAAAAAATTATTGTTTCATTTGGCCCTCTGCTTTCTTTGGGAATTTTGTTTGGAACAACATATTTACAGAAAATGTCCTACTGTCCATTAAAACAACTTTGAATTAAAGTAGTTGAGAAGTAGTAGTTGAGAATATTACATTTATAAAATCTTGCTAAATAGAAGTTAAAGTTCTCACATGTAAGCATCAGTTTGATAATCTACAGAAATGTAATATTTGCATAGAAAATGAACATTTACCCCCTTTTTACTTACCGTAGCATTACTAGAAAGCCCAGGTTGTGACAGGGCTCTTGACAGGGCAGTAGCACTGCAGTAGCATAAATGGTGCTTGTTCAACCTCTGTAACCAACAAAGGACAAAAATAAACAGAAGCAGAAATTTCTAAAGAATTTTTTGTCATTTCATTTGTTCTATTGATCATGTAGTGTCTAATGCTACCTTTTTCCAAATCGGTCTACGTGTTACCCTGGGTCTGACGTATGCTCAGCAGACATTTTGCAGCATTCCACTCTAATTCCTGTTCCGAGTCAGACTTTGTTCTGTTTGGCCTGCTGTGCACTTTGTTATAATCCTATCAAGTAGTTCATACCTCTAAGCCACTTGGAGTCATGTGCAAGGAAAAAGCTGAGTTTTCATTTTATGTGGTGCTTTGAGAGTAAAGTATCTTCTTCTATTTCTTCATTTACATTTTTTTGTTTTTGTTTTTGTCCAGGCACAGATACCTGCAGACCAAGGGCAGAGCTGCAAGCCTGAGGATGGGTGAAACCGAGGATGAACGCACTTCCCAGGCTGGGCAGCTCTTTGAGAACTTTGTCCAGGCCTCCACATGCAAAGGTACCATGCAGGCCTTCTGCATCTTATGCCGGCAATTGGAGCTTGACCCGTCAAACTACACAGACTTTTACCACAGCCTTAAGAGTGCTGTCACCTCCTGGAAGGCCAAAGGCCTCTGGAGCAAACTGGACAAGAGAGCCAGCCATAAGGAATACATGAAGGGCAAAGCCTGCACAGATACCAAGGTAAGCAGAAGTCTTTCTTCCAACCAGATGAAACGTTATTTGGGTAATTGTGGTAAAAGGGTGGGGTAGTTTGTTTAACTGCATCAGTTGTAATGCTTTCTGGAATTTTTCTTTGTTAGTAGCATTGTTTGAGGTCCTGCTGTTTGTAGAATAGGAATGGGGAGGGCTGTTCTGAAACTGAGTAGTGTTACCTGGTCTAGTATGAAGGACATAGCAAATGGGACAAAGGAGCAGAAACTCCAAAACGACTCAATTGTACTTATGGCTAACCAAAGACATAACAAAACACACACAAAGCAGGTCTTGTCTTCTGGTCACAATCCTTCACTTCACACCACGTCCTTCTCGCTTCACACCAACACCCTCTCCTTGTCCCAAAGCAGATGCCATTTTGAGCCCTCTGCCCTATTACAGCCCACTAATCATGACAGGAAAGGGGAGGAGTCCAATCATGGGCTGATGAGGGGCTACCGTGCAACATTACAGAGAGAGAGAGAGACAGACACACAAACAGAACATACACATACTCCACCACGGGACGTCACAGTAGTTTGTAGGCAAATTTATTCAAAGCTTTGACCATTTGCCTGCCTGTTGTTGTTGTTGAAATTGCACTAATTTTAGACTTATAGTTAAGACAGGAAATAAGAAAGACTTAAACAACAACATAATATATACAAATTACACTGGAAAAAATATATAATTGTACAAATTGCACTGGATTTTTACAGTCTATTGCATGTTGTGTGAATATATTGCACATTACCCCTATCATGACCTTTGTGAGATTATTTAACATTAATACAAGTTCCCCTAGCCTGTCTATTGCCCTGCACTGCTAGAAATGGCGATAGGCGATAGGAGTGCTTTGCCATTCTGCTATGATCTGGAAGCAAAACTCTGAAGAATTCCCATTCACTTTTATAGGCCTCTCTCCTTCTAGTCCCGACTCTCTGCTTCTCATTAGCATGTAAAGGTACAGACACCAAAACGACGTGTCCTGGGAAAATCTCATTGTGTGACTAAATGTGGCTGTAATTCTGCACCATGGCTGAATTTCAGAAACATTTACATTAAAGGCATTTGGCAGACGCCCTTATCCTGAGTGACACACTACGTGCTTCCATGTTACCTTCGATGAAGTGATCAGTTCTGGTTCACTAGGACACCCAACTATGAATTTTTATTCACTCTGTTGTAGTTTAAAAACACAACAAACCATGTTCGTATTGGGTATAGAGGAGAATGTGAAGACCAGTGTCATTTAAATGCAAATTAGAGAGTGTCGTCAGCACATGTAGCTAGCGACTTCAGCTACATTCTGTAGGAGTTAGTTGTGGCAGGGAACAGGGTAAGTGCAAAGCCAGCAGTGAGAGAGTAAAAGAGCGAGGTTTAAGAAAAAACTTATGTGGTCAAAGAAATTATTTGAGTTTTATTTTCACTTTTTCTTCTTTCAGCATTTGATTTTATAAATGTTTGGCCATAAATCTGATTCCATATGGAATGTTCCACAGGCTGCAAGAATAGTCATGCATTAATGCACACATATACATGTTCTTTCTCTCTCTCTCTGTTGTGTTTGGGCTTCTATGAAGTGTGCAATGTAAACTGCTATCTTGCCTACAATCTTTTGTTTGATTGTTCTAGTTTCTGGGATATTTTATAAAATTTTCAGGCATCATGGAGCCACTATCAATATGAGTGAGTGTCCTGGAACGTTTTGTCTGTCAGCCTTGTGGCTCCATTTAAAAGTGATGTAAATACACACAATATGCTAATCCCATGATTGTGAAAAATGCCCAAAGCTAATCACTGAGATCAAGCTGAAATGTATCACGGTCATAGACTGAGATCATATAATTGCCCATCCCTTCATCAGCCCTGTTCTTCTGACTGGAATAATTAGGGGAACTATGTTTTGGGATGCCAATATGGATGAAACAAGTATTTGATCCCTTTGCTTTTATACTTGTTTGCAAAACCTTTGTTGGCATCACAGAGGTCAGATGTTTCTTCTATTTGGCCATAAGGTTTGCACATATCTCAGGGGGGATTTTGATGTTTGATGTTGATGTTTGGCAACTTGAATCTTGAACTCCCTCCACAGATTTTCTATGGGATTTAAGGTCTGGAGACTAACTAGGCCACTCTAAGACCTTAATATGCTTCTTTTTAAGCCAATCCTTTGTTGCCTTGGTCGTGTGCTGGAATACTCTCTCTCGACCTATTTTCAATTCCCTGGCTAAGAGAAGGAGGTTCTCACCCAAGATTTGATTGTACATGTCCCCATCCATTCTCCCTTTGATGTGGTGCAGTTGTCCTGTCCCCTTGGCAGAAAAAAAACAAAGCATAATGTTTCCACCTCCATGTTTGACAGTGGGACAATGATCTTGGACTCATTTGTGGACTCTTCCTGCACCAAACACAGCAAGTTGAGCTGATACCAAAGAGCTTGATTTTAGTCTCATCTGACCGCAATACTTTCACCCCGTCCTGTACATGTGCTTTCTTGTACAGAAAACTTGGTGACAATGGTCCCAGCTGCCTTGAGATCATTGACAAGTTCCTCACAAGTAGGTCTCTTTCAGCTGGTCTCACAATGTGTTGTAGGGACTTGCGTTCCTGTGCACAGTAGTTCCAAAAACACGCTGTGATGTAGTAAAGAAAGAAATTGTCTCCAGTGCATTTGTAGAAGGTGGTAATGATATCTGGTGGAAGGCTGGTTCTCCTCAAAACAGCACTGGAGTTGTGCGTCAAGACAAGGTCATCAGGGATGTTCATGCCAATGGGTTTAAACTCTCCTCAGAATAGTATGGGGCAGAAGAGTATTGGTGACAGCTCAACAGTTGTGCCACTTCCTTTCTGCATGGTGTCTTGTTGTTGCTGATGAGACCAATATCAACAAAAATCTAATGACTTCAGTTCAGCATTCAACACCATCATTATTCAGCACCTGGTCGAGAAGCTGAGCCTGCTGGGCCTGAACACCTCTCTCTGCCAATGGACCTTGGACTTCCTGACTGAGAGACCTCAGTCTGTCCGGATCGGGAACATCTCCAGCACCACCGCACTGAGCACTGGAGCTCCTCAGGGCTGTGTGCTCAGTCCAATGCTGTTCACCCTGCTGACCCACGACTGTGCAGAAATGCCAATCAACTCAAGTTCGCCAATGACACGTCCGTGGTGGGTTTCATCAGCAAGAACGATGAGTCAGTGTAGGAGTCAGGAGATTTGACTGACAGACTGATGTAAGGTCAACAATATGTTTCTGAACGTGGACAAGATGAAGGACACAAAGTTCCTTGGTGTTCATTTAGAGGAGAAACTCTCCTGGAATCTCAACACCAGTTCAACAGCCAAGAATTCTCCCACCACCCATCCTCACCACCTTTTCTAGAGGGACCTTTGAGAGCATTCTGACCAGCTGCATAACTGTCTGGTTTGGGAACTGCACCATATCGGACCGCAATACCCTACAGCGGATAGTGAGGACAGCTGAGACGTGTCTCTTCCCTCCATAATGGACATTTACCACACATGCTGCATCAGGAAGGCCACCAGCATTGTGATGGATTCTTCACACCCCTGATTCACCACATGCACTCTTCACCCTCCTGCCATCTGGAAAAACGTACCGCAGCACTCGGGCCCTCACTGCCAGACTGTACAATAGCTTCATCCCACAGACAATCAGACACCTGAACACTCAGGGACTCACCCCTCTGGACTGACACACGCACACACACACACACACACACTTGCATAACCTCTGTTATATTGTAATATTATCTACCTGTAATATAGTCTATTAATGCATAATGCATTTGCATAATGCATTTATTATTCATTTCACCTGTTTATTGCTGTCTCTCATTGTTGTCTACATGTTTTTTTGTTAAATGCTATTCTTGCACTGCCTGTGTCCCCTGTTTGCACCATATGTAGCTCAGTTTATTGGTGTCGCACACATGCACTTTGTCAGTATGTAACTTTGTCTAATTGTTCAAATGTTACATGTAGCATCAAGTTCCTGAGAAACATTAGTGCGCTTCACTATGTACTGTCTAACATGTATATAGCTGAAATGACAATAAAGTTAAACTCCAGCTCTTTCTTTTAATCTGGGTTCACTAAATTAAGTGCTTAAACTTGTGATCATTCAACGATGTACATGCTGGTCTACATGGATTGCAAGTGTAATGCCTGTTTCTCTGGGTGCATGATATAAACAGTCCATTTAAAGAAACCCCTCTTGAAATAGTGTATCGATTTCAACTACTTTTCCACTTAAATCGCAACGGCTCAACATGACTGGTATAGACTGTAATAGCTGAGATTACTCCTCTTCCCACTGGAACTCACTATATTTTTATATTACACTAAATTTTCCGGTTTTGGCCAAACAGTTTAAGTGTGTTGTGCTGCTGGTCCATTGGTGGATTCTTTATTGGCTTCCCTAAAGAAATGAAAGGTTTAGTGATGATAGAGATGGGAGGAGTGTTTCCTGTGTACCAGAGGGGCAGGAACTCTGACACACTGAGTGTGGGCCCACAGGAAGCTTCTCTATTACTGTAGTTTATGGCGACGTGGTGGAGACTCCTTTATCTTCCCTTATTCCCTCAGTCTTTCCCTGCATGTCATCAGTAGTGCTGAAATCTCATGGGATAAATGTTGACCCAAATATGAGCACAGTGGTGGGAAATAACTTTTTTTATTGTTTATTTGCCCACATGCAAAGAAATAATCATCCTGTAATTTCAATGGTAGTTATAGACAAAACAATAACAAAACAATGCATTTTTTAAAAAGTTATAAATATAATTAACATTTTCTTTAATTAAATAGGTTCCTGAACAGACAATAGAAGATGGGACTTCAGTGTTTGGTTTTCTCATGTTTTCCCATTTGTTTATTCTTCAAGAATATCCATTTGTTAAGACATACAAAGACTCAAGCCATAATGAAACAGTAGCATTTTGCTTCAGCAGAAGGTCTTTTATGGCAAAGTCTGTTCTCAATCCTGAGATCAACAACTCTGAGTTTATGTCATAACTACATATTGGATGCAGATTTTTCCCTGCCATTGTGTAAAAATCCTGGGACACTGTCTAACTGACTTTTCTCGCCTTGAAGATGTTGGTGCTGCTCAGGAGAGTCAGTGCTATCATTTGGAAATGCAGGATGACTCATTTGAGCTGACTTGCAGTATTAATGTGGTGTGATTATGAATAGCACCATCAAGTTAAGGCATGAGAATCTGATCCTCTTCAGACAATGTAGGTATAAGATCTGCACAGGAGCAAAGGAATGCTTTTCTCCTAACAGCAGGACTCAAACCTGCACAAACCTGAGGAGCAGCCAAAATAAGAGACATTATTCAGACTAACCTCCTTGACCCCTCCTGTCATTATCCCAGTGTCTGGTCATCGGTAGTGGCCCCTGTGGCCTGCGGACTGCCATCGAGCTGGCCTTCCTTGGAGCCAAGGTGGTGGTGATTGAGAAGAGGGATACCTTCTCCAGGAATAATGTGCTTCACCTTTGGCCTTACACTATCCATGACCTCAGGGGCCTGGGGGCCAAGAAGTTCTATGGGAAGTTCTGTGCTGGATCCATAGACCATATCAGTGAGTCTCTCTCTCTCTCTCTCTCTCTCTCTCTCTCCTGTCATTGCACCTCAACAAGTCTTTTAATTGAGGGGCCTGTTGCACTTATTGTGAGTTTCTTTTTGTGCATGAAAAGTATGGAGCTTGTAGCCTTAATTGCCTGGTTTTAATTATTACAACATTTTCATTTTGCTTTCATTTTTCAAAAATGCAACTAACTTGTTAATAAAAAAACGAAATGAAAAACTGTCAATCATTGTGCTTGTGAATGTGAACATGCTTTTTTCACTGTGAGCATAGGATAATAGGATCAGGGATCATCCAGGATATCATGTGTATAGAGACACCCGTATTCCTGTTTTCCCTATCAGGTTACTTTCATTTGACAAACTATATATCTCAGAACTCTTTACTTTACTTTACTTTACTTTATTTGGCAGACGCTTTTATCCAAAGCGACTTACAATGGGAAGACACCAGCAATTCTCGTTCGATTTCTATAGAATATCAAGTATACAAACTAAGAGCCCTGATAAGGCTTAGACTTGCCATTGAAGAACATGCTCGGAGAGTGTTGGGTGCTAGACTAAGAAAAATTATAATGTATTTATACATTTTGTATTTGTTTGTTAAATGTGTATGCATGTGTATGTGTTAAATTTGTCTGTAATATTTTTGGAATAAGAGGGTTTTCACCTTCTTCTTAAAAGTGGTGATAGTCTCGGCTAGTCGTGTGGAGGAGGGTAGGTTGTTCCACCAGCCAGGGACAACAACGGAGAACAGACATGATTGGAATCGGAGACCCCGTGAAGAAGGAATTTTTAGTCTCCTTTCGTTTGCCGATCTGAGAGAGCGTGTAGGAGTGTATCTAGGTAGTAGTGTGTTGATGTAGGAGGGCGCAGTTCCATTTACAGCCCTGTAGGCAAGCATCAAGGATTTGAACTCAATGCGAGCAGCTACCGGGAGCCAGTGGAGGGAGGTAAGGAGAGGTGTAACATGGGTGTATTTTGGCTGATTGAAGATGAGGCGGGCTGCCATATTTTGGACCATCTGGAGTGGTTTTATGGTGACTGCAGAGGCTCCAGCCAGGAGAGAGTTACAGTAGTCGAGTTTGGAGATGACCATTGCCTGGACGAGGAGCTGCGTAGCCTGTTGTGAGAGAAAAGGCCGAATCTTGCGAATGTTGTAGAGAGTGAACCTGCAGGATCTGGAGATCGCAGCAACATGATGGTTCAAACTCAGTTTGTTATCTATCCAAACCCCAAGGCTTTTTGCAGATGCCGTGGGTGTTAACAATAGCGATCCAATTTGAATTGAAAGGTTTTGCTGAGGAGAATTGTTGCCCGGAAAGATCAGAATCTCGGTTTTGGATAGGTTGAGTTGGAGGTGTCGCTCAGACATCCATGCCGATATGTCTGAGAGGCAGGCCGAAATTTTTGTTGCTATAGTAGCATCTTCTGGTGGGAATGACAGATAGAGCTGGGTGTCATCAGCATAGGAGTGATAGGAGAAGCCATGTGATTGGATGATGTGACCAAGTGAGAGAGTGTATATTGAGAATAGAAGGGGGCCAAGGACAGAGCCTTGTGGAACCCCTGTGGTTACCCTAGAACTCTCCGCTGACATCAAATCTTTCTGTCTGACGGATAATTCCCCTGCTGGCCAGACACTCTGAGGTTGTTTGGTACTTATTTTCCAGTCCAGTTTCCTGTTTATTCCCAGAAGTGTCCTGACCCCACCTCATGTTGAGGGATTTGCGCTGAGTGGTCAAGAGGAATTTCACTGCAGGTTAACAGATTTTTGCGGTGTTTGCGTTTTAGGCATTCGCCAGCTGCAGCTCATGCTGTTGAAGATTGCTCTCATCGTTGGTGTGGAGGTGCATGTCAATGTGGAGTTTATCAAGCTTCTGGAACCACCAGAGGACCAGCCGAATGAAGGTGATGAGCCAACCACAACCTAACCCTTATATAATACCACCTGAAATGTGTTTATTGAGCAGCTCAGTGCTGCCAGCCAATCTATGAAGGCAGCAGGGCAGCCCGAGCAGACAAACAAAATAACTGGTGAGTAATGATGTGGGCCAGTGGTGGCATAGACATTACTGTCAACTCACATGTACAGTTCTTCCTCATTCTGGAGGATGTAAACCTGCACCTGTCTGTACGTCACTCAATTCAAAAATTCATCAAAAATCTAGAAACCATCTGATAAGTCTTGAACTGCTGCAACTACAGCAAAATATACCCAAAATATCAAACAGAAAAGTGCCCAATCTGCACTGGATCTTTGTTATCTGAGGCATGTCCACTTCTAAATGTTTTAATGCGTTACCTTTTGCTTTAAATGATACCTTACATTTCTGAAAAATCAAGCTTTTAGAACAAGTCATATTTCTGTTTGTCTTTTTTGTACAGGTCTGTACTGGTAGCTTGAGTAAAAGTTGAGAGTTGCCTGGATCTGACCGGACCCCCTCCCTCCCTCCTCAGTGTGATATAGTGTAGCTCTCCCAGGAAAATGATATGAGAGGGTTTCCGTTGCTCCTGCACATCATTGCCACTCACCCAGTGGCACTGAAGGGCTGATAAACCCCTGGTCTGGTTCTATAAATAGCCCGGGGCCACACAGGACACATACAGCTCCCTTGCATGCTGGACTCATATTTCACGGGGAGAAGCTGGTCGCTTTTGTGTGTTTCTGCTCAGTCTTTTTGTGCATTGGGGCATTTTTGCTTGACCGCAACAAATGAGCTGAAATTCTTTTTTTTGAGGACTGGAATTCACAGTTGGGCATGTTGAGTGAAATTCTTGCTTGTCAGAAGCAAGTATGAAAGAATAAAGAGATTACAGGACTTGTTGGTCAATAATTAATAACTAATAATTCACTTTCACTCATGCAGGCAATTTAATTTAAATGAATGAATTCAATTATTTAAACTTTTTTAGTTTTTTTGACTTGTCCTAAATGACCTTTGTGTCCGGTCCCAGGAATACACTCCGGATATCTTCCCTTATTCCCTCAGTCTTTCCCTGCATGTCATGTGACTTCCCCCTTCTCTGCTGTGTCCCAGGGCCTGGATGGAGGGCTGAGATC
The DNA here is from genome assembly GCF_900700375.1 of Denticeps clupeoides. NCBI lineage: Eukaryota > Metazoa > Chordata > Actinopteri > Clupeiformes > Denticipitidae > Denticeps > Denticeps clupeoides. The sequence goes on along the minus strand of NC_041713.1, from coordinate 24,912,455 downwards.
CGTCCAGCTGGTCATCCCATCTCCGACTTTGACTTTGACGTGGTGGTCGGGGCAGATGGCCGCAGGAGCACACTGGATGGTGAGTTCCCTAAAAGAAACCTGATTCATGACCAAACAGCAGATCTGCTCTTGGCCTCATCACAAAACCATCTGTGTAACTAACATGGCAAATTGTCTGCATTTTTTTCTTATGTCAGTGATGTTAACAAAAAAAAAAAGTTACAATAAATACAATAAAGTTACAAAATATAACTGACCTAATTACTTTCAGAGCTGCAATGACAATATAAAGCCTAGTTAAGAGTGGCACAATATTATGAAGCCTTAATAAGTCAGCCGTCTCTATCAGAGGCTCGGGTCTGTGGAGGCAGAAAAGTTGTGTGAGGGTGTGAGAGTGTGTGCAGCCTGAGTCTCCGCCTTCTTCCTGTTGGCACTGGGTCTGGCTTGATCTCAGTACACATTCACGGACATGTCACTCACTTTCTCTTCACTCTCCTCAAAGATGGTTCAAAGGTTTTAGTACAGACACCTTGGAACATTTGCACTCAGCCATGTGACGTGGGTGTGTTTGTTTGTGTGTGGGTGTGTGTGTGTTTGCACGCGTCTAGACAAGGAAAGAAAATATCTCACTTTCATGCTGAAGGAAGTCCAAAGGAAGGAAACACATGATTTATGAAACTAATTAAAGACTGTCTGGTATCACTTTTCCTGGAATTGATTATCTAAAGGTGTAAAATACAACATTTTTATGTTGATAAATAGAGATGTTCTAGAATAAATGGGTGTTGGTCTCTCCCAACTCTATAAACGAATTAACAATCTCCTACAAACATAGGTCTACAGATGGAGAACAATATTGTATTGCAGCTCATAGAACAATAGTACTCTGTACACAACATGTCTCTGTTTTAAATTTATGGAGCCTGTAGTAAGTGCATCAGGTAAATCAATATTTGCTCAGTGTTTGACAGTAGTAGTAGTTTGACAGTAGTTTGTATTGGTGTCTTTTGCAACAGTGCTGTATGTAGGAGTTCAGTAACAGTTGAGTGAAATAATGATAAGCTATTATATATTATTTAAGCTATTATTTATTATTTCGATTTTTTTGTTCATGTATTTCAAGGCTTCAGGAGGAAGGAGTTCCGGGGGAAGCTTGCTATCGCCATCACAGCCAACTTTGTAAACCGCAACACCACAGCCGAGGCTAAGGTGGAGGAGATCAGTGGCGTGGCCTTCATCTTCAACCAGAAGTTCTTCCTGGATCTCAAGGAAGAGACAGGTGGTTCATAATCTCTCCATCAATTCATGTCAGGGAAAATAATGTTACATTAACAAATGATCAGAGCTGTCTTTTGAGTGTCTTTCTATCATCATCACCCACGTGCTAACAGTGCATTTTGTCACGATTACAGGAATTGATTTGGAGAACATTGTGTATTACAAGGACAACACTCACTACTTTGTCATGACGGCCAAAAAACAGAGCCTGCTGGACAAGGGCGTTATAATTCACGTGAGTTCACCTCCCACACATGAGTTATGGGTAATGAGAGGTTCACACCTCACTATTTGCTGCAATGGTTAATGATTATAAATACAAACGTAGTCATGTAGTATTTATACTTAATTAATCCCTGAAGGAAACTGCTTCTCTGCTTTTAACCCATCCCAGCAGTGGGCAGACATGAAAGGTGAACAGGGAGCAGTGTGTGGGGACGGTGCTTTGCTCAGTGGCACCTTGGCGTATTGGGATTTGAACCAGCAACCTTCTGATTATGGGGCCGCTTCCTTAACCGCTAGGCCACCACTGCCCTCGAAAGACAGTTTTTGTCCCTGGGTGGGCTTGAATGCGATAACCAATTGCACACAGAGACAGGTCTTTTATTTAATATCTCTGTTCAAAACACCAGTGTCTTCCGAAGATTTATGTAATTACTACTCATACGTCTTCTATTGATTTATGGTCCATTTCTTAGGCTTTCATCATGAACCGTATTAAGGAGTTTATTCTGCAGTAGCTCTTCTGTAGAATTGTAGATCTGTTGCCCAGCTGCTGGTTTACAAATTCTCTTTTTTTTTTTTTTTTTACCACTATCAGACAACTGCAGAGTGGGAAGCAGTTTTTTTAGTAATCTGACATGCCTATTCGTCCTCGTCCGAGGATCTCAGGTACATAGACTTGTCCACATCAACCTGAAGGACAAATTATTCACTTGCTACCTGAAATATCCCACCCACTGCCAGGCCGGCATAGTAAACAAATAAGCAGAGAGTTTAATAATGTGACTGCACTTGATGTAACCTAAAATGTAGTCACTGAAATAGGATAGAATTGTTCTCTGTGACAGGATTACATTGAGACTGAAAGACTGCTGAGCAGCCAGAACGTAGACCAGGAAGCCCTGCTCTCATATGCACGCGAGGCAGCCGATTTCGGCACCAATTACCAGCTGCCCTCGCTCGACTACGCCATCAACCACTATGGCCAACCAGATGTGGCCATGTTTGACTTCACGTGCATGTACGCCTCGGAGAACGCGGCACTGGTCCGGGAGAATTTCCGCCATCAGCTGTTGGTGGCTCTCGTTGGAGACAGCCTGCTCGAGGTATGTGAGATTCTTCGTACCACTTTGTTGCCCTGGGCTGCAACACAAATGAGTTGTGATTTAAGCGCACTGATACTTTATTTTCCATAGTGGCCAGTTATATTCAGGCCTATATGGTATGGTAAGCATGTAAATACAGATTTCAATGTAGCAGATTCAATATTTTACTATACTCCTAAACTGCATATTTCATAAAAGGGATGATGGTTTTTATTTAGTCCCAATCTTCCTTAGTTTTCCAATCATGATATTAAAAAGCTAAATTCAAAGGATAGCCTAACATTCTTTCATCTGGCACATGTTTAAACAAAGCAGCTGGTGTCCCTGAAGGACACACAAATATTTGGTGTTTAAGTAGATGAGTGCTGTGTTATCTGCAGCCTTTCTGGCCCATGGGGACGGGCTGCGCTCGTGGCTTCCTGGCTGCCTTCGATACAGCCTGGATGGTGCGAGGATGGGCACAGGGCAGAGCGCCTCTGGAGATCTTGGCAGAGAGGTGAGGGACAGGGGACAACATGTGTTCTGGCTGATTTATCATTGTGCCGGACCAATTTCATTTACTTTATTGGAGCAAATAAACTTGTAGAGAATGAGTCAACAATGCAAACTTTATAAGTGGCATTGCAGTCCATAAGAAACCACTGTTTAAAAAAAGTGAAGACACTGGTCTTCTGACAATAATGCTTTAATACTAATCCCATTATACAAAAAATAATTATGGCAATTAACCCATAAAATTTCATCAAAATAAATGATTTGTGCTTTGCATACCCACTACCCACCCCCACACCCCTGTCGTGAGCACATTTACATGCACTGAAATATTCCATAATGTCACATGAGTTGAATGTAATGGAAAATGTCATTCATTCATTCTGAACTGTAGATATTCCCCACTCTTACACATATTACACACTGTTCATTTTCCAGGGAAAGCATTTACAGGCTGCTGCCTCAAACAACACCTGAAAATATCAATAAGAATTTTGATCAGTACACCATTGACCCGTCTACAAGGTACCCCAACCTCAATGCCAACTGTGTGCGCCCCCATCAGGTGAGCATATCTACAAGTTATCTTAACTTGTCTTTACTATCCCTATCCCTACTATTGTTTATGGACTCATTCTGTCTCTTTCACAGGTGCAACATCTGTACATGAATGGAGATCAGGACTCATGTTCACTGCAGGGTGGTGGTCCTCTCCGTAGCTCTGTCAGTCTCTCCAGACAAGGTGACAAGCAGAAAAATGACTTGTACACTTAATTTAATCTAATTGATTATTTATTTCATAATAAATGTTTGTTGGACACAAATTTTTGGATAGTTGATAAAAATATTAAGTCTGGAATTCTTTATTTATGTTTATTTTAATACATTTTTTGAATAATTGAAGCAGCTCCAGAGTGCACACCATTCTGAAAGTGAAGTGATTGTCATTGTGAAACACTGCAGCACAGCACATGGTGCACACAACAAAATGTGTCATCTGCTTTTAACACATCACCTTTAGTGAGCAGTGAGCAGCCATGACAGGCACCCAGGGAGCAGTGGGGATGGTGCTTTTGCTCAGTGGCACCTTGGTGGATCAGGATTCGAACTGACAACCTTATGGTTACGGGACCGCTTCCATAAGCACTAGGCCACCACTGCCCTGGTTACAATATTAACCTTCAGTAATTTTTTGCATTTTGACCCATGCCACTCCCACTCCAAACAATAAGCTTGGACAGACAGCCTATTGAATGGAAGAAACCGAATTGAAAGTAATTTTTGAAGAAAGGAGTAAAGTGAAGTGAAGTGAAGTGTAGAGTAGAAGTTCTGGACTCGATTTCAATACGCAACTGCCACACACAGATCTGTGGATATGGAGATGCAAATCCAACAGCTCTAAAGCTGGACACACCCACTCTTCTCAGTGAAATTACGAGATGTCGTCTCAGACAAGTGCAGCAGATGTAGTACCTTTGTGTTGTCTTTGTATGTGTAGGCAGTATCTTTAATGTGTGTCCTCACCTGTGTGCTCGCTCAGCAGATTCAGATGTTGCTTTTTTCTCCCAAGAGTTAGAGATCAGGCCCAGGCAGCTGCTGTCCTGGTGTCAGAAGCAGACTCAGGGATACAGGGGCGTGGAGGTGACGGACCTCACTTCCTCCTGGAAGAGTGGCTTGGCTCTCTGTGCGCTCATTCACAGCTACAGACCAGACCTTATGTAAGAATTTGGAAATACACACACAGAACTGATGTAGACATTCTATAAAATATCAATGTTACTATTTGTTTCACTGTAATGGTGTTTGACACTATTGATATTATGTCATGAGAATGCACTTTTAAATTTATAAACCTTTTTGGCCCTTTAAAACAGCTCATTTTTGTGCATTTTTGTTATTAAAACAAGTACAGACACCCTGTATATGTACAAGTGACCCAATGGTTATCTTGTACAGTGCCAACAGCAGGGTCATGTGAGAGACACACACACAGAGATACACAGAGAGTATCATCATCTCTAACAAATAGCACAGTTGTTTAATCAGGCATCTGATCACACCTGGCTTCTGGGCTCATGTCACATGAAAAAAAGTCTTTGGTTCCACCGAAATCGGTGTTTTGGAGTTGTACTGAGGAACCTCAGATGTATTCACGCTGAGCTCACTGTAGAAGCTTTTGCAGGAGGGTCATAATAATGCCCGGCTTTGGCTGTGTGAATGTTGCCCTATTTTTCTATTATATTGTGAAAGTTCAAATTTGGCCACACCTTTGGTCGTGGTGACATCACCTTGGGCCTTGGCTCATGGATTAATTATTCCTCATATGAGTTTTCAGTCTGTCACTCCCTGCTTTTGGGTAGATGTGATTAAACAGACATAATTCTTCCTGACTTAACAGAATGATGTGTTAGATAATAATGGGGTTCGTTACCATGGTGGCCACTATTGTTGCCCTGTTGTCCCATTTTGTAATTAGTTCTGCATCTCCCCAGTGAATCTTTTATGTCTGGGAGAACATTGTACATGGCAGGGTGTTCTGATTCACGGTAGAACAATGGATGCGGCACATGATTCAGCAAAATAAAATAGCTAATTAAATTATGCTACCAGCAATAATGATATAGCAATAATAATATAGAAATGCCTTAGCATAAAAATCTTAGCTAAATGACTAAAGATATTTTTAAGAATGGAAAAAAGTGAAATGTAAAATAGGCAATGTACATAGCAACTAAAAAATTACATTTCCAGTGTAAACAATAAGCTAACTTAAATAGTGCAGAAAGGCAAAAAATAGTATAATGCATGTGAAGTGAAGTGATTGTCACTTGTGACACACAGCAGTACAGCACAAATGGTGCACACAGTGAAATTTCTCCTCTGCATTTATGGGCAGTCATGACAGATGCCCGGTGAGCAGTGTGTGGGGACGGTGCTTTGCTCAGTGGCACCTAAGTGGCAGCTTGGCGGATCAGGATTGATTATGGGGCCGCTTCCTTAACCGCTAGGCCACCACTGCCCCTAAATGTGTCCTCTGCTTTTAACCAATCACCATTGATGAGTAGTGGGCAGCCATGACAGGCGCCGGGGGAGCAGTGTGTGGGGACAGTGCTTTGCTCAGTATTTCAGTATTTAACAGTTATGACTACTTAATAAAACCAGCAAATGTGCTAGTGTAAATGCAGTTTCCCTTCTGCTTTTAACCACTACAGTGATTTTGACTCCCTGAATGAGGCAGACTCATCGAGGAACAACCAGCTGGCCTTTGACGTGGCTGAACGTGAGTTCGGTATTCAGCCCGTCACCACGGGAGCAGAGATCGCTGCTGAGCGGGAGCCGGACAAGCTCCTTATGGTGCTGTACCTCTCCAAGTTTTACGAGATTTTCTACGCCACTGCTGTGCCTGCAGCTGGTAAGCTTTCAATACCTGGCAAGATCTCCTGGGTCTTCTCTAAAAAACTTTAAATGACTTCCTACCCCACTGGGAGTTAGGTGTGAAGATAATCTGATCTGTTCAAGGCATTAAGTGTTATGGCTTGAAGCCGGATCTTTCCCACCTTACGTACTTCAGTGTATGATAATAGAGGACAGCCTATTAATACACATAGCTCAATCTCATGGCAAAATTTGGAATTTCTTACAGAAATTTAGTTGCTACTGTTTGGGGTAGTATTTGCATTTTCTATCTTTCTATCCCTTTCCCTTTCAGCTACTCAAGTGATAGTGTGTCTTGATACACGTGACTATATCTTTCGTTTACATTTATGGCATTTATTAGACACTTTTCCAGAGTGTAAGAGTTAAGTGTCTTGTTCAGAGACACAATGGTAGTAAGTGAGATTTGAACCTGGTTCATAGAAGAGTATGTTACCTAATAGGCAACACCTAAACGATTAGTTAAATGGACAGTGTTTTATTAGTCACTGATTGTCATCCTGACACAGTCTGTTACTCTTCATTTTAGGTGTACCACATGAAAGAGACGAGAACAATGATTCATCAACGGCTGCGACGGCTGTTTACAACCTGATTAACTTTACGCTGCCAAGAAAGAGGATTCCGAAGGTTCAACTCCCCTTCACTCTTCTTCAATCAGTTTCTTAAAATGGAAAGAAGCAATAATGCTATAGCTGTTTTTGGGCAAAATGAATATACAAATGTCCAGTAAAAATCATCTAATGCACTATTTTCTGTTGAAAAGGAAGAAAAGCTGGAGGACAAAGATGCAACAAACAGAAAACGGAGAAAAGGCTCCAAATGTTTGGAGGAGGTATGCATTGGTATAGCTGTAGAACTAAATTACGGCCCCATTGGGGAGTGCTGATGTACCAGTGATACTGATATAACTGACTTATCTCTGAAGCTGGTGCCCAGTCAGAGTGCTGCCCCTCCAGCTGAGGGCGGGAATGCAAGGGAGAACAAGGTGCGCTCCATGGCAACCCAGCTTCTGGCCAAGTTTGAGGAAAATGCGGCCAGTGGTGAGCAACGCAGACAGGTGGGGGTTTTGCCTGCAGTGGTCTCCCCATCAACAGGTCCTCATCTTGCATTGAAAAATGTACAATGCATCAATAAGAAATTTTTGATAGCATTTGATAATTTTATACAAGTTAATTGATGAGGCTTGGGTTCAGTACATAGGCACCACTAAATGTACTGTCTGATGAACGTCATCATGAGATGAAGGTGACTCTTCTTAGAGGCAATTAGCCAGCACTTCTGCCAATGATGACCACCTTCAGCGGAACAAAATTATTATATTAGTCATCTCTAAGAAGGATTTCAATATTAGAAGTAGTTTATTTTATTAACACTTTTGCTTTAAGACTGTTTTTCTTTTACTAGCTTTTACTTTATTCTTTTTCTGCTCCTGCTTCTTTGCTCTGGTTCTGTTGTTTTCCTTCTCTGAGTGGATACATTTGATTGGTCACAAACACCATTCTTGAAATGTTTGTATTCGGTTACATAGTAAAATGATGTACCCTAACAAGAATATTATTATAGAATAATATTCTATACTATATTATATTAATATAGAATATGTTTGTTTTTTTATTTACGACTTGGTCTCAGCTGCAGGTTGCTAAAGGACTAAATGTCTTAAGAGTTAATCATGGGATTGCAACACTGCTTTAAATTGATTTGAGGAGATTTTAAGCCTGGTCAGTCAGGACAGGATCTGTCTCATGGCTGGCTGGTTAACCAGCGCTGTCAGAGATGGAGCTCGAAATACGTAGAATGACGATTCTTCCAATCATTCACTCCTCCTGTTACTCTTATGCTTTTCATTCCTCACTCTGTCTGTCTATGTGCGGCACTTCAGTCTGAGTCTGACTGTTGCACTGAAAGCCTGGCCAGGTCAGCTTCTCTGGACATGGCTGAGAACCCTCGCTTTTCCAAACCCAAGGACCAAACCTTCCCCTCAGCTCCATCCCAGCCTAAGTGGCAGGTAACTCTGCAGGAGAGTGGGCCAGGTTCAGTTCTGTTTTATTGATAAATTCACATAGCAGCATGAACACTCTGGCAATCAGCATCATTGTAAGAAGAAGACACCATGTTTGAAAAAGCTTATAAAATGTTTTGTCCAGATGTGTCCAAACCCTGTTTCTCATTACTGTCCTACTCACAACTCCAGTCCTGTTTGGTACTACACAAAAAATCTATACTGGACATCATATCATGTGGAGTTACCTTAATCCTGCGGAATGTTGTTCACAAGGAATGGGTTATCTACTCAAATAATAAGGTTTGCAAGAGGTTTCCCCCCCAATGCTTGGCGTAACCCTCTGTATTGCTGCTTTCAGCCGTCTATCTATCTGAGGCTCCTGTCAACGGGATCTTCTCCTCAGTGCAAGACCCAGCCTCCCAAAATCCATTTGGGGTCCTATCTGTCACTCAGTCCTGTTCATAGTCCCCCTCCCAGCCCCCAGCCCATTTGCAGAAAAGCAACAGTTGCTTCTCCTCCATCACACACAACAGGAAACACGAGCAGGTCCTGTTTAGCTGCGTCTTCTTCCTCATCCTCTTCCTGCCCCCTCACAACTACTGCCATGTCTGACATGCTCCAGCGTCTACAGCACCTTGAAGACAAGATTTGTCAGGTGAACATCATGCATGTTCTGTTATATGTCTGGATCAGACTACACAATAGTTTAATCAAGTTTGGACTTGACCATTGTCAGGTCATGATTATCAAACAACACATTGTAGGAAAGACTATACAAATAAAATCTGACATGCTGCACTTATTCATCTTGGTGTCCCTGATATTCTGTCACCTTACAAGGAGGGCTTGAATTTTTTTGCACACACTGTGCCAGAATACTCCAGAATACATATCTGCATCGTTGGGACCAGTAGTATTGATCCTCTAGAACCTCTAGCATCTCATTAGATGTTTTCTTGGTGGTTTGTGGGGTTCTAAAACAGTTTCTCCAAACCCTTCTCCCCCCTTTTTGCAGAGGAAAGCAAAAACCTTAAGCACCAGAGAGTTCAGTAAAAAGAGCATTAAGGAGAGGGCCCAGCACCTGAGCTCCATGTTCCCGGGGCACAGTCCTCAGGTGAACAGTGTCCCACCCTGCCTGCCTACTACACTCCCCCATAAAACCCCCCACCAAAATGCTTGACCTGCGGCCTGCCACAACTCTAATTTAATGCTACCTACTAGTCTGGGGTCATTTAACTGAAAATATCTTCAAGGATTTGACATCTGAAGATGTCTAAAAATCTGCATGTTCTGATTTCACTCTTGCATGCATTCTTTAATATACATCTGTTTCAAAATAAACAATTCTTGTTGGTACATGATTCTTTTTATTGGCTGACTTTTGTTCAATTGGGAAATTTTTGGGCTGTTTACACATTTCATTTTCTGTCCTTTTATTAGGTGTCTCTTAGTTCATCATGCTCTGCTCCTGCTGCTACCAGATCCTCAACTGTCTCTGTCTCTGTGTCCTCCTCTCTGTCCTGTTTTCCTCTTGTCCTCACCCCACCTGAGCCCCTAAAGCAGGTAAAGCAGGCTGTCAGCACTTGCAGATGCAATCCTGTGATTAGGACTTTTTTTTCTCTCTGGTATTTCCACTAAGGTGTTTGTCATTACTGGTTCTAGTGCAATGGAACTGCCTTGTCATGTGAAATCAACAGGGATAAACAAACAGATCATATTTCCTGCAACGAATGTTGCTATGGGGGCTATTTTTGATGCAAATTGGCAGAAGCAATAGACAATTGCAGAATGTTGGACCGCACTGTAAATAGCCAGCCATAGATACAACGAAGAGGTTTTGGTAGTGTACAGCTCAGAGTTTTGTGTGGGGAAACTATTATGATCAGTGAAGCACTCAAGAAAGGATGTTTACGCTTTCAGTGATTGGACAGAATTTTAATGTAGCCGTGTAGAATTTATCTGTTTTGTTTCAATTATCAGTAATTGTCATGGTTGTAAATGTTACTAAAGGAAATGACTAAATCTTTAAGGGTTAAAGTCATGCTTTGATCAGTAATGTTTAAATTGATTGAGAAATTGTTAAATGTGATTGCAGTCTGTTCTATGTGTTTTGAGGTGATGGTGATGTTTGGAGGTTAGCATTTATATCGATTGTGCATGTAAAAAGCTGCTCTTTGAAATGGCGGCCATTTTCTTTGCGGCATGCTATGATGTGGAATGCATTTTTGCTTTCCCATCTCATCCTCTTTATTGAATAACCTTCACCAGGCCTATGGAGCTTGACCTATGATGTTTCTCTGTATTCTTCTTTTCAACATGTCTCCATTTTTTTTCTCGTTTGTCCTGTTCTGTCCCCTTGACTTTGTATGGGCACCTTTGCTAGAGAACAGTGGGCAAGGTCTCCTCAGTGATAGGGGCCAAAGCTCTGACACTGGCCATCCTCTATGAGAATGACCACAGACTCAAACCTGCTGGCTCCTCACTCTCACCGGTAAGAAGTCACAGTCAGAAGGAATTTTGAAATCTTTTCATTGACCTTAAATAGTAGACTTGGAATTGATTCCATTAGACCATAAATTTTTGTTTATTTTCCGAATTATTTTAGATTGAAAAATTCCCCCACCCGCCAAAAATATAAAAAAATAGGACATGTTCTAATAAGCCACTACTTATTAGACCATAAATTTTTGTTTATTTTCCGAATTATTTTAGATTGAAAAATTCCCCCACCCGCCAAAAATAAAAAAAAATAGGACATGTTCTAATAAGCCACTACTTATTAGAACTCAATTCAGTAATCATATTATAGGATGCTGCCTTGTATGTTTGATGTATTTCTGGCACACTGGAAATAAATGTCATAAATGTCAACAGAATTACACTAAAGAGCCTGGAGAATAATTTAAGCCATATTCAAAAACATTATGTCTGCAGTTATTAATTTAAAGCATGTAGCACCTAGAAATTAATAAATGGTCTGAAGCATTTACACATAGAACTTGATGTTAAGCGTGTATGTGTGGCTCAAGTGTGATTAAAGGAACTGGTCCAGAGAGAGAGAGAGACCAAGTGACAATGCAGAACAGACACTGGACTCTTCCAAAACCACATATCTGTCAACAGGTGACTCCTCAGGGCAGAGTCCTGAAGAATTCAGTGGGAAAGGCCCCACAGCATATCCGCTGGCTCATCGCCTCAGCACACGATTAAAGTAACATCCAGCTGCATAAACTCCATGGCCAGGGAAGGCGTGGTTGGAGTTTACTCAAAACGTTACCATATTAAAGGAACTCTAATCATAATTTCAGATGTTTACTAAAGTTGGATTTTTCAGACTAAGATGACACCGTGATCTGCTTTTTGAAGTCATAAAGGAGATCATAGAGCTTTGTGTGGTGTTGCAGGCAGTGGGCTGTTCTGGAAGGCAGATTATATACTTGCTTTGTAGCTAGGTACACTAGAGGGCACTGCAGGTCAGGAGTTTGATAACGGATGGGAAAGACACACCATCAGCACCATTCATTTATCATTTGTGCCATGCAGGAAAGAAATGGTGTCTCAATTCCTAGTTTCCTAGTCTTCCACACTGTCCCTACTGTTCGTGTGCATATTCCATTTTGTTTTTTGAATCCCATTTATCGCTGATGATGTGTACCACAGATGAAACCACCATGTGTACACATACCATGGTGAACAGCATATATATATATATATCTCTCTCTCTCTCTCCTTCAACTTGCGTTATACTGAAGGCGGTTTTTGCTATAACCTTGTTGCTTCAAGCTGTATTGGAGGAACTGTTCCATTCTTGTTCCCAGTGTGAAGAGTGTGTGTTTGTGGTGTCATCCTGACAGAGTAAGGAGTTCCCACAGAACCTGGGTGGCAGCGACATTTGCTCTTTCTGCCAGAAGCGTGTGTATGTGATGGAGCGCCTGAGCGCCGAGGGCCACTTCTTCCACCGGGAATGCTTCCGCTGCAGCATCTGCCGATGCACCCTGCGGCTGGGAGGACATGCCTTCGACTCTGAGCAGGGTATACTGGCACTTTTTGTACTCTATCCCATTTCTTCCCATTTAAAGACTTGACAATATCTGTTTTTATAATGAAGTGCCTATTTGTTCCTCTGTATTTTTTGGCATCATAGGCAAGTTCTACTGCAAGATGCATTTTTCTCAGGCTAAAGTCAAGAGTAAGACTAGAAGGAGAACGGTAATCACTTTTGATTGGGCTCTTCTTACTGCTTTAATCCTCCAATTACTCTTCTTCAATCAGAACTTCTGTTTCTAATAATACAATGAGTGTGTGTGTATGTGTGTGTTACAAGACCTTCTATTATTGGGTACTTTAATTGTGTAATACCCTTTCTAAGATTATATTCATGTGTACTCAGTCTTTGGCCTTGACAATAGTATAGTTGTCAAGTGCATGTCAGGGATGACACAATTGATATCAGATATCAGCATACTGATAAAGTATCTCAGTACTGACTATATTTAATCCTGGATACGTTTCAGGACCACTCTCTGTGATTATGATGTATTTGTAACTAAAGAATGGGAAACTATCCTTAAAGCACTATTTCAAATATTAAAATGCATAATATGATTTTAAATTACTTTATCAAAAACAATTTATTTTCACACTGGTGCATCTGTTCAACATAAACTTTTATACACCAGTATTGGGTACCATTGTCTAATTAATGCATCACCACTATCACCATATATTGTTCAGGTTGCACCATTCATGTTATATTTCATTAATTAATGATGTTTTAATTTCCCATTTTAAATCATTCATATCACATTTTATTGTTTCTTTATTGATGTATTTACCTATTTAATTTTGCCACTCCATAGCAAACCCTTGAGTGTATTACTGCTATAATACCATAGTTTGCATGTTAATAATTGTTGCAATAATAAGACCCTTCCTGAGAAACTTTGGGGCAGTGGTGGCTTAGTGGTTAAGGAAGTGGCCCCGTAATCAGAAGACTGCCGGTTCCAATCCCGATCCGCCAAGTTGCCACTGAGGTGCCACTGAGCAAAGCACCGTCCCCACACACTGCTCCCCGGGCGCCTGTCATGGCTGCCCACTGCTCAGTAAGGATGAAGGGTTAAAAGCAGAGGACACATTTCATTGTGTGCACCTTGTGCTGTGTTGCAGTGTATCACAATGACAGTCACTTCACTTCAAACTTTAGCTGATAAACTACTAAATTAATCCTTGTTGTCAAGTGCTGTCATTCTTGCAGGAACTTGTGAACAATGCAAATTTATATTCCACTTTTTGTGTTTGTCTCATCTAGTTAAAATGCTGCGGTATGACCTTGCCTAATCACACTCACACACACACACACACACACTAATGTACAGTATATGGACATCATATTCTATATTTCTATTTTGAACAGATCGAAGGCAGCGGAGTGACTTTACTTGATGGCCACAACCTCTCCACCTCACCAGGCAGCCTACAGAGCCACGCCTCAGGTACACAGAGTTCCCTTCTTAGGCTGCGCTGGCCTCTGCGTGTCGCCCGGGCCCTGGCTGGGTCGCCATGCAGGCTGGGCCACTGGGTGCGTTGGGCGGCGCACTCGACTTTACAGCACCTGCGCGATCACCGCGAGGATTATGCCTTCTTGTTTGAGCTGCTGAGCCTGGGCGTTCCGCTGCTGTGCTCGCTGCATGACGTGCTCGCCCAGATGATCCGAGCAGAGACGCAATCCACTAAATCCTAACTACTGTATCTCATCAACATACACCCTATTAGTTACCATTTGGCACCCTACTTGGGTAAAGAGGAGAGCTGAATGGAAAATCAGCTTCTCTTTCAGCTTTGCTTACCCTAGATAAGTGTTTCTCCATTTTTTTTATACCACTTCATTGTTTTTTGCCCATGTCATATAAACAAACCATACAAAATATTTTACCTCGCCGTATGTTGCCGTATGTTGCTCTAGAGTAACTGTTGTGGTAGCTGAATGACATTGGAGTATGCTCACTGCCTGACGTGTGTGCTTTTTGTGTGTCGTTCTGCATCATTGTATGATTGGCTAGTACTGTATTACTAATGAGTGCGACCAAAAAAATGGTTCCAGATGGTGGAAATGCTAAAGAGTATATATTTTTTTATCATTACTATTTCAAAGACTTATTTTTATTCAGATTTTTTAGGATAATGTGTCTAGGTACACAGTTATGCTTCATTGGAAGTGAAAATCTGTAGCAGGTTTTTGTTCAACACTGCAGATATTTGCCTAGTTTTGCTCTAGCCTTGAGACCTCACCTGAAACATGTTTTTTGATAAATACTAAATTTCATTCCTGTTGCAAGTGGAATCCACTTATATCAGATCTGTACAGTATTCCTTTGTGTAGATGGTTGTTTACTCCTCTTTTTCTGTTTTGTCTTCCTTCCTTCGCTCCATTTCTTCTCTTTTGAAGCCTGTTTCACGTTTCCAGTGTTGCAACCTCTGATTGGCTATATCATGGCAGCTAGAAGGTGATGGCCTTGAATGGGTTCTTTCCTACTTAATTTACTCCCACCCAGTTCATACTGAAGAATGTGTCTGTCTGAATTACACCACTAAGGGCACTATTTCCACACTAAGCTTGGGGCTTGTTCACCAGTGTAATGTTAGAGACATTAGAATTTATATAAATACCTAGATATAAGAAGTATAAACCACTTGATGGTTATCTGTATCTTGAAGAAGATGTGTGATTATGGCTCTCCTGCATGTTTTCTTTAATAGTTCACAAATTCACAAACCTCAGTAAGCCCCAGACTTATGTGCTATAGGACCAACTGGAGACATGTGTCCTAAATTGTCTTTATCTGCAAGCAAAGCATAATGTTTCCCTTTAAATTCGTTGACTAACTCACCACACGCTTTTCTAATCCCAGCATGCTCCAGGCGGAATGGTTAAAACGTTAAAGACACGCTTCTTAAAATAACTGCTCTCTCCTGTCGTTTGTTTTTTTTTTTTTGTCCCTTCCCATTCCAGAATCCCAACAGGAAGCTAGTCTTGTACATCCTCTTAAAGTCCAAGCACAATCGACATGGTAGCTCTGAATTCTGCACACTTTCCTAGAGGAATTGAAGTTGTTCTTTTTTTCCCCTCCTTTATTTCTTTGTATTTTGAAACAGAACATGTTTTGCTTAATTTCTAATATTTAAAACCTGTAATAAATATCTAAAATAAATTGATTTGTAATAAATAATTCCTGTTTCCTGCTATTATTCCAGTATGATCTGTATTCTCTAAACTGGGGTTCACATGTGGCCTTGTTTATGTCACTGCCACATGTCCTCAGCTCACGCATTAACAGCAAAAGAAAAATGCTAACACACCGCTATGACATCACATCATAAAGCTTTCCACAAACTGCACATACTCATTAGAACATGCCCATCTGACCAAATCTCTGAGCCATGCCCGCTTTTCTATTCTTCTACTGTGGGTGTTTCCTGGGATCTCTTCTGTCATCTTCACATCTCTGTACATGGTGGTATACAGCAGGAGATTGAACTGATGTCCAAGTCCTGGTTCGGCTCTTGTAGTATCAGCAACTTTCCCGACTCCCCAGTGCCCTCTTTACTGACCCTCCAAACATGATTCACAGTAAAACATTTTGTGGCATGCGCATTTATTACGCCGTTTCTGTGAGACTGAAAACATTTTCTCTCAAGGTAAGGCTTTCAGAGCTACTCAAAGGCATTATCCACTTCACCATACTGAATACACCACGAGTGGCGGTGCCATTGAGACATGTCCACGCCGTGGAATTCAGGCAATTTCTCAGAGTGAGGTCCTCACGTGGTTCATAGAGGTCACCTCATCTTGGCTTTTATTTAAGATTCCATGTGTCAGTGTTGAAAGGCAGAATGTCTTCTGTAGGCTTTTTTTCCCAATAGATCAACTCGGTTGCACAGTCCATCTAATTTTTACTATTATTGTAAAAATAAAATCTTTCAATATCACGATGTAGATTTTGTCAGTCCTATTTTAATATTGCCCAGTAATAAAGAGGCTTCCCCCCTGGTTTATAAAGGGCAACACAGCCCACTACTTCATCTGGATTAAGTGTTCTTTTTTCTTTGTCATGGTGATGGTTTGCTGAGGGAATTTGGCTCCCAATTGCCCTCATCTTCTCAACATCCAATTTCATTTAGAAGCTTTATTATGCAATTACATGTGTAACTTGTTTTTCTTTGAATGAATTTGTTTCAATTAAAAGTTCACACCTTGTAACATATTTTACAAGGGGTGCCAATAATAGTGCAGGGTACTGACCCAAGACCAGTACTGAACAAAGACCAAATGTGTGAAACTTGGGGGTAATCCAGTAATATAGTAGTAGGGCAATATAGTAGAGTGGTGTGGGATTATAAATCAGCCCACATTTTTTAAAAAGTTGGTCCTTCTGCAGGATATTGTCCATTGAAGCTTAAACATGTATGTAGCTTTAGAACTGGTGTCATGATGAGATATTAGGTATTGTGGGATCAGTTGCACTTAGTGACTTCCAGGATCTCCCCAGATGGCTGGAACCAAGAGACCCATAGAGGGAGGCTGGACCCCAGCATGGTGGTGGAGGAATCAGGGGATGCTCAGCACATAATGTCTTCTGAAAACCTTGGCTCATCTGAGGCTGACAGGTCAGTCTGTGAAGCTCTTCTTCTCCTACTGAGAGGGTTGGAAATGCCTACATTTCTGGGGCACAGTTTTGGACAGATATAATAAAGCATTTCTCTGATCCCAACCTTGGAAAGATGTCAGAGGGTCTCCACCACAAAAATCTGGATTTTTTATAGGGAGCAGACAGACAGGACATCTGGGCCCTTTGCTTCTGGCAAGTCACAGAAGGAAGCTGAACCTGGAGCGAGCGATTGTAAAGGTGAGACGACCGTCAACCAGACCCCACTGAAACATCAAATCCAGGCTGTCCCTGGGGGAGGATGTTTTGCAGATATATAGGAGACTTATACACTACACTTCTCTCGGATAGTATAATTGTAATTTATATTTGTATATAATTATTTGTAAATACTTGTATATTTGTATATAATTTTTACTCATTTTGTAAAAGTGTGTTTGTGTATTTGTGTGTTTTATTTAACAGATTTTATGACTTAATTATTAAGTAATATATTCAGTGTAATAAAAGAGAAAATTCCATAATTCTTTTAATTTAATAATTTTATTATTATTTTTATTAACATATTGACAACAATGCATTGAAACAATGTGTTGTGTTCTCAAATGCATTTCAGTATTAATTCTGTGCATACAGTGGGGCAAAAAAGTATTTATACAATTTAGATTGTATCATCCACCAATTGTGCAAGGTCTACCTCTTAAAAAGATGAGAAAGTCCTGTAATTTTCATCATAGGTATACCTCAACTATGAGAGACAAAATGAGAAAAAAATTCAGAAAATCACATCCTCTGCTTTTTAAAGAATTTATTTGCAAATTATGGTGGAAAATTTGTATTTGTATTTACAGAAGAAAATTTGTACTAACAAACAAGCAATATTTCTGACTCTCACAGACCTATAACTTCTTCTGTAAAAGGCTCCTCCGTCCTGTATTAACTCATTAGCTGTATTAATGGCACCTGTTTGAACTCATTATCAGTATAAAAGTCACCTGTCCACAACCTCAAACTGAATCTGCAATAGGTAAGTAGCTTGGTGTGAAGAAATCTACTGTGGGAGCAATTATTAGAAAATGGAAGACATACAAGAGCACTGTTAATCTCCCTAGATCTGGGGCTCCACGCAAGATCTCACCCCGTGGGGTCAAAATGAACGGTGATCAAAAATCCCAGAACCACACGAGGGGACCTAATGAATGACCTGCAGAGAGCTGGGAACAAAGTAACAAAGGCTACCATCAGTAACACACTACGCCGCCAGGGACTCAAATCCTACAGTGCCAAACGTGTTCCCCTGCTTAAGCCAGTACATGTCTGGGCCCGTCTGAAGTTTGCTACAGAGCATCTGGATGATCCAGAAGAGGATTGGGAGAATGTCATATGGTCCGATGAAAGCATAATAGAACTTTTTTGGTAAAAACTACTTGTCGTGTTTCAACCAAAGAACACCATACCTACTGTAAAGTATGGGGGTGGAAACATCATGCTTTGGGGGTGATCCGTGTAAAGGAAAGAATGAATTGGGCCATGTATGGTGAGATTTTGAGTGAAAACCTCCTTCCATCAGCAAGGGTATTGAAGATGAAACATGGCTGGGTCTTTCAGCATGACAGTGATCCCAAACACACCGCCCAGGCAACAAAGGGTATATAACAAATTATTGAGATATTGTTAGTGACCAAATACTAATTTTCCACCATAATTTGCAAATATATTCTTTAAAAATCAGAGGATGTGATTTTCTGTATTTTTTTTTCTTATTTAGACTCTCATAGTTGAGGTATACCTATGATGAATATTACAGGCCTCTCTCAATTGGTGGCTGACTAAATACTTTTTTTGCCCACTGTATTTATTATTTGTACATTTTTGTACACATTAATTTTGTAATAGTACTGCATCTTATTATTGTTAGACTATAACAAATCTTTAATACAATTCTCAAAATGCTCTTTGCTTTAGGAGGACTTTCCAAAGGATCCAGCAGGAGCCACTTCTGGAGGAGGAAAATTCGCAGCAGTAAGTGATGTTTCTCTGTAGTGCACAATACCTACAGAGGCTTTGCACTGTCTGTAATTAGGCTAATCTCTGCAGGATTAGTCAATCCAGTCCTGTGGCTGTTGTGCTTTTATTAATGAAGACTTGGAAAATCATTGATATTTTTCCATCTTATTGTCACTGAATCACAGACCCATTCATTTAGTACATTATAATACAATTCACTCATTCTAGAACGAGGAATTAATTCCGTTTGTTCAAAATGCGGATGAGTGACCATATAAGGACGCAGAGGATAGCAAGTCACTGCTTTGTGCTCTCTATTATCTGTATGTGTATTCACACTAGAGGGAGCTGTTGGTCTCTGCAAAATAAAGAACAGTATGGCCATTTCTTGGACAAAAGTTCAGCAAATTATTCAAATTGGTCTGGAGTAGATAATACTTCATTTGTTGTTCTTAAATAAATGTAGAAACCCATAACTTTGTTCACAATGGACCTTCATGCATTGCAAATGTCCTGTATAAATTAGGAGGCGTTCTCATTGTGAACATGTTGTCACTTGTGTCCTGGGAGCAGGTCTCCCAACACGGTACACTTCATGAGTTTGCATGCATTATCAGTGTTGAATGCACATTGTTATGACTTGACATGCATTATGACACAGGCGCGCTCTGTGTATTGCTTGCATAATTACATGCGATTAGCCTACATTAGTAGGTCTGTTCTGTTTCTTTTTAAATGCTCCCCCCAGCACTACCGCTCATCCTGGTGAAGACATTTGACCATGGAAAAACTAAGGGTCTCCCAGAAGCTGATTCCAATTCTGATTTTGAAGACATTTCCGCACTCGTAAGGCACTCAACTCCATTCACAAGTTCTTTAGCTCTTCAACATTATAAGCTGCATTAAAAAAACTGAAGCATAGCACATAGTAAATGTTAATATGATCATCTCAGAGGTTCCCGGCATGGAACGCAGATTCAGATCCAAGGTTGATGGTTTAATATTTATGACAGTAACATGATATAACCAGATTTCTGGTTAGATAACCAGACAGTAACCAGATTTCTCTAGAATAGAAAAGTTACACAAGCTGCAATTTGTTAACGTGTGCATGAAATAAAATGTTCTGGTTAACATAGAGTATTTGTGGTTGTGTTTCAAGATTTTTAAGTTGTAAGGTGAAGTGACCATGTGCTTATGTTACTGAGGTGTTTTTTTTTGTTTGTTTCTAAAATGTACTCCCTACTGGAGTTTTTTTCACCTCTTTTTCACCTTTTTTTTTTCGTTTTTTCTCTGTTCTTCCTTTATCCTCTTGACATGGTATATTGCAACAGCAATAAAGGTTTTTTTTTTATCATCATAAAGGCACAGAAGAAATAGTCAACCAGTTGTCAATGAGTTGCTAGTTAGGTTGGCAAAATAGATTGTGATCATCTGAAATTTCTATTTAGACCTCAACAGGGGACCCTGAAAGATCATCTCAGGAGAATAACCCAGCACCAACTGAGGTTTTAAATTATCGACAGGACCAGATTTCCAGTGAGCTTCAGTCTCCAAGCCTATCTTTAGTCAGCCCTAGGAAGAAGCTTGTCCTCTCTGCTTCAGAGAAAGAGAAGCTTTTGGACTGGGACCTGGGTGCTCCAGAGTCAGAGGTGAAGCCCAGGAAGTTCTCGTTCAGACAGAATGATACAAAATCTGAGACCTTGCCTCAGAACCCTGAACCAGCATCCATGACTCCTCCAAACAGCCCACCCCTTTCCACCTTCCAGTTCTGGGCCAGTACCTTGAGAAGGTCCTTTGGGGCCTCAGGCAACAGCATTTCTGTCACAGGAGTGACCAAAAGACCAAAGGCCCCAAAGGTCAGGCCTGTCTCTGAAGGACCCTTGTACTTCACTTCACTCTTTGGGTCGGCATCCCAGGAGCAGCAGTCATGCCCAGCACCAGCAGAGGGACAGCTGGGCAGACAGAAGAGTGGGAGTGATCTGACAACCCTACTGGAACAGGTGGCCCTCAGCACCAAGCCCATGGGCACCTCCAAGGATGACATGGCTTCTCTTCCCCCTCGCAAACTCAACTTCTTCTCTTCCCTACGGGTCAAGAGGAGGGAAGGAGAGGTGAGAAGAGGTGTAGACAACCAGAAGGACATCTGGACCATCCTCTCCAAATTCAGGAACAAAGGTGAGCAGCTGTGGGCGTTCCAGACTTTTATTGATTTAATCTCTATTAGACAAAAGGTAAACTGGGTCTGGGCCTCAGCCATGCAGTAAGTGGCTTCATGTGTTGCTCATTCTGCTCAATTAAACTTGGCATGGGGATTGAGACCATGACAGATGTTGGCCTTAGACCTCATTTTGATACAAAACACAAATCTGTAAGAAAAAGGATAATTTCAAAAGATTTACTGCAAATGTTGCAGTAGTTTTAAAGAAATAACTTGTGTACTTATCCTCCCACATCTTTTAAACATGCACAGTTCACTTCTGTGTGGATGGTCAATTTTATCCTGAGAACATCCTGCTGATCAGGCAACATCTCTGGCCCAACAGAGTCTTCCCTCTTTACATCTGTATGGTCTCTCAGGTCATATGCTGATACCTGCGTAGAACTCGCTAATTTATTAATACTTACCTGGCAGGGGAGATACTGTGATTAAGAATGAGGTTCACCCAGCCATTGCACTCGGGCTGTGCTGACCCCTGTGAAATCCCCAGATGTGGGAATCTCGACTATATAATTTCTGGTAGTGGGGAATTGCATTTGCTCTCTCCCTTGATCTTTACTGATCAGTGGTGGCCTAGCGGTTAAGGAAGCGTTTGTCAGAAGGTTGTCTGTTCAAATCCCGATCTGCCAAGGTGCTTGTGAGCAAAGCACCATCCCCACACACTGCTCCGAGGGCACCTGTCATGACTGCCCACTGCTCACTAAGGTAGATGGGTTAAAGGCAGTGGACACATTTCGTTGTGTGCACCGTGTGCTGTGCTGTGTATCACAATGACAATCACTTCACTTTCACTTACTACCGCAATGGACACTGGACTCTGCTACCTTCTAACTTTCCTGGATACAGCTCACAATGCCCTACATGTGTCATGTGTCAACATCCAGTGCTGACCAGAGGAGGATGTGTTCCCCTCTTGAGCTTTGGATCCTCTCAATGTTTCTTCCAAATTTTTGCTCAGGGAGATTTTCCTTGTCACTGTCACCTTTGGCTGCTCACTAGGGGCTTTTGTAATGTGAGACGCTGTTGTAATGTGAGCTGCTTACATTACACTGTAAAATGCCAATGTACACTGTAAAAAACACTTTTCCAAAAAGTATTGGTTTGAACCTTTGTGAAAAATAATTTTTCCTTAAAAATATTGAGAACTTTTATATATATTTTTTGTTTGTTTATTTATTTAAATGTTTGGGCCCAAATATTTGGATGTAAAAAAAAATATTAGAAGCGCATGTGTGTATCCCACACACATGCATGCACACACACTCACCTTAATTGACTACCTGTCCATTTAGATTATGTTATGGAGTCATTGCTATTGAACCTCCATCTACAGTCAAGGGCAGGTGAGAAATACTGTGAACCGTCTTGGTCCATGATTCACATTTTCTGGATTTCAGGCTGGTAATATGGAGGTCATGAGTTGTACAGGAATCCAATCAGACCTAATACAGTTCTGTGGTAGTGGCCTAGTGGGTTAGACTTATGAACCAGACCACAGTGTCCCAGGTTCAAACCCCACTTACCATCATTTTGACCCTGAGTGTCTCCAGGGAGACTGTCCCTGTCACTACTGTAACTCACACTACTGTAAGACCATCTGGTAAATGCTATAAATGTAATGTATTTACTGCTTATCTGGTGGATTATTGTGAAAGGTAGTGTCTGTATTGACCACATGTCTGTTTATAAGCTCCTTGTGTTTTTCCCTC
Organism: Denticeps clupeoides; assembly: GCF_900700375.1. Lineage (NCBI taxonomy): Eukaryota > Metazoa > Chordata > Actinopteri > Clupeiformes > Denticipitidae > Denticeps > Denticeps clupeoides. The sequence goes on along the minus strand of NC_041713.1, from coordinate 24,889,314 downwards.
GGTTGTCCAGGATCCAGTCAGCGGGAAGAGGAAGCGTGTTGTTCTTCATCCAGCGATGAAGAACAACACACTGAGCCACAGAAGGTACCCCAGATAAATGTTCTTGATTGTATGATGGTCCACGCTGCACTGGAGGAAGGATGATGTGGATGGTTCTGTAGTGAGAGAGCTGTTATTTCCTGTAGGATTTGTCTGCCACAGTTATTTTAAGAAGAGAAACATTTTTTCTGAATACTGTATAGTGTACCAGTGCTTCTGGTGTAGCCCTATGAAATTGCCCAGGGAGGTCATGTGTTCCACCTGCCATCATGTGACCATTTATTCCCTGTAATTTAATAGTAATAAGTAGTAATACCCTAGTGTGTGTCAGTTCTGTTCATCATGTAGCTGCTTTATATTACTGTAATACAGCTTCAGATTGTGTTAGTGTCTATGCTGGTCTGTCTGTGCATTCAGCCCCAGAGGAGCTCTGTGGAGAGGCAGAGGAAGAGGCAGGAGAAGCTGGTCCAGCAGCAGGCCAGGAGGGAGCAGCTAAAGAGGCTCCACAGGGCACAGGTGCATGGAACATCAGTCCTTCTGAGCAGCAGCACGAGTACACAGTGGCTTGGACTCAGTCTGTCTTGAATGTGTTACAGGTGATCCAAAGGCAGCTGGAGGAGGTGGAGGAGAAACAAAGAGCCTTGGAGGAGAAAGGAGTGGCACTGGAGAAGATTCTGAGAGGCGAAACTGGTATCAGCGCCAGCTCTCATCTCACACACACACACACACACACACACACACACACACACGCACGCACACACACACACACCTTTGTGTTTGTGCGAACGCAGGCTAATAAATATGCAACCACTGAGTTTATTCTCTATAAAACAAGCAAAAAAATAAAAACTATTTAGTCACATTGATGTGATACTCAAGTTTCGAGTACAAGGACACAGACTAACAGATTCAGTAATTTTTTAGGCCTTTACTTGGCAGGAGTACCCATTTTCTGATTGAAATTAGAGAATAGGCCGCTTTCATAGTGGCCAGGATCCAGAATCTGGGCTCTTCATGTGTTAACCCCGGGGAATTGCAGTGTGTGGCTGGACCCTTTATGTGCACTTCCTGGATTAATGAAACATAGTCACTGAGAGGAGCTTATGCCTGAGTTTTACATGTCAGATCAGACACTGATGTTTTCTTGGTTGGGAGACTGACAGCATTTCAGGTTTGACCCCTTTGTTCACATTTTTTCACTTGAGATGGCCCGTAATCCATACTCACTGTGTCTGTGTGCAATGGACAAACTAGAAGAAGCCTGTTTACCGTTGCTGGCCTACATGTTTAACCCGGGCAAAATTGTGTTAAAATTGGTCTGGATTCGCGTAGCCCGATCCAAGTAATAAGGAGTAGAGGCTACAGGCTGAATAGACTTCCTTCTGCCTGCCACTGGTGATAAAACATAAAAACCGCAGCCACAGGTGGGCTTTTCATTTTCTAAAACATACTTTGGATTGCTTTGACTACCTTTTGACAAGGTAAGGCTTTTTTTTGAGAGATGGGAACATTTAAATGACAGTGATTTGCATTCAAAGTAAATGGCCATTTAAAGTTAAAATTATGCTGAAATGACAGCAGTGGTAATAGGTCTTGCAAATAGAAAGGAGAAGGGAGGAGAAAAAGGATGGAAATGATTGGAAAATGCAGTCTTTCATTATTTGAGAAAATGTTGATATACATGTTGGTTATTAAAGCTGGGAAATCTTTCCAATGGAAACAGGCAAACCACGGCAGTCTTTTTGCCGAATAATGAGTTTATAATCATTCCTCTGAAAGCCACAATTTGTCTTTTGCCAGAAGTGTAATTGATTTTTTAACATCTGCTGTGCCTCTCAGAAATGCTTGTTAATGCACTATGCACCCTACAGCTTTTAGCCAAACAATATTTCCTGTTCCAGGCATCAACAAACGGGCGTAGCTTTCTCGCCTCAAATTCAGCACAATTAACGAGGAGGGAAAGTTGCGTCCCGGTACTCCGGGAGCCAAAAAGACTGGAAAGGAGGGTGCTGCGGTGAGAAACGGCACCAAATTCTTGTCCAAGTTGCTTTTAAGTAAACACAAATCTCACTGATTCATTCAGCGTTCAACTGAGATCTTCCAATAGGTTGTAAGAACCCAATAAAAAAAATCCTATACCTTTTAACCGAGAGCTTCTTTTCAGAGGCGTGTGCGGCCTTGCAGTGGATTTTTAATTAATAAACCCGGAGTGCATCGCTCCTAATGGCAGCCTGAAGCCGGGCAGCATGCTTTGTATAGCCTGTTTATGCCTTTGTCAGTGTAAGGGCTGAGAGTAAAGAGAGGGGGGGGGGTCTCTCTTGAATGGATCCTTTGTTAACTGGCATTCGCAGCCTCAGAACTAGATGGAAAGTGGGCATGAGTAGGTGGTGTACAATGGACCAGGCAGAAATAAATATGAGCAAATCTCATGAGTTCTGCATTTGGAGGCAGTTACATTTCTTAGTATTTGGGTCTTTCATGCAGGCTATGTCAAGGATCTTCATGTGCTGCTGCTTCTGTATAGATGCTTGTCCTCAGGGTAACATGCCGACAGTACACGTTTGCAAGGTTAAATCACAGACTTTTTTTATTATTTAACATAATAAAAAAAAAAAGTTTACAGATGGCATATATTTAAAGTAACCACACATCATAAAGGGTGAATGGTGGCTTTCGTCTGCAGGAAACAAAGTAATACTGTACTATTTTAACGCATTTACAGCATTATTTTACACACCTTGTGCAATGAAGATCTCTCACTGGCCGGTAAGTTGTGTGTCAGCCTTTAACAAATGAGTCACTTTAACACACCATGAAGGGAAGACTAGATAGAGACTACTTCAATCCAAAGGGGTCAATAAAGTGTCTGACATGCTGAAAAAAAAAAAACTACAGGTTTCAAAACCAACCTGTCATACCTGTACATACAGATTTATTCTTAAATCTGATGTTATTTGTTCATATGCATCACATTCCTATTCTGAATGAACCTACATTTGGAAAAATTAACAAGTACATCCCATGCAGTGTGACTGTGTGACACGAACATTCATACACCAATAACATGGTTACAGCAAAATTCATTCCACTATTACTGCTGTAGGCAGCAATTTGTGCCAGTTACATTATGTGCAAAAGAACGCAGTAGCATAAACTCACAAGACTGGCAATATTGATATGATTATATTCCTTCACTCGATGTGGTTTTGTGCTGTTTACTATAATTTTTCAAGGTGAAAAATCCGAACTAAGTCACTTCAGACTGGCAGTGTGACTTTAGCCATAGTTCACACAGGCACACAAACACATACACACCTGCAGAACCAATACTTTCACCAAAATCTACTAGCGTTAGACACATCTAGGTACTTCTCCATTCAGAATTCCAATAGCCATGACCCTCCTGTTCAGATTAACCTGATAAGACTTATGAACACCTGAAATTGATGGGTGTTCATAAGTGAACATTTTTACTAAACTAGTAATGATTATGAAAGTCAGATTAAATATGAAAGGAGTACGTGGTACCCAGGGTACCTGCTATTGAAACTGAGTGAAAGGAAACACAGTGTCTGGAGTTGGATTGTGGGTAAAAGGCCTGAACCCCATGACTCTATGCTCTCTTCTCAGGCGATCAGTCTTCAGACGAACACCAGCTGCTGCAGACCTGGTTCAAGCTGGTCCTGGAGAAGAACAAATTGGAGCGTTACGAGTCAGAGCTCATGATCTTGTGAGTTGTACTTTCTAATGAAAATGCACCTGTAGCATGAAATGTGTGATCTACTTATTATAATTATTATGTACGTGTGGTAGTGCACAGGAGCTGGAGCTGGAGGACACACAGAGTCAGCTGCAGCGAGATCTCAGAAGCAGAATGGCCATGGATGGTAACACACTTTGCTGAATTGGGAGGGTGACGGAACCCTCATTTCCACATCTATAGATGGCATGTTGCCTTCAGCACATGCTGCTGGGTGCACCACCCTCAAGCCACCTTCTTTTCAGCCTCTGTGGCTTGCACACATTTGACACGCAGTCTGTGATTGAGACGATGTGACTTGGGCCACCAGCTTTGTGAACATCACCAAAGGAGGGTCGGCGTTGATGAACCACTTTGATATTTCTCCATTCCTCTTGTTGTTTTGTCTTCAGCGTTTTCTGCTGGCTGCTGAATGGTGCCACTTGAATCATCTACCCTGGTACCTGCTTCTACTTAAAGGCTTTCAGTCAGCTCCACTCCATTGAGGAGTTACACTAAAGAACACTAAAAATCATCTCAGATTTCTAGCTGGTGGCGGCTTGACTCATTGTTGCCAGTCTCACCTCATTCAGGTTCAGTGACAAATCGGAAAAGGGAACCTGCAGTCGTACCAGGACAATGGCTGGAATTTTATCAACCTTGAAACAAAATTAGTTACTAGCTGTAAACCGATATGGGTCTTTCAGTATTCAGATGGCTGATATATCACTGTTACAACTTAATACATGATTTTAAAAAAAGGACTATGAATGAAACTTTAAACAAATCTGTGTCTGTTACCTGGAAAAAGTGTTACTTGGTGGGATTAATTGGTCTGCTAAAAGTACAGATGAAAAAAACACCCTTTCAGAACACTGTGACAAACATGTGTGTCCATCTGCAGACTCAAAGAAGAGCCCTGAAGACCTGAAGGAGGAGCAGGAGCTTCTGGTCCACATCATGCAGGTGGTGGAGAAGAGGGACCAATTGGTGAGCCTCCTAGAGGAACAACGGCTGAGGGAGAGAGCCGAGGACCGGGACTTGGAGAGCATGGTCCTGTCCCGGGGATATCAGGTCCACTGGACATGATGCTCGTTCTGATGCACTGGATTCTCTTTTCTCGTTTTTGTCTGTTTAAATGTCATTGTTCCTCAGTACTGTAACTAAATACTGTTTAGTTAAGATGACAGAAACTTGCGCTTGAAATCCACTTGAAAAAAATGCTAGAAATGATTTTGTATGACTTGCCTGTATTGTACTACTGCAGCTCCTGGTGCTAATGATCTCATGATCTGGAGAAAAAATATAATTCAGATGAAAGGTAAACATTTCTTGATTTGTTCTGCACATGAAACACCGCCAAAGACTTAACTTTGGTCAAAATTCTGTTAATTTGTGTGATTTATTTAATAAATCTTTTTGTCACGCACGCGCCTTAAACTTGAAAAATACAAATAATAGTCGTAATGAAAATAATAAAGGTTGCTTAGACATATGTTTGCGTGTAAAATTGTACTGCACAGCTCGGGCAGGAAGTGCCTGTGGAAAAGGGGCGGGGTTATTGAAAGAGGAAGGGAAAACTCCTGGGATGAGGACTTTCCAAGACTGGCCACATATCCTGAATTCCGTTTCCGCTGCCCGGAAAGGCGCGGCTCCGCCAGCGTGATTCAGGGGGGGGGGTAATTGCGCGGTCTTGAGCAGTAAAGGTTGGAGGAATTCCGTTCAGGCCCGGAGACTTCGCCTGGAAAACCAGAGCCGATGGCGTCTTCTCCACAAAAGTCCCCGTCCTCCCCCAAATCCCCGACTCCGAAGTCGCCGACCTCTAGAAAGAAAGATGACTCGTTTCTGGGGAAACTCGGCGGGACATTGGCAAGACGGAAAAAGGCAAAAGAAGGTAGCTTCGTCTTTAACTTTGGAACGTTGTGCGGGAACTTTTAACGCCCTGGCGATCGTGTTTTCTGATTCGCAGACTGGCTGATGACGTCATCACAACAACAAGCCGTTCAACAATGTACATCAATGTACAATCTTCATCGACATTTTGTCACCATCCCTCGTCTATCTTTCACTTCAGAGTATTAGACATGGGTGTTTTTAATCACTCGTCCTGTGGTTTACGTCGCGTCAGTAACTTTTTAATATTTCCAGTCAGTGTAAGGCTTAATTTTTACTTCATTCCGCGCATAGCGTCTCCCCCGCCGACTGTAACCATGTAAGGTAACGTGCGTGCGTGCGTGCGTGCGCGCGCTCTGCTCCAGATGTCATGACTCAGGAATGAGGGACGCGCATGCGCACGTCGGCGGCGCGACGCCTGCTCCTGCATGCTCGCCGGCGTTTAGGAGTAAACGCATTAGCGAAACAAACACTCGAACCATTGGCTGGGCCTCGTGTCCGGCTTTAAACGAATTAAGCTCTCCGCGATCCATTTAGACCAAGAGGTCCCAGCAGGCCTCTCCCGCGCGGAGAACACTTGTGCCGTGATTGCTTTGCGTCAATCAGCGGTGAGTGCGCAGCTGAGCCCGGGGACGAGGCGCCCAGCACCCCACCCTCTGCTGCAGGCCGCCGGTGGATCGAAATGAAAAGGACATTTCTGTTCTTTAAGAGTGTGGAGTGGCAGCCCCGGGTGTGCGTCCTTTAACGTGCGGCCCACGTATTATCATTATTGTGGTCAGCAGAATAAATGTATTTACATAACGCCTGTCACAGACAACAGACATTGTAAATCAAAACTGACAACAATTGAAAGCAATGGCACACTGGTGCAGACAAAAGCCCCACAGTTCTCTTGGTCCGGGGAACTGAGAGGACCGGGGTGGGTGCCAGGTGCTGTACATTTGACTGTAGTACTCGTCATGCTCTTCATTTGGCAGGAATTTGTGAACCTATAGATGACATGAGATGTGAACCCCAGCAGGGGTGTGTGTGTGAGATTGAAACAGAGATGGTGTTGATTAATATGATGCGGTCCTCCCTTGGAATCCAACACAGGATATTAGCATCCCCACCGCTGCTGCCTGAGACGCAGCGGTGCGGAGGGGGCATGCTGGGCCGTGGCGCGATTTGGGGCCGTGTGGCGTCTGCATCTGTGTCTCTCTTAGTGCTTCTTCTCATTAGCACTGAACTAGAGATGCTAGCTGGCAAATTGTTTCCTCGTTTCCATAAAAGCTGTGCGCAACAAATGCACAGTATTTCTGTAAATGTTGAAATGTGCTTTAAGGCACTTTTTAATCATTGTGTAAACCACCCTGTGAATGTTTGAGAAGAATATTTTGTGCTTTGATGATATTTTTGGGTATGGTTGCTTTGTTGCATGTTCAAGCATTCCATATGCCATATGTCTCACAGTGTCTGAGCTGCAGGAGGAAGGGATGAACGCCATTAACCTGCCCCTGAGCCCCACCCCCTACGAAGTACATCCTGAGGACACCCTGCTAGGTATGAAGCTCATCTGTCGCCATGGGAACAGAGACACCACCCCCCAGATCTAGGGGAAAGCTTTGATGGGCCATCTCTCTCGCTCTCTCTCTGCAGAGGAAAATGAAGTCCGCACCATGGTCGACCCCAACTCCAAAAATGACCGCAAGCTTCAGGAGCTGATGAAGGTTTGGGATTTTTACTCATTGTGGCCATCTGAAGTTATACAGTTTGGAACCAGCTGCTTTTGGGTTGCAGTGGCAGTGTGGTCATGTGAAATATAATTTCGGTGGAATACAGGAAATGGTGATATACAGTGGACTCAGCCCCTGTAAAGACTTTTGTGAGCAGATGTATCACAACACAGGTGCTTTAACCCATGTGTAGCCTATACATGTCTTATTAATATTCGATACTATATGACTGCCCTCAGGTTCTCATTGACTGGATCAATGATGTGCTGGTAGGGGAGAGGATAATTGTAAAGGACCTGGCAGAGGATCTGTATGATGGTCAGGTTCTTCAGAAGCTCTTTGGTGAGTTCACAGGTCTGAGGTCCAGGTGAATTATGCTTCTAACATGTTTTTGCATGTTCTTGTCATGGACTCTCTGATCTTAAATGTTGCTAATTAAAGTATATGTGTCTGGGTATTTGATACTTTAAATTCAAATTGTATCAGATATTTATATTGTCACATGATTGTAATGTTGCCAAATACCAGTGTAACTGTGTTTCCTTCTGTAGAAAACCTGGAGGGAGAGAAGCTCAATGTGGCTGAAGTCACTCAGTCTGAGATTGCCCAGAAGCAGAAACTGCAGACGGTCCTGGAACGGGTTAACGAAGCTCTGAAGGTCTCCACCCGGAGCATCAAGTGGAATGTCGACTGTGAGTGTTTCTGCAGAGCAGAACTGGTAATGGACAGTTGGTCAGTAGGTCACAATATGGGAAACGCCAACCTAGCTTTTCCCATATCGTGACGTTGATTTGCTCAGCTGTCACCAGATCAGATTTTGGTTCAATTTAATCCCATTATATGCATTGAGATTGTCAATTAGTAATTTAAAGAGTACTCCTGTGTGCATCTCCTAGCCATTCATGCCAAGAGCATAGTAGCCATCCTCCACCTGCTGGTGGCACTGTCCCAGCACTTCAGGGCTCCCATCAGACTTCCAGATCATGTCTCCATTCAAGTTGTTATAGTGCAGGTATGTACATATGCATGGGTTTTTATGGATTTCCATTATCATTTTACGTGCCGTGTTTGGGGATTTAAAATTGTTTTGTTGTGGTTGGATCAGGACCATATAGTAGAAGAATTAAAACTGTTATTGTATGCACAATCAATAGTGTCGCCTCGACCCCTCTCCTCCCAAAATGGGTATACAGTCATACTCTATTGCAGTCAAAAACAAATGGGGTTTAGTGAAAATGACATTTTATTGGACAACCCATCTTAGTACTCCGCAGTGGTAATCCATGCATGTAGGCAGATGTTCAACATCTGTGATGCCCAGGTAAGACAACCACCAAATAGATTTGTTTATCATGAATAATATTTGAAAGTTTCATTGGAATGATAAACTGGTTATTGTTTCATTCAGAAACAATGTATGTCAAAAAAATGTTACAGAAAAACAAACAAACAAGAATTGCCCAAAAACCCCTCCATCTCCTTTAAGAACTCAACATATCCTTTAATGAGGAATAATATTAAAGATCATCCTTTTTATTTTATGGGAGTAAGGGACACCGTCTTAGAAGGAAGTCCAAGAAAAAAGCCAGAACAAGTGGCATTTACATTTACAGCATTTACCAGACGCCCTTATCCAGAGCCACTTACAATCAGTAGTTACAGGGACAGTCTCCCCCCGGAGACACTCAGGGTTAAGTGTCTTGCTCAGGGACACAATGGTAGTAAGTGGGATTTGAACCTGGGTGTTCTGGTTCATAGGCGAGTGTGTTACCCACAAGGCTACTGTGTGTGTAGCTACTAGGCTACTACCACCCACCTACCACCCCATTTAAGAAATAAGGGTGATATGGAGCAGTCAATTTGGCATGAATAGTCAGGGAAGTGATTGGCCTAGTGATTAAGGAAACAGATCCGTAATCGGAAGGTTGCCGGTTCAAAGTACTGTCCCCACACACTGCTCCCCGGGTGCCTTTCATGGCTGCCCACTGCTCCCTCAGCGGATAGGTTATGTGTCGGACTGCAACTATCGAATATTTTTGTAATTGATTATTATAATCGATTAATCGGATAACTCATAAAATACTTTGTTTAAAAAACAAAAACAAAGTAAACTGGGTCAGAGCAGTTGCGACGGCAGTCGACCTCACCGGCGCCATCTTGGGTAAATCTATATGCTAATGAATGTAGATTTGTCCCATCTGTTACTACCTTATGTATAGGGAAGGCGTGTTTTGAGATGTAACTTATCAGTGTGTGTGTGTATGTGGCGAATTACATGAGTGAGATCTTTCTATTTGCTCTCAGGTCCGTTTTACAGTGTATACACTACTGCACTACGTTGTCCACCTTATGCAGTGTAAAATGGTCCCACACTTTAGACATTTTTTTCCTTTTACGCACACCGGTATCTTCATTTTCCACCATCTTTGAAATGTGCTTCAGGTAAAACAAGCACACCTAGCTACAACTGGTGTGGACCTCCACAGTAGGCGGAAACACGTATACGACTTTGGTGAATTTAAACGAAGCCTCGAGGCAAAGAATTTTCCTCCAACATTTTTTGTAATCAAATTATTCAAATAGTTCTAATAATCCGAATAATCGTTTCATCCCTAGTTATGTGCAATTTGTGCAATACTTTGTATTGGGTTTCCATTAATAGTTTTTTATGATTACAGTTATTAACCATTACAAGTGCCTCTAGTTTTTGTGTGACAATCCTGCAAAATCAGCAATTTGCTACAAATTTTCAAACCTACTGCATTATTTTTGAAGTCAACTGTTGGTGCTGCCACTGCACGACCACATGGCTGTCACCATCGCACCATTTCAACAACAAATGACATACATAATTTATATAATATAACCAATTTTATGCTATTTTTATTTAAACTCTATTGATGTTTTGTTTTAATGAAATGATTTTTAATTTTGTGTCTCCATTTCTTTACACAGAAACGTGAAGGTATCCTACAGTCCCGGCAGATTCAAGAAGAGATCACAGGCAACACTGAGTAGGTCCCACCTTTTGGCTGTTATTTAGTCGCTGTTAATTGGCATCATTTTACTGCATTTTTTATCTGCTGCCTTTGCCCTGGTCAGTGGGCATATGAAGTAAAAGATCTTAATGCCAGTTTTCTTTGTATGTATATAAAGCTGATCTTCACCCCACATTCTTCCTGGTTTCAGTTTGAATGAGATCATGTCTATAGCACAAAGCCTTCCATGCTGTTTTCTTCATTATTCAATGGTGGAGATCTGTGGCTTAACTGTCACTTGAAAAATAAAGACTCCATTTACGGCTTCCGTAAGTCTCCTTATGAGACATTTGTGGAATTTCGACTTGCGCTTGTGAAGATGGAGCGACGTCTTCCAGATGGGCGTGTGCTTTGAGGACCCTCAAGGTTTATTTTCTGCTCTTCTGCCTCTTATCTCCCACCTTCTGTCACTCACACATTGTGTGACAGTCTCGCTTTTAAATACTTATGGCATTCCTGTGTTAAGTATAAACAATGTCTCCTCTCCGTTTTCTTTAAAACTGTTGGAGTCTGGAGCTCTCGTCATCATCTTGACCTTGAGTGGTCAGATTGTGGACACATGGTTGCTGCTGGACAGATGTCAGTATCTCAGGTGTCAAGGGCCTATATCAGGTGGGGTGTCTATTAAAGTGGACAGTGAGGGTGTATGCAAGGTTAATGAGTGAGAACAAGAGAGTTCTGGTTTGTCTTTCGCACACACACACACACACACACACACACACAGAGTGTAGTGGTCCAGCAGGCTCAGGGCAGCTGGAGGAGATGCAGCGAGGGGGCAGAGAAGGGGTGATGTGGGGGAGGCTGTTATCACACGGGCCCTGGCGTTTGCCTGGGCTCGCCACCGGCTCCGGAGATTAAAGCCGGCCAGAGGAGGAGGAGATGCTTGCTGGGGGTGTGGATGAGTGGTGGTGGGGTCTGAGGGTGTACTGCACCCTCCCACCCCTTAACCTTTTACCTTCACACGCCTTCATATTTCCAATGATTATAAAATATTTCTGTATACACTGGATACTGTGAATTTGTATTCATTTTTGTGTTTTTTATCTCTCCTTCCTATAGGGCCTTGTCTGGAAGGCACGGTATGTGTTTTGATAATCATCTCCAGATAAATGTGTGTTTTTGGTCAGAGATGAAGGCGCTGAGTGATTAATAACTGTTTGAGTGCCAGTTCCATCGTGTGTTTATGTGTGTAATCCTCACCCCTCCCACACACAGAGCGTGATGCCTTTGACACACTGTTTGACCACGCCCCCGACAAGCTGAACGTGGTGAAGAGGGTACGGCCCACTTCCACTCCTGCTACTTGCTGTTCCGCCCTGAGAACTGGTCACCCATAACTGGCTGCATTTTTCTCTCGTTACAGACCCTCATCACTTTTGTGAACAAACATCTGAATAAGCTAAACTTGGAGGTGGCAGAGTTGGATACACAGGTAGGCAAAAGGAAATAAACACCAGCCCACTCTTCAAACACACACACACACACATATATAGTACCATTTATATAAGCACGAACAAAGACAATATCACAGTACAGCACCACTCTGAGCTTATTATAGCAGTTTAACTACTGATAAAAGGAATGGAATTACTTATGGCTGCTGGGACAAAGTGTTTAAAAGCAGCATTCTTCTGTTTATGCAGAACAGTCCTCAGCTCTTTGAGGTGGCCAGAGTCTACTGTGAATAGTACAATAAGAATTATTGATAACAGCAGATACAACAACAATTTATTTTCATATAACCCAAAATTGCAAGCAGTATGTCTCAGTGGGTGATTACACCCCTTATACTCAGACCCTCTCTGGACACAAGGAACAACTCCCTAGAAAAATGGAAGAAACCTTGGGAAGGAGTAATTCAAAGAGGAACACCCTTCCTTGCTGCATCACTAATTGCATTTAGTAATTTAGCCAAAGACCACTCATCTGCTCAAGCATTTTTGCTTTGAGTGTATATTACCATTTTATTATATAATATGGCAGCTGAAGCTAGAAGATCTTATTCAGTCTAATGGTGGTGAGATGCTGGGCAGATTCCATTTCTACTGTTAAAAATTGCTGTGGAGAGTTAATTGATTAAATTGACAGAGTGACCTGTAGTTTGGGAACTAATGGCAATTTAAAGAAGGGCCTTTCAGCCAATACGAATGTTCAGTGGCTATTGCATGAATGGGTTTTAATTATTGTTTTGCAGTTTGCTGATGGCGTGTACCTTGTGCTCCTAATGGGACTGCTTGGAGGTTACTTTGTTCCTCTATACAACTTTTTCCTCACGCCAGAAAACTTTGAGCAAAAGGTACGTAATGTTTACACGAGTAAAACCTGTGTGTGTTAAAAGGATTCGACCGCATGCATTGGAGGGGCTTACCTGCGTTACATTGATGTTTGCCTGTATCTGTGTTTTTGTAAGCTTGTCATGAGCTTCGTTGGGATGCATCCCCTGAATTCTGACTTCTCAACACAAAATAAAGCAGGCAATGTCATATAATAAAGAATAATGAAAGCTGTAATCATTTTCAATTTTATTTGTTCTGTCCTGTTCCACCTTTTTTGTAGACAGGCAGATTGGATTTACAGCATTTATCAGATGCCCTTATTTAGTAATGATAGACTCAGTTGTCTTGCTCAGGGAAACAATGGTAGTGAGTGGGGTTTGAACCTGGGACTCTATGGTCTTCTGGTAAAAAAAAAAAAAAAAAGAAAAGTGAAGTGATTGTCACATGTGATGCACAGCACACGGTGCACACAGTGAAATTTGTCCTCTGCATTTAACCCATCACCCTGAGTGAGCAGTGGGCAGCCATGACAGGCGCCCGGGGAGCAGTGTGTGGGGACGGTGCTTTGCTCAGTGGCACCTTGGCGGATCGGGATTCGAACCGGCAACCTTCAGATTACGGGGCCGCTTCCTTAACCGCTAGGCCACCACTGCCTCAGTGACAAGTATTTTTTTCATTACTCTAATAAGCCCAGCCATGTTCTCCCTCGCCCCTGCAAATGGGGCCTGTTATTTTTAGCCCTGTTCGGAGCCATTTCGGCCCAGAGCCTTATCTGGGCCTGTTCCAGCAGCCCGGGCCAAGCAAAACGGGCATGCAGCAGGATGCATCTGTAATCTGCTGCTGCACAGGAAATCGATAAGTGGGCAGGAGATTAACACTAATGCGGAGAGAGAGAGAGTGGGCAGGTTGGGGGTCTTTTCAGGGGCTGATGCTGGACGTGACCAAGACTCTTGCCTAAAGGAATCCCCCGTCCCTTTGTCCCCTCCCCGCTAGTACTGGCTGCTAATTAGCCTCTCCATACTTTCCTAATCCTCCTGCACCCATGTGATCGGCCCCAAAACTCACCCGGCTGCTGGACTGAGGCCACTCTGCACACAGTGTTACTAACACTACCCAAAAGGATGCCAGAAACTCACAAACAGGCAAGCCGTCCCACATTCATCTTGTTTTCACTCACTTTCACATTTCTCCGTCACATTTCACTCAGTGCAGGACACCCACACACTCCTCTGAGAACCGTCCAACACACATGCACAGACAGACATAATATCTCTCCGGTTTTGAGCCCTTTAAGCCACTGTGTTTGCGGTGCTGATTACTTCATGCTCTCAGCTTACGGGCTCATTACTGATGTTTGGTGTGGGACTTTAACAATTCGCTGCAGCGCCCGAGAGAAGATGTGAAATCTACAACTGGTCCACCAGCCACGTTACACAGAAAGGATATTTATGGGTTTATCAAATGTCATGTGTGCGCTAGTAATGCATGGTGGTGTTTTTCTTTTATTGGATTATTCTCCTGCCGGCTCATTTCGCTGTTGAATTTATGTCCCTTTGTTCCTCTTTGATGTGTGCCTCATTTTATGTGCATCTCCTGCAGGTGCATAACGTGTCCTTCTCCTTTGAGCTAATGCAGGACGGTGGCCAGGAAAGGCCAAAACCCAGGCCTGAGGGTAAGCTTTGTTTTTGAAACCCTTCTGGAGCAAAGCGGGTGGGAAATACTGCATTTACGATGAAGCCCACCAGAAAATACTGGGCTTTGATACAGAAACACTGTGGCATGTACTCACTGCTATTTTGATAGCTGTTCTAGAACGATATGGTGTATTTAGTTGAATTCAGCAAATGCAGTAACATTCATGTCTTCAACAGTTTCCTAAATAATTCTTGTACTTTTGATTGTTGATCAAAGATCTGGCCCTCGATCTTTCTGAAAATATGCATGGTCTGAAATTATGCGAATGGCAGTGAACTGCTACTTTTGGGTACTGCTGTAGACTTTGTTTCACTGCACCAGTGACCTGGGACCTTTTAGACAAAGGTTGCATCCATGTCATTATTTATTCCATAACACTGAGAATAAATGAGCCTTTGGGCTTCCTTGCATCTGAATTTTTATTTACATTGTCATGCTCAGTAACTGTATAAACGTTAAAAGGTATCTGTTCAAAAATGGTATTGACTCCACATTACCTCCTTTCTTACATTTGATCAATGCCGACTAGGACTTGAAACCTCATTTTGTAAACCTAATTTTGTGTTCAATTTCAGATATTGTGAACTGTGATCTGAAATCGACACTGCGCGTGCTCTACAACCTCTTCACCAGATACAGAAACGTGGAGTGAAGACAGGATGGATGGAGCGCCATGTATAATCTGTGTTTCTATCAGTAACACTGTGTCTTAAGTCTTAAGGATCTGCCCTGTCAGCCCTTTTCAGGACTTTTCCTTTTTTAAGTAATATTTTCATGTAAAATGTTCTGTTTGAAATGCATTTGGTGCTGATTCTGATAAGTTTTGCCTTCAAACCCAAATTTAAATCATTAACTTGTACAGGGAGTATTTCACAATACTCAATATTTTGAACCCATAATTCTGCTGCTAAATTCATATGTAGGCAATTAGCGTCCATCCACGCAACTGATTCACATTTCTGGTTTGGTCCAAAATTATCTTTAAAGCACCAGGTAGGAAGTGACTAAAGGGATTTCAGGACACATGTTCATATTCAATTCCATCACTAACAAAAGAACCTTTTTTGTCATTATTATTATCATTATTATCGGGGCCAGCACCATTTGGCATTTATAGGAATTTAGCCATGTTATAGCTAATTGTTTTAATATCATGTTTTTAAAAATATATTTATATTTTAGAAAAACATATGTTTGAATATTGTACACCTACGCATTTATATTTTGTTATGCTATGCCCCTTCTTGCTGTACTTGGTTAGTAGGGTGGTCCACCATTTTCAAATAGAGGTTGAGACTTTCATTCCTTCCATCCATTCCTCTCTGTTCAGATGAACAGAGCCACTGTCAGCATGGGGACCACACACTGTGTTTTTTTTATTATTTAAGAAAAATATTTTGTGGTCAAATAAGATTAAGAGGGAACAACAACCATTGAAGCTAAATATGATTACATCAAACTGCTTTTTTTATTATTCTAAAGCCACCTGAGTCACATCAGTGTGTTTCACACGCAGCGTTGATCCATAATTTATTTTAAGTTTTTTTTGTAATTGCTCACTTTATTCAAAGCATTTGCTTTATGTGACACTGCTAACACAAGACACTAATTCTAAAGGTTCATTTCAAAGTCCTCACAATGATTCTTATAATAAAACCATATTGTATTAAACGTATGAATTGCTTTAATACTGTTTGAATTGGTTAGAGTTTGTGTTAATTTTGAGTGTGCTGTAGGTACGATAAAGAATGTGTATGTTCGACCAACAGCAACTGTTACAGTGGCCAAGCTTCAGTTGTTGCTTGCAAAGGTCACCTGCACTACAGGGTGAAGGGTAAGGCATGTGTGACGTGTAATTTCAAAACTTCACATTTGATCTAGTGAAAGAATTCAGAAGGCCACTCTTTAATAATAAGACTTTAATAAGAAGCCTTGCAGAGAGAGAGGCAACCAAGGCTGATGCACATTCAGAGCACTTCCAGCAGGAACCTGCAAACAAAGGGCCTGTCTGGATTTCATCTCCAGCTTGATGCAAACCACAAGTGTCCTTTATTCACTAGTTTGGTTATATACGTCTGAGAAATGGCGAGCTGTAGCGGGTTAATGATGAATGGATCAAACGTGTTCCTGGCTCTGTCCTTCGGAGGAGTGGCATGCTTTTTTCCATTCAAATTAGAATTTTCTTATTCCAGACCTCGCCTTTGTTTTTGTTCAAGTTTGAAAGATACAAATGGGAAGGGACTTTTGTATTTCTGAGCTGTGATTAGAATCATTGTGGAGATTGTCAACCAGTTTGTGACACTTTATTAATTAAACAAGATTTTGATTGACACCTTTAGTCTGGAATGTCAATCACAGGAACGTAATAAATTGAGTTATAAGTCCCTTAGTTGTCATTGACAGTTCATCATCCATAGGGTGTTGTCTCTTTTTTTCATGTTTTTTTTCTTTATTATAGACAAGGAATAAATAAACGTTCAGCCCAACAAATAAGATAATTATTTTTGTTTTTGTCTCCATTTGGCTTTATAAAGTTATGGTGGTGTACATGTGTAAATAGTACTGTGACAGAGGCTTGCAATAAACCATTGCTCCCAATGCATTTTGCGCCTGGCCATTATTGCTAAATCTTAGCTATTAAAAGCTCTCACCGTATTTATGTACCCTGCCTTCTGCAGAGAAAATGACAGTAAAGGACATCGGCGCTCTGTGGCGACTGGCCCCTGCTCAAGATGTCCTGAATTGGGAGGATTGTCACCATTATATTGCAATTACCCCATCCCTCCCACCCCATTGTCATTTTTCTCTCTCGTTATCCTTCCATCTTTGTCAGTCTTTGTGCTCTCCCTCACATTTGAATCCTGTCACCCAATCGTGTTCTACCACGGTCCCTTTCTCCTCCTGTCAAGAAGGTGAGTCAGGCACAAGGGGTCACACTTCACTTCTGAGAATCCTCCTTTGACTGGCTGGTGGATGGTCACATGATTGAAATTTCTTCTACCTTGAGTGGCACAGGATAGCATGGGTGCATCGGGTGGGGGGCTGAGTGAAGATCAAAGGGCAGTGGGAGTTCACCCATGACATCAAACGTGGCCCTCTACTGCTGCAGATGTCCACCTAGCTGCTGCATCCACAGGCCACTCAGGCATCATCAGAAAAACACTACGCATCAGCCCCTCAGCTTCCTCACATTACATATGAAATCATTCGCCTGCCTGAGATGCAGCAGACTTTGAGGGCGTGATTCACCCCTTTTCACTTCTTGGTGGCCAATACTAGTAAAGATTGTAGGAAGTGACCTGTATGGACTGGTGCTTGGTGGATATTGGGCATGATGGCGGTGAAAGGGAGACCATGTAAGTGGATTTGCGCTGATGGCAGCGGACGTCGAGGGAGAGGGGTATCAGTCACCGGCGCAAGTAAAACCAATTTCCGCCACCGCTCCACTACAGCGAAGACACCGCTCCGCCGCGGCCACGAGATGGCGACCGCCGTGGTCGTGAAATGGTGCGCGCGCTCCCTCCGCGTTGCCTGGTAGTGAGGTCATTCACGCGCGAGCTCCCCCGCCCCGCCCCGCCTACCAGTCCGCGGGAGACGGTGACGTCACACTAACCCCGCCCCCCGCGCAAACTCAATCTTCGCGTTCATTTCATTCCTGCCCTCATTCCGCGCATACTTCACATCTCTGTAGATACGGAGAAAATATACCTCCTCATTCCGGCCTGAGACAACAACAAAAAACAACAACAACAACAACAACATCATAAAACTAACTTACCCGCGCGGCCACGCGTTCTAAACCAGACCCGTCCTTTTAATAAACGTGTCCGAGGTAAGTTTGTTCGGGGAGTTGTTGACATTTTTTCCGTCGCGCTGAGGTGAGGGGGCTGCTCCGCTCGACCCCGCGGCCCGCTTCTGTCTTGCTTTTTTTTTACTCCCTCTCCGATGGTTTGAGAAACGTGCATTGTTCTTTTAGCTCGGCGGAGCCGGACACTTTCGGACGCGAACAAAAGCCCCCAAGGACTTGTTGCACCCCGGACCCGATACCGGCGATACGGACACCCACCCGGTCCGGAGCGCCCGCTCGCCCGCTTCCCCTCCTGCCGTAAGTTCACTTCGACCTCCTTCCGTTTTAATGTCACCGTGCCGGACGCTAAATTCCGCCTTTACTCCGGAGTATCCGGGCTTCCGGCGGGATAAAGTCCGGCGGCTGTTAATCATTGATTCCTCACACACACACACACACACACACACACGCAGAGAGAGACGGAGTAAATAACGCGCGGTTACTACACACACACACACACACACAAGCTTTCCTCACTTTTATTCCCGGAGATAATATTTAAACAGATACATGCCGGACACAACACTTTTTACCAGAACATAAAAGGCAAATACATAAATAAGATACTTTTTCTGCGGGTTCTGTTCTAGATTTCATTGTACAATTCTGTGTTGTTTGGAGTGAAAATAATTTCTGATGCAACCAGTTGGAAACATAAAATACCAAGGACTGAAATTAAATATGTGTAAATCTCTAAACTGTCACTTTCGTTGTTATTTCTAGAAAGATCTTTGTGTGTGTGTGTTGTTTTATCGACTTGTTGCGTGTACCTTGTTGTGACAGGTTGTATAATGGCTCCTCTCGTTTAAAAAAAAAAAAAAGGCCGCTCGTGTTACGAAATGAGGGGGAAACAGTAGGTGCAAAGCTCAGAAGATTGGGTTACCTCGGGGACAGAGGGGCTGTGGGGGAAGGGACACTTATTGTTCCTGCTGCTGTTGAGGCATAAGGCTGGGTGGTGGGGTGGCGGCGGCGCCTGCCGCCGGTTCTGTTCCTGCTGGACTTGTTGAATTGCTGGAGGCCGGTCAGGCCCTTTCTCCTGGTGACATCTGCTTTACTGCTTTCATCCACCTGTAGTGGAGAAGGGGGGGGGGGGGGGGATGCAAATTTCGCTCCGAACTCTTCCCACTCTAGAAATCCGGCATAGCAGGCGTGGTTCTGACCGCGGCTGCCACTCACTGTCTAGCCGGCCCATTGTTATGCCAGCAACAGGCGGCAGCGGCCAAGGCACCATATGGCTGTAGTACGCCTGTATGCTATCTGTTCATTTAGCTTATCAGCGCAGCGTCCCCTGAATGTACACACTCTGTTTCGACCGTGCGCTCCAGTCTGTCCCTTGGCACCTTGTTTTTATTTTTTGGGCCAATTTTCCTTGATATTTCCCTCTTTTGTAAAAATGCAAGTTTTTTTCTATTTTATTTTAATAACCAATCCTTGTCCTTAACTTTATTTATATGTTTGGACTGGCTGACTGTTGCCGCAGATTTTTAAGATAATTTTTGTCAGACCCGCTTTTATGTGCCGATGACCAAATCCGTGGAGCTAATTACTTGTCCATTCATTGTAGAGACACTGTAAAAAGAGACATCTGATTATTGAAAAAATTAATTAGCATATCATCACAACATTTGGATGTCATTGTAAAAACGCAGAAAGGGAAGCATCTCGGGGAGGATTCTGCGCTCTGACCGACCGAGCAACAGGTTACTGGGAAGACTCTGGAAGCTTGTGGGGTGTACATAGTGGTCCAAGCAGGGCCAGAAAAGACCAGGAAGGCCTGGATTAAGGATTCTGGAGGGTGATTGACGTGGTCATGTCAAGTTTTCTGCTCAACTATTAAAAAAACTGAAAGAAGCCAACAGTGTAATAAATTAAAATTCATATGTAATGAAATTTTGGAGCGGGCGGGTCAGGGTAACAATGGAGCAGCAGGCTGGTGAACAGTGGGGGTGAGGCGTGGGGTGGGAGGGGGCTTTGTTTGGAAAGCGCAAGAACAATGACTGCCCTCAGAGGCTGGGTGGCGGGTGGGCCAGAGCTCAGCCTGTGCCCCAGGGTAACCCCCCATCCTCGGTGACACAAAAGAAGAGACTCGCTCTCCATTCTTTCTTTTCCTTTTCTCCCTCGATTTCTTTCTCTTCCATACGTAGTCTGCTGTACTTCACTTTCTCTCCCTGTGCCAGGAGAAGGAAAGTACGCACAATCCAAACAACAACTGAACGAGAGGCGGAAAAGACTGGCCTTGTGCCACTGACGTCACCAGTGTCCCTGTTCTTGCAGATGCCAGCCACTCTCCCTGTGCTGGTCAGCGGGTTCCATAAATGTGGTGCCACTGCGGTGTGTTTGGTGTTCACTGTGCAGAATTTCAGAAGGCTGTGATCGGCTCTTACTGCTGTTGACTCCAGGCTTGAAGTATCTTCTGTACTGCTGGTCTGAGGATGAGAGCGTGCAGTATCAAAACTGATCGCTTATTCATCATTTATCTTTAAAACATTTATTTTCCTCTTCTACTAAAGTGAAATACATATTTAACCCCAAGTTCTATCCCGCTTATGGGGAAAGGTTTGGTTGCTCAGGGCTGGTGAAAAGAAATGTGCAATTTATCAGTCATTAGATGAGTCAGGCGTGGAAACTAAAACAAAACCTCCCGTGTTCCAGTTAAAGCAGGAAAGCCACAACTTCCACCCAGGCCCAAAAATCCATGGTGCACACCCTGGCCATCACTCGGCTCCTCATCTATTCTTATTGTTAACATTATTAGTATTATTATTATCTTATAATGCAGGGATTATAATGTTGGCATTAATTGTAGAGTACATGATTACATGGTTGCACACGGTTTATTCTGCTGATTGAACAGGAGGACGATGTTTTTCATGTTTGGGTCAAGATGGTCACATTGTGGCTACATTGGTCGGGTCCATTTGTGATGAGGAATGATTGGAATGGGAATTAAGGGCAGAATGTTTTGTGATCGATTTGAATATTATTTCAAACATTGGAGAGAATAGGACTGTTCTCTTATACTCTGCTTTGTCTAGTAGCGTGATTAGAAGAGGATATTTTTTTAACCGGTCATCTCAGTGTTCTATCAGAGGTTGCAGATGAACACGATGCAGTTCGTGGTGGCCTTTTGATACCAAGCTGTGTGTCCCTTCTGAACGGCTTCAAAAGGTCATGAGCAAACATTGGACATGCTGCCGCGGAGTTCACACTTATTTGAACATGTTGTCCCCTCTATTTCCTGGAGGAGGTATTGTGGAGCTACATGGAGGGAGCGGCGCCCTGGGAGGATGTCCGATAATGGCAGGGTCCGGCGTGACAAAAATTGCCAGCTCTTGGAGAATAGCTGCATTGAAGGGCCTGAGGATTATATCAGCAACACAAAGCCACGGAGGTTGGGGGTGGTGGGGTGACGTCTTGGCCAGAAGATTGTTTCACAGAGACTCGCCGAGCTGGACCGATTTTATTTATTTTTTATTGTAAATAACATGCATGCTTCCAGGTTAATTGGAATTTTATATGGCAGGGAACCCTGCTGCTGCTCACATTATTAATTATTTCTTCTGTGGCGCTGTGGCCTTTTTGTCTCACTGTGCACATTTTCCATTCATGTCATGCTTCAAATAACAAGTTTATCCTACTCTCAGCCGAAACTAGCCAGGGAATATGTTCAGTAAGCGATTCTGTCAATTTCTGTAAGTTTTCCTTATTTTGATCAGAACTGTAAGGATTTTGTTTCGTTGCTGATTAACTCTGATTTATCTGCTTCCTGCTATAATTCTGATTGCTTCTGAATGTGTGCTTATGTCGGCCTGCATTAGCGCTTAAGGAGAATGCTAAGGCTAGCTGTTAAGATAGGTCAGTCACATGATCTTCTATAAAAGCACGCCCGGCATCTGTTTCAGCACAGTGAAGCGGCACGCTTACAGGAGTATCAAGTTATTAAATCAGACTGCATCGCTGTTTAACTCGGCGTGAGAACAAGAGCGTCAAGACATGCTCAAAGTCCTCTGGTGTTATCATTGTGGTGTGCCAGCGGGAAAACACATGTCATGTTCCAGTGGGCGGAGCTAAAGACAGCAGGCTCTGCAATGGGATTAAGTGGGTGGAGCTTGCAGAGTCACTAATGTTGCCTCTTTTTATGATGTTGACTGCATTTTCTTGCTCATCATGCCTGAGAAACCCAAATGTTTAGCAGATGAGAAACTCATGGGAGTTACATATCAGGGGATGATGTGTCATTGCTTTGTCATCCTTGTTGTGTGAAGACACTGCCAGTAAGGAGTGCTGGAAAATGTGGATTATGCTGCATGGGCCTTGCTGCATGTTACTGGAGAATGCATTTCAGCACATGTGGCCGCAGTTTACAGACATTCTTATGTATGCAGGTCCAAATTTTAAATAAAATTTAATGACACTGAAATGTCCAAGTACACTGATGAAGGAAATATAGATTATATACTACTTTAACTTGATTTGTTCATGTATTTAATGTGTTGAATACATTAGTAAGAGTTTGACGTTTGACCTTCTTGCAGAAGCCATGTGCTAGCAAACTGTTGCATGAAGTTTTTACAGCCTGATAAATAATGCATGTGTTTAAAATGAATCAGTCTATTTGTAGTTCTATTTTTTATCATTATTTTTGAGACCGCAGTGAATTGCCGCTTCTGAAGCTGTTGAGGTTTTTAGCTAAATGTTATGTGAGCCATGTAAAGATCGGGTCTTTTTTTTTTTTTATACTCTGCCCTTTTATTATCTTTGTAGGTAGTAATTCATGTCTAGTAAATGGTTATTCATGCTTGGTGAACATATATCTAATTCAGGTATCGCATCATGAATAATTAAATTCTTTTGTTAATGCTGGATAATGGCTCTATTACCAAACACAAATGGAACCGAATCTATGTGCGTCTCCTTCAGTGCTGAATGCTTCATAAATGTTTCATGAGTAATTACTCCTTTTCTTAAAATAAATAAACACACCGGCATTTCATAATCGCGGCCGAGACAAAGCAGGCGCAGTAGTCTTCTAGACGTGGTGCAGATGACTCAGTGACATGGATATGGAGGGGCATTGTAACAATGACTCCACTTCTGCCAGGTCTCGTCTGGAGAAAAGGAGCAGAGTTTTGCACAGGCGAAAGCTGCCGGCACTCCACACAACGGGCGTCGCACTCGCGGTTTCGCCACCCAGCGCCATTCAAATGCAAAAGCCTCTCAGAGAAGAGCTTGAAAGGAAGAGATTTTTTTCCAGGTCATCCTTAATTGAATTTCCTGCCTGATGATAGACTAATAGGCCTGCGGGGACTAATGGTGTTGTACAAGCATTTCGTGTCACTCATATAATGCACTGAAAAGCTAGGGGAGAGGATTTTTTTCCCCTTTTTTTTACCCCTCCTTTTCCCTGCGATCACTTACAGACCCTGGGTTTCATTTTTGTTCCCTCCCTCATCCTCTCTTGAAAAAAAAAAACAAAAAAACAAACCCTTTCCATCAGATCTGTATATTTGTATTGTTGGTATGGAATGACTTTATGACCACTATGAGGCCAGGTTAGCCTCATCAAAACGCTGTGTGTGTGTTTTGTTTTTACACCTAACACTGTAATTTATCTATTTAGAAGTTTTTCCATGGTTTTTCCATCCCCGTGCAAGTTTATTGTGGGATTAGTAAGAATTTTGGATACACAATGTCCACATTGTCCTGATTTTTGCATGCCTTTTAAAAACAGTTTTTCTAAGAATGAAAATTATCCTTAAGGACAAATTGCTGTGTTTATGGAACTGTGCTAATATGAGTGTGATTGTTAATTACTTAAGAAAGGTTTAATTTCACTTAGCAGCAGTTACGTTTTCAAATTGTAAAAAGTGTTTTCATAGCACAACAACAATATTTTTGTCGTTTGATTGCCAGGAAATTTGAGACCCTTAATCACTGCACTGCCCTCTGAAGCATCCCCTGCATTAGCAGCGGTACAGTGAAATCAGAGCTATGTTACCTTGGAATTACAACTTTTTACATTCACATTCATTTTAAGATCACTTGTCATCCAGGACAGACTCTGGTTGGTCACCCAGAGCACAAGTAATTAAGCTCTTTATATTTGGAATGTATTATTCATGTTTTATATTATTATATGGGTGAACATCTGTAGCAATGCATAGTTTAGTATTGAAGTTAAACCTTTTATAGTAGAAAAACAAATGGAGGAACTGAAGGTTGTTTTCACTAGACAGCATTCATTTTAAAACACTTTAATCGAGTGGCAATATTAAGATTTAAAAAAAAATAAAACTGTCATCACAACTGTCTTGCTGTGTATTGAGAAACATTGTGATATTTTTGATATTGTGAACAATAGCATTTTTTATTTATTCCCACCTCTAGTCAGTAGTATTGTTTAGGAAAGTGCTGAGGCAATTCTGCTACTTAGAATAATGGTTCAGTATCATAAAATGCCACACAGTATATTTCAATATTTTTAAATCTGCTTGTAGCCATCCAGAATCCAGCGTATGGTCATTATAAAAAATATTTTTCCTTGAGATTGGATAATGAGAGTATGAACACGCCAGTGCTTGGTTTAGACAGGCAGAGGTAGCTGGCAAGTGGGTGAGCTCGACAGCTGCTGGCTCCGTGAATGTGTGCGGCAGGGTGGGCCGTGGCCATGCCTCGCCATTTGTTTGGAATGCAGTCCCTTGCCTGGAGGCTGAAGACGATTGTAAGTGTAGCCACAGTACATTGTTGCATGACTAATCTCCTTCTCCCATCTGCCACTGGGGCTCCCTGCTACAAGCCGTCCCTCTCCAACATCAAGCCCCGCCATATTGAGGGCCGCAGTGGTACCCATGGTGTCCCCAAAGCCTCTCGGCCCAGTGTTACCAGGGTTACACATAACTCTGCATCCTTATTCGCCCTACTCCTCATATGGCTTTAGTAGCATGATGACACACAGGACTGTGTTTGTCCCATTTGTCTTGTTACTGATTCCAGGCAAATGCTGGACCTGTTAAACAATTCATTTTGTGGACCAGCACTGGAAAAGCGGCTGGAGGTGGGGGTGTGTTTGGTGTATGTTTCTTTCTCCAGCTCACTCTGTTTTGTTTGATGTTCTTAAGTCTGTTAATTACAGAGAGCATGATAGAGCTGATGCTGCCTGGGTTAGACCTGTCAAGGCCAGTCCATTGCAGCTGGAAGTGGGACAGATCAGTGGACTGGCTTTCATGGCCCTGAAACTCTTCAGAAGCATGGGGTGGTTCTGCAGTGTCAGCACCAAGCACACAAAACCCAAATTCGGTCAAAGATTTGACCGCTCAGTGGTAGATCACACACACAGTCTTGGGCAGTGGTAGCCTAGCGGTTAAAGAAGGCCCCGCAATCGGAAGGTTGCCAGTTCGAATCCCGATCTGAGCAAAGCACCGTCCCCCACACACTGCTCCCCAGGCACCTGTCATGGTTGCCCACTGCTCACTAATGGTGATGGCACAATGACAATCACATCAGTTTCACTTTCACACACATTATGCATCTTATGCATCACTTCTGCAGGGACTATGTGTTTAGCATATAACTTGTACTTTTTATGTGTTGAGTTGTTTATAGAACACACAGCCTACACACAAGACTTTTACAGGCTTTTATAATGTTTTTTTTTATTTTTGGAATACTCTATATGCTATACTTCTTTATTATTCAAATCAACATGATTCATTAATCACATCAAGAAAAACTTCTCAACTCTTGTCATTTTGAACAGATGTGTTGGATTATGAAGAACCGCCAGATCTTGGCTCTTCAGATGCAGCCCCGACACTAAACTGTTTCCGTGTCTGTAAACCCGCAGGCTGCCCCTCTCCTGTCTGTGCTGGGCTCCAGGCGCTTGGCTCTGCCACTGCAGCCACCACCATGGACCCGAACAGCTGGAGCGGCAGCGAGAGTCCCGCCGAGGACATCGAGAGGCTGAGTGACTCTGCTGACAAGCCCATGGACAATGATGCCGAGGGCGTGTGGAGCCCCGACATCGAACAGAGCTTCCAGGAGGCGCTGGCCATCTACCCACCCTGCGGGCGCAGGAAAATCATCCTGTCCGACGAGGGCAAGATGTATGGTGAGTTTTTATGGCTATAAAGCAGCCACCTCGTGGCATCCGGTGCTGCATATTGCCTTTATCAAATACGGTTTTATTTAAATTCTTCCCACAGATTTATGAATAGGAAAGGTCGAGATGAGACCTGTGGCCGTTGAGTTGGTTTAGAGTGTGTGTGTGTGTGTGTGTGTGTTGTTAGGAGGGGGTGGGCTGTGTACTGTGGAGAGAGGCAGTAGTTCTGTCGTAAAGCCAGCGTGCACCATTAGCGAAGAGCAGATGGTCCTCCGGCTGCCACCAGCTGCGCACCCAAACCCCCCCAACCCCACTCCTGGGCCGGGTGATGTCATGGAAAGCCGGGGATATTGTTCCTCCCGCCTTTTTCCCTTCTGGAAGTTACTCGCTCCTTCTCCAGAAGCATGACTGGTGCTGCGCTCGACCATGTCTGTCTCGAATGTGAGAAGTGAAAGTAAAAGTGAACAGTCGGTCCTGTCAGCTCGACTGAAAGAATCTTTTAAAGCGGGGAGCAATATTTCCATGGGTCGCAGGACTTGAGGTATGTTTGGTATGAGAGCTTTTTGTTATTCAGCAAAGCAAAGACAGAGCTGGGTCACTGTTTTTCATGCAGCTTGGGCTCTGACACTTCATGGAATTTTTGTACGTAATTTTCTGTCCTTGTCCATTAACACAAAATGGCTCTTTTCAGACATTCCTGCTTCCTCTTGTCTGTTCCTAACACGCCGGCATTGTCTGCAGGCTGTGCCAGAATCCCAGAAATTCTCCTCATTAGCCCCTCCGCTCGTAATTCAGCGTTATTCCGCTCAGGCACTGTGCTGGCCACCCTGCCCTGTTCGAGCAGGGCCGCACTGAGGGATGATTAAACTTGTTGAAAGCTTTTAAATTGGGGGCACTTTACATCTTGAAGTGGCGCTCGAGGCGAAGCAGCGGCCCAGTTCAACAACTCTGTTCCGCACCTGCAGTACCTGGGTTCTCCACAAGTCCTGATCTAGAGTACCGGTGCTGGTACCGGTCTCTCTCTCTCTCTCTCTCTCTCTCTCTGAACAAGTGCAGGTTATACACACACACAGTTCCTGAATGTGCCTCAACCTTGTGCTCCCCCTTTCGGCCTGTTCAATGCCGTTAATTAGCAACAGTCTCTATAGCAACAGGCTCTTACTTGAAAACAATGTGTGTGGGTTTTTTTTTTTTTTTAAGCTGCCGCTAAGCTTATCATGGACTGTTTACCTGAGGGGCTTTCTGCTTTTCCTTTAGCCTCATTGGCGCTGGCAGCCTGCCCGAGTCGGGAGAGATGTGGAGTTGGGGAGGGAGGCTGGAGTTAATTGTAAAGCCGATGAAAACCACGGCGACAGCTGCAGTATGGGGTGGCTCAGGTCTGGAGCACCAGGAAGTGGCCGTGGACCCTGCTGAATGCAGCTCACTCGCCGTGCCCTTTATCTTGCTTTATTTTTCCAGGCCATCTTTCATCCCTCATTTCTGGCCACTTCGATGCCAAAATGCTCATAATTAGCATGTTTGTCTGTCCCCGGCACTGTGGGGAAACTCTCTTGCACAGTCATTAACCCGAGCAGAAGAGAGAATTCCTGTGAATTGGTGTCTGAGACGGCAGCGAAGGGTGGGTCTAATTGCGCTGCTTTCACTTCCGCTCATGCCTTCTCCCAGGAGAAGCCTTTCTTTGTGGCTCGGTGTTACCTAGTGCATCCTTTTGTGGTGAGAGAGTCTTTGGCTGGGCCGGGTTGCCAGGGGTGTGTTAATGAGTGTATGGCTGCAGTGATGCAGGTTGTCATAGTGCGCTCTGAAGACAGCTGCTGAATCCCAGTTGCCATCTGAACTTCGAAAACTCCTGATAGTCTGCTCTAGATTGACATGTTCTGATCCAAACATCTTATGCATCAATACTAATCAGTGAAAACAAAACCTCTTTACCTGGGCTGCAAGCAATTTTATTAATCTAACAAACCCCCGTATATCAAATATTTGTCCAATATTGAATTATATGAAGCGTAAAAAAACATGACATGATGTGTGTAGAGAAAGAGACTCTGAGATGCAATACAATATTGCTCTCCATATGTAAAGGAGATTGTAGGAGATCATTCATTAGATTACAGAGAGACCAACACCCAGTTCTTCTACCACCAGCTCTACATATCAACAACATTATAAACATTTACATTTACAGCATTTATCAGACGCCCTTATCCAGAGCGACTTACAATCAGAAGTTACAGGGACAGTCCCCCTGGAGCAACTTAGGGTTAAGTGTCTTGCTCAGGGACAGAATGGTAGTAAGCGGGACTTGAACCTGGGTCTTCTGGTTCATAGGCAAGTGTGTTACCCCTAGGCTACTACCACCCCACACTTATTAACACTTTCACGTTTTAATCAGAAGTATGTGAATTCTTTATGCTTTTAGACAGTCCACAAGATGACCTCTTGTTTATTTGGGAAGATCAGCTAATGTAAACTTTGATATCATAGAAGGTCTCAAACTCTGATGTTCGTGGATTATAGACCACCATAGCAATAAATGATAAATAAAGCCACAAGTCTAAATATAAACCTGCAGCCTCAGTTTTTACCTCAAATAGAACAGTCACCTTCACATTAGTTCAGTGAAAATGGCCTCACGTTAGATGTTCTGCCAATGAAATACACACAATCCCACCGCTTAATTTTTTGGTAAAGACATTCTTTCTCCTGTTTGCTATTCTCTGTGTTTGTGTCATTACCTGGGATGCCATAATGTTCCCAAACAACCAGTGTAAATGACACTGGAGGGTTCTGCTCTCACCATTAGCTGTAGTTCCTAGCTTGAGTCTGTTGTTTCCAGTGTTCCAGTTTCCAGGTCCTCCAGAATATGGCTTCTGCACATGCTAAGATCTGTTTATTAACATATTCATTTTCATATTGCTATCAAAAGAAAACAATCATGTATGGTTGAAATAAGTTTGATTTTAGACATCCATATTTCATTATGTGTTCAACACAGAAAATAAGTGTTTTGAAGATTGAGAATTCAGTACATGCCAACGTATTGTATATAGTAGTAAAAAACCAGAAGGACTTTGTAGCAGTGATGGTCATAGTACTTTTGGCTAAGAGCCTGGACTGCCTTGTACAAACTGTGTGTGAGCCATGTTTGTTTCCTGGAGGGAAAATATTGTGGGGTGATTGAGGTTTGAGTGTTCTTATGGTCATCCCCCATCCTCCCAAGCAATGTCACTCACATGATATGACATCAAATTTCACATACTTCACATAATAATTTCTCATAATCTGGTGAAACAAGACTGATGTACCATCTAAAGATCCTACCGGTAAAAGTTTTTGATGCTATTACTGATTTATGGGTCTTGAATTTTTTAAAATTATAGAACAAAACTGAAGCTGCAGGAATATGAAATAACACATGTGAGGATATATAATAATAATAATAATAATAATAATAATAATAATAATAATAAAAGAATGCTAAAGTTGAAGAATTGAGTCTCCAAAGCAGGGAGTTTTTGCTGTGATGGCAACATTCCACACATCTTAACAGATGGTTTCCAATAGTGCTGAACACTTTCACTCATGTTAACACATTCAATCATGTTAATGAGCATCTCATGACGATGACAATAATGAACAAAGCAGCCATGAAGGTGAAACAAAAAGCAGAGCTGTATTTATGAATCGCGAGTGGACGGGAAGTCGATCCACTTGCACCAATAGGCATGTAGGATGCCCATGACATAGTGAATGTTTATGCAGCTCCAAAACCCAGCCAGTGCTTCAATATTTTTTGCCTAAATCATCTTTTCATGAAAACTGTTAAAATCGCAGACACATTCAACTGATCAGATCAGTTGATAAATGAAATCACATGACACATGTGCAATATATGGTAATACCAATAAAAGTGTTTTTCTGTGTCCTAAAAAAACAATAATGATTGTTACATTCTGTTGATTTTAATCAAATAAAAAAAAAAAACAAGCCAGAAGGTTTACGTTGGTTATTGTATTCTTTCATACCTCTGAGTAAGTAATGTCTGTGACTTTATTTATTTTTATTTAATGCTACAGCTGACATTTGCACTTATTTTAGTCTTACTTGAAATGTATTTATTGGTTTTGAGTTTAAGAGCAATAAACATGTATTGGAATGTTAAAATGTGTTAGAATGTATAAATTGCTATATTATTCAATTAATGTTTGTAATATTTGATAAGGGAAAAAAACATGATCCATTAGATGCACTGTAAAAATAAATAATAATCTTTTAAAAAAATAATCATTTTGCCCAGGCCTAGTGAGAATGCATACACAGTGCCACATAGACATTTGTACGCAAGTTGTAGTAGTCCACAACAGAACGTCTAAGCATATTTGCAACAAGAGGCTCAAAAGTATTTATGTAAATTCTTTGTTGGGGTGAGCACATTTATGAAAAATTTGATAAAATGAATTGCAATTTGAATGCATTGTTATATGCCTAAAGGAATACTATCAGATAAATTTTTTTCACTACAAAAGACAAAAGGCAGTTTCCTCACCACACTAGAAGTGCATCGGTTTTGTTGCCACCAATGCTCTGAAACTGGGATTGTGTGTATACATGCAGCAATATCCAGCAAACCTGAGCTTCTCAAACCAGTATAAGTCTGGATATGATTTGAAAAACACTTCATTCTCCACATATCATTCTCCAAGTAAACACAGTTGTGGACAACACTGTGACATTCTGTCACATAGTGAAATTCTCTCTACAAAAGTCCTACTTCCAACCCCAGTCTCAATAATTCAGTCCTGAGCAACTTCTCGTGAAAACAGAGCATGTAAAAATGACTTGAATAGGTACAGGACAGTTATTGGGAACTGGGGGAACTGCTCTGGCTCTGAAAGAGCAGAAGTTGGGTCACCCAGCAGGAATAGGAAGATGGCGCTAAATAATGGCGGAGACCCTCTCCGCCATACCAGCGTAGAGAAAAAGGCTTGTGGTTAAAGACGCCATGTTCATGCCCTGAAAACACCTCTGGCACACAGGGCGCAGCCTCACACAATGGATGTGTACACTATGTTCCCACATGACTGAAATGACTCTGGAATTGCTCTTGTGGACTGTGAGGTCCCAACAGGGACCATCTGGAGCGTCCTCTCCTCTGCACCTGTTGCTGTTCCCTGCCCCCACACTGCACCTTCCAGAATTTTCCATAAGGAAATACAGTCAACATTGTGTGAAGGTAGTGTGGGTGCTCTGCTGCTTCATATTGTTGTGTGCGTGTATACGCACATATGTGTGGCTTGCAGTAAGGAGACGTGAGGTGTGACCACACTGAACATGTCTCGGCGTGTTAACCCCACCCTCCAACACCACCACACTCACACCCTCAAACAATTGGGGGAATGGGCGAGTGTTGAGAGGCTGGCTGATTAAAATAGAAACTAATATCATGTCACACGAAGATTCCGGATTTATTCCGAGTGTGGTGACAGTTTAACAAATCGCCACCTCTCAGCCCACTCCTGCATTTCCCACAAGCTGTGAGCGTGTTGTCCTCCATGTGTTTTCTGACTGAACGATGGATTACTCTTTTTGTCCTGATGTAGCAATGTAGTTTCATCTTGGGGCCGCTTTGTTCAAAAACTCAAGGTCAGAAGTACTGTTGCATAGCTGTCAAAAAAGTGCCTGTAAATACACTTCCCCGTATCTGGTGTGTTTTTTTCTTGTCTGTCTCTTGATCTTTCAAGGTTCTTCGGGGAAAGACAAAAACAACCAAATAATTACTTTTCACTTTGCTAACAGATCAATGACTTTCAGATTGTCTGCTATCTCCAAAAATCACAGCTCTGTTTCGTCCAAAGGTCATTATGTTTATCACAAAACATATTAATAACATATTAATGTGACCAGTACATCAAAATATTTTTAATTTCATAGAAATGATCTGGATCTTGAATGAGGGACCTTGATTGCAACTTTTGATGGTTGGATGGAGCGGACACATTTTTTACAGTAATATTCGAACGATAACATGAAAATAAATCCGAACAGGGGTTTTTACGCATTAAATAAATTTCTGAGCGAACTCTAAAAATGCTCACAGCCTCCATCAAAACTAATTTCCATCCCTGTTTGTAAATCACATTATTGAAAACATTCATTCTGTCCGACTGGGTAAAATTCACCTCCTTTCTTCCACTTGTGCTTCAAATTGGGATTATTTTCCTGGCAAATGCGAGATGTCTTCAGTGTACATTTAGCGTTCCAGTGCTAGCTGCATTAGACATAATGAAGAGGGGGGGGTAACTTGAGGTTGTTTGTATTTTTCGTGTGTGATTTCCAGCATACGGGTGATGTTTCCAGGCCGCCCGCCCTGTCGGATCTCGCTGAGAGAGCCTCGCTAACAGGAAGCACAGCTAATTACTCCCATTAAAGGCAACGGCTGCAGACCAACTACAATCGCTCTCATAAAGATGTACAGCTTTTCTTTGCTCACAAGCCCAAGCTTCTTTTCCTACTAAATACTTTTTACATGGTCTTCACAACTGTGATTTTCAGCATATGCAGCATAATTGTGGATGAACACTGGAAGTGGAGAGCTTTTCCAAATGACAACCAGGCTATTGTGGTCAGTGGCTTTTTCAGGGCACGCTTCATGCTCATTAGAAACGCAGCCAGCGCTTTAGCCTGAAGTCCTGCAGTTATGTTAAAAGCCATTCAAGTTGCTCTGCTCACCCCTCTCAAAGGATAAGCCTCAAAACAGCTGGCTCATGGTCCTCAAAACAAAATAAGCAAGTTGCCATTGACTCTTTATTCATTTTTTATTGTACAATGTTCGGGAAAGCAGACCTGACTGGAATTGCAATAGGCTACGGCTTCTTGAGTTCAGTTCGTCTTGACAAAAATGGTGGGATTACAGCGGCTCAAAACTTCAGTCATCCCGTTGGCAGGTGTCGTACTCTTGTTGGCCAAAGGTTTGGCTGAGGGGCAGCAGCTTGTGTCTCTGTCCCTTTTCATTTGTCCTCTTGTCCTTTGAATGTGCCTACTGAGCAGGGAGGAAGACGGGAGGGCCGGGGGGGTTGTCTGCTCATTGTGATGGAGAGAAGCTTCCGTCATGGTTCCAGACCATCTGACTTTGGCCGTGAAGTCTTTCTTAGGATCCCCCTTTCATTGCAGGGGGTGTTGCACAATGTTACAGGGCTCACCACCCTCCATAAGCAGCTGGCCATTTGTGTGTGTGTGTGTGTGTGTTATCGCAGGAGGACTGCGTTCGGGAAGTAGCTGTATTTTGGCCTCTTGATGATATCAGTGTAAGCTGCTTGACTCGGTGCAGGGGGATTGCTGGTTGCCCACCATCTGCTTCAGGACTCTGGCCTTTGGTTAATAAACCATGAGGCTTTAGCATTAATCAGCAAGGCGACAGAGCTGCTGCACTGCTCTTTATTAAGCTGGCCATTTTGTGTGGTAAACCTGTGGATCGTTTGACCTTCAAACGTTAAATAAACTCGCAGCCATTAAACTTTATCAGCTAGGGACATGCAGTGGGCATGTTAGAATGGTAACATAGTTAGCACTTTTTCCAATGCTTCTTTTGATACTTTTTGAGAATATATAACAGCCTCAATGTAGTAGCCATAAAAAAAATAAATATTAAGTAACTTATTAAGGGTGATATGGGAAATTTAGCATCTTCAGGGAAAACAAACATAATTACATCTTTATGACCTTATAAAGCATAATAAGTTGTTACTTCTAATACCTTTTGTTAGGCTACAAGGTTGGTTCTTGTAATGATTGAATACTAGTGAACCATCCATTTGCACTTTACCATGATGTGTGTATGTGTTGTCATCTATCCAGTGAAATACACAGAAGTATAATATATAAATATATCAAATCATGATAAAAGTGTGCATGACATTAAGTATATGGTGATGGTGATTATTTTTAACCATTTGCCACCGCCAGACATTTGACAAAAGCAAAACTGAAGGAAGAATTGATATCAATAATGGCCACAACATAAAGGGGTGGGGCTGTGGTTGTAGGTCTGCCGTACCTCCAGAACAGTCGAGTTTTTTTGTTGTTGAGTAAGAACTCTTCCCCCTTGTCCAGTCTTCCCCTTGCCTGGGACCTCCTGCTGAAAGACTCCATATTGTTGGCTCAGACCATTGTGATGCTAATGTGAGGCTGAGACCCTTGAGTCATCCATCATGACTGCCGGGACGGCAGGGCCATTGTGGGGAAGATTTGGGTCCATCTTCCCTTCACCTCGCACAGACCAGCGGGCTGGAGTCCCAGGCATTTTGGGATTGGAGAAAAAGGAACGGAAGGGATTAGGTCTGCTGTCACTGTGTAAATTTGGAATAATCCAGGAAGAAAGTTGGCAGTTTTTTTCCCCAGCGTAGCTCCTGTGTAAATTAAATCATGTACATTCAGCAGGAACGTTTTCTGCTGAACAAGCTAAAGCCCCTGCAAGTAACCATCTATCAGCAGGTCTCGTTCTTGTGTTCCAATTGGAGGATCTGGGGCGATTTCGCGATCGACTTGTCTCATTTTAATGCCACATTAAATTAAAAAGTAAGACCCAATTTTTGCTGAAGGAATGAAATCCCATTTCATGGTGCCGTTTGATAGCATTAGTTATGGTCAAGTGCTGGCAAAGATCCCACTGCAGCTCCTTCAAGTCACAACACTTGGAAATGACAAGCTAATGAGATTTAAACAAGCATCTGTTATATCGGTGCCTAGAGTGCACGCTGCTCCCTTGTTCTGAGGGTCCCTGCTCCCAAGTCTTGAAACGATGGTAGAAAATGCATTTCTTCCTCAAGAAGCCACATAAAGAGAGTGTTGCATGTGTGAGTGACCCACAGGCTATACCACAGCCAAGCTGTGCATCTTTAGATCTGCTGACATCACTCCCTCATGCAAAGGCTCATGGGAAAGTGGTCGAGAGCTTGCTAAATACATCCAAGCAGAATTACCAACTCAACCCTTCATTAAGAGCCTGAAGATCCAGCATGTGCCCAGTATTCATTCCGAACCAACATGAGGGACATGTCTTTTGAAGCTTCTTATGACTGCTTCTGCAACATCCTCACTCCACTCCTAGTATGGCTTGTCCAAGGCGGGTGATGGACGTTTGGTGGCTTCCCATGCCCTTTGCCTCAGCTTGACACAGATCAAGTCAGGTCGAGGGGGTCAACATGAGATCCATACATCAGGCTTGTTTAGTAACTTGTGGTCCCTCAGGCTTTATTTCCTAGAATAGCGATATGATGGCCTCTGACCTCAGCACCAACACAATGCCTCCGGCAGTGACCTTAACACCACACCTACACAACATTTCAACTAGGCCTGCAAATCTTAACAAATATAATATCAACATTCATTGTCTGGGTTTGTTTTAGTGAAATTGCTCAGGGATAAGAAATTGTACTTTGTAAATTGTCATTTGAGACTAAAGACATGCTTTTTGGATTTTTATTTCAAAGATTTTTCTGACATAGCTGTTTTTACTGGTTTCACTGGTTATATACTGACTGGAAATAATTTCACTCGAATGTTTTGTACATGTGAGTTGGTGTTATGTGGTGTGACAATAAAAGTGATATTAATTTGAAAAACTAAAAGATGATCATCTTCAGCTTCCATGAGTAAACGGATCGGTGGGCCAGTGTGAGGACTGAGATGTTTGCAGGTCTCCTCTGGGCTGATGGAGCTGCATTTGAGCTGTCATTTTAAAGTCAACCTGGTAGTTATCAGCAATTTGACTGCGTAGATTGTGCCTCCCCTGACTTTAATAAGCACATGTGATTACAGGAGTTTGCCGGCCAGGCACTGTTAAAGTTTATTTGTGATGTCGCTCCACGGTTTTCCTTCAGTATTTTGACTCTGTTAGTGAACAGCATCTCAGCATCCCGAGCTTGGTGATTAGTTTACAGGACTCGGAGTGTGCCCTCTTATAAACATAAAAGGGGAGGGATTTTCGCTCTTTTGTTTTTTTTCTTTTGAGTGTTTTTGTTCCTTCCTTCCTTTTTTTTTTTTTTTTTTTTTTAAGTATTCCAGCCTCTCTCTTTCCTAAGGTTGTTTTGCACGATTGCCAAGTCCCGCTGAGCATGTTTTCAAGCCACTGAAAAGAATGAATTATTCAGCAGTAAGCATGCTTACAGCTGGCCGTTTGGGGGCCTTTGATCTGGGAACGGGGCGTCTGCATGAATGCCCGTATTGTCATGTTATGTGTACACAGTGTGTGAGTGATTGAAAATAGTGAGGCCTGGGCCTGGCTCGGTAGAGATTACAGCGCAGGCACGCTGGGTGCGGGGCCAGTGCACAAAATCCCCAGATGCTGCTTGTTTGCCCGAGGTCACGTGTCGTCCCTGCGCTCCGTGTGGCCTTAACAAAATGCTCACTAAGAAAGGCTATTAAAGCCCCATCAACACACCTGTCAGAGTAATGCTGCTGAGTCAGGAGTGTGTGTGTGTGTGTGTATCTGAACAAAACACTTTTTCTAAAGAGCCAAAGTGTGCAGAAAATATTCAAGCTTTTGAAACAAAAATAAGAAGGGAAATTAAGTTTGTGTTGATATTTTTCCTTTTCTCATTTCAGGTCGGAATGAACTGATAGCGAGATACATCAAACTACGAACTGGGAAAACAAGGACAAGGAAGCAGGTAAATGTCTCAGATGTTAGCAGAAATGACATTTCAAAGAGTTCACACACACACACACACACACACACACGCACACTCACGCACACTCATGCACACACAGGGCTTTTGCCCCAGGACATATATTCTTCATCAACCTTAATGTTAATTTAGAACAGTAATGCTCCACTTTGTGAAGGAAATTGCACTACCATCACTATTTTGTGTTTAAAAGCTTTGAAACGGAAGTGAGATTATGCAGAATTTGTCAGTAAGGTGTTTGAGATATAATGGTCTTCTGCACACTACTCTGTTAAACCCAGGCCGGACCGACTGAAGCAACTGCATGTCTTAACACTATGTGGATTGGTGCTTCCCTTCTTACCCTGGTTACATCACATGACCTTTTTCTGTTGATCTAGAGTCAAAGCCTTTGTTAAGATTAGATTCATAAACAAAGTTGCTCCAATCCTCTACATTCTTGCTGCAATGTGTGTAGCAATAATTGAATAGATGATCAGGTTGAAGGTTTGTTCATGATTTCACTGTTTTCACACCACATTTTTGTTCCTTTTGAGATGATTGTTCTCCACTATCCTTCCAGGCTTTATTGGACAGTTCTTAACCCAGATGTAATCCTGTCAGTGATTGCCTTAGTAGTTTTATTTGCTTGTTGCAGGCAATATGATCACTGCACTAGATAAGGTTAAATACCAACTGAAACATGTTAACTTCTCCAACCCTACAACCGTAGGACATTATATCATATCCAACCCTGCACTGACACCATTTGCAGGCTCACTCTACCCTGGAAGGGGGTCCCTCTCTGTATCACTCCTTCCCAAGGTTTCTTCCTCTCTTTTTTTTTTCTCTCTCCTAGAGTTTTTTTTTTGTGTGGAGTTTTTCCTTGTGTGCAGAAGGGTCAAGTGTGGGGGGTGTCAACTGTAGGGCCTGTCAAAGCCCATTGAGACATACTGTATGTGATTTTGGGCTATATAAGAAATAAATGTTGTTGTTGTTGTTGTTAATCACTGCAGTAATCAAAAACTCTATATTTGCCATGTAAATCCAGGTGGGAGATTTGTGTTATCTGCATCACAGTGTTTTTGAAATAAAAGTGTTAAACGTGTAGATTGGAGAACCTTGAACCTCTGAACAGGACTGGTGTGACCCACTTCTCCAGCCCTACACATACTTCCTTTTGCCTATGTGTGTGTGTGTTACGGGCCATGAAGGCCGAGAGCCCTGAAGTACCCAGTGTTCCTTGTTAATGAGCTCAGTGGGGCGGCAGGCGCGCACTGGCAGGCCTGGAGTTGGGCTCATGTGTCTGAGAACACGCCTGCTCCCACCAGTCCAGCTGACTGGAGTCAACACCTGTTCAGCAGGCACCGCTCTGGCCAGCTGGCCTGCTGGGGGTGGATCCCAGCAACTGGGTACAGAAACATCAGGAAGAAGGAGTGACACCTGTACCCTGTCCCCTGGCATGTCCCGAGTCTCCTGCAGGCCTTTTCATCACCATGGTTACAGGCTCGCCCCTTTGTTTGCTCGTCTACTCAGGTCTCCAGCCACATTCAGGTCCTTGCCCGGCGGAAGTCTCGTGAGTTCCATTCCAAGCTTAAGGTAAGGATCCTGCTGGAAGTCTCCTCCCACTCCCTCCCTGTATGTTTGTGTGTGTGTGTGTGTGCATGCCTCACTTCCTGTGTCCGTTTCCGTAGTGACCAGCTGGATGCCTGCCGCTACGATTCCCGTACCCTAGATTCCGTGCATGTGATTGTTCTGCTGGTTGTTTGTGCTCCTGCTCGTTTCCTTCCTGCGGCTCTCAGAAGTGCACTGGCTTTGAATGGCACTCCGCATCGTAATGATCCGCTGAACGCGCGTGTGCCGTATGTGCACGTTTCAGCAGCACAGACCCCATCCCCCGTTTGTTGTGCATGATCACATAAACCCGGCACGACTCACACAGGGCTACTTGCTGTAAATGAGGGCAGTGTGTTGGCCGGGCTTGGGTGCGTTTGATGTGCAGACTAGTGCTGGGACTTGCTGCCAATTCCTGGCTGAGGCACCTCCATGAAATCGAGGTTTTGGTTCGGGCGCTGGCACGGCTCTGGTGCAGTCGTTCTGGCGACTTTTCCCCTCCTTCCCTCCCCGGGTACTACTGAACAGTCCCCTGAACGTCTGTCTCACTGTCAGTCCTGCCTGCTGCTGCTCTTCTGCTGAAAGTACTCATCCATTCCTGTCTCTCTCTCTCTCTTTCTCTCTCTCTCTAAATCTTACTAGAGAGCACACGGTAAAAGTGGGGATGTTTTGATGACAATTGTAAAGGATTAAGATTTGATTTGAAGAACCAAAGTCAAAGAGCTAAAAGATTTGTTTTTCGATGTTTGGGTTTTGAATATTAAACTGAAGACAAAAGTGTATTGTGTTTGTTGTGTGTCTTGGCTCATTATTAGCCCTTCTAAGCTGCAGGGTGTTTTACGTATGCAGACTGAGACTGTGGTGCTGTTTTCTTTCTATGGAAATCTATACAAGGTCCAAAGTCTTTTGAAACTGAAATCCGTCTTTAATTTGTTTGCACTCAGGTCACAAGCATGGTAAGTATCGGCCTCATTACTGGCCTCAGCTCTGTGGTTGGGCTTTGCTCTGCGGCTGCTGTGCTTCTGCTCACCCTCCTCCTGCTTCCTGGTTCAGTGTGTGCCTGTAAAATCACGCCAAGAATGGTGTATTTTAGCATTAGAAAGGGCCCGGAGGGGAGAGCGTCCTGACCCAGGCAGGCTCCTCCATGTGTCATGTTCCCCCCCCCAAATGCATCCGCTTGACCTCCATCTTCCAGAAATATCAGATGCACGTCTCATCCTAAAGTGCCAACTCTGGCAGCCCGATCGTCACAGCCGAGCAGCCAGTGGTCCGTCACCTTGCTTCTTATTGGGGGTGGGAGTCAAGAGTGATAACACTTTATATAACACCAGACAAATAAACCCCTCAGAATCCTGTGTGGAACAGTAGCACTGAATGACAGCTCGAGCCACGCCTTTTGTTTTCCTGCTGTGTTTGACTTTAATCTTGATTCATTCATACTGAATACCTGCGTATTTATAATGTATCTTTAGAGAAGGTATCGATTTTTGCTCCCACCCCTGCTTATCCGGCTTCAGATGCTCAGGGGCTGCTGCATGTGCTTTGATGTGATGCACTAACACTAATGCTGCGGCCGTAGCTACTGATGTACGAGAGGTTGGGGTCAGCACCTGGACTCTGCGCCATGTCTGTCTGGCTTTTTTTCACTGGAATATCGCGAGATGAACAAAGTCCGTTTTCCATTGAACCTTGGCAGTTATTGCATGCTAAAGGTCATCAGTGCTAAAATAATCTGAAGCGTAGCACATGTGAATGTCACGCCGTGGAGGGGGGGGGGGGCCCATGAGCTGCTCAAGTTGCAAGTTGATAGACGATTTTCAGCTAAAGCTAAACCCCGCATCCCTGTTTCTCTCCACGCCTGTTTTCCACAGGATCAGAGTGTGAAGGATAAAGCGCTGCAGAGCATGGCCTCCATGAGCTCGGCTCAGATCGTTTCGGCCACCGCCATCCACAACAAGCTGGGCCTGGCTGGCATCCCCAGACCCACCTTCCCTGGGGCTGCAGGGGTGAGTGTGTATGTGTGTGTATGAGTGTAAAAGAAATGAGCATACTAGATATGGTAGATATGTGACTTGTATAAATTCCTATTACTTAATATTAGGAATGCAAGAAAGGATGTTTTTTGATAATTAATATACATTTTCTTGTCTGGCATAGATTGAAGTAACGTTGCTTGTGTGATGCTGGTACGATGTCAATATGACAACACTCAACAACAGTATCACCATATCCCTACATACCATACATAATATGGAATGTTTTTCTTTTGAAGAAATTATGGTATGAATTGGCAGCACATAATAAGGTAACATAAAAATAGTTCAGCTTGTTTTTATGAAATATTGTGAAATAGTGTCGTCAACTGTTATATGCAGTCCAATGTCCAATGATGACACGAGTCTGTTGCTGACAGATTTAAACACCTTTCTTTATTAAAAATAATGATTATATCAATACCTACTTCTTAGGAAATAGAGGATATCGTGATGCTCTTTTAGAGTGTAACATGACGTTATATCATCATTGTGAGCGTGTGTTTGGGTGTGTATACATAATGAATCAGAGTAAGACTGGAATATTCTGTATTAATATTTGCTATGCTGATATTTGTGTGAGTGACTGGGTATTCTGGAGCTGAACTGCATTCGTATGTCTCTCATTCTAAATAACTGGACCTGATTAGATTTTGCTTTAGTTTTGGCAGGGCATGATTTCCACGGGCCAGCCAGGATCGTCACAAGAGTGAGTGTCCCTGTTTCTGTACCACTGTATCTGGAA
The DNA here is from genome assembly GCF_900700375.1 of Denticeps clupeoides. Taxonomy (NCBI): domain Eukaryota; kingdom Metazoa; phylum Chordata; class Actinopteri; order Clupeiformes; family Denticipitidae; genus Denticeps; species Denticeps clupeoides. The sequence goes on along the minus strand of NC_041713.1, from coordinate 24,847,918 downwards.
TGTTCTGCCGGGCCCCATCAGCTGACTTTTCCAACTCTTTGTTTCTGGTCATTCAGCATCAAGCCGTTTGCCCAGCAGGCCTACCCCATTCAGACAGCGGTGACCACGGCCATTTCAGGTAGAAGGAGCCCAGATGTGGAATTCAGTCAGTGTTTCAGAAAATATTGGACCATTTATTGGTCCAGCTTAAATGTTTTGATATTATTATTACTACTCTTGAGATTTTTGAGTGTTTTTACTGAATGTGTCTGCAGGTTATGAGACACCCACAGCCCCTGCTCCAACTGCACCAGCCTGGCAGGGCCGCTCCATCGGCACCACCAAACTCCGGCTGGTGGAGTTCTCTGCATTCTTAGAGCAGCAGCGAGACCCTGAAGCAGTGAGTGAGATTAGCACTACACACACACACACACACACACACATGGAGACTGTGGGCCGCCTGGTGTGTGATGTACGCTAATACACACTTCAGCCAGCGTGAACGTCCCACTCCAAGCCCTGTAATGGAGAAACGATGTGCTTACAGTCCGCGCTTTCTCATGTTGACACACACCATATATCATCCTGTCAGCTTCTCTGTCTGCTTATTTATTCCTCTGAACCTGAATGACAGCAGCCATTAATCTTTAAAATGTACATATTTTATGTTGGAGAATAGGTGTAATCATTTGTGCTTGGAGAACACAACATTTCATCAAGAAGTAAAAGCTTAGGGTTAGTGTTGAAGGTCAGCAGAGGCACTGAAACATCAAATAAAGGTGCATTCATTAAAGGGGGAATAAACTAAACTCAACAGGAACAGCAAGACATGGACACAAACATCCCTCAGCAACTCCTACAAACACCGCTGCACATGCTGGACTCTTCATCTTCATCTCCTCTGTCTTTCCCCAGTATAACAAGCACCTATTTGTGCACATCAGCCAGACCAATCATTCACACAGCGACGCCCTGCTGGAGTCTGTGGACATCCGTCAGATCTACGACAAATTCCCAGAGAAGAAGGGGGGTCTGAAAGAGCTATTTGGAAAAGGACCGCACAACGCATTCTTCCTGGTCAAGTTCTGGGTATGTGTGTGTTATATATACTCTGCTCTGCTCTGTGTGCAACAGGCTGCATCAACCAGGCTTTGTTTGAACACCTGTCTCCTTTTGCATGCAAAGAATTCTGGGAAGGGGGCGGTGATAATGAACGTCAACACCACCTCGCTTGTCTACTTTTTAGCGCCACTCCGTGGCTGTGTGGGATAATGACCTCATTATGACCTCACCACTGTCATGAACATAAACAGGAAGTAGCTATGCATGGGTGCTGCATTTACTGCATTTTACAACATACTGTAATAAAAACAAAAACTTCAGAATCATCCAAAACATTCAGGTAAGACAGGAATATTAACAACGGTTATGCATGGCCATCATCAAAGTTCCAAAACATGTAAAAAAAAATGGCCTAACCTTGTAATTCTACTGTTGAGTGCATACTCTGGATGCCTTACATTTTTTCATTAGGACAACACTTAATTAAAAATGTCAAAATTAATCAAATATTTGAAATATTTGTTGTTCCACAGCTACACAGCTATTTTTGAATAGAAGGATTGTTTCATAAAACTCTCGCACTTGCTGATTTAGCATTTTTGTTTGGAATAGACCAAGGCTTTCCGACAGCCAGCACTGCCATTACAGTCCCTGACAAAAGTCTTGTCACTTATCTATTTTGTAGAAACACCTGCTATTAACCTGACTTTTAATTAATCAATTGGTGTTAGAAATAACTCATATGAAAAGCTAAAACCCTACAAAATTATGTTTAATGCTTTGAAATGAATTAGTTTTACTGAAAAAAGTTTTATCATTTAATCAAGACAGAAAGGTCAAATTTTGGTAGTTCTGCTGCAGTGGAAATTTTTTGGAGCCAACAATCGGTCCTCTCGAACAGTTGACTTGCGGGGTCTACCTGACCCGGGCTTGTCAAAAACATCTCCAGTCTCTTCAAATCTTTTTTTTATCCTCTGTACTTGATGCTGAGACACATTGAAGGGGTCTGCCACATCAGCAGTGTATCTGGTCTTCAGCCTCTTGATAATCCGCACTTTAGTTTATGGGTGAATCTTAGTCATGTTTGCAGAGGTCTAGTTGCAGTTGATGTGAAGGTCTAGTGGACTGGAGTTCTTTTTATACACACCTGAGACCTAATTGATCCATTATTAGTCACAGGTGAAGCTCATATGACCAGGACACAACACTTATGTCTTTGCAAAAATGAACTCAATGGGCTTTACCAAGCTTTGAATATTAGAATACTTTTTGACAGTTTAATTTTGCACTGAAACATTATTACAAAAGCTGTTGGGAATAAATAAGCCATTTCTTGAAAAAAAGGATCTTGCTTAGAAATATATTTCAGTGGCACTTGAGGTCAGCAACTGCTACTTGAGGTCGGCAGCGGCAACTTTTGTCAGGGACTGCAGTCACACCTCCAATAATACAGATCAATGCAAGCAAATTAGCGTTCATGTGACCTGCATCTATTCTGCTTCTTCCAGTCCAACAGGCAACTTTGATTTTTACTCAATTCTCACCCCCCAGGCTGACTTAAACTGCAACATCCAGGATGATTCTGGGACATTCTACGGAGTTACCAGCCAGTACGAAAGCTCAGAGAACATGACCATTACCTGCTCCACCAAGGTCTGCTCCTTCGGCAAGCAGGTGGTGGAGAAAGTGGAGGTACAAAAACACACACAGCAGATCTCAGAGGAGCCCTTCAAACTGACAGCATCAACAGCATCTTCATCATAGCTGTTTTTTCCCCAATTCCAAAATCCAATTCCCTTCCCTGCAAAAACGTACCTGGAATTGCCATCTAAAGAGAGCAGATCCTCATTCTGTCCTTGCTCTAATTCACAGATGTGCTGTTTACAGTTTCTTCTGATGAATGCTAGAAGTTACTTTGGCTCCATGCTTAGATTGGCCTGTTTCTCAGAGATATTTGTCAATAAAATGCACTGAAACACCCAACAGCACTTGTAACAATATGGAATATAGAATGTCTGTGTAAAAGACATTTTTAGATAGCAGACTGATTCTTCTGCAGTACTCCACTCAATACTTTACAGCTAAGGAAGCTATAAATGAAACTGAAATACCTGCTTATGATAAAATATACCAGAGGCAAAGCAGTGCTACAAACAGAAATTAGTCTCTATTAAAAAAGGCTATTATGAAAGCATTCTTCAGATTCTTAACACTTTGGATGTCATCTCTGCAGAAATGGAGGAAGTTGCAATGTTAGGAATTGAGTGAAATAATTAGTGAATTAATCAGTCGGACGGTGAGGTGGACTGGAACATGTTTTCTTTCTGGTCCTGTAGACTGAGTATGCTCGCTTCGAGAATGGCCGCTTTGTCTACAAGATCAGCCGGTCGCCAATGTGTGAGTACATGATCAACTTCATCCACAAGCTGAAGCACCTGCCTGAGAAGTACATGATGAACAGCGTTCTGGAGAACTTCACCATCCTACTGGTGAGTCCGAACTACTGACTAGTAGATTAATGAAATAGAATAGTTCAAATAATAATATTCATAATAAAATTATTAACTTTACAAAACAATATTACTAAATTTTGCAATGTCTTTTAATTCAAACATTTTATATTATTGGATTTTCATTAGTTGTATTATCTTTTTTTATTTGAAATTACTATTTATTTCTGTATTCATGTATGCTATATTCATTACATAACCGTTTATTAAATAAAGAAAAGTGAAAGTGAACTGATTTGTCACATGTGATACACGGCAGCACAGCACCCAGTGCACAGAGTGAAATGTGTTCTCTGCATTTAACCCATCCTCTGAGGGAGCAGTGGGCAGCCATGACAGGCTCAGGGCGAGCAGTGTGTGGGGACAGTGCTTTGCTGAGTTGCACTTCAGTGGCCCCTTGGCGGTTCAGGATTTCGATTACGGGTCCACTTTGTTCACCCGCTAGGCCACCACTACTCCCAGTGGTTTTGGCCTGGTGACTTTAGCACATATCAGCCATTTTTGAGTTAGCTTGGAGTCATAATGGTTGATCTCCTTGTTGGTGTTGCAGGTGGTAACAAACAGGGACACCCAGGAGACGTTGCTGTGTGTGGCGTGTGTGTTTGAGGTTTCCAACAGTGAGCACGGAGCCCAGCATCACATCTACCGCCTGGTGAAGGAATGAAAAAAGGGTTAAAGAAGCAAGCAAGACCAAGTCTCCTCTGGCAGAGAGAATTGAGGACATGCGCAAAAAAAAAAGAAAAAGAAACGCTGGCAGGCTGGCAAGCCCCACCCTCCGAGAGAAGGTGGGAAAGAGCAGAAAGCCTTGGAAAGACTGAGAAGCTCCTTTGCAGCAGCTGTGTCTCTAAAGAAAGCCTCCCACACCTCCCCACCACCTACACCTTTTTTGGGATCACCTGGGTGACGTCTCTTCTCATTGTTGTCGTTCTTGTTATTATTAATCATTTTAATGTCTTTGTATTTGTGTAAGAGTGCAGCGGTTCAATGGCGGTACGGTTCTTTTGTTTTTTGTTTTTTTAGATCAGTGGTTACATGTTTTTTACAGATTAATTAGTCGATGTTGGACGGACGTGGTTTTATCACATAGTATAGAAGAATCTCTGTATCTGAAGTGTCTTCTTCCTCCATCATAGTCATAACAAAAAAATCACCCCATTATGTGTCAAATATTTATTATATATTCTTTTTTTCTCCAATATCCTAAAAAACAAAACATTGATATGATCGTACAACCTGATAGTGAAGTTCTAGTTGATATTTGAAGTGACCGATGCTTTGTGCCGGGCCTAAACAAGCACAATTATGGACTTGTTGCTGCTGAACAGCCCACTATAAATCAGTCATCGACACTATTAAAGCCTAATATAAATGTACATATTGTTTTGGCTGAAACCAGGTGACACTTGGTCATTTCAGGAAAACACTCAGCAGGTCACGAGTCAGACTGTGGGGAAAACACTATGCCCTGATGGTCCAACCCTGAGCGATCTGATCAGCCCATGAGCCTTAAAAGGTGCCGGTGTGACCCTGTTAACGCTGTGAACTCTTTCCTAAGCTGGAAGACGTTGTCCACTCATTAGTTACTGCCGCATGCCGTAAAAAGGAATGAAGGAAGAGCTGCCAAAGCCTACTACAGTCTACAGTGCCTTAGTGCTGCCACACAGAACCATGGGAGGAGGTCACCGCGACCGCAGAGCTCATCCACTAGCAGAGGAAACAGGAAGAAAGATGGTGTAGATAATGACTAGCACACAACACACACACACTTTTATATGCTATTGAACTAGCCTTGTCTGCAAATGACCAAAAACATAAATAATAAGCCCAGACATGTGTGTTCCATGCATGTCTTCAAGTGCACTGTAGCATAAAAAGTGCCTTTGGTTTGGATCCTCCAGCTTAGAAAAGAAGGCATTGAAAAAAGCAGAGAAACCAAATACAAGATACATATAAATTAGGGAGGTGATCACCAGAATGCCTTTTTTCTTCATGTATTTTTTGGAACTGAGGCAAGTATGTAATATACTGTTCACCAAGGCCAAGTTTATTCATACGTGTCATTATTATTATAATTATTAATACTTTGTTATTTTACTGACTCTGATCTATTTTAATTAAAGGACACAATTCAGCAATTTGTCATATGTATGCATGTGTGTGTCTGTGTATAAATATACTGACACATACACACACACACCATGTGTTACTTAGAGGAAGTGAATGGGGAGTATTGAAATACAATAATATTAATTATTACTACTTACCCCAGGATTATGGTCACCTATCATTTTCTGAAGGAGAAACATTATATTAAATTTCTCTTGTCAGATTGCAGCCATCCTATTCATATTAATTTAATCCTCATCGTCACCATGTCCCTGTGTCCCCAGTATTAATCATCCTTCTCTTCGTATTTATACTTTAGTTACATTGCCTCGTTCTCCTTTTTGCCATATGTGAAAATATTCTAATCATCTGTGTGGTGACTGATTTTATATTTTTTCAAATCCTGAGTCTCAAGGATCTCTAGTAAATGACCGTCAGACATCAGCAGTTCCATTTTAAATTGATTAGAATACCTCTATGGTACTTGGGGATTGAAAAGGCTTTTTTAAATGTTATAATTATTTTCTTCTAAAATGATGTGTGTTTGAAAGATATCATTTTAATAAAATGGACATTAAAAGAATGTGAAATTAGCAGTATAAATCTTCTGGTTCTGTTTTTTTGTGAGTAGGTACTGGTACCTTAATGTTTGTTTTCTGTGAATTGCAGTGGGGGGGTTGAAAGCACTGTATGTAGTATTGAATTTGTGTGCTGAGAATTTCTACAAGGTGCTTTTGTGTAAAGAAAAAGAAGAAATGTATACCAGGTTCTGATTGTACAAATGTCAAATATATATTTTTCATTTTAGATTATGAGAGTCAAGAAAGATAAGCGCAGTGTGTTTTTATTGCAGCCATTTTGTCCTTGCTCTGTTAAATTTCTGCCTTGGATAAGGTGTTAGATACTTTATAGCTTTCTAGACCATTTGTTTAAAAAGTGTTGAAGGGAAATAAATAATGCTGTATCCTTCTCCACGCAGTCATTATTATAACCTTCTACCCAGCCGCATTACTGAAACTCGCAGCTGTGGCGCAGCGGCAGCGCTGTACCCGTCCACAAGATGGCGCTACAACACAAGCAAAAACTAACAAGTTCACTGCTAAAAACATGGGGAAGTTTCGCTTCGTTATTATTTGCCGAGACCCGTTTGATGCAGCGAAACACAGAATATTGGTGAATATATTAACAATCAATACCGACGTTCGACATGACACGTCATGAAACATGTCATTTCAACAATCTTCATCAAATACAGGGAAAAATGTTGATAACATGCATGACCGTTAAAAAAAATGCCCTTTTTGGATGGGAAACAATTGTTTGGAACATTAAAAAGAAATAAAATGGTTTAAATCTCCATTACAGACTTTGTTCATGTTGTAAATGGTTCTAAAGGCTGAAAAATTTCTGTTGATGATGGAATAACTGCATACATGTGAAAGGAACTGTAATGGAACACCGCGTTCGTTAAAGTCTGTCACTTTAAAAGCTTCATTCATTATTAGAAAACTGGCCCAATTAACATTAGTGCATTATTATTCTTTTGTCGTTTTTGCTCTATAAAACATTTCGTGTTTTAAACCTGCGCTACCCACCCCTTTCTGGTGTACATTATGCTCGGCATATCTATCCTTCCCGAGTTCCGTCTGCAGCCGCGCGGTCACGTGACGCACCGGAGGCGGGCCCTTCACCGCGCGCGCGGGGACCGGCGACACAGAGTCACAGAGCGGCGAGTTCCGACGGTGAGAGCGGACTCCAGCGCGCCATGTCCCGCGTTCGTTCCGGAGCTCCGGTGGATCCGCGCTAAGGAGAAGGGCCGTGTCCGGAGCTCCCGTGGATCCGCGCTGAGGAGGACCGTGTCCGGAGGCCCCGTGGATCCGCGCTGAGGAGGAGGAGGACCGTGTCCGGAGCTCCTGTGGATCCGCGCTGAGGAGGAGGATCGTGTCCGGAGCTACCGTGGATCGGCGTTGAGGAGGACGAGGACCGTGTCCGGAGCGCAACTTTACCGAGACTTTCACCAAGACCAGAATGGAGCCGGAAGGTTCCAAGATATCGGTGTGGGTATGCCGGGAGGAGAAGCTGGTGTCCGGACTGTCCCGGCGCACCACCTGCGCGGACGTGGTGCGCGTCCTGCTGGAGGAGCAGAGCTCCACGCAGGGCGCGGCGGCCGCGATGCTCGCCGGGGCTCCGCAGTCCTACTGCGTGGTGGAGAAGTGGAGGGGCTTCGAGAGGACCCTGCCCAACAAAACCAAGATCCTGCGCCTGTGGAACGCCTGGGGAGAAGAGCAGGAGAACGTGCGCTTCGTACTGGTCAAGAGCGACGCGTCCCTGCCCAACAACGGGCCGCGGAGCGCCGAGGCGCGGGTGGTCCTCAGCAAGGAGAGTCCCTGCGTGTACAGAGGCACCGCCAGGGCCACCATGGCCTTCTCCCAGGAGAAGCAGCGGCGCATCGTGAGGAAGGCCTTTAGGAAGCTGGACAAAATCAACAAGAAGAAAGAGCAGGCGCTGACCAAGGACACGTCTGCTGTGGAGAAGATGGAGACCTTGGTGCACTTGGTCATCTCCCAGGACCACACCATCCGACAGCAGATCCAGCGGATCAAGGAGCTGGATGGTGAGATCGAGAGGTATGAGGCCAAAGTTCACTTTGACAGGATTAAGAGACACGGCATAAACTATGTGCAGGACACCTACATGGTGGAGCAGAGCTCGGAGGCAGGTCCTGGCAGAGAAGGTGGCACCCCCTGCTCCGCTGTGGCCTTGGCGCAGTTCGAGGAGTATGCTTCCCGCTGTGCTCAGGTCATCCAGCTCCAAGAGGAGCTTGCCGAGCGTGAGGCTCTCCTGGAAAGCCTGACAGGGGAGATCCAAGAAGAACTCAACCACCGGTGGATGAAGAGGAGACAGGAAGAGCTGTCCAACAAGGACACCCAGAGCGTGGTTGAAGAGCTGGCCCTCCGGGTGTCGTCAGCGGCAGTGGTGGCTCCTCCAACGGATGCGGACGCGCTGGAGGTGGAGCGTTTATCAGAGGATGAACTGCAGCTGGAAGAGGAGCGAGTGAAAACGCAGCTGGACGCCAGTTTGTACATCGGCCTGCGGCTCAACACGGATCTGGAGACGATCAAGGACGACCTGGATATGAGCCAGGAAGTATGGGACACCAAAGAGAGAGAACTGACTGAACTCCTGCAGAAAGTTGGCTCTTTGGACCTTGGCGAAGTGGAGCCATCAAAGGACGAGATGGTCGCCCAAACATTGCCTTCCATAGAACAGGACAGTGGGTGGGTGGAAGCCAGGGGACTGTCCAAGACCTGCGGTGGCAATGACGACGACTCTGACACTGGACTGAGCTCGATGCACAGCCAGGACTCCGATAACGCGCCCGTCTGTGAGTCGCTGGTATGAGGAGCTGGACGCATCTCAGGGAATTTACTGGTGCCGTCCAGAAGACATCTACAGACCATCTGGTTCCATGAACTCTTCATGAACGTGTGGAGAAGGTGTGGAGATGTAGGAGTGTGCAGGTGGTCGTGCCCTGACATTATTTATTTGAAGTTTTTAGCTACTTATCGCCAGTACTGCATTACGTCATTCGGTATATAAGTGATGATTTATCATGTGATTAAAATGCTTATGGACCGAAATTCCACACAATCTCTACGGTCTGTGTAAGAGATGGAGGGTGAATGTTTACAAGGTGTCTGTCTCGTTGACTCCAGCCTGCTTGACTGGCATTGCTGTTGCACAGTTTTATTTGCAGGGAATATAATGTGGCAGGACCAGTGCGAGAAGTAGATGGTAGTAAATAAACACTGTGCCTGAACATGCCCATGCAGCCATGGGACTGGAAACGACATTTAATCGAGAGTCTTAAATACATTTTAAAAGACAGGGACAAGATGGGTCCTTTATTTAATTAAAACTCGATCTCTGACTTGATTTGGTTATTTAGACACCTTTTCCAAGCTCAGGCATGGTATGGGACGCCCTCATTTCCTCCTACCTACAGATCCACTTTACTTAAAAAGCTCAGCTCAGCAAATTGTCATTTAATTCCATTCTTATTTTACACAGTTGCTGAAATCCAAATCCATACCTGGTACAAAGATTCAGTGATGTAATGCAGGAAGTTTGCCAGGTGATCAGTGAGAGATTCCCACAATTTAACCCGCCTACCAGAACATGTTAACACGCCTCCAACAGACAGAGACCCCCTCAAAAAGCACACACAGCACAGCCTCTGGTTCACAGTTTGGTCAAACATGTCCCATCTGGGTAACACTCCTCAGCTGTCTGCTCATATCCCAGAGGGCTGTGCAGCACAACTAGCATTAAAACCAACAGGCGCGCACATGAGCACCAATCCCCCGCCTTTTTCTCAAAGAAGCTCTGCATGGTTCCTGCACACAAGTCACTCTCCCTTGACGAGAGCGCTGGACTCATCTGTCGAGACTTCGTGCTCGCATCTGAGTCGGGTTACGTTTGCATTGTTAGTCAGGTCGTCACCCCGACCAGAGCGGTTGTTGTTCGTTCCTGTCTTGGTCTTGTAGATAGTTTTGTCTACACTGTGTTTAAAAGTCATAATATCCACACTTAGTCAAGGACACAAAGTCTTGTTCTTGAGTGTTTAAAATCAAGGTTGTCTGGTAGGAGTGAAGAGTGAAAAGAGTGGAATTGCATACATGCTGAAATTTGCTTAAAAAAAAAGTGAAAGCCAGGCCTGGCCTCTCCTATTGAGCAATGCCTTCTGGGTATCAGGTGTACAAAACTTACAATAGCAGGAAAAGACACTGTTACACAAATATTTTTTCAGTGTGAGTCCTGAGGACCTTATAAAAAATAAAATTTTCACATCACTGGTCTGGTGACTGGTCTGCTATGGAAATACATTGGAGCCTGTATCCAGCAGGCATTAATGCAGCACACATACTTAACACGGACATCCTTTTCCTTTCATCAACTAAGCAAAATAAATCACTGTCGTGGTTTCTGCTTGCACTAGCAACCACCTATGTCCCTCTCCATTGCACAATAACCCCCACTGGGTCCTGTCCTTAATAATCCAGATAGCAGAACACGCTAATTAGCCACACCCACCTAATGAATTCTTTAACATGGTCAGCCTGTGAGGCGGGAATCGTTATTACGCCACATTGCACTGAATTAGCACAGGGGTTTACACACACACACACACACACACACACACACACACAGATGCTCTCCCAACCTGAGGTCTACCAAGCTGCCTGGTGAGTCAAATCACATCCACTGTGAGGGCGTCATGTTCCAAACTTAAAATATGAAGCATACATATACACAGATGGTCTAAGTGGTGTGATCTGGCAACATACGCCAGACTTTCGTTACTGCAGTTAAAGCTCTTGGTGCAGAACACAATACCAGCAGTTGAAAAAGTGACACCAGAAGTGACCAACCCTTTCACCATCTTGACAATCTAAAATGGTGTGAGAAAACACAAAAGCCCAAGAGGGAAGGCAGTAAATAACAGTGCAAGATTACATAACGTGATGGCCATGTCTAAAACCATAGTAACAATGATGAAAGGGGTCTTTATGGTCAAAAGTGTCATCTGGCATAAAAGCAGGGGTAGTGAGAGGCTGGTTGGATTATTACACTAGAGGATGTAAATTAAATTTGAGGCTCTTGTTGGTGGCATTTACCATAATACATGTCAAATGATACAAAATAAGGTTGATGTATAGAAAATTCAGAACACAAAATGAACTGTGGAGGATTTCGAATTATTATTACTAAAACCAAAGATTGTGGAAAAAAATCAAATGCAAGGTAATAGATCAAAAAACTTTAAATGACAGTGGAAATGACTAGGTCATTTAAAAGAAGTGGCAGGTACACACTGTGAGCAGGTGTCTTGGTGTCTGAGGCTGGGCTGTGATGACGTGTTGGACTGCCAGTGTTTAGCTGGGGTGGTCCTGACAGGGCGGGGACTCAGAGTAAATGCAGCACAGCTGTTGTGCTCTGTGACATCTGTGCACTCGGCTGATTTCGATGCATTAGGTGCTCAAAACGCACATTCATTATATCAGTAGGCATTTTAAAAATAAACCTTAAACATTGCAAGTAGTTTTAGTAATAGGACATTTTTAATCATTGAACAAGGCCATGGTGATAGGATTGTGGATTATTTTATTGTGTAACTTTCTTTTGTGATAACAGCATAGAATTAGAGAGAGAAACATGTTCTTATGTTTTAACCAATGAGATGCTCTGAATACATCAGTTCTTACTGCAGACACTCTGGCCACATCAAGGTCACATTAATCAGCCACAGCTGTTAGAAAATTTACATATGATATACGAAATATAAATGTTCCCAACATACACATTTAAATTCACCAACAAGTGGGTTTTTGTTAAAGGCAAACAAAAGTAAAGAAAAGAGGACAGTGCATGGCGGGTCTCCAATGTTCCAGTCTTGGCACTTATTGACTGGCAGTGTGTTTGTTGTGAGTGTGTCCAGCCATGGGAACTGATCTTCTGCATGCTGCACAGATCCAACAGCAGTCGGGAGCAACAGCCTCGGTTCTGATTTGCCATGAGGAACTGAATTCAGGAATACAGGAGTTACACATTCACCAGAGTAAATACATCCATCAGATTTCCTTGACCTCCTGCTTCACGGCCGTGTCAGAAGACAAACAGAGCTTTGTGGCAACACGTTTTACTAGGTGGCCGCGGATCCCTACAGAACCGGCTCCTCTGGCATTCCCACACATTCCTGCCCTGCACCTGCACAAAAATCCAGCGTCCTAATCTCACCATCTCATACACACTGTCTGAGACACAGCATCCGTACACAGAGCAGAGAGAGAGAGACAACAAAATCTCCAGGCCGGAGATTGAACCAGAGTTTTAACCTGTTGTTGGGCGGGGCACTTTATTGACCTCCATTTTGTTGGCACAATCAACACAGGCAGAATTTCATACAGAATCAAGGTAAAAATTCTTAATAGACAGAAAGGAGATAAGTGGAGGTACGTTTACAATCACAACTCATCTTGACACATTACACAAACTTATTTTCTAGGCATTTTTATATTTCTTTTATTATTTTAATAGAATTGTTTTATTTTATACTATATTCCTTCAAACATGCTCTTACTTATGCTTATGCTCTGTAAATATGTTTTACTTGACATTTTTTGATGTTGCACAGATCTCATAATCTTTCCATTCTTACTCTATTCCAGCCCTTCTGAGAAACAGTGTATGGACAAAGCAACCAGAAGCATCTCCTGAATATCACAGCCTGTGGACCAGCAGGTGTATGTGGGTGAATTTGGGGGGTATAGTTCGCTAATTCCCAACAGTCAGGTCTCTTCTGAATAAAAATTGCACCAGGTCTGAATGCGGAAAGCCCTCTGGAGGTTGTGAGTGTCGCTCGGCTTGGACAAGCCGGATGATCACTTTTATTCTAGTTCTCACATGGCCCGGCCACTCTCAGGAAGCAGATGGGCACTTTTCCCCTTCCTGCCCACATTTTCTCATCTCTAGATAAGGAAGAGAGGGAGTGAGAGACATGGAAAAACAGACAGAAGGAGGAGAAAGGAAAAAAACAAAAGAAAAAAGTAAATGAAAGGAAAATTTTTGACTTGGTTTTCTGTGGAGAACCTAGACAATAATTCAATCGTGCTGGCCATGCAGATGTTGGTGTGAAGAAAGAACATACAAATTGTATCCTGCGTGTTGGAAGCAGCCGGGTTGGCTTAGAGCGATCTTTTTACTGTGAGAGCGAGGAAGGGAGGACCCCTCATGCACACAGACCAAACAAAAAGACAGGAATGTCACAGCCAGGCCTTCAGGATGCCAAGCAGCTTTGGGAAATTAGATTAAATGGAAAACACTTTAAAGAGGATTTACCTCATCTGAGCATTAATAAATTGCCAGTCTCCAAAGGAAAATAAAAGTTCTAAATGAATATCAACTGGTTACCACACTGTCAGAAAATCACAGTGTCACAAAGAATGACTTTGCATAGCAGCATGAAAACGCCAAACAGAAAGGAACACAATCTTTTTGCTTTGGACTACTGGAGACAAAACGTGGACTACTGGAGGTGTAGAGGACGTCCACTCCACTGCAGTGTCTGTTCCTGGTTCCTTCAGAACAATGGAAAGCAGCTAAAATGCAATCTGGCTCCATGTGTCCAGACACTTTATCGTAGGTTTTCCTGTAGGTATGGACCAAACCCAAAAAAAAGGGAGTTTTCATCTTTATAACAGTAACTCTGCAAGAAAGGCCAGTCTAAATGTGTAAAACACCCAATAATCCTGCTTAAAAAGTGACAGTGAAAATAAATTATGGTCTATTCCAACTCTGTTCTCCATCTGTAGAATTTGCTTGTAGGAGATCATTCATTAGTTTACAATATTGTATTGCAGCTCAGAGTCTCTTTCTCTACACACATCATGTCACTGTTTTTAATGGAAATAGAGTAAAGACCATATTTAAATCAATGTTTGACATACAGTGTTTTGTTTGTATTGGTGCCAAAGACTTGCACACTATTGAAAAACTAGACTTTATAGAACAGTTAAGTGGTGGTAGTAGGCTAGTGGGTAACACACTCGCCTATGAACCAGAAGACCCAGGTTCAAATCCCACTTACTACCATTGTGTCCCTGAGCAATACACTTGACCCTGAGTGTCTCCAGGGGGGACTGTCCCTGTAACTACTGATTGTAAGTCAATTTATGTATATTAGAGAAACTCCACTGACAGGTGATAGTCTAAATAGTATTTGTGGTTTATGATAATTCACAGTTATTTACATTCACATATAAGTTTCATAACACATTATATAAATACCACCATCATCAGCCAGACATTTCTCTGGTCTGCAGATCCTGTTTGAATAGGAGAGTTTGTGTTTGTGTGACTGGTCAAACCAGTGGAAATCCCTGCTTCCCTGAGTCCTTTATTATTCTCTTTGATCCTGAACTACCAGGTCAGACCCATTAGAAGGTCAAAGGGGGCAGTCAAAGCATTCCACGACTTAATAGGTCACTAATAGATTATTTGGAGAGGGGCTGGAGGAAGGCACAGGTATGTACCCGGATCCACTCAAGCAGCAACTCATTAACTCCAGTTTCGCACCAACCACTTCTCATGGTGAAAATATGATTATTATTATTATCTGTTTGATATGCATTGTGAGATTAAATGGATCCTACTTAACTGCTGCTTCTCTAAGCTCACAGATGTGACAACAGACTCAATTAACCTGCATCTCCATTCAGAGTCTCATTCATACCAAAGCCCTGAGATCTGCCGTCTCTGGAAGATGGGAAAAAAGGAATCCAAACTAAAAAAACCTTGGAACAAACAGTCAGATAATAACTGATAGTATAGAAGGGGGTGGGGCCAGGAAGAAACAAAAACCGGCTTGGCACAGTCAGATCACATGACCTCACCTTAAGCAGGGGCTGCTTGCGGTTGTTTGTGCGAAACGTACACCTGGGATACTGAGCAGGGCCTGAACGCCCTGGACACGCCCTCTCTCAGCGACACAGACAGCGTGGCACCCGCCACTGTGCAAGACACGCCCCTCAGCGCAATTCAGGGTGTAAACAAATATTTTCAAAATAACATTCACCACACCTTGAATTCATTAATTATTCATCACACTTAATTCATTAATTTTTACTGACAAAAACTCATTAAATTCTGAAATATTTAGGCTTTCGTCATGTTTTGGAAGAACGTGACGGCCCCTTGATGAATAAATGATCAGAGGTTGTTAAAAACTTTATTCATATTTTATTTTTTGAAGGCTTAAAACAGAACACTGTATGACACCATGCTGTAAAGTGTCACATGAAGTAGTTGAACGTGAACTTTTTACTACGGTAATAACACTGAGGTCCAATAATGCTCCCAGTGCATCCATGTCCATATCTTGCTGTTATCTGCTGCACTTCCACCATCTTCAAGGCCATAAATTTCAAGTCCTCAAGGTTCCTGAAGGTCAGGGGTGGGGTTGGAGGGGTGGCCTGTCAACATACTAAGAATGTCATGCTTCGAACTGGATCAAGAGCCAGAAAAAGGGTTCTGCAGAACGCGTTTCTCCAAGCGATGACTCCAAAATTTCAGATGCTGG
Organism: Denticeps clupeoides; assembly: GCF_900700375.1. Lineage (NCBI taxonomy): Eukaryota > Metazoa > Chordata > Actinopteri > Clupeiformes > Denticipitidae > Denticeps > Denticeps clupeoides. The sequence goes on along the minus strand of NC_041713.1, from coordinate 24,832,123 downwards.
TGACTATGTCATTCAGCACAAAAACTGAGTTAGATATGAAGCAGACAAAGCACTCTGAAGTTGAGCAAGTGACTGGTTCATAATTCAAAATCAAGCCGTTGTATTACAACGACTGCAAAGTCATAACTTTTTAATAATCCTCCTTTTGCCCGTAGCAAATTGAACACTTACTCTTGATTCAAATGAGTTGGAACAGTGAACGCATGAACATTTAATTAAGGAGATGAACACTGGCTTTTGTTTTACATTTTGTGCAATACACTGTGGTCTAAAACCGCATCACTGAAAGCCTGTGCCAGATTAGGGTTTGGGAGAAGCAGAAGCAAAAAAACATGTGGGGAACGTCCTCTACAGACCTGGGGTTTTAAGAGCACTCCACCGCCTCTTGCCCACAATGCAGGCCTGGTGCTGAACCGGTCACGTTTCTGCTAGTTAGCATGCAGCTGCTGCGTCTCGGCTATGTTCCACTAATGGTGCACAAGAATGAGAACAAATCAGCTTTGAAAGGGGAGACAACGAAGTGTTTTGGGGTAAAGTGAAGCTGAAAGGGCTTTTTCCTGCATTGTCTGGCTTCTCAAGGGACATTTCAGTGTTTTTCACATTTACATGTATGCAAGTTGCTAAAATAGTTGAAACTTTCAGAAGACCTAGACCAGGGATGGACTGAGTTTGCCACAAACAAAGGAAAAAGAAACTGAAAGCAATATTCTTATTAAATACCTTGTTCTTTACTCTTAGAATGTGAGGACAACAAAATCACACAAAATAATCCATGGAAATGAAATTTATCAACTCATGGAAGTCTGGATTTGGAGTCACACTCAAAATTAAAGTGAATCACACCACAAACTGATCCAACTTTGATGTATTGTCCTTAAAACAAGTCAAAATTAGGCTTAGTAGTGTGTGTGACCACATGCCTGTATGACCTCGCTAAAGCACCTGGACATGCTCTGATGAGGTGGCATATGATCTCCTGAGGGATCTCCTCCCAAACCTGGATTAAAGCATCCGCCAACTCCTGGACAGTCTGTGGAGCCACATGGTGTTGGTGGATTTAGTGGGAGATGATGTCCGAGATGTGCTCAGTTGGAATCATGTCTGGGGAACTGGTGTGCATTGTCCAGTGGTGGAGGAAGTACTGAAGCTTAGTACTTAAGTAAAAGTACAAGTAACCTGCAAAATATGTACTCAAGTAAAAGTAGAAGTGCTACATCAACAATCTTACTTAAGTAAAAGTCCTAAGTACTTACTTTTAAATTTACTTTTTTTTTTTTTAAGTAAAAGTACTCACACAATGGTTTGTCTCAACATCTGGGGTGTGCCATTTTGTAAAAGCATAGTACATATACTGACTTATGCCTGTACTGATGTCATTGCTCGTAATAATTACAAGCAATTATACAGTATATGTGTATTGGAAAGTTTGGTGTGCTTATTGTGCGTGCACTCTGCAATACTGTGTGTACCTTAGAATTATGTGGATGACACGTTATCTACCTGGTATTTCCCACTAATATACCATTAAGATAAACCATTCAGGACATGATATATCTTTAAATCCTTTATGTACTTGCAAAACTATTCAACATTTCTGTTAAGAGCAGTAAAAGGGAAAAACAACATTAACCAAACACCAGTGGTAACAAAGTAACTAGCACAATCAAGTATATTATTAGACCTATTTACTGTGTTAAATTATGTATATAAACCTTATCATTACGAGATATTGCATTTAAGTGAATACAAAACCAAATTGAAAGGGGTCCTGAAATATGTGAGAAACCCAGGAGTGTTGGTCTATTGTGATCACATCTCTAAGTCAGAGATGACTACTGATTGTGAAACAGGCGGAAAGCACCACTTCCAGCCAAGCTGGACCAGTGTTGTGCATGAACGCATTCAATGAACGGCGTTCATTAAACGCGTTCCTATTTTTCGTGAACGCTGAACTGAACGAATCAGTTTGCAAATTATGAACGTGAACGTGAGTGACGTTCACTCTGGCGAGACTGAACGCCGCTCACGTTTTAAAGTTTGCTGGTTACAGGCTAGCATGGCTGGTGCTTCGAGTCCGGACGCCTGTGCAGAAGCAGTCTGTTTACATTTTCACGGACTGCAAGAAAAAAAATGATAAATAAAGAACGAACGTGAACTAGTTCATTTTTTGAGCTGTGAACTTGGTTCAAAATTAAAAAAAATGAACTATGAACGTGAACTAGTTCTTTTTCAGTGTGAACTGGCACAACACTGAGCTGGACATTATGCTAGCAAAGACATTAAGCTATCTTCTCTGAGCTAATAAACCAGTTTTATCCTACCACCGTGTTAAAAAATAATGAAGCTACACTGGTGTGATTTTTATACTATTTCTGTATGTCAGCATACATTTCTCTAGATAATAGTATCATAACATGTCATAACATACCCAAAAGCATAGCATACTATAGCATAGCTTACCTCTATGTTATTTTTTTCAAATTTGAAGGGGAGTTTTAAATGCCAACAATTCTTTATGTTGAGGCAGGCATGGGATGCAAAGAAATCGCAAGGACTCATTCTTTGCTCCTTTGTACTCAAATACATTTCTGTCATGATCCGGACCGGCAGGGGTGACTCCGGATCCGGAGTCCGGACCGGAGTTTCATGTTCGTCTCGTGTAATGTTCCCTGATCGTGTTCACCTGGTGTATATTTATATAATTGTATAAAGCTATCCTGTTCGTGTCTGTTCGCCGTCAGGTCACTACGTGTTAATGTTCCCTTGTCGTGTGCAGTTTGTATTAAAACCCTGTCGTGTGAAGTCGTGCATATGCATCCTCCTTCATCGCCATGTCCAGCCCCCACGTGACAATTTCTTATTCCTACCTGATTGGTAGGAAATGGCAAACAACGCCAGAACGCAATAGGCAACTATTTTTTCATGTAAGATTTTGAGGAAATTGTGTTCATAAAATGTAACGAGTAACGGCATAAATTGTAGAAATGTAGTGGAGTAGAAAGTACAGATAATTGCCGCAAAATGTAATGGAGTAAAATAAAAAGTATGCATTATTATTTTTACTTAAGTAAAGTACAGATACGTAAAAATGTACTTAAGTACAGTAACGAAGTACAAATACTTCGTTACATTCCACCACTGGCATTTTCTTGCATTAGGAGGAACCCAGGGCCAACTGCACCTGCATATGGTCTCACAAGCGGTCTGAGGATCTCATCTGTGTACCAAATTGGCAGTCAGGTTACCTCTGGTGAGCACATGGAGGGCTGTGCAGCCCCCCAAAGAAATGCCACCCCACACCATTACTGACCCCCTGCCAAACCGGTCATGCTGGAGGAGGTTGCAGTTCTCCTCAGCATCTCCAGAGTGTCACGTTTACATTTACATTTAAGGCATTTGGCAGATGCCCTTATCCATGCCCTTATACTCAGTGACTGAGCTGTTCTGACCTTGAGGGGAAGTTCATTCCACCACCGAGGGGCCAAGACAGAGAAGAGTCTAGATGAATGTTTTCCTTTTACCTTCAGAGATGGAGGGACCAGGCGAGCAGTACTGGAGGCTCGGAGTATACGAGGTGCAGTGCGAGGTGTAGTAAGGGCTGTGAGGTAGGATGGGGCTACTCCATGTTTGGCTTTGTAGGCCAGCATCAGTATTTTGAACCTGATGCGTGCAGGTAACGTAGCAGAGGGGTGGTGTGGGAGAACTTGGGAAGGTTGAAGATCAGTTGTGCTGCTGCATTTTGTATGAGTTGTTGAGGTCTGATAGTGCATAGTGGTAGACCAGCTAGAAGGGAGTTGCAGTAGTCCAGTCTTGAGATTACTAAACACTGAACCAGGATCTGGGTGGCCTGGGTTGACAGATAAGGGCGGATTTGTCTGATATTGTAAAGAAGAATCTACATGAGCGGGAAAGGTTGCTGATGTGAGTCGAGAAGGAGAGTTGGTTTTCTGTCACATGTTGGTTGTCTGTCACATGTGCTCAGTGTGAATCTGCATTCATATGTTAATAGCACAGGGTGCCAGAAACAAATTTGCCAATCTTGGTGTTCTCTGGCAAATGCACAACATCCCACCTGAGGATGTCGGGCCCTCATACCACCCTCATTGAGTCTGACCATTTGAGCAGACACATGCACATTTGTGGCCTGCTGGAGGTCATTTCGCAGGGCTCTAGCAGTGCTCCTCCTGTTCCTCCTTGCTCAAAGGCAGAGGTAGTGGCCCTGCTGCTGGGTTGTTGCCCTCCTACGACCCCCTCCACGTCTCCTAATGTACTGATATGACACTCCTGGTAGAGCCTCCATGCTCTGGACATTACGCTGACAGACACAGCAGCGTACTGTATTGCCACAGCTCGCATTGATGTGCCATCCTGGATGAGTTGCACTACCTGAACCACTTGTGTGGGCACCACTAGATTGAAAGCACCGCCAGCATTCAACTGAGAAGTGTCTGTGGTCACCATCTGCAGAACCACACCTTTATTGGATATGTCTTGCTAATTGCCTATAATTTCCACCTCTTGTTTGTTCCATTTGCACAATAGCTTCCTAAGTGGACAGTTTGATTTCACAGAAGTGTGATTGACTTGGAGTTACATTGTGTTCCCTTTATTTTTTTGAGCAGTGTAGCTTATTTTTACGAAAAAAATTATACTTGGATGATCCACAGCGAAAATCGAATAAAAACAAAATCCCTCTCAGCTATTAGAGTGAATCAGCATCACAGATCCCCGCCTGAACACACACACACACACACACACACACACACACACACAAACTGACCGAGCACCAGTCACTCTGTGCAGCATTGGTCTGCCAACTACCTCACTTTGTCACTTTTACACTTACAAGCTCTGTTGCACTACATTGTTCACATTGTTTACATGGTTTGCACTCTCCACCATGTGCCCTTATTTGTATATTGTGTTAAAATTGTATTTATACCTTTGTATTTAATGTTACGTTTGTATTTAAATGTTACTTGTAAGCACCATGGGTCTGAGAGTAACGCAATTTCAATTCTCTGTATGTCCTGTACATGTGGCAGAATTGACAATAAAGCTGACTTTAACTTTGACTTGAAATTTTAAATCTAATGTCCTCAGACCCTCAGGTGTTATTCAGAAGGCCACCATGGGGAGGAGTAGGGATATATAAGTTGGGGTTAGTTTGTAAGGAACTCATACTGGCATTATGAGATGCTGAGGTCACATTAACAATGGAGTCTGATATGACAGGGACACAAATGTTGCCTGACAGCAGACAGATAGATCACCATCAAATCCTTGCTCATCTGAATAGTATTTCACTAAAAGCAAACATGAAATAAACTCAGTACTGGAGGTGTGAATTACAGCACATCTTCCTGTTGCAGTCACAACAATGGAACAACTACCTGGCATCTCCTCCACTGCACAATGCACCTGCCCACCAACAAAGGTCCTTTTGTGACCCCAACTAGCCGTTCAGTGCCATGCAAGCCAGGTATAGCCAAGATGTAAAATGTATATGAGGAGTTGGAAGAAATAAAAAAAGAAAAATCCTTTGCACTGATCTTTGATGAATATGATGAGTAGATGGGCAAAAATATATATATAAATAAAAATAAATATGTATATAATAAATGACCCCAAGGCAAGACTGTGCAAGACCACACCCAAGCACAGCGACTATTACGTTTCTCACTCAAAGGAAAGGGCGGGTCTTGTTGTGCAGACTGGAAAGGGTGCATTACCAGCTTGTTATAGGATTACTTAATTAATGCACACACTGCAAGCACATTTACGTTTCAGACGGCCTGACTTATCCCCTCAGTTTGTGGTGAAAATTATGTCTTTCGCAGAACCCCCAGAGTACACTTGAGATGGCAACTACAAATGGTAGACAAAGCGGGCAATTATCCCCCCTCCGTGGCCTGACCTATGCATTATTCAAACCTAATTATGGTGAAACTGAAGACCAGAGCTCAGAAAAAGACTTCCTTTTCAAAGAATCTCCAAGAATTTCTCCCAAAACATAGAACGTTCTAGATGAAACAGTGCAACACAGCATCTAACGCTGGGCAGTGGAAAAGTTTAACCAGGCTGGAAAGATGTGGAACAATGTTCCTCGCGGCTCAGATCACGGCCCCCTTTTACAAACAAGTGTGTGTGATTTTCTGCATGCCCTACTATTGGGAAATGTTTGTTCTGTTCACACAGGGAAGTAAAAAGTATCAGTCAGAAGCCAGAGTCCACTGTAGTGAGAAGTTTACCCCCAAGTTGCGTTCACCTGCAGAAGTCTGGCAGTCCAAAACAGGCCGATGGCGATTACTGCATGCTTCATAATCATCATCAAGCACGTTATTCTGTTCCCTTGAAACTAGTTAGTGTTATCTGCACAGGAACACAGTGCTGTAGTCAGATATTCTATACAACACTTCATGTCTTCAAAAGGACCCATGATGGGATGAAAACCCCTTTGGGATGTGAGAAATTTCTCCTGAGGATGTCACCAACCCCCAACCTCCCAAAAGACAGCAGGGTACTGCAGGGACATCAAGAGTCACCTCATGAATAAGTAAAGGTACTGTAGCTCCGGTGTATTGTGTGTCTCGTCCACACCTTTTGGGCGAACTGCCTGGGAAACAACTCTGCCATGTATATTTCATGTGCCACTTCTAAAGCCCTAATCCACAAATATTCCCAGTGAGAGCGCAGACCATTTCATGCGGAAGAGAATGAAATAATTAGCCGTGTGAGTATTGATGCAGACCGTTGTTCCCGCCACTCTTATGTAACCCTACCAGTACACCGCCAAGTCGTGCATATATCGACTGCAAGCTCCACCCCCGCTGAGCCGTGCCGGGTGCACCAGGGCGCATTAACAGGCCCTCGTATGCAGCACTGTGTCACAACAACACGCATGACTAGGCAACACAATCAGTGTCCTGCCTGATTCGCCATGATCTGCCACTGTCCCAGGAGAACCAGCAGACACATCGACCGCCGGGCAACCAATCATACGATGCCATGTTCCAGCCAAAAACACTGCTTTTTTCTCATTGTTTACTGACTCTGAAGATGCCTTCAACAAGACCTCAGATCAACATTTTAAAAATAATAGCCACACCCAGAAGACTGATAACCGGAATGCAATGTGTGTAAACCTGAAAGCCAACACAGTGTTCAATTTAACATACTTTCTCACACGCGAGCGTTGATAACAATCAGCAACACGACGCTCTTAAAATTCATTTTAAATATATAGCCTGCCATGTTTTAGAAAAAAATGAATACTGGTTGGGCCACTTTTGATCTACGTGGGTAAAGTAGAAAACATTAAGTCCTTGGCAAGCAAACAGGCCATTAACCACTCAGGTGCAGAGCAGGGTGCGACTCACGCAAAGTTGCATCACTGATGCCACCCGGGGTCAGCTGTAGGGCTGGGATGCATATCAACAGAGCCTAATGCCAATTTATAGCACAGGCATTAAAAAAGGCAACAAAAGCATAACACATGTTATATTGTGTTTCACATGTTAATGTCACCTTTTTATAACTATACAAGTTTTGGAAACATCATGTTTCTCTGGTCATTTTTTGCTCTGTTACTGTTACAGGGTGGAATAGTGGAGTTGGTGTGTGTGGAGAATCGGTTCTCACTGCTCAGATGGAGGACCAACCTCCATCTTGGAGCAACTTGGAACGTCGTTATGCAACACAGACATCAGGGAAGGTACTTTAGTGATTTAGTCAGTGAGTTCCAGTTTCTGACCCAGGTTTCCTTCCACACCCATCTGCAGGTTTCCTGTTCAGTCCCAGTAGAACATACCAGCATCAGGAACAGCAGGCTCAGCAGGGTATTTATATATTTAAGTCTGTTATCAGGCCAACATGGAAAAAACATGAACTCTGCACCAGCTGCGGAAGATTACAAAAATCACAGCCATACACTGATGTGTGAATGAGTGACCGATGTGAGGTGCCCATCCAACAATTAAAAAGCAACCGAAAGAAATACATCAAAATCACAGGCATTTCTTGCAAAGCACCAGAAATACTCACAGAGACCCAAGGAAAAGTAGCGTTAATTAACACCCACACACAGCCATTGTGAACAAGAACACCAGACAGAAAAGAGATGTCTGGTAATGCAAAATGATCTGAGTGGAATTCTGACACAGTTAACAAGACTCACTATGCAGGTCAGACTGTATTAAAACTCCTGAGTTACAGATCCAAGTTAATTAAAATTATCACAACCACACCACAGTTAAACCAAATATACATAATCATCTCAAAACAAGCGGCAGTGGGTTGATCAAGCTACAGAACACAGGAAGCATCTGCAGGGCTAGAGGTGAGAGGTCATTATATCCCAACAGCACCCTGTTTTAAGCCCCAAGAGACAGAAACAGCTCTTGTGTGATGAGAAAATTTGACTAACAAATTATTTCATATCAGAGACCACAGCACAGGAAAAAACAAAACAAGTATTTTTTACATTTATGTTTTCAGAACCAGCACCTCTGACCCTCTACTGAGAAACCCTCCAAACAGGGTAAAATCATGGTTTAAATTGGTTATTTGGTCTGAAGAAATGTGGCATGAAAGGGTCGCCAACCTTTAACCTGCATCTTCCGCTTGCACCCTGACCTCTGGCATGAACAACCACTGAAGGTACGAATGGCTACACTGTAAAAAGCTGAATGAAACGCTGCCTGTAAAAACGTTCGTTAAAGGTCCAAAAACTGTGCTTGATGAATCCTAACGGAAGCCGTGGGGCCAGGGGCCTTTGTGGTGAAATGTAGGGGGGCTTCGCTGGGGAGCGGAGAAAAGAAAAAGCCGCCACCTCTTTTCTCACCTCTTTTCACGATCTTGCCAAATTAGAATAATCCACTCCCTGACCCCTGGTGACCTGGCCTCGTTTGGGCGATTTCAGCCACTTGACACTAATACGGGACCTGTGAGGAATGAGTGGCATGCAGACGTTCTCCAAGCTGCAACACAAAGGCATCCAGGCTGCGTCTGTAAATCCCGGGAGGCAGGTACGCTCCAAATCTCTTACAAATTTGCTGTGCATTTGCGGCCCTGAATTCTGAATGCAGGAGGTGTATCACGTTATCAAGAATAACTTTCACTTTTGTTATTGTGCCATTGTCAAGGAAGGCGGCCCGCTGTAATTTCAGACCTTAAAAAAAAAACAGCAGACAAAAGGCTATCAGTTCAACAAATCACAGACAGGAAGGTACACTGCAGTTTTACATCCACTGGCTGCAAAAATAACAATACAGCCTTTTACACACAGCTTGCATCTGTGGTCTACAACTTTCAACACAGAAAGGAGACAACCATCAAACACATTCAATTTATGGTCAGATTTCATAGGCTGCCTGCCCAGCTGAGGTGTCTCATCAACTCATAACCAACTATTTATTTGTTTGGGTGTGGATGTGCTCATGATTAACAGGTTTACACAATTCTCTCTACTTTGTCATCTCTAGCAATGTCATCCAGTAGTGACAACAAAATGGCAACCAAGGCCACCTGTTTGGAGAATTTGTCTGTGACGTTTGAAAAGTCAGTTCATGTGCAGACCGGATTTTCCTGCACAGTGTACACACACGATATTGGCCAACAGGCTTTCATGAGAACCTATCGTCTTGCTCAGAGCGATGCTGCCGGGAAGACTTGCAATTATCGCACCACCTCAGAGTTGACAGTACAGACCATGGCCATAAATCACAGCAGTCAGCAGAAACTCTGCACAGTCTCAGAGTTTTATTATCAATTCTCCAGACCCTGAAATGAGGGCCTGTATTTCCTCTCAGTTGGCAGACATACAGCTGTATCCCAGACAAACTCTCACAGTCAGATAGACCACAAACAATGCCTGCAGCCTCGTTTAAGAACATTAGTGTTTGGGACACTGAGTGCCAGAGAGCAGCTGCAAGGGACAGCAAAATCCATGTTTAATAAAAATTTAGTCATAAGCAAATAAAAATAAGCAGACCAGAAGAGCCAAAAGAGTGGACGTTCCATGCTCTGTTCCTAGTGGCAGAGCCTCACCTCAACTGCATCAACTGAAGTTTAATTCAGTAACCACTAGGGGTGTTGTAATTAATCGTATAATCGATGAATCGCGATGCAGATGTGCATCGATATTACAACAATGCTGTACAGAACATAATTGATCATATCATATCATGCCGTGCTGTGTATCACAATGACAATCACTTCACAATCACTCTTTAGTTCATTAGAATAACCCGTCTACACTAAGAAACCCTCCACACTATGTAGGAAATCGCAGCCTGTATCCCATCTAGTCTCCCATTCAATATTCACATACTTGTAGACATGGCCAAATAAATCTATGGCAAAAATGTTTAGCTCACTAGTGATGCTAACATGTTCTATGAACGATAAAACTTTTCTGTGTGAATTAGTTTGTTTGTTTATTTATTTTTAAATATCGCATACAGAGGAACATTGGGACGTAGTTACTTATGTGTCCATACACATTCTTGTCAATGTGTGAGTTTGGGGACGCACTTGCAGACATGCTTGGAGCAGGGGTGGTGCGTTGGCCGTGACCATTCTTTATACACGCACCTCAATATGCTATTAGCTGCCACATGAAAGTGAAGTAATTGTCATTGTGATACACTGTGATACACATGTGACATACCACAGCACAGCACCCAGTGCACACAATGAAATGTGTTCTCTCCCTCACCCTTAGTGAAGAGTGGGCAGCCAGGCAGCCTTCAGAACAGGCAATCTTCTGATTACGGGTCCACTTCCTTACCTGCTAGGTAATCAGTGCCACGTAATATATAATATTATAATATATCTTGCCATGATTTCTGATAAGCGGAAACACATTTACACAGATAGTAGGACAGTAGATGACTGGACGATAGATGGGTGTCCTACATTGACTTTAGTTCTCACAGAATTGACACTGAATCTTTTATTACAGGTACTCGGTGATTAATACATGGACATACATACAGATAATTTACACTACTGTATATACTTTGTTTTATTTGACCAACTAGGCTACAGTGGCTCCAGCATCTGAGTCTTGAGAAGAGAGGTTACATTTTCTGGAAAACGATTGGTGGGACCAGCCTCTGCTCACCTGAAATGTGGACAATTCATTACCAGACTTCAAACTACTAGTAATGTAAATTTCCCACTTTATTTGAATCCATTTAAGTCCTAGATTCCTAGCAGCATCTGAGAAGTACCTCTGTTGGTGTCAATTATTAAGCCCATTGTAATACACAGTCACCTAGTCAAGCATAGACAGTGTTCAGTTCATCTCAGTTAGGCTGTCCTAGATAGGGTACCAGGCCACTATTACACTTGTGTACCAAGGAAGCGGACCCGTAATTGGAAGGATGTTGGTTTAAACCCCGAACTGCCAAGGTGCCATTGAGCAAAGTACCATCCCCACACACTGTTCCTCTGTGCCTTTCATGGCTGCCCACCGCCCACTAAGGTAATTGGTTATTTTGTTGTGTGCACCATGCGCTGTGCTGTGTTCAACAATGACGATCTCTTTACTTTCACTTTCATAACCGTGTATTGTTGTACAGTACAATGCTACCGTCTGCCGTTGTTCCTTTTTGAATCAAGTGTCCAGAAGACCTCCGGACTCCAATGATGAGACATGGACTGCTTGGGTACCACCAACCCAAAAATGGACTCATGAGTCTGAGCATCTTCGGCATGGACAATCTTAAAAATAATGGATGTCCTATTTTCGTGACTCCTGTTAACTTCTGTGATGCCCATTGCATGTTCTTACTTCCCTGGAAGGGCATCCCTCTTTGGATTGCTCCTTCCCTTGCCAAACCCATTGAGACATACTGCTCATGGTTTTGGGCAATATAAAATTGTTGTTGTTATTGTTGTTGTTGTTGTGAAAAAGGAGTCAGAAATTCCTCTATTGTAATCAAACACACTTGTCCACAGTGATGGCCAACTAAGACCATAACGATAACATAACAGTAACCATAAAGACGCAATAACATTCACAGACCCTGTACCCAGCTGGGGGCACATTTTCCCCACAAAGAACTTAAAACAGATTCTGGGAATTTTACGCACATAATTTTAAACTGATCAGAAGAACAACTTTATAAAACTAATAAACTACTCTGTGTCTGAACCAGTGCTACACTAATTTATAACAACATTAATAATAATGTGTCAACACAGAAAGTACAGCAGCATGGTAAGCAATCTGTGCCTGACTGAAGAAGGACTCTGTTCTGTTCTTGGAGGCTTGGAACTTGGGGCTGACTTTGGAAGTTGAAATCTTGCTGCCCCCACCATGCTGGCTGGCAATCAATAAGTAGTGCTGGGCCACCCTCAGCATCCATGTGAATACGCTGGTTGAACCTGCAGCCTCTATGAGTAGACAAGCATGAAAGGAGTTCAAGAAGGAGGGTGAAAACAGTAAACATATCAACTACCCACATGGTGTGTATGTCTGTGTGAACTATTCAGCTCAGCTTATCAGAAACATCGACTGCAGATGGTTCAAACAAAACCACAATTCTTCTAAAATTATGCCATTGAGGTCATATATATGGCATTGGGTTCTTTTTGTTTTTTACATTTTACCCACATTTATCCAGGCCTGTCATCCCAAAATGCATGTGAACAAGGAAAATGAACTGCTTTTCAGTTGGTTCAGTAAAGTAATTAAGCTTAATTAAAAAACAAGAATTTTTGATTTCATAGAGACTTATGGAAGCTCATTGTGCAGCAAGTTTACTCGTCTTATTTAGCCCACACACATGTTTTTACCAAGGGAAAATTAAATCACCCCAAGATCCCAAGGGATCACCAGAAACATTTCTGTTTGAGTTTTAAAAAATTGATAGAAATCATAAGTGTGTTGTGTTGAGAGTCTTGTACCATTACCATGAAAACACAACTCATTATGTAATAACCCTGGTTTAAACACCACAAGATCATGAGAAAGGGGGTTAATGCCTCTGGAAGGGAGAATAATACCATCTCATATGGAATAATTCCATTCCTGAGGAATTAACCTTTGTAGAGTCAAATGACTTGATTTCACAAGAGATCTGACGCTGCAAGAAAAAAAACATATGAATGTCAAACATAAGTGAAGGATTTTTGTCATGCATTTCTGGGCATGCAGCCAGGGGTTTTACAAAAAGATCCATCAGTATTCTCCAAAAGGGCTAAACTGAGAGTGTGTTCTTATCAAAGCAGCCGCTGAGGCCACCAGCACCGAACCCTGACCGATCCCAGGCCATCAATAACTCGGAACATAATTACAAGGCATGAATGTGGGTTTACGGATGGAATTAGAGGTGACACGGCACATCAGTCTCCCTTTCAGTAGGGCTTGGGCCCTCTGCCTGGGAAAACGTCTCAGGACCTGACATTGCTCTCCTTCTCAAAAGGCTCAAATGGACCGGCTCAACCTTTCTTCTGGGTTCCTGGGGTTCCAGAGCTGGAGATTTCAAATCGGTCTCGTCTTCAACCAGTACCAAGGTGAGAGGCGATGCATGTCCCTGTGGTTCAGTTTCTGAAACAAAAGAGAAAGCAGAGAGATTGTAGAAGACCTACAATTAATTGACTTTTGCAGGTTACCATGTTTACTTAAATCAGTCTGAAACCTGATGATTCAGGGTCATTAAACATGACCTTCACTAGCTATGCATTATACAGCACCAGTCACGTATTGATCCAGATCCCAGTATAAAAGTCATATTCTAGCAGGACAGAACAAAGAACTTCATCTGAAGTGTAAGACTTCAAGTATCTTCTTGGCTTGCAGTAGGGTTATAATCTAGATGTCAAAATTCCAAGATCTAAACCATACAACTGACATTATCCTTTTTTTCAGGGACTGGGACGCCTACAGGGGACAGTGGGCCGGGCTCCTCATGATTGGCTACGCCAGGCTGTAATTTGCCCTGAGAGGGGCTTGCTAATGGAGCAAAAGACCACAGACGTCCCACTGGCATCTGTTTTCAAAGCGCAAGAGCCAAACAGATTAGCAGATGATGAAGGGAAAAAAAAAGTTTGCCCTCACTCTAATGCAATAATAACAGAGCTGCAATTCAGAAGCAGATGAAGGGTAATCCTCTGATGATGGTAAAGACTTTCTGCCCCAGTTTAAAGGAGGAGAGGCTCAGACATTTATTATTTTATCATTTCATCAGGAGAGGGATTTTTTTTTGTGCAGACAAAAAATGATCAACATGAAAAATGTGCCAAATAGTTGCACCTGGTAGTTGCAATGACCTACACCTAGTGGAATGATAAGGTCATGAGGACAATATATCCTTCCCATGTGATACATTTTAAGTATGTAGTTATCAGTCAGTGATGCAGCAAGGATTTTTTTAAGCAATGTACTCAAATCAGTCTTAATATTGACCGTACTGCTATGCAGTGATTAGAATTTAATTGTACTTTTTGATATCATATTCCCCATTTGGAATTAATCATACAATGATTAACCCATGTTCTTTTCATTCTTGCATGTCATCGAGTCAGTCCACAGTGCTGGATCTGTCACACACTTGTATCAGATTGATGTGCCTCCCTGATGTGCCTCATCAGGGTGATGTGCCTCCACGGCTTTAACTACAGTTTACTGACAGCTGAGCAGGTGGGACACTGCAATGTTGTATGAATCCGCCACTGGGCATAGCATTAACCATGTCACAATACAATTCTGTGCGCAGCAGACAGATGTTCAGAAAAGCAGCAAGTTGCTGGTGTTCCTGTCCACAGAGAGTTAAACTGGAGGATATCATTCCCTCAAACCAGCTATGGGTGATCATTTAACCACAAAATATGGTCCAATGACAAAAAAAAAAACAATGACAGGCTGATGTGACTCTGTTCAGTCAATCTGAGTGATGTCACTCTGGCCCAAAGGACTTGGCTGGAATCACTGTGGCTTTGAAGTTTCAGTAAGTTATTAGCCCGTAATGAGAGGCTGCAGCGCAGCAGAGATTTCGGTTTTAAATGACATCAGTGTCTAAGATTATAAAGACGCAAGTACCTTTTGTTCATGGGGTGCTTGGGTATAAATTATTAGCAATATATTTTTTTTTTTCAAAAAACTTGATTGTTGCAGGTTAGTTTAGTGTGCATTCTGGGATATCTTGGATAAACAGACTGCTGCATTTCTACTGGATTGAGGTCAGGATTTTAAAAAAAGGAAAAAGAATTTCTTTTGTTTGCCCACTTTGATTCACTCCTGTGTTTTGGATCATGTTGCTGACCCTGTCTCTTTTCAGCCTCAGACACACGCCCTGATGTTCTGCTCTAGAATTTCCAAACACAACGTGGAATCGCTAGTCCCTGTGTGAATGTAAGTAATCCTGGGCCCGGGGCAGAAAAGTAGCCCCACGCCATTATACAGTGAGTGCTGAACGGGGTCTTTGTGTGGCCGTACAGTGCAACACTGGCATTCATTTACAACAAAACCCAATCGCACTAGGGCAGTGGAAATTTGGCAAATTGCAACTTAAAAGTGTGCTATATAGACAGTATACAAGCACACGTATAAAGACAGACAACATTTATAATTTTTTAGAGGTCAGCACCAATGCTCAATAATGAAATGTCAACTGTTAAGGATTTATTACAACACAACAGTCTTTATCTGCATGTGATTTAGACTTAAATCCAGAAAATCCCATAATGTTCTCACAACTGCACATGCGTTTTGCAGAGAGGGGATTTTCCTCAGAGATATGTTTAAATGACAAGCTCTTATCCATCACACTGTGCGGAGCAGCAGGCCCTGAGCACCTATGCAGTTGCAGTCGAACACAAGACGTTTTTTTTCTATGGCACGTCTGACAAGAGTGGAGATCCAGAGTCAAATCTGAAAAGGAACTCCTTCTGAATTATGAAACACAAGAGCCATTTTCACCAAATTTAAATGGACTGCTTACTGGCACCCTGCTTACTGACATGATGCAGCCTCCAGTTTACTAAACTGCATGGGAGAAGATGACCCAAACCTTTCCTCAGATGAACTTTCACACGAATGTCCACACCAGTCTGCAAAAACGTCCTCACTGGCAGCCTATGCAGAAGAATTAATTATAAGAACTCACAACATGCTTATATTTTCATTTCTGAGATTCTGCTAATCCAGGCAAAACTATAAACAGTTCAGCACAGGTCAGTGTTGTCATGAACCCTAAAAAGGAAGGCTGCCCCTTCCTGTATCACCAAGGACTGTAAGACGGGAGGGTTGGGGGGTGGTACTTTAATTACCACCTGATCAAGATGGGAGTCTGGACTTTGACTAGAATCAAATAAAATATCTGAGTTCTAAATATAAGCACAGGCTATAATGGAGACAATACTGGAAGCAATAAATAAATTATTGGATGCAATAAATAAATAAATGTAATTCAAATCAAGGTATTTCTTTAATTAATCATCAGGGGTGCACATAATATTTTTAGTGAGCTACTCAGGTGAGTACCAGGAAATGGTGTTTGGTACTCACCCCATACATAGCGTGGTCTTAATAAGTGCAGTCTTCCTCACTGTCCTCCTCAGTATTGCTCCCACTGACCTCTGCTTCAGCTTCCTGCATGGTAGATGATGAACATGCTGCAGATGCACCTGCCTGTCCTTGGTTGAGCCTCCGATTAACGGTCTCCATCCACAGGTCAACAGCTGGCTTTGGGTCAAATGTCTCTGTGGTCTGCTTTGACAGGTGAATGTGCAACAGGGCTGAGAGATGAGCGTGTGACAGACGAGATCTGTACTTGGTTTTTATCAAGTTGAGATGTGAGAATCCCCTCTCACAAGCTGCACTGCTTAAAGGCAGTGTAAGAGACAGCTTAACCACCTTGTTGATGTTGGAGTAAGCATCTGGGTTACTTGTATTCACTATTTGGACCAAGTCATACACAGAAGAGGCTCCCAGGCGTTTTCCTGCCTGCTTTAAGCGCATCCATTCTGTCACAGTGGTGTCTTTGTCAAGATGCAAGATGGCCTCATATTTCTTGAGAATGCTGCAAACAGTTATGTTTCCAAAAATGTGGAGGTCTTGCTTTTCCTGAGGCCATGTTGAAGGATCAAATACTAAGAAATGATCACATGACTTGAGGGAGTCATATCTGATTTCAAACTCTTCAATTAACCCCCCTGAGTAAGTTTGTCTTGTCTCTGTCAGCATCAGCATTAGAAACAGTGTGTGCTCTGTAGTGGCCCTCACTATCAAGCAGAAGGGTGAACTGTCCAATGGCCACCATGAGTTCATCCTTACATTCTCCAATAATCAGCTTTTCCTTCTGAAACCTAATGGATGTGGTCTTTAAAATGTTGCCAATGTCAAGCATGTTTGACAGAAAGCATTGAAAACGCTCTGTACAGATATGCTGCAAGTCACTGTTATCACTCGTAGCCAGTTGCATTTTAATGGCTGGCAATAGTCTTGATATTTTTAACAGTGTTTCATGCCTCCATGCAGACCACCTGATATTATGAAACTTACCCAGCTTCACAAAGGGGATCCCATTTTCTTCACACAGCTTCTTCAGGGCAGCTATTTTTTTTGCTCCACCTTTTTGCAAATAAAACTGCAGCAGCTTGACCACGGAGCAATTAAATGTCTCACAGTAAGGAACGTTGCGATCAGCTGATTTTAAGCAATTCTCCAGTGTGTGTGCCGTGCACAGAATGTGCACAAGGGATTCTCTAACTGCAGCAAGTTGCCGGAGTTTTGGCACAACGCCGTTGTACATACCGACGTTGACAGCAGCCCCGTCTGTGCACACAGCGACCAACTTTGTTGCCCAGTCATTCAAGCCTGCGTTCTGGAAAAGTCTCACAAGTCCGTCTGTTATGGCCTGCGCGGTTCGATCAGTACCCAGTTCAATCAGTCCAAGAAAGTCCGACGTAAATTCTCCGTTGCTGGACACAGACACAATGTAAACGATTTCCTGCTCAGTTTTTGTGATGTCCTCAGATCCATCAAAAAGCAGCCCCCAAAATTCGGCAGACTGCAATTTGGCTCGTAACTCCCCGCTGATGGTGTGAGCGATGCTCTGCACGATTCGTGTGCCCCCTTCACGTGAATGATATGCAACTCCGACATTTACTCCTAGCCGCTTCAGTAAAGGAATATCCTCAGAATATGAAGACATGGGACGTGCGTGTTTAGCTTTATGGAAAGCGAGGAGAAAAATATTAGACAGAGCTTGCTGCTGTTCTTCATTTAGCTTGTCTCGCCATCTATTAAGCGGGCGACTGGACATTTCTTCTCGGCTAGCTTGTTTATTAGCAATGACTTGCGCCACATTCACATGCTCCTTGCTCTTTTCATGTTTCTCAAATAAAGGATGGTTAAAATTCTTTGAGCCCCTGTAAAACGCACCTGATTTGTCTGCTATATGTGGATGCGAGCGGCAAATCTTGCACCACATTTCAGTGCGCTCACTGTTAGCTTCCAGCCACTGCACATCTTGGAGCCACTTTTCCGAAAAAAATCTTTTCTTCGGCTCTGGCTCCGGTTGGCGTTTCTTAGCTGGTGGCGAAACGCCAAAGAAGCTGCTTAATGTCTGTTGTTTTTTGGACATTTAGTTGGTGACAAGCAACGTGTAAGATTAAATGAGATAGTGGTGTTGAAAACGTGATGGTCAAGTACGCAAAGGCGCGTGGTGACACAATTGTCACTACGCATTCCTAATTTTTGTCGCGCATGCGTAACTGCGTACCAGTTATGTGCACCCCTGTTAATCATTATGCTTGATGCATGATCAATAGGGTGGTAGCAACCTAGTGGGTAACACACTCGCCTATGAACCAGAAGACCCAGGTTCAAATCCCACTTACTACCATTGTGTCCCTGAGCAAGACACTTAACCCTAAGTTGCTCCAGGGGGTCTGTCCCTGTAACTACTGATTGTAAGTCACTCTGGAAAAGAGTGTCTGATAAATGCCGTAAAAAATAAGCAACCAAAACCACTTCTGAGATACGAGCTGCAGAATATTATGTAGTACTAAAAACAAAAATTTTAGAGGAAATTTTGATGGGCCTGTCTGGGCGTTGGTTGTAGGAGCGGGTGTTGGCCTCCAGAGCTGGTGTCAACTGTAGGACCAGGCAGTTGTAATAAAGTGGCCAATTTAGCAGGCGGTCACGTGAAATCTGGTGACGTTTAGAGCATATTCAGAAATAAGCATGTTAGTATGCTAATGCTAGCATGCTTATGTCAAAAATGGCAACAGGGCGTGGCCACGATGAGTTACGTTAAATAAAGGTCTTTATAAAGTGGCTGAAGGAGCAGGCGGTGCTAATAAAGTGGCTGATTTAAGATTGTGCTAAAGGACAGTTTTTCCAATGATTCTGTTGCAATGATTCTGTAGCCCTTTGTAAGGCCCCCATTTTAAAAAATGCTACCAATACTAAAATTAGCATTCAATGCATTCCCAGGGATTTGACCCTGTTTGAGTGTTAATAGCTTGGCCACGCCCACTCCGATTGCTTACACAAGTAATAGCAAATTTTAAACAATTTTTGAAATATAGTTTGCCGTAGTGCGTGCTTTGGCACGACCCACATTAATTTCTGAAAAAGAGACTAATTGTAAATAAATAAATAATGATTTAAAAAAAATTCTCCTCCTCTTCAATTTTGGACTAGAATAATAAACGCGACCCGTAGATCCCGCGAAACCAAGCCATATGTCAAACCATGCAAAACAAAAAGGCCCACAACCTAACCTGAAAGTGAGGTGTGTGTGCTCAACTGTTTTTCCGGATTGTGGCCGACCCGTAGGCCCCACCAAAGAAACCAATATGTCAAAATGTGTAAAATGTTTCTGTGTGTTAACAGGTCTTAATGTGGCAGCCTTGAATGCAATGCTTTTTTAAATTTTAACCTGATTTGTGGGCAGCCTGTAGGACCTACTGAAGCAAACAATAGGTCATATTGTGCGAAGAGGTCAGGCCTTCGGCCTGCGTTTCAGGTCTTAGATGTCTCTCTGTGTTTCAAGGTCTTAGAGTGGCATCCTTGAACAAAATCCTTTTTTTCCCCTCTTTCCTGTCTCCCGTTGGTGGCACCGACACTTCAATTGCTACCCACAGGTAGCCTAAAACATGATACCAGCACAACAGTAAATGGTCTGTCATACTGACAGGTCCAAATGATCTTGACATGATTTTAAGGGCATATGGGAATTTTCCCAAGTACAATATTTTATGATGCTTTGTTTTATTTTTATATGTTCTTACAATAGCATTTGAATTGTGTATATAATACTTAATATAAATAGCATATTAGTGTAGTATTTGTGTGATGTTGCACAATTAAATATTAATTGGTTAATTATTTTTATTTTTGTTGCACAATTAAATATAAATTATTTTTGCTATAGAAGCATTTCAAGTAAAAATGTAATTGGATCTTGTGCATTGTACATATGATCATTAAGCTTTTTTGACACACACTCACACACACAGATTAGGTGAAATTGGCTGCTCTCAAATTATTTAAGAACCTGTCATTTCACTAAAATACTTTTGGTGATGCGCACAATTACATTTTTTAATTCAACTGAGATTTTTTATCTAACATGCGATTAGCCACACCAGCTACATTTAACATAAAACAGGCTTGTGGTGCTTCTAACTGATAGTGATTAAGGACCAGACAATTACAATTATTGACTTCCTTAAAAAAAATGTTATAGAGAGAACTAATACTGGGCTAGGGGATTAAAAAGAAACACAGCTGTATTTACCTATCAGGACACCGTCAGGGTGAGTGCATTCACACAGGGGACAATCCTGCACCCATCTTATCTGGTAGCTCATCTCTCAGATCAAAGACCCCCTCCTCCACGTGCAGCACAGAGAAAGAGACTATCTGTTCTCTTCCCAATTGGTCCTGTGGGAGCAGCATGAGTGGGACCACATACTAGGGGATACTAGGGGATATAAGGGGATTCCAATTTATTTTCATATAAATTAGCTTAACCTGGCTGTCTGGGAAATGGTCAACGTTTCAATGCATTAAATAAAAATAAAAACTTGGGAAAGGTGCCAATGAGGTGTCACTGAGCAAAGCACCATCCCCACACACTGCTGAAAACTTTCCTCAGATGAACTTTCACACGAATGTCCACACCAGTCTGCAAAAACGTCCTCACTGGCAGCCTATGCAGAAGAATTAATTATAATAACTCACAACATGCTTATATTTTCATTTCTGAGATTCTGCTAATCCAGGCAAAACTATAAACAGTTCAGCACAGGTCAGTGTTGTCATGAACCCTAAAAAGGAAGGCTGCCCCTTCACCAAGGAAAATATATCTGTAAGACGGGAGGGTTGGGGGGTAGTACTTTAATTACCACCTGATCAAAGTCTGGACTTTGACTAGAATCAAATAAAAGATCTGAGTTCTAAATATAAGCACAGGCTATAATGGAGACAATACTGGAAGCAATAAATAAATTAAGGCTGCCCCACACACTGCTCCTCGGGTGCCAATCATGGCTGCCCACTGCTCACTAAGGGTGATGGGTTAAATGCAGAGGACACATTTCACTGTGTGCATTGTGTGCTGTGCTGCTGTGTATCACAGTGACAATAACTTCACTTTCACATACATGAAAGGAAAACGCCATGGCTGTATAGTGTCTGTGACATGGTGTCTTCATAACTTCATCAACATATGTCTACTAAACTTGACTGCCATCTGCAGGCTTATAAGGTCTAGGAAAATTGGAAAAAGTGGCCTGCCACAAAAGTGAAACCATAGATCTGCTCTAAAAGTGAAAACTCCTATGATTCATCAGTCAACCAAGTTTCATTGAAATTGGGCTGGTGAGTTAGAGGGGAGTCATTTCAATTGCCAAGTGTAACATCCAGAGAACATTTTGAGAATTTTGGCACTAGATTCTGTTTTTTTACAGAATAATCCTGCCTATAGGATTCTTGGAAAATTTGTGTGAAATTCAAAACCCCTGACAACCATAAAACATTTTTCATGTACTGCTTACCATAGGACTATGCGTGGTAGGAAGGCAATAGCATTTTTCTTTTTGATGTTCACTGCACCTCACATTACCCCTGTGAAATTCAGCACAAGCTCTTTAGATTAAATTGTGATTAAACAAGAGATGGAAGAAGAGATGCTACCTTGGTGTTCAGAAGTATTTGCAGATATAAAACAAGAGGATTTGAGTCTCAGTTATGCATACACTCCATTAAGTACCAAGAGGACCTTCTGCTTGGACAGCTGGTTGGAAGAAGTTATAATTAGATTTTTGTTGAAAATCTCCACAGTAACAGTGGATTCCGAGTTAGATGGACTGCTATTTGAGATGAGCTGAAACTGAGCTAAATTTCGGTAGGGTGGAGTCCTACTCCAGGGTGAGCACAGCTGGTCAGATCCAGATCAGTTCAGCGACCCCCATCCGCCCACTACACAGTCCAGCTCTGCCCTGCATTATCTGATGCCCCCATCCCCAGTGGCCCGTTTCATGATTGTGGGAATGCAAAATTTGGAGTAGAGGACTCAAGTAAATGAACGATTACTGGCGGCCTCTTTTAGCCTGGGTATTAGTGAGAAATTGTAGGCCTGGCCGCAAATTACAGCAGCGGATGATGCTTGGTGAGACATGTTGCCACAAGAAGTGAGGAGACCACACAGAAAGAAACCAGATTCATTGGCTTCTTACAAACAGAAACATCAGCATACAGCATAAACCATAAAACAGCATTCCTGATCACAAAATTATACATCAACAGTCCATGGTAATTAGGGGATTCCAATTTATTTTCATATAAATTAGCTTAGCCTGGCTGTCAGGGAAAAGGTCAATGTTTCAATACATTAAATTAAATGAAAAAAAAAACATGAAAAAGGAACAAAACTATCAGTTTTACTGTTGAGTAAAAAAATTTCCACTTCAGCACTAATAATTATTATACCCAGTCCACAGTGAAAATATGAATTGTGCAAAATCATTATTTGGCAAAATCATTTATAATGGCTTCATTATTTTTTTTTGCTTTTAATTCGGTCTTAGTGGTCCCTTAATACTGTATCTGAAGTCATACAGACATCATCAATACCATTCACTGAACACAATGTTTGGTGCAGACAGGAAGTCATGTGACTGACTGGATTTGTACATCCAAACAATGAGCAACTGCAATTCTTTGCACGTTTTCAAGCCATGACTGTCGGTGGAGTTCTTTTTTAGGTGCGGGGTGGGAAATTCTCTGGGGTGGGCGAAGTATGAGAAAGAGGAGGTAACCTTTTCCCTTATGAGAACATAAGAGGACAAATTCCAGATCTGGCCGTCTGAGCTGCTGCTCTCGGTGAAGCAGAATGACCAAAGTACCATAGACAGGTTAGGAGAAGTCATATTAATGTTAAATAATCTCACAAAGTGAAAAATTCATAATAAGGGACCTTTAAATACATGACAAAAAGAGAGAAAGAAGGATAAAAACTTAATGGATTCAATAGACATGCACAAATACAAATACATTTTGAACCTTGGGCCAACACCCGGCTTTCGTGCTGGTACTTGCACTGGACCAAATTACCTGATACCCCAGGTAGCTATATGTTACAATAAAATTCAGCTGGCACATAGCAGGACTTCTCAACCAATTACTGAACTAAAAATGTTGGCAGTGTGAAGCTAAAATGTCATCATTGTTAAGGACATAAATGATGTAACACCAGCGTGACCTTATGCTCATGACAAGCGGGTATAAATTAGCTTGACACCAACACATTGGAGCATCAGCAAAGAGGTTTTCTAAAAATGTTATGGCTGTAATGTTTTTTTTATCATTCTAGAACCTTGTAATTGTGTGTATTGCTACTGCTACCACAAAAACAGAACAGTACAG
The DNA here is from genome assembly GCF_900700375.1 of Denticeps clupeoides. Classification (NCBI taxonomy): domain Eukaryota; kingdom Metazoa; phylum Chordata; class Actinopteri; order Clupeiformes; family Denticipitidae; genus Denticeps; species Denticeps clupeoides. Next base: position 24,808,233 of record NC_041713.1, on the reverse strand, counting down.
CAGATGAAAATAAATTATGTATCTGTATCGCTGAGTGCTCTACTTGCACAGACTCGAATAAACAGGTGCTGCTGCTGCTTCCCTAGATGTAACTACAGTAGGCACAGTCTACTACTGTAAGTAGCTTTGAGTTGTGATTTTTCACACCAGAACAATGCCTTGAACAATACAATACACAGGTTTGGGATAGTTCTAGAAATGTTTCTGGTAAATGAAGAATCGCACATTGTTCATTTTCAGAAACATTAAAAAATCTCAGGCTAATCTACAAACATTGCCAAAGTTACGACCATTAGTGCTGCTAGTTTCTTTTTCTTTTTTCCAAGAGCAAGTGGAACGTTCCCACATTATGTTAACATGAGTGTGATTCTCATAAAAGGCCTCTGTAATGTCCCTAACTCAAGACTCCACCAACTGGAAGTGGAATTAAATGTATGATTTTGCTCTGTGTGAAGAGAGCATTGAAATGATAGAATGTGTAAATATTACAGAGTAGTACGATTATAATTATCAAAGGGCAATATTTGCCATTTCCCATTCCTTTATTTAAACAACTAATGAGTCAAGCAAGAGAACTTCAAAAGACTCTGAACTCAATGAACTTTACGATATCAATCTCACCATAATGCACACTAGTTACCTTGAGAAGAGAGCTATGGAATGAACTACTGAACCGGTCATCTAATCTGAAACGGATAGGATTCAAGCCGAAACATGCTGAACACTGCATGGCATCAGATATTCATGCCAGCTGTTCATTAAGACCTTGGTTGATGTAGCAGAGGTAAGTTCATCTCCTCTTCATGGGATGTCATGTCAAAAAGCATGAAAAAATCTGAGCTAATCCAGCCTAAACACCATTGTGTGCTTTGCCCTTGCATATCAACTCTATGTCATCTCTCCCTGACAACCATCCATCAACTCCAAGAAGCAGATCAGTCAACACAAGTTCAGGTTACAAAGGACCCTCGCTCAATCAACCCTTCAACTCCACCCAGGACTGACCCTACCTCCACAGTGCAGTCCTAGAAAAGTAGTGGCTGTTAGAGGGAGGGCCAGGATAAAACCACCCATTGCTACCATCTGATCATATTGATCAACAGATTTCCAGAAGACATTTGACTAAGTTTTGACATTGTGATAGAACAACATCTCTCCAGACCAAGATTCAGCAATTCAGCTTGACCTTGGCGACCCATGTCTTTGGCACAACCACACTGTCAGAGATTGCTTTTCAAAGTGGTTTTAGGCCAGCTTCAAGGTCAGAGGTCAACACTGAGGCCAAACACTAAACAAGAACCCTTTTTCTTGGCCTATTAGTAAATCAGGTAAATTCTAGCTTTTAAAACCAATACACATGCTAGTGAAATGTAGACACTAATACATATGTGTATAATACCCACATTCTCTTTCAGCTTTCATTAGAAACCATCAAATTGTACATGCCAGACCTTCGATGAAAATAAGATGTTAAACATGCTGATAATTAGGGGTGTGTATTAGCAAGGCTCTCACAATACGATACGCATTGCGATACATTTACATTTACATCATAAGTCGCCCTTATCCAGAGCGACTTAAAATCAGTAGTTACTGGGACAGTCCCTCTGGAGCAAATTAGGGTTAAGTGTCTTGCTCAGGGACACAATGGTAGTAAGTGGGATTTGAACCTGGTTCTTCTGGTTCACAGCCTAGTGTGTTACCCTCTAGGCTACTTCCACCCTTGTACATGGGTCATGATATGATAATATAACGATATATTGTGATATTGTACATATTGCAATATTCTACAGAAATACAAGATTCTGTGATTGGTCTGTCATGCTTTTTCACGATTTAACTAAAAATACCAAGCAGTAAATTTGAGTGCCTAGCTGTTCAGCACCATCTACAGGAGAGGAGGTTGTAGTCTCATTCTGATTCTCATCTCTGCTGACCTCACAAAAAAAAACACTAGACAGAGCCACCTGGTGGACTACATTTGTACACAAAAATATCCACAATATCACGACGTAAAATAATATCGCTGTATCAATATTTTCTAACACCCCTACTGATAATATAAAATGACTTATGAGAACTTCTCACAAATACTGGTCCCCACACTATATCCCACCATGTAACTTTGGGCAGCCCAGAAAAACATATGCGATATCCAGGCTATGCAGGAGCCGAGCACCAACACCAATAGTTTCTTCTCCTTGATGGGATGAGGAGCTCAGTAATCCAGGAAAGTCCTTTTCATTCACTGGAGCCAGCTGAGGTGGTCTGGGCACATAATTAGGACGCCATTGCGTTGCTTTCGGGCATGACCCACTGAGCAGAGACCCCAGGGAAGAGATTACAGGAGTCGTTCGTTTTCTTTGGGAGTGTCTACAGACCTTTGGATAATGACTGGATAAATTTATTTTGACAAAATGTCACAGCTAATAAATCATTACAGGTAATGAGTTCTTACTCAACAAGATAGACCTTCTGCTGTGTGCAATCCTATTGACTGTTGGGATTCAGTCGTGAGAACCATTTCATAAGCAGCCCTCCATTTGGGGACCACCAGTCGAGTTGCATGGTTGAAAAACAAGGATTCAGAACCTCCTAGTCAGTAAACCAGTTCCAGACAGAGGATTGGGTGAGAAGTTATGGCAGGCATCAGAGGATAAACCATGAGTCTTAAAACTTGAGATTTAGGCCAAATAAAAGGCAGTGTCACAATCATCATCCTCATCAGACTGCAGGGTCAGGCCTTTGCCATAAAATGGACAGTGTCTACAAATGGCTGACACACATATACAAGATTACCACCACAGTCAGGCACTGTCCCATGTGATGAACAGAAAGCCACATAAACGAGAGAAAAATATTTCACAGTATTTCATCACCATGAATGCAGCACAAAATGAAGTATTTTAAAAAATAAGGGCTCCTTAAAATTAGCACCAAATTCAATTGATTGTTTCTTGTTAATTATAAACAAGACCATAAACAGCTCCCCGGTTTCACAAAGGAGGCACAGTGTAACATAGAAATCCAGTTTAATTCTAAACAGTTTAATTCCAATTTAATTTATACTAAATTATAGCTGCAGCTGGTTTGACTGACTTATCCAATGTTTCTTAAAAAAACGATCTTAAGCCTCTAGGAGAGGAGTTAATCAGCACAAATCCAGCAGACTTGTCATACAAAACAGTAATCCCTGAGCCCACATTCTGTAGATATGACCTCCTGAAACACCCTCACATTAAGCAGGTTTGAATAAACCCAAAATAATGCTGCTAGAAAAGGGATTGATAAGTGATGCCCTAATGGGAATGCATTGAAACTGCGTTCTAAAACAAGCAATTTAAACAAAGCCTAAAAGAGACAATTCTCAAAATAAGCCCAGGGATAAAGTGTAAAGATTTCTCCTCCTTTTCGAAGGGTGAACTTGTAGCGAGTACTTATCCAAACACCTCTCTGCTGCAGCTGAAGGTGTTAAATAGGATTTATGAAAATTAGACATTGCACTGGCTAATGTAATTTTTGAGGAATGCCTTCATGACTTCAAATACGGCACACACACACACATCTAATTGGGTCTGAACAATAATAAGCCAATATTGAACACTTTACAAGCAGAGCCTCTGAAGGAGAGTTCCTGAGTCTCGGGTCATTATTGCCTGTCATGTGATTTGAGGACAGCATGGGGTTCTCCACAATTGTTCTGGCTAAATTTAAAGAATTTCACCTTTTTAACCTTTTCACCCCTAAACTCCCGGACTGGGGGCCTGTCCATCACGATCTCCCAACCTACCAGCTCTGATGAGGTGGTGACAGCAACTTCCACCAGGCTTCCCTTCAGAGAGGAGGACAAAAAGCTGTTCTGCTGTGCTAATCATTCAGTGAAGCCTGACTCTCTGAGTGTGCTACGCTTTCACAAAAAAAACTGAGGTGCCAGCAGAACTTCGGGTACAAGGACGCAACAGTCCCACTGCAGCAAAAGATGATGTCTTGTTCAGCGGATTTTTAGCACAGGTCTCACCTAACAGCTGCCTTGGGTTACTCAAGGTTATGCGTTATACATCATGTCGTGGCAATCTGCATTACATGAAAAACCATGAGTTAACCATGTCGAAAAGCACAGTTCCCATCAGCCCAGTTAGGGGCTAAGTGACTGAAAATAAACTACCCTTGAGGTGGTCACTTGGTTTTAGTGAAGCTGCTGAGTCACTGCAGCAGGAGAGAGGCAGCAGCTCCTGTTGTGCTGAGGTTGTAATCATATCCGTAGGTAGGTTTGTGTGCCAGCTCACATTAGCACAATACAATACTGCTACACATACAAACACGCATTGGCTAATTTCCTCTTTATACACAATTTCACCTTGAGAGTCTACACTAGTCAACATTGTTACAAAAAGTTAACAGTGGATCTGCAGCAGCCTAGATTTCCCAACTGGCACACTTTTTAATAATTAAAGTACCCTGCTGGATTAAAAATGTAACCTGAAAATGAAAGCCAACCGGGAAATGAACAGCTGCTGTAGAATTTAAATTTCAAATGGGTTGCATTTAGTCACCAGATAGACTGTAGTAGCACAATAAAAAAAAAGTTACTTTTTTGTAATAATCTATTTTTCCACCCATTTAAAAACAATAGACAGAGAATCAAAAATAAATAAATAAATAAAACTTCACTTCACTGGTGGGGAAATAATTATTTGAGCCCTGCTTATTGTGTAAGTTTGCCCACTAACAAATAAATAATCAGTCTATAATTTCAGGGGTTGGTTTATTTGGCCAGAAAGAGACAGAAGACAAAAAAAAACAAAATAGAAAATGCATTTCAAAATTGTAAGAATTTTTATGAATGAAATCAATATTTCATCCAAAATGTGCTTTAGTACTTGGTGGTATCGTTGTTGGCATCACTGAGGTCAGTCTTTGTTTAGCCACAAGGTTTCTCATGGGGGATTTTACCTAACTCCTCTTTGCAGAACCTCTCCAAGTCATTTTCATCCCCTGGCTGAGGGAAAGAGGATCTCACCTAAAATTTGACAATACACGACCCCATCCATCACATAATGCCTCCACCTCCATGTTTGACTGTGGGCACTGTGTTCTTGGAGTCATAGGTAGCATTTCTCCTCCTCCAAAACACAGTGATTTGAGATGATGCCAAAAGGCTCGATTGTCCCTGTCCCAATTTGTTTGTAAAATCAGCAGGGGATTAAAAAAAATCAGATGCCTCTACGTCACATCCACATTTTATGTAACTGGTAGGTATTTTCTTAAGGTAACTGATAATTACCAGTTTTTGCCTGGTGAGAGAATTTAAACTATTTAGAGATGGAGACAGTAGAGGATGAGAATAATAACATTTAGCATTTCAGCGGCTTATCTACATAAACAGGGATTAATAAAATTATCATTAGACCACTAGTGGCTAGCTGACAGGATGTTGCGGCAGTGAAGTCACTCTGCAAGATGGAACCATGCAAATGCTAATAGTCAGAGTCTTATTAAGGCCTTAAAAACATGATCAACCGGACAGAGCTGCTGTTCCTTTTCAAAAGTACAAGCCTGTAAAAGCCACATCTGATGACCATTTCACTTGATATTTGGGAAGAGCAGCTAATAAATGGCAGCTAATGACAACGGACTATGTCCGTTCAGTTTAACAGTCAGTAATAATCTAAAATAGTTCATTGTTTGAATACATTTTGCTTATTGCAGATTTGTTTCCACATGATTTTCTCATTAAAATGATTTATGTTGGCAGGAACACTCTGTCTAGCGGCCTTCCTCAGAACTGCATGCTTTAGTGATGGGTTTTGATCTTTGGACAGTATGATCACCCGGCGGCAGCCACAGACAGCGCTGGAGATGACTCACGCTGAGTCAGAGGGGGCAGCTAAAAGCCCCTCAGAGCCTTTTTTCAAGGCTTTCAATTAGCTTTACATCAGAGACCCACTGGAATTCACACCAGCAAAACACCCCAGGAAAAGCAAACACACACACACCCTGAGTCACTAGAAAGGCCTTCGGCGGTTTCTCCACCAATGAGAGCAATGAGTCAGGGTGAAACCCAGGGGCAGGCACCTGAGTTTAGAGCAGAAGGCGTGCACACTTCCCCAACAAGGATCACAAACATCAGACATGTCTGCATTATACCATCTTGTGTCTTTCTGTACAAGAAGGGAAAAAGCATGTTTATTTCATGGTCATTATAGATTTTGGGAGAGGACATAATTTTTTTCATGGAGGGAAAAAAGAAAGAAGAATCATAACAGTTCTATTTGTCCAATCTGAAACTTTCTGTTAATATATTTGTTACTCTGGGTACAAAGGTGGCAACAGAGTTAAATCTATTAAATCAACAAATCTACATTCATTCCAAAATTCAGAATAATACCACTTCTGCAAAACAGCACAACACACCAGAGCACAATCAAATATGACCTCAGCATTTAACCTGACATCACCTTAGAGAGCAGCAGCAGCCATGAAAGGCACCTGGGGAGCAGTGTGTGGGGACTGTACCTTGAACAAGGGAACCTCAGTGGCACCTTGGCGGTTCGGGATTCGAATCCACAACCTGTTTCCTTACACAGTAGGATCAGTTGGATTCCGTGATGAATACCAGCTCAAGCATAAAGTGTTTCGTTAGTTACAAATAGCTGCCGGTACATTGTTGTGTGTCTGACTCAAGGTCCAGATCAACGAGCTATCTGTGTGGAGGACAATTCAGGGATACAAAATAAAAAAAAGAACTGTGATGAACACGATTAAAAATGTATCAGTGCGAAGTGGACACTGGGAAACATGAGTTACGAGAGAGAGGGACAGAGATAAGCTCCATTCTCACTTCTCATTAATGCTTGAAGACCTGTGTGACCGCATGACGGGCACTAGTTACAGAAGCCCTGTCTTCCTTTGTTGCTGCACTTCGTGATAGCACCGTTCCCAGGGTGTCCGAGTCACAGACAAAGCTTTGTGCAATGTGGCCTACTGTCCTCTCCAGGGAACACACGAAAGCCAACTGACATTTAGCGCGGATAAAGAAGCCACTTAATGGCTCATCCAATCAAATGCACAACTATCAGGAGCCAGCATCGAGGGGAGGACTTCCAAGAGGGACAGAGCATAAGACAGTGGTCCCTCTCAGGCAATGCCTCAGAAAGCATTACACCTGACTTTTAGTTTCCAAATACAGAGCAGAGGGCAGGGTACATTTACGCCCACTAGGCCACTACCTACCTTTAGGTAGGGGTCAGAATGCTGGAGTTCCCTCCCCTTTGAGTAGAACTCTTCAGCATATTTCAGCTTTTTTGTACTTCACAGGATCATCTGAGACAGGCAATAATTCAATGCACTGCATTGTGGGTAATATACCAACACGTGAATAAGCATTTCATCTCACAGATGAGGACAGGATGGAAGGAAGAAGAAAGGGAAGAGGGTAGGAAGCAAAGCGATACACTCGTCCTCTGTAGGCTCCTCAGGCTCCTGGCTTTTTCTGTTCTTCATATCCCACTCCCGCACCTCTGTGCTCCACAGCCCTGGGACCAGAACAGAGTGTTTAGAGCTGCGGAGACACAAATTGCACATTCACTCCACCTAAGGTCAACCTTGAGATCACACGTCCCTGAAGCAGTGGAACAGCGGCCCTTAACTATTCTCTCTACCAAACACTCGTACGTGTGCATAACTGGGCGGGGAGGTCTTGTCAGTGAAAATTGGCCAACAAATCGCATGTCATGCTGAAATGAATGGAAAATGTTGTGTGAGTTGGGGGAGGGGGTGGTTAAGGGGTAATGTCCAGCGTGGTCCCTATCACAAGTGACAGACAGCCACATCAGACTATCTCCCGAAAGAGTTAGCTGCTCAGGCACGGATTCATGTTACTAAAGAGCTGCTATTTTCTGTGTGTGTGTGTGTGTGTGTGTGTGTGTGCGTGCAGGGTGCATCTGTCTCAGTGGCACCATGCCGTATTCTTCTTCTCTCAAATTCATTGTTTCCTCCGCTGCTCTCCCTGATTCTAGGTTACTCAGTTGCTCTCCTGAAAATATGAAGGGGCATTTAGGCACGACCTTCTGGGCACACAGCCATACACACAGGGCAGCTGAGATATAAAACAACCTGCAAAACAAAATCATAACTTTAAATTCACTCTTAATCTAATATGCAGACTGATAAAAAAAATCTATTCCATCCCAAGATTACATTTTTCTTGAAACTTTTGAGCGTTATGCTTCAGTATTAAATGCAGGATCAGGTGTATAATTAAATTATTCAGATTAGTTAAATATATAAAATATTTATACACTACTCACAATAAGTTAGGGATATTGTTATTTACATGAGTGCTTTTCCGCTATTCCCTTTAAATTTTAATGAAGTAAGTTCCCTTTGATATTACTAATAATGAAGAAACACCATTTTCATTAATATTTTTTACCCCAAAAATTTAGACAATAACAGGGATAGCCCAAAATAACAAAAATTGACAATGTCAGTTTTTCCACCATTTGCCGCAATGACAGCTTGTCAGCGACAGCTCATGCTCCTCACTAGCCTTCCTGAAGTTGAGCTGTGACAATTCTGCCCCAATGTGGTGGAGCATTATCATCCATGAACAGTTGGGGGTGTGCTGGTGGAATTGGGGGATGATGATGATGATGGGTCCTATGATGTCTCTGAGGTAAGAATGTGCTATGACTGAGCCATGTAAAATAACCAATAGGTTGCTCAATTCGCCTTCTCCAGCCACACTGACAGCATTTATCAGATGCCCTTATCCACAGCGACTTACAATCAGTAGTTACAGGGACATTCCCCCCCTGGAGCAATTTAGGATTAAGTGTCTTGCTCAGGGACACAATGGTAGAAAGCAGGATTTGAACCTGGGTCTTCTGGTTCATAGGCGAGTTTGTTACCCACTAGGCTACTACCACCCCCTGTCCAGGTCACATTGTCCAGGTCTTGTGCCCACTGCAAACGTTCACGGCAGGTGTCTTGGTGTCAGTGGAGACACCTGCAACGGTTGTCTGGCATTCAAGGCAAAGCAGTGGAGTTGGTTGCGAATGGTTTGTCTGGAAACCCCTCGCACCTCTTAAATGGGCCTGCAGCTGTGTGGCAGTGGCATAAAGATGTCTGAGTACATAGGTCCTTAGGTACTGGTCATCATTGCAGTCTGTTACTCATGGGGCTCCACTCCTGGCTCTGTCATGAACTCTGACAGTAGTCCTGTGTCTTGATGCAAGTCTGCTTCATCAAGTCTGATGACACTTTGAGACACACCAATTTCCATGGCCAGGTGACACTGCTCGTCCGTTAAGTGACGTTGTGTGTTCATGGCTGTTTGAATGATTAACTTGGAATGAAGTTGGTAGTACTCAACTAATAACAGCCCAAACCAAAACGAACAAAAATAAAAAGGGAGGAGGAGAAAAAAAATCTGGATTGAATTGCTTCATTCCTCTGTGTGACATGAGCAGTAAAACCAATGAATCAGACACCTTTTGCAGTCAGCCAATGGTGGAATGCACCCCCCACCCCCCACCCCCGGGGTCTGTTGCCATAACTACTCATCTAGTCGCCCACCCACCGCAGCTGCCAACCTGCAACAATAACGAGTCAATCTGACATGCAGACAGGACCCTGGTTACCGTCGGTTTAGAGTAGCAGAAACAAACGGCACGTTGTCTCTCCCCTCACTCACTTTAGCCCCAACAACACACTTCCACTGCAAATTGGAAGATTCAAATGTAAATAATGAAGGAATAAGAGCAGCTGCGTGGTTTCCAAGAGAGATACACAACAAAACACACCTCAGCAGATATGATTTACAGAGACTACATGGGAGTGCCAAACTATTCAAACTTTGCTATTCTGTAAACTGGAAAAACGTCACAATTTATCAGACTGCATGACAGCAGTTCAGTTGCTTAGGTGTTACCTTGACTCAAGACTTGAATTTCAGTATGTTTTACAGTCACAAATACAGTAAAAGTGCACTCTCTGCAGTTCCCCTTTTTACCATGTCTGTTGGTAGAGGCTGAAACCGTCTACCAGTATTCACGGACATCCATAAAAAGTACTGGTAAAACGTGTGTAATGTGTGTGTGCGCGCATAGAAGACCCACACAGCCACAGGAACTGAGAGCATGGCGCCATCATCTGAATGCCTCAGCAGTTGCAGCTCCAGCCGGTGCAGGATGGTGAGAGCAGCACGGAAGACACCCACAATGCCTTCAACACCGGAGGAGACAATAAGGAGACAACACAGGGAAGTCAGCCATGTCTTCATCCTCATTAACAATCTATTAATAACTGATCAGTAAAATCATTGTGCACAGTCACTATAAGACAGTGGCCACTGACAAATCTTTGCTAGAAAAACTAGATGAATAAGAGGTCATCTACTAATTCTACTTTCTATATGGAAGAAGAAATGCTGGATTTTTTTTTTTGATCTATCAATAATCGAAGCCTGGTTTCTCCAGTATGTTCCCAGGTGTTGAGGTCAGTCTTTGGTACAATAGACAGGACTGAGGCCTGCCAGCAGAGTGAAGAGGAGTGCTGGCCCAAGCAGACCTCTGCTGCTCTAATACTCTGAATGTTTCTTGGTCTAAACCCACCTGATTAACATTCATCTCAAATGACTGCTTATCCCAGTTAGGGTGCAATAAACTGCAGCCTAATCCGGCTTCACAGGGTCAAAGGTAACAGAACATAATTCTGCAGAGCTGTGCAGTCAAGGCAAAGAAAAAACAAAAAGAACAAACTTCATTTAACTATTTGTAGTTATTACTACTGTGGACCTACTACAAAGTCTAAAATAAAAAGTGAAAAGCAGAATGCATTTAAATCCTCTTACAGTTTAAACCTGATATAATCTATCTGTGTGTGAAAGTGTTTTACCCTGCAGCAGGATAATGTCCCAGATGGACATGACAGAGTCCCAGCAAGGCAGGCAGGTGAAGAGGTTCTGGGCCCAGGACACAATGTACTGCACAGCAGACAGAAGCCCAGCATCCTCCTGTCCAAGCACAGACGAAGAGTAGCAGCTCCGCATTACTGAACACTTGCTGGTTATGTACAGATTTTTGCTAGAGGTAGGCACTAGGCTTACTCAATAATATAGCTAGATTAAAAATTTGACTGATGAAAACAGTTGAGTTTATTGGCAGCAACAAGATGTTGAGTGATGCAGATACAGGTCAAAGCACCAGAGTGATGCCTATATCAGGTTAAAAGTGTTAAACATCAGTGATAGCATTAAAAAGGTTCTGGGGAAATTTGAACACAGTAGAACATTGTATGAATGTAAGAAACAAGCAAAAAAGATAGATGGCTAAACATCCCCACCCATCCAGGGTCTGTAACACACTGAGTCAACAGTGAGGGGCAGTAAATCCCTTAAGACACAGTTAAGCAGCACAAACGATGGACTGCTTTCAGAGACGGGAGGTCCTATTAACACAAGCTTGGTGGGGGAGGGGTCTCTCAAAAAAAAAAAAAAGAAAAGGGCGGGCGGTAACTTCAGGCACGTTCCAACTCCTGATGAAAAATGTCCTGAATAAATCTTTTAGCCTTCTGATGGTTTTGGTCCATAGTAACTGAAATGAACACGAGAAAGTCCAGAGAGTGGAGAAATAAAAATATAGAGATTCTCCAGCAATTCCACACAATGATGAAAAAGGAGGCAACATGCAATCACATGTTTAAATGAAAATCCAAAAATATGGCCTTGCATAGTCAAAAATGTAATCCTGACGTCCAGGGGTGTACGCAAATCAATAGTAATCAGTGAGGTGACTTTAACCTCACCATGTGCTGAGACAGGATAGGCTTCCATTGCTGGAGTAGCTGCTGAAATACTGAAGCTTGATGCTGGATCCTCTGTAGTAAAAAATATACATATATCAAAACTAATTCAAAATATACCATAGAGGAGAGTGATGATGCTGTTAATGTGAAATCAGCACGTCACCTTCATTGATTGTGCTTCATGGTGCCTCCTGTACGGAGGAACCTTTAACACAAACAGGTCTTCAAATTCTGTGGACACTGAGCTTTAGTTCTTTTCATAAACTTACTATAGGATTATCATTGATAATCCTATAGTAAGTGACTGGCTGGACCATTCTAGCAGCTTTTTCATAATAGTGCCAGTGCCACACCATGATCTTCCAACCTCCAAACTTTATGATGTGTATTATGGCATCCAAAGAGTTCCATTTTGGTTTTAGCTGACAGTAGACATTGAGAAAGGCCTATTTAAACTTCTAATATGCTTTTTCTTCAGTGATGGATGCTGGTGAACATGCATACAGACCATGGCAGATGAGTTTTCTTTTAAACAGTTATACCTGCTAATTCCATTTTGTTCTGAAGCTCTCCACTAGTTGTCTCTTGAACAACTCTTCTTATGATTCTCTTCTCTCCTCTGTCTGAAATCTTGTGGGGAGTACCTAGTTTTTAAGGTGGTGCTGGCTTCCACTTCCGGATTATGGCCCCAATAAACCTGCTCACTGGAAACTACTGATTGTAAGACACTCTAGGGAGTCTCATAAATGCTGTAAATAGTGAAAGTGAAGTGAGCGTCATTTTGAAAAACTGCAGCATAGCACACGGTGACAACAAAATGTGTCCTCTGTATTTAACCATGCTTGGTGAGCAGTGGGCAGCCAGGACAGGCACCCGGGGAGCAGTGTGTGGGGATGGTGCTTTGCTCAGTGGCACCTGGGGCAGTGGTGGCCTAGCGGTTAAGGAAGCAGCCCCGTAATCAGAAGGGTGCCGATTCGAATCCTGATCCGCCAAGGTGCCACTGAGGAGCAACTGAGTAAAGCACTGTCCCCACACACTGTTCCCTGTCATGGCTGCCCACTGCTCACTAAGAGTAATGGGTTAAAAGCAGAGGACACATTTTGTTGTGTCACCATGTGCTGTGCTGTGTATCACAATGACAATCACTTCACTTTCACTTTAAACACCTTGGCAATTCATGATCCAATTATGGCTCCACTTCCTACATGTAAATGCTACAAACATCTGTTGAGAATTTCATGTCAATAGCACCTTTAGAAATATAGCATATTTAATTTGGAAATGTTCAGTACTTATTTTACCTGTTGGGATCCTTTTAAGGATCACAATCCACAATCTAACTTTCTATAATTAATAGAATAGGTTTGTGAGAACAATCATGCACTTCCAGGTCAAACCAGAACCAGCAATTAAAAGACACACCAGAGATCAATTACGTATTTCTTTTGTCTTCATATGAGTTTAGGCCATAAGGCCTAAGCCTTTAATTTACAAAAGCAAATGTTACATCAAAAAATACAAGAAAAAGTCTGAATGACAACAATTGCACTTACTTTTCTGACAAAGGATGGAAGAATACTGAGGTATGTGAGCCGTTCCAGCAGCACCATAAGAGCCTTAAACACATCCTCCTCCTCAGTCAGGTTCATTAACAGAACTGCAGCTATGCATGACATCCCTAGCAGCATGATGGAAATGTTCACGACAGACACCAGTTCCAACCTCAGTCCCAATCACAGTCTCTCTGGTGAAGAAAGCACTGCAGAGGGTGGTAGTAGCCTAGTGGGTAACACACTCGCCTATGAACCAGAAGACCCGGGTTCGAATCCCACTTACTACCATTGTGTCCCTGAGCAAGACACTTAACCCTAAATTGCTCCAGGGAGACTGTCCCTGTAATACTGATTGTAAGTCGCTCTGGATAAGGGCGTCTGATAAATGCTGTAAATGTAAATGTAAATGTAGAACAGTACTCTGCTGCCCACTACTGACAGAAAAGAGGATAACAGAAAGAATAGTGGGGAATGATTAATTGCCCACCGTGGCAGTACTTCGTCTTAGTGTTAAACTTGTGGCTTCTGGACTTTCTCCCTTTAATGAGCAATGGGTGGGAAAGGACTTTTCTGTAAATGATATTTAAAGACAGGCCAGAGTTGCAAAAGATGGGGTGGGAGGCATCACACGGGGACCCTAAAACCACTTGATTTAGTACGCGTATGACAAACAATACATTTTTTCATACTTCAAATCCATGAATACTAGTATCCCAAGAGGAATTTATTATTCATGTGCATGAATTAGCCTGGGTAAACTCACGTAGGTCCCCTACAATCTGGTGACAGAGGCAACATCAGCACTGCAGCTAGGCGGGGCCAGGGCACCGAGGGCAGAGATGACGCCGTACTCACTAAGACCCAGCTCCATCTGGAGCCCTTACTCTACCTTCCAGGGATTATATTACATTTATTACAGTAAAAGAACCTAGCACCTTAAAACCCCTACTGAATACCCTTTACCAGATAAGATTTAATACGAGATGTTGAAATAACAATATGACAAAGTTTGCATCTTAATCTACACCACTGTTCAAAGGTTGACGCTCATTCAGAAATAACCTTGTTTTCCATTTTAAAAAATCTAACAGAATAGAATTTTTTTTGATAAAGTTTATAATAATTATGTAAAATGGAACCCACATCTGTTGATGGGTTAGATACTGTAATAGTGTAAATTTAACCATTTTATTGCTTCTTTAAATCAAATTAACTGCTTTCAGAGAATTGAAAAGGGTTTGAAAAATGGACTACAGCTTTAACACAAATAACACTTTTCTTTTTACACAACGAGGACATTAGTGAGTGAGTTCCCGAATTTTGATTTTGATTTGTCTCATCTGGGACAGCTCCAGTCCCGTATTCCAATCAGAACCTCATCGTATTATGGCCTTGCGATATGACGGGCTAATAATACAAAAACTACAGATCCCATAATGCACTGCTTCAGTCGCCTTGCCGAACGCGATCTTAACACTGCTGAATCTGTACAGGAGCAGATACCACTGATTTCCTTTTCGATCTGATACCAAGTAAAATTAAGATTGATATCGGCAATACTGATAACTCGTTCAGAAACTAAATGTGTTTGTAAAATCAAAGTAAAAAGTGTATGTACTGCGGCGCCGTGGGATTTTCCGGGCTGGGTTACGCACCAGCAAGAAAGTTACTCTCATTTGTGGTTGATACATTTGGAAACCCTAGTAATGAAGGTATCTAACTCCGACAGATGAAATTGGACCAGTTCCAGTTGGACAGCCGCTCACACCGCTGTTTCACTAGGACGATTTCTGCCTTCGGGTAGCTGCAGCCGGGACGATATTGTCTTTATCATCGAATGTACGTTTGTTTTCACGTTAAAAAGTCCTCACCTTTACCCATAGTCGTGAGACAGATGGTGTAATTTCTGCTCCTATCTTTTGCTCAAAGCAAACCCAAACTCACCAAACTCAACACTACTGGGTCAACGTCTGACCATGCCTGACCATGCAACTTGGCAGTTTGGGACTCAAACTGGCAATCTTTCAATTACAACCACAACAACATTGTTTCAAAAAGAGAAAAAGTCCTACAGTTATAGAGGTAGAGAAGTCCAAAATGTAGTCCAGTGTCATTGTGTACATTACGTGTCCATTATGATGCTGCTGGTCCCTTTGAAAATCCCTGAAGCTGTAGTTGTTATGGTGGTGGTGGCTGTGGTGACCTTCTGGTTCGTCTCATGCTAAGTACTTGTTTAGCAGTTGTCAGGAACCAGGATTTATCTGCTGGTCTCTTCACTGGAGTCTGCCAGTAGTCTGTGTGCTTGATTCAGTATCTCGGAGAAAACAAACAGAAGCAGCGGCAGACGGTTGCACTGTACGACTGATACTGAAATATGTGGTTATATTATGTGGGTATATTGGTGCTACAGTGGCCTGGTACCCTAACTAGGACAGCCTATTTAACACTGTCTGTGTCTAACAGGGGGACTGTGTGATAAACTGGACTAATAGTTGACACTGTGTCTGGGCCTTTAACAGAAGGCCAGAGAAAACACATGTGTTTTCAGTTTAGATTTGAGACTGTGAGACTGTGTCTGAGTCCCGAACACTGACCGGCAAGCTGTTCCACAACTGCGGAGCTCTATATGAGACATTCTGTACTTTTGGTACCATTAGTGACCCTGCACCCGTTGATTGCAGGGGGCGTGGCGTTCACTCAGGTACTGCAGGGCGAGACCATTTAGAGCTTTATAGGTGAAAAGTTGGATTTTGTAGTTAATCCTAAATTTGATGGGTAGCCATTGTAAGACTGGGACGATGTTGTCAAATTTCCTAGGTCTAGTTAGAATTCTGGCTGCAGCATTCTGAACTAGCTGGAGTTAAATCATGCACCTAGAGCATCCAGACAGTAATGCGTTGCAGTAATCTAACCTTGATATAATAAATGCATGGACCAACTTTTCTGCATCATGCATTGAGATGATATTTCTTAATTTTGCAATATTTCTAAGGTGAAAGAATGCTATCCTAGTGACATCATCTACATGCGAATCGATTGAGAGACCTGCATCAATGATGACACCTAGATCCTTTACTTCAGTACTTGGTGAAATAGAAAGGCTATCCAGAGAAAGGCTATAACAGAAGAAAGTTGGTGAGCATCCACTGTCTAATGTCCTTGAGACAATTCTCTATTCTGTTCAGCTGCTGCCTCTCGTCTGGTAAATACAACTGTGTGTCGTCAGCATAGCAACGAAAGCTAATACCGTGTTTGCGAATTATGTCACCTAAAGGTATATAGAAAATAGCAATGGACCTAGGCCAGAACCTAGGTCCACAAAACTCTACTTTACTATCTAGACTCTAGACTACTATCTAGACATCTAGACTCTCCGTCTTGGCCCCTCGGTGGTGGAATGAACTTCCCCTCGAACAGCTCAGTCACTGAGCACCTTCAAACGACAGCTCAAGACCTTCCTCTTCAAAGAATATTTAGATTAAATTGTAACTTTCTTATTGTCGAACTTGTGTACAGAATCTACAACAGAGTGAATAAAAAGATTGTATTCATAGTTGGGGTCCTAGTGAACCGGAATTGATCTCTTCATCGATGGTAACTTGAAAGCACGTTGTAAGTCGCTCTGGATAAGGGCATCTGCCAAATGCCGTAAATGTAAATGTATGTGAAGACGAATCACCATTGATGTCCACAAACTGATACCGATTGGTCAGATATGATCTGAACCATACAAGGGCTATTCATTTACACTTACATTTACAGCATTTATCAGACGCCCTTATCCAGAGCGACTTACAATCAGTAGTTACTGGAGTCTCCCTGGAGCAATTTAGTGTTAAGTGTCTTGCTCAGGGACACAATGGTAGTAAGTGGGATTTGAACCTGGGTCTCCTGGTTCACAGGCGAGTGTCTTACCCACTAGGCTACTACCACCCTTAATCCCAGCAATCCCTTACCTGCTAGGCCATCACTGCCCCATAAACATAAAAAAGCGTTAGTGTTAATATTTACATCCACTTTTAGTGGAAATTGTGTTGCTGATAAGTCTTCACTTTAGAGATAGACTTGCTAAATTAAGAAATGGATGTAAATAGTTGAATGTTGCATGTTGAGATGTGTGTTATATGGGGGTAGGTGGGCGGTTAGGCACCATCTCCATTGTCTGGTGTAAGAGCAGCCACGTTCCTGCTAGTCAGTAAGTAAAAAGTGGGCGTGTTGTATTGTTGACTTCGGCTACCAGCTTGTACACATACAAAGTCTTTATTCCAGCCAGAATGAGCACTGAGTGAACTATAGCAGGACTATTCAAATGTGCACATATTTATTAACACACACACACACATATATATATATATATGTGTGTGTGTGTGTGTTAATAAATATGTGCACATTTGAATAGTCCTGCTATAGTTCATATAACGTGAGACTATATATATATAACGTGAGACTCTTATCGGGCGATAAAAAAAATATCGCCGTTAATCTATTCACAAAGTTGGGTTGGGAGCTGGGTCTGTACTACACAAGCCATTGTGCCGAAGTTAAATGGTTACACTAGATTTATAAGCATATTTCTTCTTTCTTGTGTCTTTTATTTTCTTATTTTGTAAAGACTTTTATTTTGTTTTTGAGACCGGTAATCTAAAAAATAGATTAATCTAGATTAATTCCAAGATTACAGTGAGATTAATCTAGATTAAGAAAATTAATATATGCCCACCTCTAATATATATATATACATATATTAAGGCTCGCACCATTTATCTTTCTCGCTAGTCGGAACGCATAACCTGACCGCTCATTTACAGCATAAGCCAGTGTAAAAACCTGTCTGGTTTGGCCAAAGATCTTCAGATCCATTTGCGCTTAATGTGCCACCTGGTGGAATGCCAGGTATTAGAGGACAAGTTCAAATAAGAACAGTAATATTAAGGAGTTTATTTCAGCAATTCCAAAACAATTTTCAGCGTGCCAAATAAAAAAGGCTGTAGGTTGCCCACCACTGATCTAGTGACTTTCAGAAAGCATTGATGTGACTTTTTCTCACAAATGTAAGTCAGTGCTGTCATATGATTATTTTAAATGTGATAGG
This sequence comes from Denticeps clupeoides, assembly GCF_900700375.1. Taxonomy (NCBI): domain Eukaryota; kingdom Metazoa; phylum Chordata; class Actinopteri; order Clupeiformes; family Denticipitidae; genus Denticeps; species Denticeps clupeoides. Next base: position 24,789,780 of record NC_041713.1, on the reverse strand, counting down.
ATCATAAGACAATGGGCACAATATGATGTGTAGTGAAAAAACAACAGAATGGCATCTATTGGCCAAGAGCGAAATATGCACAAAATTATTTATTGTTTTGAGACCATGGGCATGACTATGGATATGAAAATCATAAGTAGCTGTTTATTCTTATTATTATGATATTGTCTGTAATATCTGCTGTGGCGTCACACAAGGTCAAATCTCCATGCTTTCTGGTTTCTGGATTGCACACTAAGTGGAATGGCAACTCTAAATTGGCCATAGTTGTCAATCTGTGAGTGAATGGTCTGAAACATGTATGTGTATGCATTAATGAGTAATTTAGAAAAGCAGTAAAAAAAATAACAAAAAAAACACAAAAAAAAAGTACAACAATCTTTCTGACCAAGAATACCCCTTGATAGAAGGAGTATGTGCTAATGGCAGAAGCCTCTTTCAGCAATAAAATGTTTCTTGTCTCAAAAATGGTTTGAGTTGCCAGTGAAATAACTTTTTTTGAGATAACCATGACGTGGACGACTGTGAACCTTCACAGATATAATGTGTCCAGCTGCACTCCAGATAGGGTGTCAAACATCTTACCAGAAATATCTTGCTTTGTAATACAATGGCTGAAGTAGTATTGGCTGTACTTCTGACAGTGAGCGGTTAATACGAAATTCAGCAAAGAAAATGGTGTTTGCAAACGAGGACAACTGACGCTGAGCACTGCACTAGACAACATCACCAGTAGGTGCCAGGCTCTCTTAACAAATACACCTCTTGATATGGGCACGCAGACGCTCATTCAAAGTGAGCTGAGTGAGACAGCAGCCACAAATAATGGCACAAGATAACAGCTGAATCTTTATTAGATCTGCATAGACTTACCAAATATTTGGTTAATATAACAAGTCCAAAAAAGCATATAAAACCATGAAAACACACCTTATTGCTGTTGGACTGCATAAACACTTGAAACATTCACACATAAAGTCCCAGCCTACCTTTTTAAAACTTGCCCAATTCAAATGAATACTACAGTCTTTTCAAATGTCTTTCAATGTGTTTCATTGCCTACTTCCATCAGACGGATTTGGCCAAAAAGTGGATTGATGGCTTGTGCGGAAAAAAAAAAAAAAAAAATTTCAATAATAAGTAACACTATTACAGACAGGGGCATGGCTTCGGTGATTGTGAGCACTGCTGTGAAGTATGGCATCAAGGGGTTAATACAAAAATATTTGGCACGTGTGTTTTTTTTTACTTGGTGGAATAAGAACAGTCATTGCATTTTTTAAATGCATTCTGGCAGCGGAGGTGGTGTTGTCCATAGAAGTGTGCTTAGCTTCGTAGGCCATTAGGGATGAGGGTTAGTGGGAGATCTTAAGGGACGGTGACATGGAAGGGGCTCCCTGGCACAGTGTCGTCTCCCCACTTCACGATGACCACATAGTTGCCCTTCTCTCGCACCGTGTAGGTTACGTTATAGAGGCGATTGCCCACATGCTTCACATACACCTCTTCACAAGGAGTCTTGGGGCCATGGACACCCACCATCAGCATGTTTGTGCCTAGAGAAGAAATGTTTAATACATTTTTCTTGAAATAGTAAGAGATCTAGAGTTCACATAAAAAAATTGGTACATTCTGGTTCAAGTTATGTCTTTTCATATTGGATAAGTATGAATGGAATCCTAGATGCAACTGGTTACTGGTTAGAAGGTCATCTTACCTGCTTTGCTACAGTCCACACTGAAGCTGTTTTTCTGTCCCACCATGGCTTTGGAGAGTCCTGGACCCCTGCACACCACCCTGCTGGCGTCCGACTCCAGCTTAATGGTGCTGGAAATGGAGCTGTAGGCTCCGGCCATCTTGGAAGTCTTGGTGACAGTCTCCACAAGCACTGAGGAGGTTTCATGAAGGCTGTGGCCCCCAGACAGACGTACACCTAACAGGCCAGAAACAGACATCCGTTACATAAGGACGGCACTCACAATTCATCTCTGTGTTGCATAACCCGAACATTGCCAAGGAAACCCCAACACGGAAGCACAAAGTGTGCAAGAGAGAAAGTCTTTTCTTAGCCAGAGTTGAGAGGTTACATAAGTAAAAAGAAGCACTTTTCCTGTTCTATTCTTATTCCCTAACCTGAGGGAAGCTTCATGGACTACATCTGGGAGAAGTTTTCTTCAGATGTGAAACTTTATATATTCTTATTAATTACTCATAGTCTCCGTGGTTAAAGATGTCATGCATTAGATAATTTCCCAAGCAGGAATTATGCAATAGATTATATTTTGCAGGGGACTGTGGGAATATGCTAAAACATAAGAAGTATTCACCTGTCACTTTTGCTTTGAAGGGGCTGCCCACAATGTGCTGCGGGCCTCCATATTTGACGGAGATTAGATAATTTCCAGGGGCCATGGGCGTGTATATGACTTTGTATCCTTCGGCGCACTCAATGCAGTCCATTTTCACCTTGGAAGGACCGTCAATGGTGACAGACAGGGCACCCGATCCGGCATTACAGGTGTTCACCACAAACTCAGAAGGTACGCCTGCAGGGAAGCCATCCAATCAATAATTACCCATTATACACCAGGGGGCAGTATGCCCAGCATCCCAGCTTTTGGAAGCCCTTCCCTATTCCTTCAGTAACAGAAGCAAATGCTAATTTAATATATTACATCAAAATCAAATCAATTCTTCTTTGGTTCAAGAAGCACAGAAGTTGACTTTTGAAGCACAATAATACACATACTCAGATGTAGCAGAAGCATCCGTGCCCTCCTTTGTGTCCCTCCTCCATTTCCCTTCTTATTTTCTTTGCTCAGCAGTGTACATCACAAATGTGGCAAAATGTATGTTCTGTTATAGTCTAATGAGGTCAATTTCCTACCTGTGCAGCCTCCCTCCAGCCCAGGTCCGTAGGCAGACACCATCCCTGGGTCTCCAGCCTGGTCCGGCTCCCCAACTCGCACATTGAAAGGGCTTCCAGGAATATGGCTGCCATTAAACTTCACATCAATGGAGTGGACACCATTCTCCCGTGGAATGAAACGGATTGCATTCTTGTCTGCAAAGACAAATTTCTTGCATGATTGCTGAACTCCTGCTTATGTGCACTGCACTTTAATGAATGAGTCACTTCTGACTTACCACTGTCCAGCTCAGTAATGTAGCATTCCTCGACACTGCCGGAGGGTGTGTGGACCTTAGCATCGATTATGCCTCTCGCACCGTTCTTCTGAACTGCGAATGAAGCCTCTTGGCTCACCTTCAGGTCCTTCTCCTACAAAATATGACACAAATCAAAGCTATTCACAAGCGTTTTCATGTGAACAAATGTCGGTTGCATTTGTGCTTAAGAATGTGGCAGCCAGCATGTGTGTGGGTGTGGGTGATGGGCTGTCAGGCTGCAAATTTTTTTAAATGGAGTGCAAGGCTGGAATTACAGTGCACGGAAATCCTTCAAGATTCCTGTGTTTTGTAGTAATTTGACTGAAAGTAATTTGGTATAAATGTATGAGGAGATGTGGTCTCTACATTCTAGCGGTCATGCTTCACGCCTAATGGAGGGAGAGTAGGAACAGGATGGGTTGGAGGTGTGGAATACAGATAGAAGGTTAAGGTTGTGGAGAGAGGAAGACAGAGAGCGAAACTTGTAATTTCTGTCCCACTGTGGAGCATGAGTAGACCCATCAGTCATGGGGATGGATGAGGACTAATGAGCTGGGCTCTGTGGAAGAGGGTCAGGCTAGTGGATCTCCACTGGCCAGAGAACCCTGGACACCTAATCCACCAACATCAACACCACCATATTTTGGCCTTTGGATGTCAGGTCTAGTTACAGGCCAAGGACAAATGGCATTAGGGCTGTTTGGCTGGCACTGGTATTACACACATGTCTAACGCTGAGAGAAAATAGTGATCAGTTAGTCGAGGAATTAAGTGTCAGCAGACCAACCTGGAGGCTTGTGACAGTCAGTCGACGTGCATCGTCAGACAGCGTGGCAATGGGGACAATGAAGGGGCTGTCTGGGATGTGCTCATTGTTAAACTTGATTGACACTTCGTAGTCGCCTGAGAGATTGGATATCAAAAAGCTGAGTTTAAAAAATGTAAATATAAAAATAAGGCACAGATATAAGCTTTGAACAAAATGAAGTGATGTACGTCGTGTAGTGCCAGTCTTTGCTCACCTGGTTCCTGGACCATGTAGGACACACCACAGGATCCATCTTTCCGGTCTTCAAAGGAGATCTCGGCCTTGCTGGGACCCTCCACTGCGATGGACAGACCCCCTGCACCTGCCTCTCGTGTCCAGATACTGAACTCGGCTGAAGTAAAGACAGGGAAACTGGTCAACAACTTGAGTTCAGGTTAATCCATGTACTTTTATATCAGACTCATGGCTGTCCTCTCACACTCTACACTACCATTCAAAAGTGTAGTCATTATTACTTCACAAATATCATGTCTTCTAACCCACTGTACAACAGTAGTGCATAATGCTATGGCAACATGAATGATTCTGATAACACATTCATCATCATTATTTAATCTGATGGTGATGTTGATATTAGCTGATCTTACTTGGCACTCCAGCCACTCCCCTCTGCAGTCCAGTGCCACCAGCTCGCACCTTATGAGCACCTCCCTCTCCCAGTGGCCCCACTGTAAACTGGAACGGGCTCCCAGGGACATGCTGACCCCGGTACTTGACATTGACAGTGTGAGGGCCCATCTCCTGTGGCACAAAGCGCACACTGTAGGTGCTGTCCCCTCCATCCACAATCTCAGCATCCACGGTCTTCCCACCCGGACTGGTGACCTGAGCAGTCATTGGCTGAGCACCCACATCTGCTGCAACTGTGGAAAAATCAGTTTCAGGGGAGATACGTTTCTGAATAATCTTTGTGATTTAGCTACAATAACATCTTCTCTCTGTTTCTCTCCTTCCACCATTGCTATTCTCAGTGCCATAGCTTGGCTGATGCAGCTTCATATTTTCCATCCACATTTGGCTGTAATAATCAGCTGTAAATTCCATCCGGGGCATGTAGCATGGGCAGAGATTAAAAATGTCAGGGGCTGGGCACAGGCTCAAATGTGCTATCCTGCCCTTCTCATGAGGAAAAACAAGCTGGCTATTTAAACTTCTACACAAGACCCACTGAACTTCATTTTCATAACTGGGAAAGACTCTTCTCTTTCCAATATATACTAATAATCTTTTTTGTCTTTAAATATAATAGCCAACAATTAACACTTGTCCCCCAATTCACAGTTGTCCTTTTCTTTAATCAGGTACACTTACTGCATAGTGAAAAAAAGGGATTTTGGAGGCAACAAGGTGGTGATAAAAACTTGTATGACACTGATTTGACTTTGTACCACTGCAAAATGTAGTTTTAAATGATTAATAAAATTTATCAGTGTTTTCACACTGCCAGCATCTTACCTTCCTGCCTGGTGGTCATGCTACCAAATCCCAGCCTCTCTCTGCCCAAGAAATCGCCAAATACGTCCCTGAATGGGTCTCCTCCCACCTGCGTGCTTTCCTCTACGCGGACCTCGCGCTTGGTCTCACCGCCACGCGTCTTGCTGAACTCCGTGCGCTCTGTTCGTGTGTAGGTGTGGCTGCTGCGGGTAAAAGTGCGTGTTAGGCGCTCCTGGGCTGATACCATTTGGAACCAGTTTCCTGAAAGGCAGGTGAAAAAAACATGAGGATAACAATGACTCTCATCACATTGCCAGGGCGAAACCTCTGATGAAGGCATTGATTATCAGTGTGTCCATCTTCTCACCGGGGATTTTCAGGTTGAGGTCGCAGGTGCTGCCAACACTGGCGATTGAGGGAGCCTGCCTCTTCCTGGTGATGCTCTCCTTCATCCTGCCCTCTCCTGTTACCTTCACTGTGAATGGGCTTCCTGCAGCAAATGGGACATTCTGATTTCATATACCAAATATGCTATACATATTAAACATATTACAGGATAACAGACCTGGGATGTGCTTGTCTGCAAACTTGATGTTGATTATATAGTTGCCTGGCTCAGTTGGACAGTATGTCACCTTGCATGTCCCATCCTCCACATCCTCACAGTTAATGTCAACCTTACTTGGACCCTCAATAGATAACCCCAGACCTCCATAGCCTTGGAACAGAAAGGTCAAATGTACCACACAGACATTTATTTAATCCCTTTTTTTTTAAGTGTTCCCTCGTCCCACCTGCATTCCTGGTGTCCACGAAGAACTCGGCAACCTCAAAGGTGTGAGCCTCCACCAGGCCCTTGCCGAAGGCCTTCACCCTGCTGGCTTCTCCAATCTCGGATGGACCCACCATGATCTTGAAGGGGCTGTTTGCCACATGTTTTCCACTCTTCATCACACTAACAACATGCTCACCCACCTCCTTAGGAGTAAAGGAGATACCTGTAAAGAGAGAGGCATGAAGAATCATTTCGCTCAATACTGCTCAATATTCTTCATCACTGTTGGATACTATCTCATATTGCTTTTCAAAGAATGGAAATGTCCCCATTAATGAATGTCCAGTGAGCTGCTTACCAATGTGGCGGTTGGGCAGCCTCTTCAGCAGGCAGGGCTCCTCTTTACCAGATGGTGCTCTGATGCTGGCTGTCAGGGAGCTCAGGTCCGTCTCTGTGATCTTCAGCGACACATCTGTCGCAGCACCAACATTCAGCTGTGATGTCCTGAGGGAGTCGTCACCTGCAGCACCATGGTCAAATATGAATCGCTTTTTCATTCACAAAGACATTTAGTTGGACATTTAGTAGGACATTTGCATGTGGTTCATGTTTTGAATGGTCCATGATGTTAACATATTAGTAGATATATTAGATAAATTTAAGGAAGGCAAGAGACTTGTTTCATGTTTAGCTTGAAATTCTGAAGCAAACGGCATATTTCTACAATATATAAAGTAAATCCAGTAGGATAGAATTGTCTCCAGTTGTGTGACAAGACAACTGTAGATAATATCCAGACCTTATTTTTTAATGTTAGACTCTATTTGTTATTTATGTATTTCCGCGCTCTTTGTCCCATATCCTCCATACCTGTGATCTTAGCAGTGAAGGGGCTGCCAGGAATGTGTTTGTTGTCAAACTTGACAATGACGTTGTAGTCCCCAGGAGCTGTGGGTAAGTAGGACACTGTACAGGTACCATCTTTGTTATCCTTGCAAGTGATTTCAGCCTTTGAAGGTCCTTCCACTGCCAAGGAAAGGCCACCTGAGGAAGAGAGTGGGTGAGGGGAGAGGTTTTTTTTTCATTTTGACTGAAAGCAATGACCGCTTAGTTAAAGCTACTGTACCTTCTCCAGCATTCTTGGTCACCACAGTGAAGGTGGCTGGTTTGTTCACCATGCCGTGGCACAGGCCAGGGCCGTAAGCCGTCACCTGACTGGTGTGCATAGCATCCACATAGAACTGCAGTGGACTTCCTGTGTGTGAAGGAAAAGCCATGTCAGAACGCAGGTGACACCTAAAATATTTCAATTGATGTTGAAGACATACCTGGTATATGATTGCCCTCGTATTTGATGTCCATCTCGTGAAGGCCCTTCTCAGTTGGAGCATACCTTACAGTCACTGTGCCATCTTTGTTGTCTCTGATTTGAGGCCGTGCCACCTTTCCAGAAGGCATACGAACTTCACCTATATAAAAAAGCCTCTGTTAGCCCGTCTAACCTGCGTTTTCAGATTTTTGGGTGTTCTGCTGTAAGAGACTGGCTCACCTGTGACCTCCCCCTGCTGCACAGTGAAGGGAATGACCAGGTTGAGAGGCCGGAACATGCCCTCTAATCCTTCAGGGGGCACAACAGGTTCTTTTGTAGCCTAACAGGGAAAAAATGTAGATATTTAATATTGTTTTCTGAATTCCTATTCTCATATTCGTACACACGCCTGGTACTCACAGTCACATGGAAAGGGCTGTTGGGGATGTGTTGTCCTCCAAAGCGAATGGTAATGACGTATTTGCCCGGCTCGGGCGCTGTGTAGTAGATGTCGAAGGTCCCATCTGGGTTCTCCACTACATCCATGTCCAGCTCTATGCCGGTGGGGGTCAGCACTGTGCATGTTACCTTGCCCTTCCCAGCAGCCTTAGCATCAACTGTTATGTTAGTTTCCTCAGCCGTTTGGATTTTGGGTCCCAGGCCTGCTGCTGCAAAACATGACAAATCTTAAACACGATATAGGGGACATTGTTCGGGGACATTACAAGAAGAGTAGCTACTTACCAACCCTGTGTCCTCCAATAGACACTAGGAAAATATACAATAAATGATTATCTGTCCAATAGGGTCCAAAGTAAAATCCCTTACTGGTTTTTAGACAAGAATAACTGGACAGACCTGTAAGCAGACACTGGCTGGCATCGCCTGTTGGCAGTGCGTGGATGCGGTAAGGGGAGTATGGGATCTCATCACCACCATATTTAATGGTAATTGTGTAGCGGCCAGTCATGTCAGGCAGGTAGGACACAGTGTAAGTCCCATCTCCATTGTCCTGGATGCTGGCCTTCTTGGGTTTGCCTTCGGGATCCTGCATGTGGTATAAAGGACTTATGGTCAAAAAGTCATAAAAAAGATCATGACCATGGTAGTGAGGTGAGAGGGACCAACCAGAATCTGAACAGTGAGAAGCCCCTCCCCAGCATCACAGGCATCAATTGTGAACTCCACAGGAAGACTGGCAGCCACACCAGCAGTGTCAAGACCAGGACCACTGGCACGAACTTTACTGGCATCATGTGCTGGGCCTGCATTAACCTTGAATGGGCTAAAACCAATGTAGAGAGAAGATCCAGTTGGACAATTGAAAATTCTTTAAAATTCATTTTAAAATGAATGGATTCCGAAATTCCAGTGTTCCAGCCAATTATCTAATTAATTACAGGCTAGAACCATATAAAAGAAAGTGAAGTGATTGCCATTGTGAAACACAGCACAGCACATGGTGAACACAACAAAATGTGTCCTCTTAATTTAATCCATCACCCTTGGCAAGCAGTGGCCAGCCATGAAAGGCGCCCGGGGAGCAGAGTGTCGGGACTTGAACCGGCAACATTTTTTATCATTACCATTAATATTTGATAAGTTGTAAATACAACTTATCAAATATAAAAAATATTACTGAAAGCAGTACAGCAGCGGAGCGAATCGGCACCTGCGTGGAACATCCTGGCCTCCATATCTGACAGACACTGAATAGGGTCCATCCTGAGCAGGTGTGTAGTTGACTGTGTGTGTTCCGTCACCATGGTTACTGACTTTTACTGGCTCAGCAGCGCCTGTTGGAGAATAAAAGATCAACAAAAAACAAAAGAAATGTGAATGGATAAAACCTTCCAGTTATATTGCAGTGCTCCAGTATATGATGGAATAATGTGCTTGTACCTGTTGGTCCGTAGACCTGCACCTCCAGGGCAGCCTGTCCTGCCTGCTTGCTGTCCACCGTGAATGTCTGTGGGACACGGGCTCTCACGCCAGGCCCCAGTCCAGGCCCAGAACATTTCACTTTGCTGGGGTCCACCACATCCCTCACAGACACACGAAATGGGCTGCCTGAAACGGAGAGAGATAAATCCTCAAAAAAATATAGTTTTTTTAGGGCCCTTTGACACCTCTGACCTTGACTCTGATTACTAGAGTTGTACCTGGAATCGGTAGACCACCATATGTTATGTTGACATCATAATCCCCAGGTGTGAAAGGGACATACTCCACGCTGCAGCTTCCGTCCTTGTTGTCTTTACAGGACATCTTCGACTCAGATGGACCCTCAATGGCCAAACCCAAGCCTCCAGTACCAGCACCTCTGAGAGTTAGATATGAACATAAAAACCAATAACCATAAAAACATGTAGGTAGATCCAAGATGTACAAAATGTAAAAGAGATTAAATAAATGCTTCTTTATTGTTCTGATGAATATTGGCAAACCTGGTCTCCACAGTAAAGCAGTTGGGCTTGTTGGTGATTCCGCTCTCCAGGCCCGGTCCATAGGCCCGTACACGTGTAGGGTCACAGCCTTCCACCACAGAGACCCGGAATGGGCTCAGGGGGACAGCAACATTGTCAAAAAGTACTTCAATTAGATGCACCCCTGGAATTAAAAAAATGTCATATCAATCTGAGAAGTAGGAGATACGTGTGTGTGTGTGTGTGTGTGTGTGTGTAGGTGTGTGTGTGTGTGTGTTTACAACGTTTGTGTACAGCAACTGTAATACTGTATATTAGCATCAAAGACAATTTCATTTATCCAGCAAGCTTAAGTAGATGTTTCACCATTCATCTAAAGATCTATGCAGTATTGAATAGGGTCCTGATTATCCACATCACTGTTGTTAGTACAGTCTTTGGTGTATTTAACTTTATTTCAAATTTTATCCCAAATTTTATCCCAGTCTATCAGAGATGAATAAAAGCCATATTCTCTTCAGCCTGCCACCATCATTGCTTAAACACCATATTTTCATTTCCAGTGGATCTGCTGGGCTCTGGCAAGACACTCACTCTCACACACACAAATCTGGGTTCAAGAGTCTATGTTCCCAACACACCTCCTATTTATAACCCCTAGCACACTCTATTTTACTCTCTCTCTCTCTCTCCCTAAAGCCCTGAAACCACTTCACCCAGTATTTATACCCACAACAGCACCTGTTCGTATTCCCTCCCTCATCTGGCTTAATATTTTTCAAAACTCACATTCAAATGTCCTCCAGATTTAATCTGTTCTTTTGTTTAAACAAAATATTAATTTTCACACAATTCACCTTCTTCAAATGCTGTGTACTCCACTCTGTAGGTCCCGTCGCCTTTATCTGTGATGTAGGCGTCCGTGCTGGTGCCTGAAGGGTTGATGATACAGACTTTGACATGGTTTCCTCCAGTCTTGTTCTGGACTCGGGCATCCACAATGAAGTGTGTGGTCACATCACGGAGGATGCCTGCATGAACAGGCAACAATGAGAAACATGGAAGTGACAGACTGAGATGACACCCTGACCACCCTGCAGTGACCCCTTACCTCTGGGTTCCACTCCAGGCCCATAAACTTTGACCCCACTAGTGTCCACAGCAGGCTCCACATGCACACGTATGGGGCATCTGGGCATGACATGGCCTCCATATTTAATGGTGATGGTGTGCACTCCTTGGAAGGGTGGCGTGTAGGTGACAGAAAAGGTGCCATCGTTGTTGTTCTGGATGCGCACCTCTGCCTTGGCACCTGTCTCAGAGACAATCTCCACAGTCAACTCGGCTTCTCCAGCTCGTGTGCAGTCCACTGTGAAGCTGGCCGCCTCTCCCGCCCTGGCTCTTTCCAGACCTGGCCCACTGGCCACCACCTTGCTTGGGTCCAGGGCAGGACGGACTTTGGCTTTGAAGGGGGACCCTGGGATGTGAGCATCACCAAAGAGGATGTTTATATTGTAGTCCCCAGGTTCAGTGGGTAGGTAAGAGACCGAGCAGGTGCCATCTCCATTGTCTTGGCATTCAATCTTGGCCTCGCATGGCCCTTCTACAGTCAGGCCCAGACCTCCTGCTCCAGCACCCTTGGTGTCGATTCCAAATGGGGCAGGTTTCCCCACAGTGCCACCCTGCAGACCTGGGCCATAAGCACGTACCTAAAGCAGCCAAATAGTTTATTTTCATACATTTATTTACAATACTTACTTACTTATTTACATACATTTATTAGAATCAAATACCTTTGTGGGGTCCGCAGGCATGATACCCTCCACAGAAAACGGACTCCCAGTAATTGGGTTACCATCGTATGTGATGTCCACCTTGTATGGACCTTCTTCAGGTGGAATATACTTCACAGAGTGTATGTCCTTGGCCTTGTCTGACTCTATCTTGCATGGAATTGGTCGTCCAGAAGGTGATGTCATTTTCACACCCACCTCTCCTTGTCCTCCAGCTCCTTTTGTGTTGACAATGAACTCCTGATCTTTGCCAACTTCCACCCCTGCAACACACACGCATAGGCAGCTCAATACCACAGTATGAGATCCTAATGAAGTGCCCAGGCATCAATATTTTCTTTCCCACCCCACGATATTGGGTCAGTTCAACTTTTCTGGGTTTCTATCATACTGCAATTGAATTATTTTGGGATAGGTTTAAGTGAACACAGAGTTCCAGTGATTGGACAGATAGAATCATCACAAAGTTACTAGATAAAGAGACTTTGACTGGTTCATTACTGCAGTGATTAATATGTATCAGTGGGTAACATGTACAGTGAAAACCTTGTCAGAAGACAAATTCCATTGAAAATACACCACAGACATCTCAAATGGTCACTCTGAATAACACAATAATACAGTAACTAACAAGGTGAAATGACTAAAAATGTTATTACTTAGTTAGGGTTGGGACTAATCTGCTTTGTGGAGAATGCTTCAATAGATCGGGCATGGACTACTGAGGCTGTTTCAAGATGATAATGCTGATAATAATTAAAGAATGAGATTCTCTAGGATGTGCTTGAGAAGACTATGGATGTGCTTGAGAAGACTACTTTCAACTGACAGAATAGCATATGTTTAGTGAGGTTGGTAGCTTACTACTCACGTTCATTAAGTCCCTGAACTTTAACCTTGCTGATGTCCAGTGGAGGAGCCACAGTGATACTGAATGGGCTTTTGGGAACAGGGTCTCCTCCATGTGTGACTGAGATGCTCAAGGCTCCCTTTACATGCAATTGAAGAAAGAAGAAAGTCACACCCTACTATGAAAAAAGAGGAGGAGCTAATATAACAGCACATGCTAAATCTCTTTACCTGATGAAGGGCTGTGTACTTCACAGTGTATGAGTAGTCATGGTTGTCAATAATCTCAAAGTCCTTTACGGCTTCCCCTTTGACTGTGGCAGTGAAGTGGACTTCAGGTTTGGCCTTGCCTGCTCCTTTGGTGTAGATGGTGAAGTGGGTTGGTGTGCCAGCCTCCACCCCTGAAAAAATATCAAATTAATATCATAGACTCTCTGTACACTGAGCTCCTGTACTTGTTTTGTGCTGCTGCTGGTGCTTTAAATGTGGTTCTTTTTCCAACTTAGTGCTTAGGCTTTGGTTAACCCTTCTCAGAGCTCAGGGGACACTCTGGTGCAGTGTGTAGTCAAGCACTCAGCACAAGTAGGGATAGCTGACATTGTACTGCAAGAATGGGGGAACAAGGTTTGGCCAAACCCCCCAAAACTGCAGCTCCATCTCGGCTTCTAGTACAGAGTAAAATTGAACATTTCACCACACCCTTTATTCAGACATTTGGCATACATGACAAGTACGTGACAGAGACAGTGTCTGTGCTTCATTATCCCTCCCACCTATGTCTGGATGTCCTTCTGAACACTTTTTGACCTCTGTTGCCTTATTTCAATTTCTCACCTGTCTTATTGAGTCCAGGACCTTCTGCTCGTACTTTGCCTGCATCATGGGATGGGTCAACTTTAACCTTGTATGGGCTGCTGGGTATTTCCTGAGCGGGTAAAAAAGATATAATGTGAACAAGAGGAGATTTAAAAAAGCAAGAAGGCAGTTTTTAATCACACACCAACAAAATAATATATTCTGGCATTTCACCTGATCAGCAAACAGTACAATGACAGTGTAGCGCCCCGGGCTGGGGGGGTTGTATTTGACAGTAAATGTGTCATTGTCATTCTTAATGATATCAAAGTCAATGTCTGCCTCTGTGGGTCCCACCACACCTGGTGCACACTTGATGCCAATGCTGATATCACCTGTAATAGGTACAAATACCTTATAAATTAAATGAAAATGACAAGGGTTAAAGATCTTCTACAGACGAAGCCATACCTTGACCTGCCTCACTGCAATCCACAGTGAAGTAGGTGGGCTCATTTGCTTTCAGACCATTTTTTTCTACTCCAGGCCCGTACACCTTTACCTTCTCTGGATGGCAGCCTTCACTCACCATCACCTATACAAACATAAAGTAATAATTGTGATTAATTACTTAAATGGATGGATGGATGGATGGAAGGATGGAGCCTTACCCTGAAGGGGCTGTTGGAAACGTTGACCTCACCCCATGTAACAATGATTGTGTGTTTGATTGGCTTGGTTGGGATATAAACACAGAAAAAGGTTCCATCACCCTTATCTGTAATCTGAATGTCAATAACGCACCCTTCTGCATCCTATAAATACACAAGACAGTGGTGTAAGATGAAGAAATCACCACAATAAGACAGTGTCAGGAGGCAGAATAGATAGGTCACCTGAGCATAAATCTTGAGTTTGCCATTTCCAGCTAGCTGGGCATCAATGGTGAATTCTGCAGGCTTGTTGATGATGCATCCAGTCGGTGCCAGACCTGGTCCATAGGCCTTAACCTGAAAAAAATTTCCATGAGATTAAATTTAGCAAGACAAGGCTGTGATGAAAAAGCCGAGAGGTTCACTGACCTTCTCAGGAAAGACATCATTGGCTGCAGGGAGAATGTGGGCAATAAAGGGGCTGTCCTTGATGTCCTCATCATCACAGATGACATGAACCGCATAGTGACCTGGCTCAGTGGGCCAGTAATGCACATCACAGGACCCGTCGCCTTTGTCCTCACACTCGATCTTAGCTTGCGATGGACCCTCGATGGAGAACCCTGGGTTAAATGGTCCTAAGTTATCCTTTGGTTCAGGATTTATTTACAGTGTCTACAGTCGTCATCCATGGGTTGTTGAGACTCACCTAGAGTCCCCACCTCGGTGCCGATGGCTTCCACCACAAAGTCAGCTGACTTGCCCACCATTCCTGTCTCCAGACCAGGACCCCATGCACGAACTTTCTGTGGTCCAGCTTCCAGACTAACCTCAACCTCAAACGGACTAAAACATGCCCAGTGTTGAGTTTTAGGTTATACAAAAATAATCTACTAAATAAGAGTAAAGAAACCTCTCTCACCTGCGTGGAATCGGTTGTCCTCCCCAAGAAATCGTGACAATATATTTTCCTGGCTGGAGAGGGTGATAGTCACATTCATACACACCATCTCCAATGTCCTTCACCTTGACGGACACATCTACCCCATCTGTCAACATACAAAGCTTGGATTCCGAGCCCTGCTCCAATGACAATTCCAATGACAGTGGCAGTTTATAAAAAAGTGAAATGACTTTTCTTACTTGGACCCTTGACAGAGACCGTTAGTTCACCAGTTCCGGCCCCCTTGGTGAAAACCTTGAAGTCGGCTACCTCCTTCACTCTCAACCCTTTTGGTTGCAGGCCCCGGCCAGTGGCTCTGCAGGCATTGACATTGCTGGCTAATCAACAAATGATAAGAAATATGCATGTGAGTCTGCTATGTTAAACAGCAATGGTGATGAAAATGTAAAAATGTCAAACAGAAAGGACAAAGCTTCAGAAACACCAAATAGCAACAATTTAACATCACAGCGCATTTATTACTGGCAACACATTGAATGCAGATGTCACATTCAATTCAGACCAAATGGAAATGGTTTTAATGGCAATGCAAATATAGGCAAAATCAAAAAAAATATATTCTCAATTTCGCTGTTGATATTGATGCAGCAAGCAAAAATGTACAACAGGAACTGAAACTCAGGCCTGAACTATCTGTTCTTTTCTCTCTCTCTTTTACACGCCCTCGCATGCTCTTTATCATGCTCTCCATCACACATTCTCACTCTCTACTTCTCACACCGTCCCTGTTCACCCTTTCCCAGACCAGCATGTCTCATCAAGCAGACAGAAGCAGGCCTAAGTGGGCACCCCCGAGATCTCTGGATGCCTGCAGCAGAACACACGAAGCGTATGGCAACAGAAAAGGGCGGCATGAGGCCTGGCTGGCATTGGCAGCGGCGGGATGAGAGCGGCAGGCCTCGCCCAGCAGCCTATACTAACTTGGTCGACTGGGTTTGGGTGGCACTTTGGGAGCACCCCTCTTTGCTTTGTCCACAGGGGGCGTGCGCACAGACTGTGGGATTATCTGCACCGGAGGCCCAGTGGGGTGAATACTACGTGGAGCTAAAAATGACAAACATGTGACAAGTGCACTTTGCAGAATAATACCCACAATGGCCTTTGGCATTGATTGGCAAAAGACCAAATGAAGCTCATAAGTTGAAACAGTGACATTTTAAAGTGTTTCACCTTCAGAGATCTGCACAGGAAATGGGCTCTTGGGAATGGGCTGTCCAGCAAATGTTACGTGTATGGTGTGGGATCCCTCCATTATGGGCTTGTAGGTGCAGCGGAACACACTGTCCCCTTTGTTCTCCAGCATCACCTCCACTGTGTCTTTTCTGCCCTGAGGGTCCACAATCACTATGCCAACATCTCCTTCGCCAGCACCTTTAAAATAATTAAGAAAAAGCAACATTGTTATGATATATTGGCAATAAATACAACAATATCATGATACTGCGGGTTCAAAAAAACTCTGTCCTTACCTGCAGTGTAAATGTCAAAGTAGGTGAGCTTTCCAGCCACGTTGCCTACTGGCTCCAGGCCAGGCCCACTGGCTTGCACCTTGTTGGGATTGCCCATTGCTTTAGCTACATTGACCATGAAGGGGCTTTTGTCGATGTCCTGTCCTGCAAAAAGCACTTTGACCTGGTGGAGACAGAAACTATGCTGTTGGCATTGTCCATTGTTAAAAATGAATACTGAACTGTACTGTAATACTAAGTACCTTATGAAGACCTGCAACGTTGGGTACATAACTAACAGAGTAGGTCCTGTTCTTATCATTGTTGGAAACAACCTTAGCCTGGAATAAACGAAGACAAAATTGTTTGTTACAGATATGCCGGAGATGTCACATCTGATAGAATAACAGGCACCACCCACCTCCTCGGTATGACCCTCTGGGTCCTCCACATACACAATGACTTCACCAAGTCCTGCTTCTAGTGTCTCCACAGTGAAAAATGTCGGCTTCAGCACCATATTGCCATGAGGCTCAATACCTGTGTTTACAAGAGTTAACATTGAGTTTTCTTTTCTTTTCTTATTTGCACAGGTTGTTTTAAAAGATCCATAACCTGGTCCATAAGCCTTGGCCTTCTTTGGGAAGAGCTGTCTTGTTTTCACGGGAGCCCCAGGCTTGAGCTTAGCTTTGGGAAACTGGGACAAGTAGGTCATGACAGAATGCTCATCAACGTTGGGGTCCACAATTTCTTCTGGGGCGATCACCTGAATGAAAGTCAATGCTGATGCATCAGTTGTATGCAACCCCAATTGTGTCAAATACAAATAAAAACAGAAATCTCATAAATGTTTTTCATTAAACATGGTTTAATGAAGAGCAAATCATTGTGTTATTGCAATTAGTGACAGAACGCTGCCTCAAATATGTCATTCCATTAGTATTTTTACAACTGCAATATGGATTTTATATTATTGTTGGATTTCCTGGAGTATGGCTCTATTGGATTCAAATGTATGAAGAGTGTTTTATTTTATTTTGGTTCTATATGTGACTTTAATCAGAATGAATTTGCACAAAGTACAGTCTTCTGTCACAACTGTCACATGTGTGTTGCGATGTAGCACAGATCCCTCCCACAGCTATATATAAGCTGAGGAGAGGACTGTGGCCTCATTAAGCCAAGGACAGGATTTACCATGATCCCTCACTCGCCCGCACGGGCAGTCAGCCGCATGCACACTCCCACTGTTCACAGCATACTGATGTTTATTTCATACAATTGCAAAGGTCTCAGAGAGGCATTTCACAGGCACCAATGAGCTGACTCCAGCACACTAAACCGACTCAGCTATAAACAGTCTGACAACTTCAGATGGGTGCAAATATTTAAGCTAGCATGATGTTGGGTTGAAAAGAACACATCTAACACCCAGACAGACGAGTGTGTAAGTGTAGCATACATATGTGATTCAAGCTGTACATCATCTTTCTAAAGTAAAGCTGACAAACGTCAGTGCCATTCTGTTTGTTTTACTTATAAATGTGAATTTTTACTCAGTCATTGTTTCTGTTGTGGCCTACCTGTGGGACACCTAGCCAGTCATCCGCCTGTTGCATAGCCTCTCTGGCGTTGTCCACTGGCTTGTTGGGGTCCCAGGTCGCCCAGTCAGGGCACAGACCTGCAGAGGAAGTTCAGACAGTAACCTCTTAGACGAAGAGGATTGATCCCGTTCCAAAAGCACTTTCAGACTCTCTTAAGCTTTCACCCTCGCCTCACCAAAACAAAAAAATCGGTTCATTAATCCATCTAATTCCACACTGGCACTTAGTCCCAAACAACATTACATATGGCAGACTACCAAGTAACACCAGAGGAATGAGCTCCGCTGTCTGACAAAGCACTCTGCTCCTTGGCTAAACAGCTTTGAGCAGCGAAGGTGATCTCATCTCCTAGGTGATTATGTGTTAATTGGATAGGCATGAATGACGCGCCTCGTCTCCCATGTTCATGGAGCTCAGAAGCCATCATCCTATAATTATATTATAATATTATACGTTTTGCCAATTTGTTTTAACTCAGTTAGAGTGAGGACTGGTCATCCACCCTTTTGACATGGGTTTTCCAACTCACCAAGACACCAAACCAAAGCTGAATTCGAGTTCTTGCACAGTGATGCACTGGTCTGGAGAAAGGGGTAGAGTGCTTTTAAAATACTCTCAGTGAGGATACTGGCCACTTCATCTGTTAGCAACGTTTCCACTGCTGTACAGGGACACCCCATACCCTGTATGGTCATGACTATGGAGGTCTGTCTGCAGCTGCTTAGCATCAGACGGTTTTAGGTAAACACAGGTCCATGCAACCCCCCATCTCGCACTTTACGGCTTGTCTTCTGATGAAATACTAGTGGTACTTTATCAATTTGGATTACATGTTCAGAAAAGATTCTCCCTCTAGACTCTATCTTGTACCATCCAGTAGAGTCTTTAACTGTTTTAGGCACTGATCTGACAGCATCTCCCCTGTTTAATCACGAGGAATCCACTCCAAATTTGGGGGAAGTGGCCATGAGGGAGAGCCTTTATTAGATAGCTGGACCTGAGAACTTTAGTCCCTACTGAATGGGTCACTCAGGCAGGAGCAGCTGTGTGAACTGCCTTGGGACTGACTGCTGAATATGTGCTCTGCACAGGTTAAGGGAACATTAAAGATTCAAGACTTGCTGAGAAGAAACCACTAGGACCCACCAGGGGCACAGTTGTCCACCAGAGCACCCAAGGCCTTGCCGTCCCTCCAGTCTTTGTTGAAATTGTTGATAGGCAGCTGAGGCACTTTATTCTGGATCCATCCCAGTAACCTCTGCTTGGGGGTCAGTTTCTTGGCATCTTCATCATCTTCATCATCCCACATAGGCATGGAGATGGAGTAGTGCAGAATGAGGGTCCAGATGAGACCCAGGATCAGTTTCAGGTTCCCGTCTACAATGGCCTTACTGTCTGTGGAATGAACAGAAAGCCAACATGATGTGGGTTATAGTTAAGTCAATGCACAGATATTGTCATATAAACTTATTACAGTCATTTAATTATGATTTTAAAAAAAAATGTTATTACTATGTTTATGATTTACATTTTAGGAACATAAAGATTTTTTTTTAAGTGAAGCGATTGTCATTGTGAGACAATGCAGCATGGCAATGCACACAACATCCTCTGCATCCTCAACCTATCACCTTAGTGAGCAGTGGGCAGTTGAAACAACTTTCAATTCAATATGAAATTCATTCAGTTCTGACACAGAGTTTTGATGTTTTTGACAGGCTGGTTGTTGGTTTTCTTAGATTGTATGTATGCAACTAAGAATTTATAATGTTAAGACTTTATCAATATTTAGTATTTTTGCCTTTGGAAGGCAGGGTAAATTTAAATCTGGGTGGTCCTCTTTACTCCTCCTCACACTGCCCACACTCTGCAGTGTCCTGGGACATTCCTCAGCCATGAATTCTTCCTTACAGCCGCCATGGAGTATTCCTACAAAACGGGAGCAGCCTTGGGCCTTCAGTCTCTTCCTCATAGCAACGGTGAGACATGAAATTTCTCCATCTGCTGCCACCAGCCATCACTGTCAGGAGTTTAATGAGCAGCCTCAGTATGAACACCACTGATTCTACACTCGTTTTAATGGTCTACATGAGAAAGAGTTCCTAATTCCATGAATATGCATTACCAGCCTCCCCTTCCTGATGAAGGAGCTACAGCGTACCACTAAATTATTTACAGCCCCTGAGTGACAATAGCGCCGACTGTACCGACACCTGCTTGTTCTTTATGAAGTATGCCATCTCTGTGTGGATTAGAAACGAGCCACATGATTTCTCTGAAACTTTTTCACTCTTTGGCACACATACACACTGCTCCAAACAGTAACAGATATTAATGCTGTTAAAGAGCAACACTAATTTTAGTGTTGGCTAAAGGCATAGCCTTAAATGTTGTGTCTTATTCATTTGCTGCGTTAATTATTGGAATTTGAATCTGAATTTAGTTTTAAAATTGTTTCTGGTTTCCCTGAGAGATCAGAGATCTGTGTCACTGAACAAACTGAGACTAAATTCTGTCTTATATCCCAAATAAACATTTCAAATCTTGTGTAGTGCATTCACACCTATGCTGAAGACTTAAAAACAAAAAGGGCCTTCTAGAAAGATCTGATCTGTCACCCGAGTTTTGTGTAGCTTAAAATGCCAACTGCCCTCCCCTGCTCTGATACATGTGGACATGGCTGCTGGCCAGAATGCTCTTGCCACTGGCTGGATATTTCTGACCTCTAGAGGGAAAAGATAAGGAGGTGTGGACTAAAGGAGAGGGAGAGATCATCACAGGGACACTGAATCTGGGCAGCCGTCATTTTGATCAAATATCACAGATCCCTATGAGCTCAGCTTGAGGCAATGATCTCATCTGGTTGACCTGCCACCCTGGCTTCTTCAACACTGTGTGAGAGTCCATGTGGGGAAGCGCGTGTTTGCTCTGTTTACCAGATCTGCTGTCTCCAGGGTTCTCCAAAATGTCACACCATCAGATAACAACAATTCAGTTTCAGCGAATGATCCAAAGATCCTGTCAAAAGTGATACACTGCCTGAACTCGAGTTCAGTTTCTGAAAATAAAGACATATTTTCCACCTGACCACCCATGATGTGTAATGACAGTACGATGACACCATGGGCTGGAACAAATGGCAGGACTGGCACTTTCCTTGGTTGAGAATGTAAAAATAAAAGTATCCCCTTTAACTCTCTCAAATTCACATACAGTGGTGGCCTAGCAGGTATGGAAGTGGACTTGTAACTGAAGGGGTTGTGGGATCAGATCCTGAATCGTCAAGGTGCCACTGAGGTCCCCTTGATCAAGGTACCGTCCCCACACCCTGGGCCCCTTTCATGGCTGCCCACTGCTCACTGAAGTCCTTAAACACAACCAATGGCTAAAATTAACCTGACTATTTCAAAATAAATCTTTATCTTTTGTAGATAAGCGCTTTGGACCAGTAAGTTATCACCACTCAGCTATTTTCAGCCTTGTTGGTACATTTGAGTTCATCAGACTCAGTATATCATGGTCTCACAAATCTATAGGCTTGAAAGTCGGTCTGGATAAGGGCGTCTGCCAAATGCCGTAAATGTAAATGTAAATGTATAGGCAACAAAGCATATTACATATCATGTATTGACTCGCAGAAGCCAGTTGGCTTGTTCGTTAGGTTTCCTGGAGAACATCACTCACCGATGGACACCAGCTTGATGCGCTCCCGGTCCAGGAACTCCAGCGCCACCGACACGTTCTCCAGCTTCATCTGTCTGAAGTTGGGCCTGGCGTGATGCTTTCTGTACATCTTCTTCTGGCTCAGCACCTCCAGGAGCCCGATGAGCTTGAGCCCGTCGCCCAGCTCTCTCTGTAGGTCACTGATGCTCTTGTTGATGCACTTCAGGTGCTCGTTGCACCACCTGGTGAAGGTGTTCTGCTGGATCTTCTTCCACGGCGCGTCCTCGGCCAGGTCCTTCTCCGTGGCGGGCATCTCGTCCTCCTCCTCGTCCCCGAAGTCCGTGCCCTGGTAGTACTGCGGCGGCGGCGGCGGCTGCGGCTGCGGCTCGTCCAGGTAGGCGCTGTTGCTCATTTTTATACCGCAACTCTTTTTTTCGGACGTACTTGCTAAAGAGGACACGTCTGTCACCGCCGGTGATGGATGGAATAATCCGCTTTTCGGTGTACAAGGCGGCCGGCACCCCCAACTTTTAATTGTCAGCGTCCCGTCGAATGTGGTCGCGGCTTCTTAATGGACAGCCTCGCGCTGAATGGAGCGACGGGCGCACGCGGAGTTTAAAAAGACCCCCGGTCCCCCGGGTCCACGTCAGAGCCAAGGATTCCCTGGAATTCCGGAGTGATGGGACACTTTCGGACCCCGGGGGATAACCGGGAAGCGCGCGATTGGCCGGTGACGTCCAGGAGCGTTCTGATTGGTCGGAGCAACAGTTGTGACACCGACTTTTATTTTTAGGCGCCCCTAATCGGGGTTCGGGATTGCGAGGAGACTGAACAATCGAGCCGAGAAAAGAAAGTGAGACACGCGTCATAATGTCATATAAAATCATTTATGACATGATAAAACCCTTCCATAACACAACATGTATTAAATGTACTGTTATCTGGGTAATAACGTGGGGCAACGGTCCTGTACAATATTATCCAGGTGGTTTTAATGTTGTGGGTAATATTTAAACCCTGTTTTATGCCTAAGAGTGAGGCATTACGTTTTTGGGGATGGCCATCTGTTATTCTCAAATGTTCACTTGGACTCAAGGGTGAACTGGTCAAAGGTCAAGGTCACTGATGGCTGCGAGGTGTGAGGCATGGTTTCCTGTTGAGAGAGACGGCCAAATCCTCTCAAAGGCTGCTTTAAAATGATCCATAACCGAAGAAAGGGGGTTCCTCACTGGAAAGTGTGCTCTGTCAGAATAATGATCTTTTACTTTCATGATGCTTATTTCATTTGTATAAACTGTGGCCACTAATGGGCTGGTTCATTTCTAGCTGTTTCTATTTGTAAAGGCACCTGTCACTGAGCATTAGACAACTGAGCCCCAATCAGCTGTTCTACTTTGTGTCAGTGTGCAGGCTGTCCCACTAAAGTTCCCAAATTTACATAAAAGCCATCCCTCTCATGCACGTGGGTATATATTTTGGGGTAGTTACACTCCCTCAGACTGACTCAGCAGGAGACATCTGATGTCATGACCATTACCTGATCTGAGCCTGGTCTGTAGCGAGCAGTTCATGACTTCATACATATGAGACAGACCATATTAATAATCTTTTCTGGTTCTGTGGCATCAGTTCAAACACACATTAATCCACTGAGTAGTTTCCTGGGGCAGTGAAATCTGTTTACAAAGATATATGCTTTACCATTATTCTTGATTCCTAAATCCATTTTTATCCAGTCTTCAGTTTGTCAGCCCAACAGCATTATCCACTGTACCATCATCACTTCAGATGCCTTAATGATGATTAATGTCCTCGGCCGGGAAATGTTCATGTAAAATGAATATGAGTGAGGCACTTTTACAACACACACCGCAAACAAGTTGTATGTTACGGCACATCCATGCAACACGATCTGAGGAATGTTCCATTCATCCACCTGACACCAAAACACATCTCTGGCCAGGAAAGACTTTATTCTTCAAAACAATGACAAAATATACTTTCCGCTTAACAAAAAAGCCACAAGGGTTCTCCTAAACAGCAAGGCTCCTAGGAAATGTGGAAAGCAGCAAGCTCTGAACTTAAAGTACTACAGCAGGAACACTCTGTAGTCTTAAAGGACATGCACCTCCAAGTAAGAGTTACTGTCAAACACAAATATTGCAGTCAGGAAACTAACTTTCAATAGTTTTATGGTGAAAAATCTAGTACAACACTCACTCAACCAACAGATGTAATGGAAAAATAACACTGTTCATATCATATTATTGTAAACATACATCGAATAAATATTTTGTATAATTCTATGTGCCTCCATTCTCATTGGTAGGAGCCTGAGCTAACTGGTCCTGTAGCCTGTCATCAATACAAGGTGCTGAAATTCACTGACCATCCCTGGCCACCCCAGGGTATCTCTGGTTTTGGTAGAAATACCAAGAAAGGATCAGACTTAAATGTAAACTGAGCATCTTAACAGATCAATCCAGCAGCCCGTATTTCTCATCAATCCAAGCTTGTCATTGTGACCTACAATAGATCCAGATGACCAAAGCCAACCTCTGATTCCATAGACCTCACGTGGAATATTGCTTTTCTCTTAGAGCTGCTGGCTCTATGCAAACGGCGCCGGTCTGAACAACACAAACAGCCCCACCAACTCTCACCTAACATGGGATATTAAAAAGCCATCAGGGTTACTTCTATTAAAACACTGAATCAACAAATATACACTCCTTTGTCAAAATATATCATATATCTAAAAGGTCCTCTCTGCTCAGTATGAATATGCTCCATTATATCAAATATATTTTAAGCAAGAATTAGATTTTTTTCCTCTCAGAATCTCATCACAGCACTAATATTTACAAGAGAACTCGGGAAAAACAGAAATCTTGGTACACCTAGTGTCTATTAAAGAAAGATGCTACTACGGGTTTAATTACAAGATGATCTGTGTGGTTGGTACATGGAACACATGCCATAATAAGCCTCAAGTTAGTTAGTGTTACAAAGCTGTTTCACAAACTGTTTTATGAATCCATACATTGCAGTTTAACAAGTTAGAGAATATACTGGCTAAAATCTTGGCTATTTCATAGTACTAGTGAGAGTGGAAGAAAAATAAAAAAAACACACAATACACCTGCCCATAGAGTAAATAGGCCACACAGGGGCAGAATTTAAACCATCCACATTCCTTGTACCTGGAATCCCGCGTAGCCCGGCACGTGAGCTATTGTGAGGAAAAAAACAAGCTGAGCCAGCCTGGGTGTGTGTGCATGTGTGTGTGAAATGCATTCAGGAGGAAAGAGCTCTCATACAAACACATTTTTATAATATGCAAAAGGCCTGGCCTTTTTCGTATAGGGGGTTGTCCCCCAGATTTTCGGAGTGCTTGTGAGGACACCCGAGGACGCTTGTTGAACAGTTGTCGTTTGTTTAAAGAGATGGCAACAGCTTTAATCCTGGTGGGGGTCTGGGCTGTGGCTGCTTCTAAATTTACAGAGCAGACGGGCTCTTTCACTCAGAGTCTGTAACTTGACCTATCAAAACCAATTCCTGACATTATCAATCACCATTTCAAAAAATGCTAGCAAATCCTCACATAAAAAGAACAATCTTCTAGAAAAAGTTTGGGACTATTGGAATCCCACTGGTCCTGTGACCTTGCAGCTGTCAGTGTGTTGGTCAAATTCCCTGCATTTCTTTTCAGATTACAAGGGGTCCATCTTCTGTGTCTGGCTCAGTGTGTGGCTAGAGGCTGAATGTGTCATAAGGCTCCACAGGGCCTCATGAGCCTTATGAGAATCGATCTGAATAACTATATTTACAAGGCTTTTAAGACTAAATTATTTAAAATGTTATTTTGTGACAACAAATCCAAAATCCCCTAAATCCAACCTCTATGACAGATTGGAAGTGAGCAGAATTTCAGCTGTTCCGGTTTTTGCCAGGACATTTGGCCCCAAAATACATCTAAATTCAGACACACACACACTCAGTAAAAACCATAACTCAAGTTGTCAGAGACAACTTAGGAATGGTTATCATGTTTTATGAAGAACAGGTTTTAAAATGCCGCATGATCTTGCATCATATGCTTTAAAAGTCGACAACGACTACTGGAGCACTGGGATGAAAAAGGCTGGCTCAGCCTGTTAGAATGTTTTCAGATGTCTGGTACCATCCTTATTAATAACAGATACATTATTTGTTAATCTTGTATTCATACTGTATGAATAATGATGCCTCATTTTAAAAGGCTCTCTTCCAATGTTTCATGGAAATTTGTCTTATTGCATTTGATACATTGACCCCCCCAACCCTCTAACTCTTCACCTGACACAATACTGACACAAAAAACTGACTTAAAATATACATTTGAAATTAAATAGTTCAATAAGTTAATATATAATAATTTATAAAACAGTAAATATAATTATAGATTGTAATACCTGAAAAAAGATAAAAAGAAACATCATACTTAAAGAAGAGTGGTGTTGAAGAAAGCAAGATTATTGAGGAGGAAGTGCTGTACAGAGGAGCATGAAATCCTAACTCCAGTTGATTGTAAGTGGGAGTGGCGAGAACATATTGATGTTCCCTTTTTCCATCAGTCCATCTTGGTGAAGAAAACTCACAGTTCTTATGTTTCCTGTTCCTACGATAATCCTATTGAGAGCATCCAGATGGATCCAGAACTATTCAAATGAAGCAATATTCTAGAAGAGAAGTGTCCATCCACTGTTACCACTGTCCTCCAGATGTTACTTTTGTCTAACTGCAAAAGACATGAGTACCATAGTTGTTGTCATGGCAATGGCCTAGGGCAGCTCCCCCTTACTCACATCCCTGGAAAAGGAGGAAATAATGGTCATGTTAGAAGGCTCATGGGGACACATTCATGAACCATTTGTAGCCAAATTATGTTAAATTCCTGGTAGTGACATGATCACTGAAAAATTTGATTACATATTTCATATTTTACATTACATTTATTAGGCTCAAGGTCACCTAAGCATCTGCTGCTGAATGACAGCTGGACCAGGGCTGGATTAAATATTTCAAGTAGACTGTTTGAGCATGAATGATTTTAAAGTCTTTATATTTTGCAATAGCCATAAATAAACACTAAATTCAAATCTGTGGATAATTACAACAATGCATGTGAGGTTGTGATACACCATGAGATCAGAACTGATCTGATCACAAGATCAATGCTCAAAAGTGCCAATATCTCATAGTACAACTCTCTTTTTATGTAGTATTGCTTATATATGATTAGTAAGTGAAGTCACACTGTACCTCCTGTCCTAAGATGACAGCTCAGACCACCAACACCAAAAAACAGCCACCATTATAATCATTCCTACAAAAGGGACAGAGAGAAGGGGGGTCTCAGATGACAGGGTAGAGATCTGGATGGGAAACATTGGGGATGGAAGGAGAAAATGGGAGATGGCAAAGGTCAAAAGTATAATAGATGCTGAACTTAAAAGATAAAACACACATACACACATACACATACTCATATATCAGATATGCTGAGGCATGAAATGAATATATGAAATGACTGTACAGAGGGGCTAGGGGAAAGTTCTATAACATTGACCAACAACTCCTGAACAGCGCCTGCTGCTCCACATCTGTAACCCCAAGACCTCCGGGTCTCCAGTCAAGCCCCCCTTCACCTGCAAGCCCTTCTCAGCCAACCGGTCCAACTCCTCCCTGCAGCGAAGCAGCTCCAGCTCCAGCTCCGCCCGCTCCTTCTGGCTAGTGTCATAGAGGATCTGCAGCTCCCGGAGTTCGTCCTTCAGTCCATCACACTGACACGGCAAGAGGAGGAGGGTAAGAAGCAAGAAGCAACGCTGCTGATGCATTTCTATTTATTATCTCTGAGCTGAAGAGTTGTTTTTATGGACTAGGCACAGGCCTTTGTGTGCTGCGGTGTTGATTGAAGTCTAGATTGAAGAAAACAACATGCACAGTGAAATGACTAGAAATATTAAAATAAAAAAACAATCATACAGCCAGAGTGTAGTTGTTCATGTTTCAATACCAGTTTCTTTGACATTTCCTTGCCACCATGGGTTATTTTCTGTCCTCCAGTACAACTAAATGTCTGAAAACAGTAATAATAACTGCAATATACATATAGTTAAATCCTGTGTTTATTAGATTTTTCATGTCATGGAAAAGCAGCATGGAGCACTTTTGACGCCATCCTAATGTACATTCAACCAAAATGCATGGGGAAATGTAATTTGTTGCTCTAATGAGTGCAAATTTGATGCCACAATAACGTTCGACATTAACATCAGTTCTTGGTTTCATGTGCAGCTGCCGACAGCCTCCTACTTCTCTCTGTACTTGTGAAGCCTTCTCCTCCGCCTGCTTCAGTTGGTCCCTCAGGGAAAAGATCTCTGCAAAGCCTCCAGTCCAGCTGGTAGGTGTAATTGGCTTCCCCTCGAAGGAGATGTTCTTCTGAATAGACACGTCCACCAGCCTGCAGTTGGAACCTGATTTCTGGTCCATGCTCATGTAACCACTGCCACTTTCCAACTCTGTGGATTCAGCAATGACCTGGTCCACCTCATCCTCCTGCTCCTCCTTTAGGGACAGATATATGCTCCCTGAGCTGCCTCTGCCACAGGAAAACATGAAGGTGGGTTATAATCCCATCACAGTCTAAGATCTAGCCACCCTCATGCACATTTCACATTTACAGTCAGTGTCAGCATTGTATCTGTTTTTTCCCTCACTGAAATCTGACTGTCCCACTTCTCACCTAATTCTCTCCGTCAAATTACCAGTGTGTGGACAGGAGTAACAAAGCTCCCATAACTCATCCACAATGAATATCTACATTTCACACTGTAGCCGCTGCAGGCAATTCAAAGAATAAAACCATCCACCTGCTTTACTTTATTATTAATAATTCAGTGTTGTTGGTACAGTGTGTGCTGTTCAGTGTGATGTCACATCAAACAGCAGAAGTGTCATTTAACAGGAAATCAAGGGCCCTGTTCCGGCAGGAGGAGAGGGACCAGGGACCTCACCCCATCCTGTGGAGCAGCTGCAGTCGTTCAGTAAGTCGCCTGTTGTCACCCTTCAGCATCTCACATTCCTCCCGCAGCATCTGGCATTCTTCTCTCAGATGGTCCAAGCCACCTGACCAAACGCAAGTGATGTTAAGTGTGCCATGTGCCCCACCCAAACAAGCTTATCCTAGTTATTAGTACCATATATGCTACTCTTATAAATCTTTTAGAACCATGGGTAATATAACATAATACAGTATGTGACATATTTCTTAGAAATGTATAAAACTAGTCTCAAATAATTTGCGTGTCATTGTCCTATTATATTGCATAATTTACAGTCTTATTGGATGGGGCTTAAAGATGCATATAAACACACACATAAAATAATATGATGCAGAGGAGATGTGGTTAGATCTAGAAGCATCACCATGTATAATGGGAGATGGCAAATAGAACATATTTTATTCATTTACTATCCTTTTCCTCTGCATGTTCTTGAAGGCTGCATTCATTATACAGGGTGGACCATTTATATGGATACACCTTAATAAAATGGGAATGGTTGGTGATATTAACGTCTGTTTGTGGCACATTAGTATATGTGAGGGGGCAAACTTTTCAAGATGGGTGGTGACCATAGTGGCCATTTTGAAGTCGGCCATTGGATCCAACTTTTGTTTTTTTCAATAGGAAGAGGGTCATGTGACACATCAAATTTATTGGTAATTTCACAAGAAAAACAATGGTGTGCTTATAACTTTATTCTTTCATGAGTTATTTACAAGTTTCTGACCACTTATAAAATGTGTTCAATGTCACTAACCATTCCTATTTTATTAAGGTCCATATCCATATAAATGGCCCACCCTGTATTTGCATTTATACTTGTATTAGCTTACTTTAGTGAAGAAGAGTGACACGTTTCAAAATTTTGACATTTAAACATGCACCCATCATGACAGACCTGTGCCCTGTTTCTTCCCCAAACATTTTCAGATAATTTTTTATTCTCCTCTCATTCTCAGAAACATTTTCTAGCACACACAGACACACACATATGCATTGCAGCTGGGTGTGCCTTCTTTATTAAAGCAAACCGTGATGAATGTGTTTGGCTGCAGGGCGCTAACTACTGTCAGCTACAGCCATCAGGCAAGATGACATGGATGTCAGGACCTGTAACAACAGTCTGGTAAAAACGACCCACGTTTGTATTAAGGAACCGGTCGAATGATATATTTAGGTTATACTAAGTGTGTTGTGTTCATCCAGCCCCCAGCAAAGTGACATAACATATATTTTTCTACACATGCTGGTGTCTAATTCAAACACACCTCTGAGAACTTCTGTCCTCATCTCATGTGACCTCCAGAGAGTAAGCATCATTATGATATATATATCAGAAATATATGCATTGATCCAAAATTGAAATTGAAATAAAATGTCTCGCATAAAGGACACATATGAAGCCATTTGCTTGATTTGAACAATGGAGGTCTCAGTTGTAAGTTACTGATATGGTTAGATGATTGGTTGGTACAGTGGTTCTGCTCACCCTCCCTGCGCTCCTCATCACGTCGCTGGCTCTTCATGGCAATCTCGGCGCGCAGGGTGGTGATCTCCAGCTCATACTCCTGCGCCGTGATGCTGAGGCGCTGAAGCTCCGCCCGCAAGCGGCACAGTTCCTCCTGCAGGCTGGCAATGTCATTCTCACGCTCGGCTGCTGCATCCTCTGCTGCCTGCTGTAGAAGCACTACTTCCTCCTGTGCCACCCGCAGCTCCTCCTGAGCCTCCAGCAGCTCGCCCTCCTTCTCCTCGTCCAGGTTGTCCAGTTCCTCCTGCACAGAGTGCAGCTGGGCTACAGAGGAAAATGAAGTGAACTTCATACATTTAAATGAAACAGAACAGAGTTCACCAGCGTTCTCCCTACAGTACATTTTTCGAAGACCCTTCATACCATGTTCTCGGAAGACCCACCTCTGTACATAAGAAAAGCTGCTGCCAGGTCCTGGAACAAAGGTCCTGGATCCTAATATGAATTGAAAGAATGTTTTGCATAAAGGCATCTGTTACCTTGCAGCTGCTGTATCTGTCGTGTGAATGCCTCTGCCTGGTGGGCACTGGCCAGGCGCTCATCCTCCAGCAGACCTGTTCAGTGGGGAAAATTAGAAGAACGGGAAGAGGATTGCATGAATAGACTCGATTTTACTATTTAAGTGGAGCAGTTATCACAACTTTACCAAGAGTGGGAATGACATGGACCAAACATTGACAGGGGCCAAATATACAGTAGTATTAATATAATATTGGTTCACAAGGCCCACGTTTTGTCCCTGATTATGTATTAATGTAGTTATTACAAGGTTATATGAAAAGTGAATATGGAATATATTATTCGTTTGTGTTATACAGTTATACATATTGTTATGGAGCATTGTATTTCATACAGCTCTATGTGGATTACAAAATTAATGTTTCAAAAAAATGAAACCAAACTTGTGACTCCTCCCTATGACATGGATTCTCTCTTGAACAGAATGGATTGCTTCCCTTCCCCAGGTTACACCTGTACAACAAGTTCAGTAGAAATTGGGCTGGCAGTTTTTGTTTTATTTTGTCCGAGACCGCACCTAAGACATAACTTCCTAGGTGGAGGTAGAAACGGTTGTGTTTGTAGGTAGGAGGTGGTGGCAGAGAGAGGGAGAACTGTCATTAGCACTTGTGTCAAATTACTCACTTTAATGACATGGCAATAGCCAAAATCCTGACAGAGTCTATCTAGTCGTGGTATATTGGCTTGGTCATTAGAGGTGCCATAATAAGAAATTAACCATCATGGGGTGACAAATCTTGACATATATCACCTAACTATGTCACCTTCACCTCTACCAAAAGGAGGAATTGTGGCTGTTTTATAAAAATGTATTTTCTCAGGGTGCCTATAAAAACTTTGATGGATATTTTGGATGGTCAAACCAGGCTATTGATGTAGGAATAAAGGGAGCATGATTTTCTTGATGGCCATCACTGTGGAGACCGGTTGAAAAGGGTGGGGTACCACAGGACAGCTGCAGTGGAGGGAGACCCGAGGAATCAGCTGAGCATGCTCGGTTTGGAACTGACACCTGTAAGTGACGTCTTTGTTAACCCCCCGCCTCAAATGAGTCTGGAAGCTTCCTTAGGAGTGCAGCTGTCCTGTGGCATGCCTCGCCACAGTGCTTAAATGCAAAGACACAGTGAGTCTTCCATTATCAGCAGAATTTAGTATCTGTGTTCATAGAAAAGTCTTCATTAACCAACAGTTACAAACAAATGGCCATAACATTGCAGAGTGACACAACAATAATTTGATTTCTATGGTTATATAATAGAATATTATGTAAACAAATATACCATTCCCCTGACTGCAGTAGTTAATTCTTGTTCTTGGTCTTGGCTTGGGTCCTCTTGGGTAATGTAAAATCTTTCAGTGAGTTGCCATGTTGGTTGTGATTTATTGCCCTGTCTCTGCCTGCTTGTCCACTGGCCATTGTTTGGTATCACCTCTGATCAGAGAGTGGTGATGTCCAAACGTGACGTGAACGTGAGTCCTCATTGATCAGAGAGAATTGTCACTGTCACCCATTATGCAGATATCCAGTTTTAACTCTGTAACTATTGCAAAATTCAAATACTATAATACCACATCATGTCAGCTGAAAAATCCCACTGCCACCAGAGGGCACCACCACCGGGGTCTTGTTTCCTGCTAACCACTTTATATTTCATTTCCTAACATTTGTTCCTTGCCTCTCGTTTTGCTTTTAACCCTTGTGCTTGCATTCTGTCTCAATCCTTGCAGCGTGACTGCAGCTTCTGGTTTCATTTTCTGACTATTTTCAGTTGTACTCTGTTTTACAACTTTTACAAATGGTTTTACAGATTTAAATGTTAAAATATGGCCTGTATTGTCCCTATGTGAGTGGCATTACTTTATTGGGGGGGGGGTCAAGATGGAACCAAGAAAAAATTATATATGACATTTGGAATAAGTACGTGGAATAAGTACGAGAAATCTGAGGAAAAGATGTGATTAAATTAGAGTTACTTACTGAAATACTCATGAATACTATTGCCGTTATGTTTAAGAATAGTATTGTAGTGGGAATCTTGGGAGTGGTATTTGTGTCAGCCAATCAGCACTCACTGTCTATTAAACTGTCTGTGAAGTTGGAGCTGGACTTTCTGTATCCTGCCACGGAAAGGGTCAAAGTCTGCTGTTATAAAGTAAAGGGACAGGTGACAGTATTTTCTAAAATATAAAGAAATTCACTCCAAATAAATAAAAATCTAAAATAATTTGCATATAGAGTTTCTGCACACACCACATTCAAAGTAAAAAAAACACAAGATGGAGGAAAGGTTTACTACATCAGTGATTATAAGATGAATATAGCATTTTAATGTTGAATGCTTCAGACCTGTAAGGTGTGTGAAGGGTGAATGGGTGCTGGTTTACTGGGACAGAGGTAAAAAGGATGGCAGAACCATAAAGTTCCTCACGTTATTCAGTACTCTTGAATGTTAAATATTTGATGTAGGTTTATAACTGTATGATCTTACAGTAAAATGCAGTCTGGTTTACAGAAATAATAAAAAATAATCAAATGTCATGCTAATTTCATACAGTAATTGAAATAGTTAAAATACTAATACATTTTAAATAGGGTAACAAAAACTTCCCAAAACTTACATTATCTGCATCAGATAATGTATATGCATTATCTGAAAATGCATTATCTTTTGTTTTTGTGGGGGAATTTCATATTTAGTACAGTTTAACACATTATTAGAACTTTGTGCTGGACACTCACCCTGCAGCTCCTGGAAGCACTCTTGGTGTTTCTGGGAGGCGTTGCGTGTCTCCTCCAGCTCCAGGAGCAGCTGCAGTACCTGGGCCCTCAGCTCCTCCAGCTCCTGCACCTCAGAAAGAGGCTCGTCCTCAACAGCCAGTTTCTCCTCCTTCACCTCCTTCTCCATGTGCTCCTCCTCTACTGCTCGCTCCTTGACTGTGATATCACTGCTCATGATGGGCTCGTCAGGCTTTGGATCACTGCTTTCATCTGAAAGAGAGCAAGAGCAAAGGAGATGGAAAAAAAACACCCACACACTTCTACAGCTCTTGCTCAGATGATGGTCAGACCATCCACTGTAAAAAAAAAAAAAGGTCAACTTCTTTCTCTTTTTGCACAAAAACCTCTGTCACTTCTGTGTCACTGGCAACAAACGGGCATCCCTCATGCTCATCTACTGCCACATCGAGCCAATCACTGCACCTCACCATCCTCACCAGCGCGTCCCACCGCCCCAACATGGCGCTTCAACGTGTGTTCAACAGTGCCATCTACTGACATCCGTATGTCCATTCTCTAAAATCTTCTCACCCATTTCAGTCACAGAATATAAATATTGCAAATCTTAGAAATGAAAAAACAAACATGAATTCATAAATTATATACACACTCAAGTACTCAACATTTCATGCATAAACATTAATGCTCAAATTATGTGAGGGTAGCAGAAGGGTGGAGTCGATTACATCACTGTGAACAGACTCAACAGTGAGCACGAGCCACAACACACACACACAGTCCACATGGATTCCAGAGTCCATTAAAGTCCAGAACAAGCAGCCATAGACGTGCATAAATGAAGACGCCCATTCATCTGAGGCCATAAGCTCAGATGTTTCACATTCTTTTACAACCCAAGACTGGGCCGATTCACTGCATTTCCAAGAAAGTGAGAGATGAAGAAAAGAGAGAGGGGAAAAGAGAAAATAAGGGAGAGAAAGTGACTGTTCCAGTGCAAGC
This sequence comes from Denticeps clupeoides, assembly GCF_900700375.1. NCBI lineage: Eukaryota > Metazoa > Chordata > Actinopteri > Clupeiformes > Denticipitidae > Denticeps > Denticeps clupeoides. Next base: position 24,755,175 of record NC_041713.1, on the reverse strand, counting down.
ATGCACACACACACACACTCACACAAACAGCATTACCCTGACAGGCAGAGAAAATGGCACAGGACAGACGGACTTAAATACAATACTTAGAGATGACAGGCTGACACGCAGAACCTTGCAGCCATTTGCAGCCATTTGCACCATGGCAACAGCAGCACTCAAACACTCCTGAAGTGCTCGCTCACATCATTACAAATTCCCTCCAGACTCATCAGCGCGGTTCTGAGCACACACGTCAGAGTGCTACTTACAGAAATATACCACCAACAAGACCTGCAACAGGTGTGGAGGTGGTGGAGCAGTGGGCTGTTCGGACAGACGAGTAAACAGCTGGTCATGCAGCCAAAATGGCTCCCTGATTGAGAGTAATGCTACAGAGACATGTGGGAGTGGGAGTGTTAAGATTATTATATCTCCTTCCTTCACCCATTATCTCTGTTCAGACTAATTGAATCCATGGATACATAATGTCACAGGTCATTATGGAAAGATCTCCTTTTCTCTTTTTTTTCAGATAGAGGAGCTGGCTCCACATTCACAGCAAACTAGGCTCACCAGTCTGGCATGATTGGACTGAATTGGTTAAATTTCATGAAAAGTTATGAAATTTATCATGATTGGTTGTCCATTTTTTTAAGGGTGAATGATTTCCAGATTTCTGTGAGTTTGGTAAAATCCTGCCACTTAATCTTTTGAATGTTCTCACATTTTCCAGCTGTCTTCCTTTTTTAAAAATTGCATGCATTGCTTTAGTTTGGAGTCAGGCCCAGACATTTACTCTTATAAAAATGGATTTCTCAGTTAAAACATCATCAAGTGTCACGCTGGAGACACCTGCTCACACAACAGAGTGATCTTCACATACGCTGAATACATGCATTAGTGGTAGCACAGCGTGCAGCAGCTCAGGAGGAGAAATATATGCAGCAAAAAGAGAAAGGAGCCAAAGTAGAGGTGGACCAAAGAAGAGGTGGAGCAGGCAGAAGAAAGAAACGTTGTTTTAACTTCAGATGTATTTGGGACTGTGTGACATGTACATGACTGACTTTTTGTGACTAGTGTTGGACACATGGCTTGTGACTCATAACATTAGTTGCTCTTACCTTTCCCATACCTGTATGAACGTTTTAGTCAGTAGTGAGACTAATTAAAGGTTTTTCATCTTCCCAAGAGTAGCTGTGAAATACATTTACATTAAATACATTACATTTACAGTATTTATCAGATGCCCTTATCCAGAGATCTTCTGATTCATTGGCAGTCTGTTACCCACTAGGAATTACCCCTCAAATTGTTCAGAAAGGGACGTTGTAAAAGTGTAAAACACACAAATAATATTGGTTAAAGTGTCAAAAATGTTCATAGTGTTCATTAATGTTCTCGGGTCTTGTTGTGGTGAAAAGGTTCAAGAACAGTTCATAGTGGAATTACAGACACAGTAACATGTGTGTGTTTACATATGGAAGAGTGTGTGTATGTGTCTGTGTAATGTGTTTGCACACATTTGTATGTGAGAATAATAATTTGTGTTCATGAGAATAGGTTTTTGTGAGTGCATTGTGGATGTGTGTAGCAGTGTGGGATGCATTATTCACGTTGCCCCCTCCTCAACGGCTTTGAAGCAGCCCTTCAGAAAGCAGCTACCTCCCCGTCTCCCCAAAAAGGAGCCGGAAGTCCTTCCTCCTGTCCCCTTTTATCCCTCTGGAAAGGAGAAAGGTGAAGTGCTCCTCTCTTTTCATTGCCATGGAGACCTCTGAGTGCAGGGTGACATGCTAATGAGGGTCTTGTGGTTTTGTCTCAGTACTCTGCCAAAGTTTGTGTCCTCGGTCCTGTCACACAGGTGGATGTGGCTGGTTGCCTCGGAGACAGGCCATGTTGTTGCGCTCCGATGTCTCTGTTCTCAGCAGCACTCATGTCAGTCAGAAACAAAGAGACACAAGCGAGCGATGGAGGAAAGGGACTCAGAGGGTCACAGAAGGTGGCGTCCCAATGGGATTTGAAAGGATTAGATACATTTTATCTGATAATTGACTTCATCAGTGGACCTCTAATGTTTAATGATGTAATAAAGATTTAATCATTTCAAAATACATTTTAAGAGGGTGTATATGTGTGATAAATTGAACAAGCTGTTCTCAAAGGAAAACACAGAAACTGGGCCAACAGAAACACAAGCTGCTGAAATCAATCCCATCAGACACATATTCAAGGGACTGTGTGTGTGTGTGTGTGTGTGTGTGCGTGTGTGTGTTTGTTTGTTTGAGACAACAGGCATCAAACAAGAACACACACTAAGGACCGTGGTCCAGGGATAATGTACATCTTCGACCTTCAAAGGGATGAAATTAAAAGAAACTCTGAAGAAGATGAGAGGGAGAGGGGGAAGAATAAAGAGGGAAAGGATTCAGAGAAAGCAAATGAAACTGTGTAAGTGTGCGTGTGGGTGTGTGTTAGTGTGTGTGTAACCAGTGCAGGTAACCCACACTGACGTGCCCTCAGGCTCCGGCAGGCCTTCCCATGGAGTGCAGTACGTGGGTGTTGAGTGTGTGTGGGTGCCAACATATTGGCAGGTACAATACCATGTACAACATGAGTGGGCGAGAGAGAGATGGGGAGAGAGAGAGATAGAGAGAGAGACAGAGATGGATGCTGGATGCATGGGGGCGTCTTGGTGAGGAGGTGGAGGAGAGGATCAGGAGAACAGGAGAAAATGATCCACCTGAAGAAATCTGCTCAACTGATCGAGCAAGAAAGTTGTTTTTATTTCACAAAAATATATTCCAGATTATGGGTCCAAGCAGCAGAACGCTGTTGATGGGGTTCTGATGTTTTTTTAGATTGTAAAACCCAATGGAGGGATGTCAGAAACGACACGTCCACCAACAGGTGGCTCTATAATAAGCACATGTAGGTATCTCAGGAAGTGTATGAATTAAAAAATGTTGCCTGGGAATGATGAATGCTGAATACTGTATTTGGCCACACCCATTTCCATCAGCCAGATTTTCAATGCCCTGGTCCACTGTCTTAGACCATATGTGGTTAGACGGGTAAAGATGGTCCCTGCATGGCTTCCACAACAACAACTGGGTGTGTACAGTTCCCAGGCTTGGTTTTAACAATTATGATTCTTTTAAAAAAAATTAAATGATCAACAACTCTGATAGCACAACAACACATGTGACCAAACATCTGATCTACAGCGTGCTCCTCAGCTCCATGGTGACCCTTCCCTTTCCACATGCAGATAAGATTGTCCTGTTCTGTCCCTCGTTGCTATAGAAGCTCTGTGACTGTCAGAGAAGGACGATGGAAGGAGGTGACGCTGTTTCTCCAGTTGTACACATCCAGCGCTTGTCCCCTTCCTCACAAGAATATTCATTCACGTCATAATCATAACTCCATTCCTGTCCAGGCACTTTTATTCCTGACGTTAGGTAAGAAATCAGCCCACTGCACACCCTCGGTATAATGACCGACTTCCTGTCACACATTTCTGTTCCATGACATTCCCTGTTAATGACATTACAGTCCAGAACACACTGTCTGTGGCTCCAGGATAATAAGATGAATAATTCCATACCAACAAAATACCAACCTCACACTCTTTACTGACGTAAATCAGCCAAACCACATGAAAAACCACAAAAAAACATGGTCAGCGGTGTTACCTGCTAACTGCTGCTCAGGGCTTTGGGAGCTCCATGGCAACAAGACGAAGTGGAGAGAGAGTTCCAGAGTCCGGAGGAGAAAGGGGGAGTCGAGGAGTGAGACGTTCACAGCACAGAAGGAAGGAAGCAAACAAATCTCACTGTTTCTCGTCCTCACACTCTTCTTTCTTTCCCTCCTCCCTCTCTCTCTCACTTGCTCGCTCACTCCGGCCACCTGCCCACCCCCTACTTCCTCCAGCCATGACCCTTCAAACTCATTTAGCTGTCAATCAACTCTCAAACTTTTATTTTTGCCTTCAATGGCTGGTAACAACAAGCACGAGTTCAACAACTACACACAGACACACACACAAACACTCACACACAGAGCAAAAAGCACTGACCTGTGGAGTCTGGCGTCTCTTCGATGAGTGGGGGGAGACGCAGCCCATCCATGGCCCCCCTCTATCTGCTGCCGAGAAGAGGGAGTAGGCGGAGGTTTGTGTGTGTGTGTGTAAGAGAGAAGGAATGGTGGTGGGGAGGTCAGGAGGTCCGCACGCCCACCTGAATAATGTAGACTAGAGAGGGTGCAGGAGAAAGACAGAGAGAGAAAAACACACTCACACACACACATACACCCCTGCAGTGGAGATCTGGCAATTACACACACACAGCACTGTGAGATCGGAGGGGTCCAAGGAGCCGGAGCCTCTGATCCTTCATTGAAAAGAGGAGGAGGAGAGAGAGAGAGAGAGAGAGAGATAAAGAAAAGGAGGGAGGGAGGGCGAGTGAGGGAGAGAGAGACAGAGAGAGAGACAGGAAGCTGAGCTGCTCCACTATGAACTAAATCTGAGTACCTACTGACGTGTTTGTGTTTTATTCGCTGTTTTTGTTCTCTCTTTAACACACACACACACACACACACACAGACACTTACACACAGATCCATACAGAGTGAGAATTTACCTCTAACGAGATCCAGAACAGCACAGCTCTGGCTCACATGTGGAGTAGCAGCAGCCATAATCATTTCCTCCCCATTGTTTCTGCACTCTGCCTCCTCCCCTCCAGCAGATGAACTCTTCCTCCCACTCGTCCTCTCATGCCGTTTCTACCTTCTCTCTGTTCCTGTCACACACAAAAGTGGAAAGGACACCAGGATACCATTAGAGAGAGATGTTGTGTGTGTGTAAGATGGGTGATGGGTTTGTTTGTGGAGCTCTGCTTTCCCATACTGGGCCAGGTGCAGCTCAGAGCTCCAGATGGGACCGTATGGAGCTTCCGCTTCAGGCCTTAAGCTTGCAGTACTGCAAGGCAGAGCCTGTGAGAGATGGCAAGAGATCAAATTAAATAAAAATGTGTGTGTGTGTGTTGTGTGTTGTAAAATGATGAAGAACGCAGCTGTGCTGGTCACATTTGCCAGAATAGACTACAAAACTGCAGGACTGCATCAGTTCTGCACACAGAGAGGAACTGAAAGAAAGTTACTGACCACAAAACCTTCAACCCAGACACATGCGCACATGCACACATGCACACATGCACACACACACACACACACACACACACACACATGATTATGAAGGAATGGGTGGCGATCAAAATGGGTGGATTTGGCCCAGAAGTTGATTGACAGCATGCCAGGGCGAATTGCAGAGGTCTTGACAAAAAAGCACCAACACTGCAAAAATGGACTCTGTGCATAAACTTGATTAAATTGTCAATAAAAGCATTTGAAACTTAAAGAATGTTTGTCATTATACTTTAATACACCACAGAAACAACTGACAAAAAGATATAAAAACACTGAAGCAGCAAACTTTGTGAAAACCATTATTAGTGTTTTGGCCATGACTGTACTTTTATTCAAGATTTCTAATTCATGAGTTAAGTCACCAAGGTATCTTATAAAACATGAGGAAAATATCCCCTTTACCAAAGATCAACTTTGTAATTCATTCTAATTATGATATAGAAAAGAAACATGAAGCAAGAAACATGAATAACCATAAAAATTGGGAACAGATGATTGTCAAGAATATGTCTAGAAAGATCCACACTAGGCCATACACACACACAGACACACACAAACATACACACTCAAGGCCCACAAACGATCACACAAACCCAACAACATAGCAGGAACTAAAATAGCTCATATTCACCCACATACTCACACTAAACACAGCCGATACTAAACCAGGCTACACTCGCAGGCACATGACTTAAACACACACATACAGCGCTACACAAAGGATTTAGTCTAAGGGATTTTTAAAGGTTTAATGCCTTGAAATAGTTCAGGAAGGAAATGTCTAAAAGTATAAGACCCACAAATAATCCAGCTACATCAGCAAATGCACTGATACAGTTTTCAAGACCGAACAAGAAGCTGTGGATGACTGCAGATGTATGTGAACTGGTCAAAGCTCAAGACTCAAGGTGACAAGGTGACCCAAAGATCAGCTGCAAATTGTGCACACAGGCAGAAAATACACAGCCAATTCCAGGACAGTGGTGATACACGGCACATGTGGCAGGGCATCCAGGCCGTCACAAACTACAGGACTAAAACCTATGCTGTGACGGTGACCCCTCCCTACCAGATGCACTGAAGAACTTCAGCGCACAATTCGACACACACAGAACAGCATGACTGTGAGGAAATACAACCTTCCTTCCAGTGATAAGGTGCTGTGTCTAACCACAGCACCACGTGCAGAGTTAACTCACAAAATGCTGCTGGACCAGACAACATGCTCAGAGATGCTCAGAGAATGTGCAGACCAGCTGGCAGATGTTCTTTTAACATCTCACTGAGCACCGCCGTTGTTCCAAAATGTTCCTTTAGTGTCTTCTCTCAATGACTGCCATCTCGTTGCATGTACACCCATCATGATAAAGTGCTTCGAGAGGTTGGTCATGAAACATATCAAGACCCTGCTGCCCTCCACCCTGGACCCACTGCAGTTCGCCTATTGTTCGAATGGGTTAAAAGCAGAAGACACATTTCATTGTGTGCACCATGTGCTATGCTGTGTATCACAATGATGATTACTTCACTCTAACCACATCATCAAGTTTGCCGATGACACAACTGTGGTTGGTCTCATCAGCAAGAATGATGAGTTAGCAGATAAGAAGATCCTTTATTAGTCCGACTTAGTGGGAAATTTACATTGTCACGGCAGGAAGTGGACAGTACAAAATATGGTTAGCAAAAAAAAAGCACAGACAATGTTGACTGTATAATATAAAAGTTCACTGTACAAATAATCAAATAAATAGCCCTAGAATATAAACAATAAAACAGTGAATGTGAGTTGTAAAAATAAAAAAGTTGGTTTATACATATGAGATGTACAGATTAGGTAGATATATACATATTGCACTGGAGATGGTGGCCCTCTGGATTAGCCTGTTTAGTCTCTTCCTGTCCCCAGCAGACATGCTCTTTTCCTGACAAGTTAGGCCTTATCAGGGCTCATAGTTTTGTAACTCAAAATCTATATAAACCAAATGAAAATTGCTGGTGTCTTCCTCTTGTAAGTCGCTTTGGATAAAAGCGTCTGCTAAGTAAAGTAAAGTAAAGATGCTTTCTCCCCAGCAGACCACACCATAAAGAGTCAAAAAAGGTCTTCAAGAGTGGGCCTTTCACACCAAAAGCCTCCTGAGCCTCACAGAAGCTACAGCCTGCTCCTGTAGAGGGCAACAGAGTTGTTTAGTCCAGTCCAGTTTATTGTTCAGATGGACACCAAGGTACCTGTGCCTCAATGTCCATACCCTGGATGTTAAGTGGTTCTAGTGGAGGTTATTTGTGCCTGCAGAAGTCTACCACCAGCTCCTTGGCTTTCCAGTGTTGATCTGGAGGTAGTTCTGCTGACACCAGTCCACAAAGTCCCTGGTCAGTTCTTTATATTCCTTATTATTTGTGATGAGGCCACCTATTGCAGAGTCATCAGAGAACCTCTGTAGGAAGCAGTTGGTGGAGTTGTAGGTGAAGTCTGCAGTGTAGATGGTGAAGAGGAACAGTGCCAGAACCGTTCCTTGTGGGGCCCCCGTACTGCAGACCACCCTGTCCGACACACATCCCTGAGTTCTTACATACTGTGGTCAGTTGGTAAGGTAATCCAGGAACCAAGTTGTGAGGTAATGATTCGCTCATGTGTGCTCCAGCATGTCCCTCAGGATTGTGGGTAGGATGGTGTTGAGGGCACTGGAGAAAACAAAGAACATGATTCTCACAGTGCTCCCAGCAGTCTCCAGGTGAGAGAGATAGCGATGTAGGAGGTGGACGATGGCATCATCCACTCCAGTGTCAGGCTGGTAGGCAAACTGAAGTGGGTCCAGTGATGAGCTCACCAAGGGCCGAAGCCCGAAGCCCGAAGCTGCTCCAAGGTCTTCATCAGGTGGGATGTAGCTGTTAAGGTCCTTGGGTCGTAGAGTCTTTGGCACAGGTACCACACCAGTTTACCAAATGTTTTCCAGAGCTCTGGAACTCTCCCCAGCCTCAGGCTCAGGTTGAAAATGTGCTCCATCACTGCACACAGTTGATCTGCGCAGGACCTGATGACCCTTGAGCTGATGTCATCTGGACCTGCTGCCTTTCTGACTTTTATCCTGCTTAGTTCCCTCCTGACCTGGATGGTTGAGACAGACAGACTGTGTGCTGTATATGTACTGGAGAGGAGAGGTGCGACAGTGCAACAAGAAGAGGTGCAACGACTGACAAACTGATGTAAGGTCAACAATCTATTTCTGAACATGGGCAAAATGAAGGAGATGATTGTTGACTTCAGGAGACAATGGAGGGACCAGTCACCACTGAACGTCACATTTACCACACACGCTGCATCAGGAAAGTCATGGAAAGCATGGAAAGCCCTCAAATGCACTTTTCACTGTCCTGCCATCTGGAAAAAGGTACCAGGCCCTCGGTACCTTTTTCGGGGCCTCACTGCCAGACTCTGCAACAGCTTCATCCCACAGGCCATCAGACACACTAAGGGACTTTCCACTCTGGACTGACACACATACTACCACTCGTTTATTGAGTAATATTATATCATAATTCACAATTCCATTTTGCACAGCAGTATTTGCAATATTTTACTTTCCACATATATTATTTTTCATTTCACTAGTTTATCTCTATCTGTCTAGCTGTTGTCTACAATTTATTCTTGCACTGCCTGTGTCCCCTGTTTGCACTTTATGTAGCCCAGTTTGACTGTATATAGCTGAAATGACAATAAAGTCAACTTCAAAAGTCTACAGATGAAGAAGAAAGTTGGTTTGCAGCTCTCATTCCCTACACACGTCATGTCACTGCTTCATGTCAGAAATTGACAAATGAGGTTTTGTTTGATTGCAGCTTAGATAAAGTGGTTTTGTTTTCACTGGTGATATTGGTGCATAAGTACTGAATATAAACTCACAAAGCAAATCTGAAAGTGTCCTGAGGTGGTGCCAACACGGATCTTGTTTTTTCAACATATGGGTTGTCATGACCTTTCACCACTGGACCTTTTGATCCTAGCCATTGCAGGGCACATCCTGTTTTGAAGCTGATCAGGCCCATTCATACAGTATGAGGATTTTCCCTGCATCCATCAAATCAATTTCATGAAATGACAGTTCACCCAATGACAGGAACCATGGCAACCAGATAAGATTTACTTCACCTGTTATTAATTTTACTACTAGTGCAAGGGGTGAAGCTCAGTTGTGGTGTGCTGCTTACACTACTCTGTCAGAGATGGTGGAGACAGATATGGGTTGTGAGGGAGGTTTTGGATGACAAGGCTCACGGTCCAGAATTTCACTGCAGCTGAGTGACAGAAATAATAAAACGGCGAGCGTTATGGTTATAAAGATAACAAGCCCTGTTTACTGTTTCTCTCAGATCATAATGAGGTGAAAATGAAACCTCCAAATACAGAGCAGCGCTTAACTTGAGGCGTTCCTGTGGCAATGAGCAGTTGCTAGGCAACCAAAGAGTAAAAATTGGGGCAGTTTGACACGAATTACTCCTCGTCACTAAACAAGAGGAAGCTTTTTTTACAATACTAGCAGAGCGCAAGCTGCTTAGAGCCCTGCTGCAGAGACCTATCAACAGGAAGTGGGTGCGCCTTGGGATGAAGTTCCAGAAATCCAGGGGCCGAGGGCAAGAGGTCAGCCCATTCCCAGCCCTCCTTTCAGCTGCTATACCTCCTGCCAATCCCCGTCATCCATGGTCACATGCCAATGGAGAGAGGGTAATAGAACTGGGAGAACGTTCTGAAGTTCTTATTTCTCTCCTCTTGGTCTTCTTTCTATGATTTGTGATGGACAAAACAAACTCCTCTCCACCCAGCAGGTTAAACTTAACACTCCATCATCCTCTCATTTCTGTGTGAAGATCTGCGCATCACAGGAGGCTTCAGCATGTCTCTGTGGGTTCATGAGAAGTCTGACAACAGCAACACACCGAATAATCAATTCCTGTGTCCCTCGGCCTGTCCTCTGCAGAGCTGGCAATGCCAGCCAGCAGACCCAGTCTATGCTGGCAGAGTGGGGGACCCAACGGCTCTGTTCCGTTGACAGCATTCCTGGGAACACGTCCCAGTCCTGCTATATAAAAAAAAAAAACAGCTGGCTCACATACGACTCACATAAGATGCAGCTTTAGCTTGCTGTTTTTATCAATATAGAATTCATCATCCGACACCCCCACCCCAACATTTCCAACATGTATGATTGTAAAATGTGTCCAAAGAAGATGTAACTTTGTAAAGATGTAAATTATTTTTGTTTACAATCTGCTGGCTGCTACTTACAAAATCACACTCTGAAGCACCATTCTGGCATATTACACTGATCATGGTTTTCAATTGCGGCTGAATGAAGTGCTTAGGAACAGGACATCTCACGTCTAAATATGCTTCTTTCAAGGCTTTATTGTCTCAACAGACATAAACAAGTATTAAAGTGTAAACTGATGTATAATTTCAATGCTGAAACTCGAGTTGTACTGTATTATATGACCACAGCACATCAGCACCAATAACTCATTCTCAATCAATATTACATTGATATAAATTGGCACACACTTCCTATACAATAGATCTTAAATGTAAAATGATTGCATGGGCATGTAGTTTAAAATGCTGCACCAGCGCCCTCTAGTGGTAAGAAGAGAGGTTGTACTGTACATAATGTACACACTTAGAATTAAGTACCCACACAGGCCTTTTTCTTGAAAAAGGAAGTTTTATTCTGCATTTTACCATCTGAGAAAATATGTACAAAAATACAACACAGATTTAATAAAAACCTGACAAAGACTCAATACTTTTCTAAGGCAAATGAATGACATGCATTTCCTCTCCGGGTTGGAAGGCTTTGGCAGGATTAGTGGAGTTAGGTTAGTGGAGCTGTATTTGATAGCAGTGTTTCGGTTGCTCTTACATTACAGAATCTCTAAAATGCATGGTTTAACATACAATGAAAATTCATTATCACGAGAGTAGGGATATGTTATCATATTTAAAAGCCACTCCCCAAGATAATATTCAATTGCAACGAAGTATTCAGAAATAACTTTTTTTCAGGGACAAACACACAGAACATATTTGGAATGAATCCCCCACAGCCCAAAGAAACTTTTTTAAAAGAAAAAAGCAGGAACATGGGTGGAGTCAGGCTCTATAATCTGTCAGATTTTTGTCCCCATGATCAGAATTAGGAAGTGTTAAAACACATGCACACAATACTCTCCATGTCAAAATTAAACCACATATTGCACTTTTGCTCGACTAATCTTCAAGAATGATGGACAAGGGACAGAGAGAAATGAGGGACAGTGGTGACAGAATCGTCAATCTAAAATGAAGACTTTCTTGTCCACCCTCATCATGGCACGGTCCACACGAGTGTCCAACCACCTGAAAGAAGGGTCTCAGCCAGGCAGAAGAAGGCGCACCAATAGAGACTGCAGCTGGTCCCAGTGCCTCCAACAGAATGCCAGCAGCAGCAGAGCCAGGGTGCTGAGCAGCACGTGCATCCGGCTGCGCAGCAGGGGCGCAGCGAACTTGGCTGCCGTGGAGACACATACCAGGATGACAGTGGCCAGGGCAAGCAGGATGTTGATGCAACGGCCAAGCAGCACTCGCGCATCGGTGCCGCCTTCCCTCTGCACCACCTGCTGCTGCTGCTGCTGCAGCTCCAGCTTGGCCAACCGAGTCTGACAGGTCTCCAGCGCCTCCTGGTTGACAGAAGGGAAAACAGCATCACATTTCCAATCCCAGACACTCGGCCCACAGCTCACATGCCCGGATGTGGATGTACCTGAAGGTCTCTTGTCCTCTCGTTAGCCTGGTAGGCCACTTTCTCCTCTATACTGGTCAGTTCCTGCTTCAGATTGACCAGCTCGTTTTGATGGAGTTCTGTGAGGTCATGCAACTGGTCCTCAAGCCTCTCATACCTTTGAGCCAGAGAGAGTGAGAATGTTGTCACGTTATAAACCCGAAAGGGACCAGGAGCCAGTTAGTTATAGACATACTCAAGGTTAGAGATCTGCTTATTGCCATCCTTTTAAAGATAGAACTTAAGATAGAACTTTTGGCTGGTGATTGAAAGAAAAAAATATTTAAGTGATGCCTGACAGGTACCCAAAAAGTCTCTAGGGTAATAAAAGCCCACAGCTATAACTATAAAAGTGGAACTAAATAACTAAAAAACACCCAGGAAATCTTTCTAAATGTGTTTCTATATGTATAGGAAGTAAGTAATCCAATTTAATTCATGTTTAACCAGAAAACCTCTGTCCCCATGTTGAGTCTTTTAGAAATGCCCTCTAAATAACATGATAAAAAATCTAGCAATTATGATGGCTGTAAATGACTGTTAATGATGAAATATCTGCATACATGTAGAGAGGAACTTTTTCAGCAACACTTAGTCTTGGGTTCTAAATGAATGCTGTGTTCATTGACCCAAGTCAGTCACTTTAAAAGCTTCATTCATTGTTAGAAAAGCATTAGTAGAGAAGTAGATCTTAGTAGAGCTGAAAGCAGTTACACTGATTAAAGAAGCAATACTGACAGTTTAACCCTAACACAGTACATCTTTGTTTAAATCTTTGATTATTTATTATTCTTTTTACAACATATTCTACACTCATTTCAAATGAGCGTAAAGTTTAGGACAAAGGTGTGTGACTATAAGATGCAGATCCTTTTTCATATCCATAATGGTAACATCTTGAGTCATTCCTGAGCGCTGCCGATGTTCCAAAAGTGCACAACACATGCCAGATAACTAGTGTCTATCAGACAACCTGAACAGATGAATCATGCCTTCAAACCATCAGTCACATGAAAGAGAAGAGAATCTCTGCTTACTTGTATTTCTCCTCTTGTAGTGTATGTGAGAGGATTTCATAGTCACCCTGGAAGTGGTTCTTGAGGGTCTCCATGACCTCAACAAGTTGAGTCTGTGAAGCCCTGATCTCCACGAGCTCATCCAGAAGCATCTCCAGTCGGTCAGGTGACTCGCCTGTGGCTGCCAGCAGGTTCCCATTGCTGTCAGCAGATGCTGAAGTCCCCGAGGAACACTCATCATCGCTGGGGACCTTGGACTTGTCCATCATTGTTGCACTGCCACTGAGGCCACGCCTCCCATTGCCATCTTGTTGAAAGTTTGGGGGCTCTTCCAGAGAGTTCTTGAGCTGGGTGATGTTGTCGGCGCTTCCAAACTTGTTGCGGATTAGATTGGCAAACTCGCGAGGCTTGAAGAAGGATGGCGGCGAAAGCGAGACACCCGGGCCGATGGTCTTGATCTTGTCCAGGGCAGCATGGCGCCCCGTCCCACTCATATCCTTCTGTAAGCCCTTTGCGCTTGCCCCAGGGCTGGTAGCAGCAGCCTCTTCTTTCAAAGTGCCAGACGGGGAGGCATTTATGGATGTGTTGGATGTGTTGTGTTTGGAAGAGCCATTATTGCTGCTGCTTTCGCCCTCTTTCAGTCGGCGGTGGTACTGCTCCAGTTTGCGCTGGAGCTGGGCGATGCTGTGCGCCGACTTCTGGTTCTTCTTCTCAAACACCTGACGGATGCGGGCAGCCTGCTGCTTGTCCGCGCTGTTGATGAGTTTGAGGAACTCGGCCACATTGTCATCGCTGGCCGTCTGCTCGATCTTCAGCTGTTCGGTCACCTTAAGGATCTTCTGTTGCAGCACGTCCAGGTTCAGACGGCTCTTCTGGCTGCTGGACTCGACGGAGGAGGTAGAGTGGAGGTCCAGGTTGGTATCTGAGCCACAGCAATGGTTTGGCACAGGAATGCTGAGGACATACCCCCTGTCGCTCGGGTCCATCTGCAAGAGAGAAATGGCAGATAAATGGCCTAGCTCACAAGTGACCAGACATTCTGACTGGACGAGAAGAATTCAAGGAGTGCCAATATGCAATATCAATATCAAACACATTTTCAGCATTTATCAGATTCCCTTATCCAGAGCGCCTTACAATCAGTAGTTACAGGGACAGTCCCCCCTGGAGCAACTTAAGGTTAAGTGTCTTTCTCAGGGACACAATGGTAGTAAGTGGGATTTGAACCTGGGTCCTCTGGTTTGTAGGCGAGTGTGTTACCCACTAGGCTACTACCACCCCACTGGCGCCATGGAAAAACACGGAAATCAACTCTGCAGTTGATTGTCATTAATTAGTTGTAATCACACAATTGCAACTGCTCATGACTAAGTGTGATTTATTCATTGCAAAATTTGTGATTAATTAGAGTGGTTATTGATGAAGCTTATCAGAAAATAAGTTGCTAGCACAGGACTTTTAGTGAAATCATAAGGAGAAATTAAGAAATACTCAGTCTATAATTTTAGTGGTAGATTTAGTTGAAAGGTGATGTACAGAACAATAACAGAAAAAGGCAGAAAAATATAAAAGACACCATCCATAGAAGCAATCAATCTTAAACTCTGCACCATGGCCAAGACCAAAGAGTTTTCCAGGGATGTCAGGGACAAGATTGTGGACCTACACAAGGCTGGAATGGGCTACAAAACCATAATCAAGCAGCTGGATGAGAAGATGACAATAAAAACAAAATAACAGCCAATCTCATTGGTCTGGAGCACCACACAAGATCTCACCTCGTAGAGTTTCAATAATGATGAGAACAGTGTGGAACCAGCGCAGAACTACTCAGGAGGAACTTATCAATGATCTCAAGGCAGCTCAGATCATATTCAACATGAAAACAGTTGGTAACACACTACTCCATGAAGGACTGACATCCTGTGGGTGTTTTGGGGGTGTTTTTCAGCCAAGGGAACAGGACAACAGCACCACATCAAAGGGAGGATGGATGGGGACATGTATTGTTTAATCTTGGGTGAGATCCTCTTTCCCTCAGCTGCAAAGAGGTTTGGGACAAAGTCCCTCCTGAGATACATGCAAACCTTGTGGCAACTACAAGAAACAACTGAACTCTGTGATAACTTATTTAATTCATAAAAATGTAAATGAATTTATAACAATTTTAAAATGCCTTTTTCTTTGTAAATTCCTTTTTGGTTATTGTTCTATAACTCACTATTTATACAACTCTGCCATATTGTAGACTGATCATCTCTTTGTAAGTGATCAAATAATTATTTCCCCCACTCTGCAAAAGGTACAGTAATTTCAGCAGTAATACAGTAATACAGACAGACTAAGGCCTAAAAGAGTGCAGTGCAGGACCTCTTGGGCAAGTTAGTGTTTTATAAAGGCTTCTCAAGGAAGCTCCGTCCAGGGAAGAAAAACATCCTGTTTTCGCTGTCGGCCATACTCCCTTCCTCTGCTGGTGCAGCACAATGATTGTCACATCCAGTTTGACACACCCAATGAAGCGCCGAAACCCTGCTGAAATATAACAGGTGCCACTAGAGCTCAGCCTTGCCATGTTGGTTGAAATAGCAGTGCAGAAAATGTTCTCTTGGTGAGATTCTTGTCTCGCGTAGAGGCGTTAATGTGGCCTGAGGTCATTGTGCGTTCATACCGCTGATATATTAGCAGATAAACATACACCATTTAATTCAGTGGGATTTCTCACACAAATTCATTGCACTGCCTCCACACTGACACGAAGGCAGAAAAATCCTGCATGAAGAAATGACTGAAGGAGAGTGTGTTACTGTGGCGTGGCTTCATTATGTTGAGAGCTGAGTGGAGTGCCTGCTGACAGCATTAGTGCTGCGGTTCATTTTCTGTCTATTATGAAAGGAAATGTATTTGGTACAAGAAGGTAGGGGCCTAGTGGGTAACACGCCCGCCTATGAAACAAGAAGACCACAAAGTCCAAGCTTCAAACCCCAGATTAATTGTGTCCCCGAGCAAGACACTTAACTCTGAGTGTCTCCAGGTGGACTGTTACTACTGACTGTAAATCACTCTGTATGAGGGTGTCTGATGAATGCTGTAAATATATAATGAGAATTTCACACTGAGAAAAATCTAAGGCAAAATGCAAACTGTGTGTGTTGTGTGTATGATAACAGACTGACATGAACCTGTCTGACTAAATGAAAAGAGACGTACATTGTAGGCAGTGTTCACTACACACTGTGGCTGTGCAATTTCATGTCACTCCTGTTTACAGGGCACATACCAAGATAGCTGACAGGCAAAAACTGCCGTGACTTTTTGTGACAGCATGCAGGATTGGCAACACTCCATTCAGGTCAGCTTTGGGGACTGAAAATCATCGAGACAAACCCATTTGACACTATATTATATTATTCCAACAGAAGCTCTGGACATTTTCTTTCCACTGCCTATCTGCAATGCATGAGTGAATCCATGAGTGAATGTGGCTGGGAACCTTAGAGGCATTACTAAACACCCCTGCTTGCCAATGTTTTGCTGGGTGAACACACCTTTGTGACAGACCGCGCAGCAGTTAGGAAAAGCTCTGTGCTCAGAGACTGGCTTGTGTGAGTCATAGTAAACAGCAGGATTTACGCAGGAACAGAGCAAACACAGCGCTTACAACCCAGTACTGCACAGTCATTAGAGGTCATCCAAATCTACTCAAGGTCATGGAACCAAAGTAACACCCTACTACACATTCAGTTCATCTCTTATCTTAAATAGCACAACAAGGAGCTTAAAGGTCCCATGACATGCGATTATTTAACATTAATATGAGTTAATACCCTGGCCTGTCTATGGTGCTGCAGTGGTTAGAAATTACAATAGGTCATTCTGCTTTGCCGTTCAGAGAGCAGCAGGTCAGACAGTCTGATCTGGAATTTGTCCCCTTATGTCGTCATAAAAGGAAAGGTTACCTCCCGTTTCTCATGCTTTGTCCGCCGACAGAATTTCCCACCCCTCCCTTAAAACATTATCTCCACCGATCGTCATGGCTTACAAATGTGCAAAGCATTGCAGTTGCTCGGTGATTGGATGTAAAAATGAATACAAATGTATTTTTTAGTTCCATCACAGGAGACCCTGAATAACCACCGGGATAATTTTATTTCCGAATAAACACAGACGCAATTTCTGTGAATGCAATTTCACTTCTTTAGGTCGCTCTCCTCCCACCTCTCTCCTCCTCATTAGCATTTACACACACCAAAATGGCGCCTCCCGGGAAATCTCAAAGTGGCTGTAATTTTTGTTAGTAAGTGGGGTTTGAACCTGGGTTTTCTGGTTCATAGACGAGTGTGTTACCACTAGGCTACTACCACCCTATTACTACCCTATTACACCACCCCCACACAATTACTACCCTATGTTATTACTAAAAATAATATTTTCATGTAAGAACTGCACAGTTTATTTGGGTGACAGTGGTGACGTTTCTGTGTGTGTTTTTGTTTTTTGCTTGCGCTTCTTACAATGCTCAGTTTCTGTTCAGTGTGTTATGAAAATGTACCTTAGAGTTTGGGATCTTGCCGTATGAGACGGGGTTCATAAAACGTCTCAGCATATTTTAGCTCTTGGCGGATGTTGAAAGTGCTTTTGAGAGGAAAGCCAAATCCAGAAAAAGCATCCAAAGACAAGGAATGTCAAAAGCCAGAATAACTGACTCCTCCAGGGGAAAAGAGGTGGGCCAACACACACACATACACACACACACACACACACACACACACACACACACACACACACACACAAACACACATATCTGTGCAGGATGTGACTTCAAAGAAGTACAGTACCTCAGATGATTAAAGGAATAAATGGTGACATGGAGAAACGAGTTAATTCCACCAGCACAGTTTCAGCTGCATGTCCATGTAGGCATTTTCAACACATGCACCACTCGACCCATCAGGAGGAGACCAAATGTGACTCATGGCCAGATTGCCACACAGTAGATACTGACTTCCTCCTGATGCAAGGTCTGACACACACACAGGAGTCCCTGTATCTACTGATTGTAAGTCACTCTGGATAAGGGTGTCTGGTAAATGCTGTAAATGTAAAATGTAGAGAAACAACAGGGCCATCATGCACCAGAGTTGACTTATTGAAACAAACTTCAGCTGGTCGGGGGGGGTGTTGCATGTGGCTGAGACTAAAAGTTCTCATGTTCCTATGTGGTGGCTGCAGCAGTCTACTTCCATCAGTTCAAGCTAACCAGAGCCCACATGAAGGATGAGGGAGAGAACAGATCTGTCTCCAAGACATAATCTCTATCCGTGTCCTCAATCCTAATTTAGCCTCTCATTTTAAAACACAAGCCACCCCGTACCCTCTAGAGAAAACCCAGCAGTGTTCTCCTTCCTAACTAGATGTAAGGCCTTTTCTGATCATCCTGTTCAAAGATCTGATAGAAGCTGGCTTGCTGTATCCCAGCTCAGAGCAAGGCCAAGGCGTCCACTCAGATTCTGACATCTGTGTTGTTTAAGGTCAGACACACAGATATGTCCACCATCTGTACATAGCCAGAGGTCGAGTGCAGACATGTTTACACACAAGCAGGACCTTAATCCACACCTCTCCACTCAACAACACAGAGCTGGAGTACTGATGAGTAGCTCTGTACACCCACGCTTCTCTTACCTCTGAGGGATGTGTCTAGGCAAGAACAGGCATTTGCTGGACAGAATTTGTCACGTTTTTACATTGTAAAAGTCTCCAGGGCAGACTGTGTCATATGTTTTCAATGGAAAAAGCAAACAGATTATCATCGGTCCCTTTTATTGGCAAAACTTTTTTTAAACAACTATTACTCTGTGTGGATTAAATGTACTTGGACTAAAGTCCTGAAGGTCCATTAGGTCCAATCAAAGTCACAGCAAAAGTCACATTTCACTTCTACCACAGACCGAAACAATACAAAGGGAACATCTGGCCGAAATGCAGGTTAATGAAGTCACTACGGTTACGGTTACATTAGCTTGCATAGTGATCAACACCAACCTGTGAATTTCACAGTTTTAGCACAGCTAAGGACACGACTTTTGTTTTTAGGTTTTCTGTACCTCAGGTCTTTGGTTTCCAATTCAGTGTTGCTCCTCAATAATCCCACTTCATGAAAAAAGCACGCACAGTACTGAGACCTGCTCTGATGGCAGAGTGCTGAAAGTGACCATCCGTGTTTGTCTGCTGAGACTGGGCCAGAACATGGCCCAGAAAAGAAAAATCCAAGCAGTAGATCTGGCTGAAGCAGCTGAACATACTTTGCTGATGAGTTTGAAATGACTGAAAGATTATTTCTGCATACAAAGATTGGGTCGAGCCAAAGTAAACTTTTATACTTTAGCCCCATACAGTATAAAAAGCTCGCTCCAATAGGAACAGGACATCATCTATAAGAAGCCCAAATGACCTTTAACAATAAGTCACACTGGCAGAGACACTGGTGAGAACCACAGGGAGATGTAGATATAAAAATGAAAGATCTTGCTACTGTTTCAAGATCAATACATGTGTCATTTCAAACCAGTTTTTTTTGTTTGTTCCGTACATTTAAGGCATTTGGCAGACGGCCTTATCCAGAGCGACTTACAACATGCTTTCAAGACAAGACAGAAACAGAGAAGAGTCTAGATGAACATCTGTCACGTCCATGCGGGCATGACGCGGCGGGTGAACGGAGAGGAGGACGAAGAGTGACGAGGAATGACAAGGAATGGAGGACGCTTTCACCTGACATCACGGAACAGGGGTTTAATTGTGAATCACAGGACAGGGGAGACATCCGAGACGTAGACACTGGTGAACACGGAACATAACTTCAAAGACCTGACAGCGGACGGAAACGAACAGGGCAGCTTTATACAATTAACACAGGTGAAAACGATTAGGGAACATTACACAGGACAACAATTAAACTCCGGCCCGGATCCTGATCCGGACCGGAGTAACCCCATTTCGGACCGGATTCTGACAACATCTTCCTTTTACCTTCAGAGATGGAGGGACTAGGCGAGCAGTACTGGAGGCTTGGAGTATACGAGGTGCAGTGCGAGGTGTAATAAGGGCTGTGAGGTAGGATGGGGCTACTCCATGTTTGGCTTTGTAGGCCAGCATCAGTATTTTGAATCTGATGCATGCAGCTACTGGGAGACAGTGGAGGGAACATAGCAGAGGGGTGGTGTCACTTCTCACCTGTAAATGTGTAATCACCAGTCACTTGCTCAGTAACATAGGGGTCAAATGATGTGTTTAATTATTAGATTATTTGCAACATTATCTTAAACTAAATAAAGTTTCAGACAGCCATATGTCTACAAATTAATGCATACAAATGAATACAACATGTACACAGAGTCAGGATTAAATAAATCATTTTAAAAACAGAGTTTGGGAATGCTTGCACAAATCTAGGCTGGTGTTCATAAATCTACTGCACAGCCAGTGTTAGCCACAAACACATTTTCTCAGATCTCTGTTGTGAACACCCACAGTAACAGGACAGCTTCATATGTAATCAGTCTCATCCTTGCCTTTACTTGCAAAGTGCTTCTTTTAATGGCTAAATGAAACATAACTATTCTCTGGGAAGTGACTGCTTCCTTTTTATTACTTTGACAATAATATTATAATGAACTGATAAGACTGAAACTAGAAAAGGGAAGTTCGTGAACAAACTCCGATTTTGGCTTGGAAAGCAGATTTTTTTTTTAAAATAAAAGGACAAAGAGATCAAAGAGATTTTTGGGGGACCGTGGTTTGTTAGGGGGGTGTGGCATCTCACAGAGGGTGTTGCTTGTTGACTGGCAAAGTCTGTTTGGCTATGCGCGATTTACTGAAGGCGTGTTGAAAGGGGCATGGTTTTCTTCAGGGCCGTGGTCTACATGTAGGTGGGACTCAGATGAAGGTGTGTACCAAGTCTTATGGAAATAGGATGAAATGTGAGGGACTGGGAATGGGTTAAAATTCTCATTATAAGTGAATGCGGAATAATTGGAGTGTGGGCGTGGCCTAGATAAACAAGATATTTAAGAATAAAGGGGAAGAATAAAAAAAGGGGGATATGGAGATGCGGGATATATTAAAGGTGGGGTTTCTTCCTTTAGAGGGGCGTGGCCTATTCATAGGAGGGACTTGCAATAGGGGCCTTGGGGCATACCCTGTTCGAATGGCAGAGACGGCAAGTGATAGTTGAAATTTCACATTATAAGAGAATGGGAACAAAGAGGGGATGAAAATGAGGAGTGTGGGCATGGCCTCGTCGTAGGAGGTACTAGAAAATGAAGTTGGCCTCAGATGAAGGTGTTTACCAAGTTTCATGTAAATGTGTTGAAATGAGAATGGGTTAAAGTTCCCATTATAAGTAAATGGGGAAAAAAGCGGATTAAAAGGAGGAGCGTGGGCCTGGCCATTAAGGAAAAAAAGGGGTTGAACGCAAAGAGGGGGTCATGAAGGTGATGGATATTGAGTTTCGGGTGTCTACCCTAAAAATTGTGGTTGTTAGAGCCCGTCAAAATGTGGTCCCATGTTAAGTCAATAGGAAAAAAGGCTGGGTGTGGCACGTGGGCAGAGTCACGTATTGCTTAGAAAAGCAAAAGCACACCCCAGAGCATGTACACATGTACACATACATGTGTAAAGTTTGGAGGTTGTACGATGAAAACTGCAGGAGGAGATATGTGGCAAAAAAGAAAAAAAGAGGAAGATTTTGGCCAAGTCAAAATAATAATAAATAAATAAATATGTCTGTGTCTGACTATTACCAAATAGCTTGAGAGTACAACAAATATTATAAACTTATGATGATTTTATAAACAAACGATGAGAAAGTGAGGTGATTGTCATTGTGATACACAGCACAGCACACGGTGCACACAAGGAAATGTGTCCTTTGCTTTTAACCCATCACCCTTGGTGAGTAGTGGGCAGCCATGACAGGTGCCCGGGGAGCAGTGTGTGGGGACGGTGCTTTGTCAGTGGCACCTCAGTGGCACTTTGAAAGATCGGCATTCGAACTGGCAACCTTCTGATTACGGGGCCGCTTTCTTAACTGCTAGGCCACCACTGCCGCACTTCACAATATATATTAATTAAATAATTCGTTTTGGGTAAAACAGTCATGAAAATTGGTAGAAACATCACATATAATACACAAGTGTTTTAAGATATGCATCAATACAAAACAACAACGCATGTCACAAAACATTCATATATTGATTACGGAACCACCTTGATCCGGGAATTCTGGATTGACAGACAGCCAGAGCCAACATTGGCACAAAAAAGAATTAGAGCCCCAATTTGTTCTTTATTCCATGTTTTCCATTAGAAATGTATTCATTCACCTAAAAACATTGTGATTATGGAGTGGATGGGGATAAAAAAACAAATTCAATATGAAAAAAAATCAAATTTTATCACTGTTTAACAAAGTGCTTGAGCATTTACTGTTTGCCTTTGTAAACCATTTACATTTAAATAATATATCCAATTCATGCAAAGAACTCTTTCACAATATTACAAATTCTGCCATTTGTAAAATAAAAGTGGTTCACATTTGAAAGGACCCTACAATTAGTTCACCCAATTCATGCAGTCTGGAGCAGTAGCTGTTATTTTTTTCTGAAATGCTGATGAGCAGTAAAATAATGATCAGACTTGATGAAACAACACATGGTTTCTATCCAGCTCTCCCATCAGCATGACTGAGCTTGATTAGCATCTGCACTTTGATTAGTCACTTAATTATGTGTACTAAGAATCAAAGGTCACCATATGATACAGATCATCAAGTATATGATTCAGATATTTGCCCATATTTCTATGTTGAGCACAGCCCTACTCTGCAACCTATGGAATTCAGTCCTGCCATCTTAACCTTCACATGAAGGACGCAACAATGTTAGTGAAGCCTCTTGACAGGAATTGCAGATAAACTTCTGGCAAGTCTGGTAAATCGGATAAATCAGGCGCATTTCAGACAGGCTGGCAGTATTGACTGCAACATGCGTAAACCTCTCCGCCTCGCTGCTTTACGACTCAGACACAGCAGCACAACAACTGCAGCCAAAACAAGCAGAAGAGTCAGAATTTAACCCAGCATGAGCCCACAGGGACCAACACATTCACAAGGGTGAACTGGCAACCTGGTTGAAACATACAAACATACCAGACTCAGAACTGACTAGAACTGGAACACATTTCCAAAACAGACTTATGACTTCATCAGCCACTCCGTCACTTCCTGAAGTGCGATGAAAAATGAGCAGTTAAATTCGATCCACCTGCTGCCACCAGGTCGAGTCACCAGTTTGAGTCACTGTGCTGCTATCAGAGCTCATTTATCAGTTCAGCACAGGTTAAAAAAGCAATCAGTGTATGCTAATGGAGTTGTTTCGTCTGGAAGATGCAGGTCATATATCAATCCCAACAGTCTGTTCTCATTTTCAGACCCTTCTCCAGCAACACATCTTCAATCTCTCGCATCTACTGCAGAACATATCGCTTTACTGCCACCTCCTTTTTCAGCCAAATCATGAAACCTTCTCAGGAAACACGAAAAACATTGGCAGCTCACAGATTGTGGCTCAGAAAACCACGATGAACAGGAATAAATTGCAATAATTCACAAAAAGTTTATGGCCACAATCAATAATTATTTTAATCTATGGCCATATATTATTTTATATTATTTGTTGTAAACAACTCCCCCTGTAGACAACCATGTCCTTGACCACCATCCCTGAGTCAATTAAGGAATTCTATTGAAATAAGGCAATAATTGAAAAAATGGATTGTCAGACTAACCCAAATGTACAGAATCCTGTTAGAATGCCAACCCATCTACTTATTCATTTCAAGAGAGCCAAAGAGTGTGATGATTCAGCCTAAATAACCTGTCAACAGTGTCATGTGTGCCACACAGGAGTCCTGTGTTCAGTAAGAACTCATATTGGGATTTCCAATATGACATCTGATGGCATCACTTGACTGGATTATGGCCTGATTGTCACAGAAAATGTATCTGATAAATGATACTGGATTAGACTCAGTCGTGTCACCATTACAGATTCTATCCGAATATCTGTGGACTAATTAAAAATAAATCGAGCTTTAAACAAGGCTGTGCTGCCAGAGCCTCGCCATTGACGTCACCCCGTTAGTATTTAATAACACTGTTGTTGGTACCTTGAATAGCGCGGTAATGCGGTGGTGCGCTGGCAGAATGATATTTCCTGTGATGAATTATGATGAAGACGCTTCCACAGTAACTCTGATCCGATATCGCAGCTTCTGCAAATGCAGACGACCTTTGCCCAGTCAAACATGGGTCACAGGCATCTGAGGAGCAGAACAGGTTTCCCTGGAAAAAGGTTCTTAATGATGGCGCATGCGCTTTCAGCACGCCTTGGAAGGACTTCTCTGGAAACCACCTGAAACCTGTCTGATGAGCCGAGGTTCCTCTCTGAGTCAGCTGCCAACATTGCAGCCCTCCAGTTATAACCGATGCATCGAAAGAAACAGAGACAAGCCTAACTCAGCCCTCAGGGCACGCCCTTGGTCTCCTCATGGAATCCGTGTCCCCCTGAAACCCATGTGTCCTCCTTACAGCCCTCACAAGAATGGAGGCTATTAGCATGCTGAGGGCGCTTGGTAGAGTGAAACCGGTTAGACTGGGTGCTGTAATTGCTGAGATAAATGTGAGATATGACGGGGGGGTCATCACTCAGCCTTGCAGTCCTGACATGCTGCTGTGTGACAAGATCAGTCATCATTTCAGCACAATGGCCTGAGAGAAGAGAACTTAAGTGAAGAACGTGTTTTGGTCCCTAATTATTTCCTGTGCACTTGGTTATATATGCACTTGTTTAATAATAAACTGCTTGCATAGGAAAAAAATGAAGTCACACAATTTCATATTTTATTAGACCGCTATTAGCCTCAATTATGGTAAGCATTCGCTGTGGCATTGTTTCGACAACCATCTGCAATGTTCCATGAGTTGCATTCATTTCTTGTAGAGATGATGGGACACTGTGCAAATTCTTTTCCAGCACATCATTCAGTAGATTCATGTAGTCATCTGACCTCATAGTGATGCTGAATCTCGACCTGACCAACTGCAGTAACCCCAGATTATAGCACCGCTCACACCAGCTTCTCCACAGTAAGGAACTGGCCATGATGGAAGTGAAGTGAAGTGATTGTCACATGTGATACACAGCAGCACAGCACACGGTGCACACAGTGAAATTTGTCCTGTGCATTTAACCAATCACCCTGAGTGAGCAGTGGGCAGCCATGACAGGTGCCCGGGGAGCAGTGTGTGGGGACGGCAGATCGGGATTCGAACCGGCAACCTTCTGATAACTGGGCCGCTTCCTTAACCGCTAGGCCACCACTGCCCCTGGCTGCATCACTTCATGCACTTCTCTTCTTACCCATCACTCGATCAGGTTAAATCTGGACCACATTAAACCACATAACCTTCTTCCACTGATCCAGAGTCCAATCTTCACATGGCACATGAGGTGGAAATGCTTGTACTCTCACTGGTGATCATAGCAGTGAGTTAATAAGACAGTTTGCACAGTTCTTTAACAATTTTAAGGGTAACAATCAACAATCAGTATAAGAAAATGTGGGATAAGAAAAGAAGCTCCTTACTGCATCAGTTCAGTTCATGTTACCTTCCGATATCGAAGTGGCTTAGATAGAAACAGATTATTTTTAAAGGGATTAAGTATAAACAGTAACAGTATTTTAATAGTATATTAAAATGTAGGCCCTAAAATGTTTATAGACAAAGGGCACATTATTGCATGCATAAAGACAACAATATTTTGCAGCAAAATAATTTTTAAGATGGATTTTGTCTTTTAGCTGTTGCAGCAGAACAGAAGTACAGGAAGGCACCCAGACCTGACAGAGCTGAGGAATGCAAGATATTAATAAAAACGGAAGCATATAAATCCAGTGAGGTGAGTTATCACCAAAGCTCTGGACAGCAAGGAACCTTCAGTCTGAAAGCCTTGATGAAATGCTCCTCTCCTCCTAAATCACTCCGCACATCGGCGCCTAAAAGATGGAAGTCTCCACGATGTGGATGCATCCCGTTTTAGAGTGTAAGCTAATTTGGGCACTTGGCATGGAACGGCCAGTAAAGAGGTGGACATTTTTATTAGGCCTGAAACCTGCAAGCTTGGCAGTTTTGGGAGACTTTCTACAAAGTTAATGAAAGTCAGAGGATGCTGCTCAAAATGTCTCCATATAGCTGCACACAGCAGGAATCGATACTTTGAAGCTACCAGCAAAGAATAATTTATCCCATCGGCCACTACGGACTGTACATTAAACAGAAACCATCCACGGTAAACATCATTTAGACCATTGTCGTTATCTTTTGTACAACTTTGCAGACATGCAACTTGTAAATTAAACTCTAAAAGGTTGTCATAAAAGGGAGTCAACAAGCAAGCAATAAGGGGGTTGAAGTTTATCCTGAAAACAGAAACTTGAACTTGTGCTGACAACAGCGCGTTGTATGAGCTACTCGAGTTCACATTACTGGAAGCGGGTCATTAACCAAATGCAGGCCATAAGTGTGAAGTCATGTGTTTCTGATTATAACACTAACACACACGCACACACACGCACAGAGACACAATGGGCAGTGTGAGCATTGACGATCATGGAGCCTGACACATCCCTGCCTCCTCTGCTCAGGGTCCAGACAAAGACAGAGAGCAGAGAGCTGAGAAAAAATGGAGAGCTTATAAAGAACAGCACCTTGCAGTCCTTCTGAACACATCTGCATAGATATATTGTAGTACTGATATTCCAATCAGACATTTACCTTCCATTTAACCCCTGGAATAATGGCTCTCGGAGACAAAAGGGAGCAAAATAAAATCATTGTCGCTCTCTTTGTCATAAATGGCATTGACCAAACACGGTCTTATTTGTTGAGAATGATGCACTGAACAAATGATGAGTGTGAACGTGAGTGGTGTGAACAAGTGCCCCACGCTGGACCACTGGCCTGCTCCAGGCGACACATGCACACACTCAAGAAATATCTGGAAAAGATCTACAGGGGCAAGATTCGGATGGTTTCCGTGCATGGAAAGATAAAAAGTCTATTTATTCAATCATGAATTTCCATTTGAACTAAACTAAAATTTGATACCTTGATCTATTTATTAGGATTAGAAATGCAATAGCATAACTGCCAGTATAAATGAGCACTTGAGCACAAAGGAGAACTCAGGGAGAAGTTACTTTTCATTCACAGATTCTGCTCATGAATAGCTTGACAATAAAAGTCCATAGCTTTCTGTACAGTGTCTGTCACTACAGCAGACACACATTGTCCAACACAGAGATCATGTCCATCACATGCCGAGACGGCTCACCTGGCCAGGACAGGCGGACGTGGCTCTGAAGTCCAGCACAGGCCGACAAGGCTCTCCTGTCCATCACAGGCCGACAAGGCTCTCCCGTCCAACACAGGCCGACACGGCTCTCCCGTCCAACACAGGCAGACAAGGCTCTCCTGTCCATCACAGGCTGACACGGCTCTCCCGTCCAACACAAGCAGACAAGGCTCTCCTGTCCATCACAGGCCGACAAGGCTCTCCTGTCCATCACAGGCCGACAAGGCTCTCCTGTCCATCACAGGCCGACAAGGCTCTCCTGTCCATCACAGGCCGACATGGCTCTCCCGTCCAACACAGGCCGACACGGCTCTCCCGTCCAACACAGGCCGACACGGCTCTCCCGTACAACACAGGCAGACAAGGCTCTCCCGTCCAACACAGGCAGACAAGGCTCTCCTGTCCATCACAGGCAGACAAGGCTCTCCTGTCCATCACAGGCAGACAAGGCTCTCCGTCCAACACAGGCCGACACGGCTCTCCTGTCCATCACAGGCCTACACGGCTCTCCTGTCCATCACAGGCCGACACGGCTCTCCTGTCCATCACAGGCAGACAAGGCTCTCCTGTCCATCACAGGCAGACACGGCTCACCTCCCCAGAACAGGCGGACGTGGCTCAGAAGTCCAGCACAGGCCAACAAGGGTTCTCTTGTCCAACATAGGCAGACACAGCTCTCCTGTCCATCACAGGCAGACAAGGCTCTCCCGTCCAACACAGGCAGACACAGCTCTCCTGTCCATCACAGGCCGACAAGGCTCTCCCGTCCAACACAGGCCGACACGGCTCTCCCGTCCATCACAGGCAGACATGGCTCTCCTGACCATCACAGGCAGACACAGCTCTCCTGTCCATCAGAGGCAGACGTGGTTCTGAAGTCCAGCACAGGCCGACACGGCTCTCCTCTCCAGCACAGGCCAACATGGCTCATGTCTCCGGCACAGGCCGACAAGGCTCTCCGTCCAACACAGGCCTACACGGCTCTCCTGTCCATCACAGGCAGACAAGGCTCTCCTGTCCATCACAGGCAGACAAGGCTCTCCTGTCCATCACAGGCAGACACGGCTCACCTCCCCAGAACAGGCGGACGTGGCTCAGAAGTCCAGCACAGGCCAACAAGGGTTCTCTTGTCCAACATAGGCAGACACAGCTCTCCTGTCCATCACAGGCAGACAAGGCTCTCCCGTCCAACACAGGCAGACACAGCTCTCCTGTCCAACACAGGCAGACACAGCTCTCCCGTCCAACACAGGCAGACACAGCTCTCCCGTCCAACACAGGCCGACACGGCTCTCCCGTCCATCACAGGCAGACATGGCTCTCCTGACCATCACAGGCAGACACAGCTCTCCTGTCCATCAGAGGCAGACGTGGTTCTGAAGTCCAGCACAGGCCGACACGGCTCTCCTCTCCAGCACAGGCCAACATGGCTCATGTCTCCGGCACAGGCTGACAAGGCTCTCCTGTCCATCACAGGCTGACATGGCTGTCTTCCCGAGATGCTCGTTCACACCCACACAGCTTGTCTAGGCAGCACTGAAAGTGCATTTGGTGCGTCACTTCCTCGGCTAAGTTTGACCTCATCGATCAAACACAAATGCAGTCAAGTTGGCAGGTAGATGTTCTGCACGTCTGTCAACCACTGTCCCTGTTGTCTGGAAAATAACATCTGGGAAGCAGAAGGTTGTCAGGAAAAAGAGAGGAGGAGAATAGATTTTTCCCAAAGAGACCACAGCAATACCTTACCTACCAGATGCTCAAATCCCAAATAACATATTCCTTAGCACAAGGAGACCTTGCAGCAATTCCCATAAGCTCCACTGCCAGGAATTGTGAGATACTTCCATTAGTTGGTTATTAAACATAGCTGATCATAAGCAACAGTCACGGTGACCTCCCAGATGTTTTAGAGTGGAATGATGCTTTCACAGCATGTTGCCTCTGGCCTGTTAGCAGGTTGTCCACCTCCATTTCAACACAGAAGCAGAACTACCACGAAGGAGAGACGTGATCGAGCAGCTGAACAGGTCAGAGCTACAGACGCTGTCACTAGAAAAACCAGAGCTTCTATGAGGTGCGAGCATCTCGTATGCCCATGTCCTTCACGTGACGTCAATAATACATTATGTGCATTATTACGAATTTCATTACCGAATGTCTGGTCTTCTAGGTGCAACCATAAAAGCAAAACTGCTAGTACAGATACATTCACAGAATTAAAAAATATGTTGACTTTGAATCGCATGGAACGCTGAAATTCCACGGTCCTTCATGTGGCGGAACCATGCAGTGTTACACAAAGACACTTGGTGGACTGAGCTTGCTTTGTCCCGGCATAGTTTTGTGGCTGTTGCCCGGTGTTATAAAAGCAACATGGTTTAGTGCCTGTAAAAATATGGCCTACATGTTATAGATAAGATTTTTGAGCTGGTTGGGAGGGCCTTACTGTCTGACAGGGATTTCCCGCTGCTTCCTGCCTGGACGCATTCCGTCCATGTGCTGCTAGATCTTTATTTTATTAATTACTCCATGCCTGAAGACTGCTGCTTTACAAGACGTCGGTTAGTAATGCAGCAAAAATGCGAGGAATGCGTAAAATGAACATAATGAAGAGACGCGTGGAAGAGTGACAGATCCATGTGACAACAGCAGCAACGGGCCAGGTGTCGCTGTGGTCCGGCACGTCCCCGCGACATTTACAGGAGAACAACGGAAACTGGGCGAATGGTAAGACGTTATATAATATAATCGCGCCTCACGTCGGGTCCGCAATAGACTGTCGCTCTACTGTCGAAATTCCGCGCGACGGTTTGAATGAACCGGTGACAACGGCGGCGACAGCGGCGACCGCCTCCCGGTACTCACCGTTCCGCTCGCGCCGCGCTGGTATGTCTCCACTTCGTACGAACTTCTCCCGTCGGCGCAGTCGGCGCCGGGCATAGTCCCCAGCCGCTACGGGGACTTCAGGACAACTTGTCTGCTACGTTGTATCACAGTCCATCTCGCGCGACTGTCCCCGCCGCCAACTCCGAGTCGCCAGACACAATGTGCGCGTTGGCCCCGCCCACCAAAGCCACAGCATGTGGGCGGGGTTAACTCTTCCAGATTTTCGGCAAGAAAACTGCTATTTTAAAATAACTTGTAGTTGAGGAAAACAGGTAGTTTCACTGCTTGAGGGCACTGTCAGCCTTACCTGAGAGCCAAAAAAATTCTGTAAGACCACACCCAAAGATCTTTACATGCCAAAACAGGTCAGACCAGAAGGTCAGAGGGGTCAACGACTGCCCTGAACCCGGGACTCAGTTTGTTTTCTCTGAAAACAACGGATATCTTTTTCAGGCCCTGAGAGGAGGATCACATGACCACCACAGCCCACACTGAAACAGCAAGACAGACACTGGGGGAAAGAGTGTTCCCCCAGGATTTCCGCATCTGTGTAGAATCAGATCACGAGTCTCTCAACCCAGCCAGACGTAAGTAGCCTGGTACAAGCTGTGCTGTGTGTCATCGTCATGCCCTTTTCTGCTAACTGTGAGAGAAGCTTGGGCTTTATTTCTCACATTTTGTGCTTCACTTACAGTGCGCAGAACCAGATGCAGCCACAACATAGAGCTCTTTGGCTGCAGTGTGTGTCAGGAGCTGACAAGTGAAGCTCCCATGTCCAAAGAATGCTTCCTTCAGGATAGAAAATATTTGATCTGTTGGATAGCACATACTGCGAGGGCTTGACTGCGAGAGGAGTCCACCTGAACTGCAAAACATGACAGGCTGAAACATGTCCAGGTGTAATATTGCATGAGTACAGAACACTTCTAGGTGAAAGGGTGCCTGTTACTATCTGCAGCTCACATATTTCTGGTCATGCTTGCTTCACATATGGGGAAACTCATTTTAGAAATCAGAAACATGTGCAAAACTTCACAATGGCGTATGCAAAGCTGTTCTGAAAATATCTGTCACGAAACTGACAATAAGATGCAAAGTGGACACCCGACTGTTACTGGCAATAATGTAAAAAGAGATGATTCCTCTATTATCAAAGACAAGTGTAAAATAGAGGTGGTGAAAGAAATGAAACTGTTTCACAAGAACCGATGTTGAAACAAGAGCCATAAAAACCCGTTTCTGCTTCCCGCTCAGTGCAAAGTATTGAGCAATTGAACCACTTAGCACTTGTGTCAGCATAATACAACTGACAATGGGCGACCTTGCTCTTGGTGGCGACTGTCAGATCATTAAGGACTGCTTTCTTCATGTGGCTGAATGGTCACTGAAAGCCCATAGTGCCCCATGGGACCTTACCCTAATGTTCAACATTGATTTATCCATTGACATGGCACAAATGACACCCTGATTAAAAGCTCATTACAGAACCTTTCAGATTTTTTATTGTAATTTGTTCTCTTCGTAGGACTGGCCTTGGTGTGAATGACATGTGTTAATAATTTATAGAGCCAGAGGCTTAATTCAATTCAATTCAAGTGGGGAATACGTTTTCTCCGAGGCATGATCCTGTCATTCCAGACACCCCTGAAATGGTGTTAAATCTGTGAAATAGCTCACATTTGGTAGCATTTGTCAGCTGTGAAGTGGCCAATCTCCAATCAAAGTTGTTTTCATTAGCTGCATCTACTTATCTGTGCTGTAATGAATCTGTAGATTCTGTACAGAAAAACTGTATTTACTGAGGAATTATCAGTTTTATTCTTTATATACCAAAAGTATTTGAATTTAGGTGTTCCAGTCAATTCCATGGTCGCGGGTGTATTAACAATGCCACCTGTGCAGCAAGTCAATTTGTGACTTTTCCTCAATACCAACTATTCCTCTTCAACTGTGGCATTATAACAAAGTGGAATCAATTGGGAAGCCAATTCAGCCAACTCTGCCACAAAGTTGTAGTAGGCCATGTAAAATTATAGATTGGGGTCAGCACATAGCAGAGTAGCACAGGGCCAACTTTGTGCCAAGGCAACAGCTACCTCAGACCTCAAAACTTTACGTGGCCAACAGATTAGCTCAAGACCATTGTGTATAGAGCTTAGTGGAAGCTCTACATCACCAATTGCAATGGAAAACGGCATGAAATACATCACTGGACTCTATAACAGTGGAGACATGTTAGGAGTAGTACTAGCCTAGTGGCTAAGACACTTACCATGAACCATAAGATCACAATGTCCTGGTTCAACCTCTTTAAAGTAAAAAAAAGCAAGCAACTTAATACTCAGTGTCTCGAGGGGGACTGTCTCTGTAACTATTGAATGTAAGGCGCTTTGGCTAATGGGCATCTGATAAATGCTATACATGTTCCCTGGAGTGACACATCTGCCAGTCCAATAGACAAATCTCGGTTTGGCAGAGTATTATGCCGTGGGACTGTTTTTTGGGGGTTGAGATTGGTGTTCCAGTGAAAGGCATTTTGGACTTTGTGGGAACGATTTAGGGATGGCCTCTTCCTGTTCCAAAGCAAGGTATGGACCTTGCTTTGGAACAGGAAGAGGCCATCCCTAAATCGATGAGCCTAAATGGATGAGCGAGTTGGGTGTGAAGAAATTTGGTTACCTGCCCAGAGCCCTGACCTTAACCCGGATTAATATGTTTGGGATGAATAAGAGCAGAGAGTACAACAAGACTTTCAAGAGGAATGGTCAAATATTCCCATAAAATCCCTATACCTCATCCGAAGCATTCCCAGAATGGCATGGTATGTCATTCAAATATACATATATAAAGTTAAAATATAAAATTAAAAATAATGCACCTTTTGGCAATATGGTGCATTATTGCATTCGGGATCACTCTACCTTTGATTGCGTACTCTAGGGCAAACTGGTGATTGATTTTACTTGGTTGAAGTTAGTTTGAATGGTTTGAAGTTCATTAATTTACTGCTGCTTGCTGTTTCATTGTATTGACCCCTACATGCTGATCTGTTCCCCTGACATATTTGTGGACTAGCTGAGCAAATGATCTGACCTTCTTGGGATCATGACTAAAACCCTCACTCCACAGAACACATTATGGATAAACAAGAGATTTTTTTTCCTTCTCGATCATCTGTGTCCTTTGAACGTTGTTGATGAATGATGTTCCTAAAATCATGGCTGATTATTAGGTCTACAATAATGAGTAATTGGCAGGTGAAGTCTACAAAAAAGAATCACAAAATGCTTTATAGTTAATCTGTGCATAATCCAATCCACTACTCTGTTCCCCAAAACATTTAAATTTGTCAAAAGACAAGTAAAAAGAGTACTGTCTCTCAGGATCCTCATTCCACACCCAGTGTACTGGGATAAACTCCAGCAGCTGGGACGGACTAAGTGGGAAAGGAGTATCAGGAATAGGTTCTCTGTGTTTGTTGTAGGGCTGGACGATATGGCTGAAAACTATCAATGTTTTAGTCAATAATTATGACCCATTTATATATACAGGGTGGGCCATAAATATGGATACACTTTAATAAAATGGGAATAGTTGGTGATATTAACGTCCTGTTTGTGGCACATTAGCATAAGTGAGGGGGCAATCTTTTCAAGACGGGTGGTGATCATAGTGGCCATTTTGAAGTTGGCCATCTTGGATCCAACTTATGTTTTTTCAATAGGAAGAGGGTCATGTGACAGCAAATTTATTGGTAATTTCACAAGAAAAAACAATGGTGTGCTTGGTTTTAACCTAACTTGTTATTTACAAGTTTCTGACCACTTACAAAACATATTCAATGTCACCAACCATTCCCATTTTAAGGTATATCAAATATAAATATAAATGGCCCACACTATATATATGTTTTTTTTTTTACACTTAACCTTCCTCTAATCATAATCCCCTAAGTTAAGACAAAATGTAAACCATGGCTACTTAATTGAATGTAAACATAAATCTAACAATGAACACTTAATTATCAAACATTTATTTAAAAAAAAAATAATAAAAAAGCCGCAGTAGAAAACCGGCACTCGAAACACATCACTCCCGTGTGGGGAGATGGAAAAGACAATCACCGAGGCTTCGGTAGCCCGAGTGGCTCATCTACAAGAGTTCAGTCCCTAGCAGCTCCTGCTACTTTGAGAAACCCCAAAAAATCCGCTACCACTTGGAGAAGCTACGGTGGGTTATTTCCCCCTTGGCTCGTTCTCTCGCTCAGCACTGTCCATCAGAGCACACAATGAGGTTAGGCAAGTGTTTAGGCACACATACAACCCTGTAAACGAGCATAGCAGAGTGCTACTACTCTGTTCTGCGTCGCACAGAACTGCGTGGTCCACGTCCCTTTTCTACCCGCACACATAGAGATAACCAATCGTACGACATATCCTATCTTACAGCAAGCAAGCAATCACTTAATTTGAATCAGACACACATGGCCTTGCTATCAGTAGCCTAGCAACCCATCGAATTAGCTAAATGCCGGGCTGCTCTGCAACCGATAGCCACGCTCACAACAATTACGTCATCACTGCGTGTCCAGGGCTGCACCTTTTAAAACTCAGGCGACAGACGCGGGAGGGGACGTTACCGAGGCGGATCAGAAGTGACACCGACCAAGAATAAAAAATAGAACGTTTTATCGAACAAATTTCGTTTTGACAGAAGGAAAATGTCCATTTCTACAACTCAAGAACCATTGGTTAATTTATTTTACTTTAATGAAGTTTTAAACAGAATTTATTCTCTCCCCATCGCACAGAAAAATGGAAAACCCATTTTATTATATTGTCTTTGTGTGGTGGATCATCTTGAAACCATATTGTGAGAGGAAAGGATATCAAGTCAGCCGTGCTTGCCAAATGGGTTGAAAATTCAAGCGCAAAACCAGTCTGGAAAAATGGGGGCACATCATTTCCTCTCTAGTCTTTATCTTGCTGATACGCACCAATCACAATTTGGAGTCCATCTGTGAATACTCCTTCAACTAAGGGGTGGTAGGGGTTTACAACAGCATTTAGGCACATGTCAATTTAACATCCACATGAATGTAGGAACCAAGGTTTCCAAACAGTACACTGTTGTCCTCCCATCTTGTCATTTTCCAGAGTCTATTCTGCTGATATCCCAGGTAAATTTAACAAGATAATCAATCTCATTCACTTTATAATATAAGAGCTAATTGGCATATGTTCAATATGAAAATAAAACAAGAACCTATTTTAAAGTATTGAACAAATATGTAATAAGTTGAATAAATTCAACTTTGTGATATATAATTTATACCAATCTAACCTAAATAGAAGAATTTTTGTGGGTTTCAAAAACTTCACTTCCCAGAATTCCCCAACTTAAGTCACATGACTGTCACAGCAGTCAAGATGGCTGCATTGACTGAGGAGCACTTTTCGTCTTTGCAGCTTTTGCTAAAGGTGTGTATTTCGTGTATAAAAGCCCGTCAGTCTATTTTTCGGTTGATTCCGGATTTCACATTTTTTGATCGACATTTGCAGCCTTTACTGTTCATATTTTAAATTTGTGGCCATGTTTTGTCGCCTCCAGGCTCCATCGAAAGACGCCGTGCGGCAGATGTGCGCGGACTCTTTCCCGTCCGGAGCGGCCGAATCGCAGCGGCTGGCCGACAGAACCTCGGGGACGTTAGATGTGTCCCATGCCGAGGCCAGACAGGTAAGGCTGGACTGGAAACGGACTGGATAGGCGTGTCCTTCGTCCCGCTCTGTGTGTGAAGCTCGTGTTTTCCAGCTGATCGCGGCCCTGCACGTCCTGTCGCGCTATGTGCTTTTTCACAACCTGACATCGCCCGAGCAGATCCTGGCCATCTTCCCCGAGAATTTTCATTCCAGCCTGAAGAACCTGATCACGAAGGTCCTGCTGGAGCACAGGTCTCACTTGCATTCCTGTCGATATTACACCTCGTGAGGGTGCATCTGCATCTAAATGACTTCATCTCTTCCCTTAGCCCGACTTGGAGAAGTTACGCTATTGCCAATCAGAGTAAGTATATCACAGAGAACACTGGCCACTGCCAGATCAGGGGGGTCAAACTTGTGGCCCGCCTTACTTTGGATAGATCTGTTGTTCGGGCCTGGCGATGTGACTCGGTTGAGAGGCACGGGCTGCAGATCCCATAATGCAGTGCGCACTTGCAGTTCTGACAAATTAAGTCCCAACCCACTGACTTCACAGAGCGAAGCCATTTGCTCCTACGTCGATGTGGGAAATGCTCCTGTACAGACTCAACAGCGGTTTCAAAATTGGCAAGGCAAATTAAGCGTTACATTATGGGATATGTAGATTGTGTGTTGGCCACAATTGTGGATCTGTATGCAGTGATCTCGCGGGATGTAAACCGAGGGCCGCGAGTTGACACACCTGCTTTATATAGATCTATTATTATGGTCCGGCCATATGAAATGCCTATAACACTCAATCTACAGATCCCATAATGCAGTACACAATTTGCTGCCAAACTGGGCACCCTACGCACTGAGTTCGTAGAAGTCCCTTAACCCAAGTTTTGGGACTTCCACATTCTAGTAGAGGTTACATGTTCCCTAAATGTTACAAATAGCTTCACCTTTTGTTTTTCATCTTGCAAAGCAATTTCAATTAAGTTTACAGGTAGTGTGATGCATCAGAATTAATTATTTTTTTTCTGCATTTGTGGACTGCAGTCTCTCTGCCTCGGCTGGTGGAAATTGACTGGAGGGTGGACATGAAGACTGCCTCAGATTCCGTTAATCGCATGGCCGTGCCAACCTGTTTGGTCCATATGAAGGTAGAGAGGTCTTCTTTATCGCTCTGCTATTCATATCCAGGGAAATCACACTGTTACTGAAAACATTAGCATCTAGGAATAGAACATGAATCAGAATCAGAAAACTTTATTAATGAATAATAATGAACATGACCACATTTGATGTTTCAACACTATGTACCAGGGTAGCAGAGTTTTGGGAAAGTCAAACTGAACATGGATTCCCCTGTAAATTTATGTTGTCCTGTCCACCAGTTTGTGGGAACTGGAAAGGTACTTCAGTTTTACATTGTCAGACAATTTTTGTGCATATTGCCTTCTGCAGAAATTGAAATGTCAGTTTGTTAAAGGGGATGAATGAGGAGTTGTTTTGCCTGTTGCACTGTGTATTATTTAACATAATGCTAGTGCTTCAGTATCCTGCAATATATTTGTGAACAAACTGGTCGGGGTAGACCTTGTAAATTTATCCTCATAGCTGATTCAAAAATATTTTGGTGGCTGTTAACCAGAATGGACTGGTGGCTCTAAGAAGCTGGGTAACTTTCTGTTTGTGATGTTCTGCTGTGCAGTTTATTATTTTGTCTACTTTGTTAAACGTGTGTTTTGGGCAGGTTCAGGACTCGCCGTGTGTGGGAGGCAGCGACCCACCATCCTCAGTCACTGTGGAGCTGAGCAGGGAGACCCTGGACACCATGCTGGACGGCCTGGGCCGCATCCGAGACCAGCTGTCTGCTGTCGCTGGCAAATAGACATTTTCTGAAGAACAGATTGCGCAGAAGAGACATATGCCTGGACATTTGGAAATCTGCCTCAGTCTTCCACATTAAAACCCTGTGCTACACACAGATTAATGGACCAATATATTTTTCTAATAATGTATTAAAAAAAGTTTGTCTTGGAGAGTCGAAAGGCGTTATGAAATGTTATGATTCATTAAGAAATGGTCTTATTTAAAAGAGCAGATACTATAATAATCAGGCTAATACTTTTGGTATGTTCAAGCATGGGTGTGAAATCTCAAGTCCCTTTAAGTACAGGTTAATGAACGAGATCTCATTTGATCTATACTCAGACCTTGCTTAATTACAATTATCAAGGTTGATTTGGTTGAGTACGTTAATGTCCATAGGGCATGATTTGCTTCATGATGGCCGGATTAGAGAAATCCCGTCCATGTCCAGTTCCACAGTGTGAACGCTGAAGTTCCCCACGCCCTGTAAAACAGACAAGACACTGCGTCAGAGCTGCTGAAATATTCTTCATCCACAACAGGAAGCTGTCATGCAGGCAAAGGTTATTATAGATTCATGTTCTAGTTTAGATTGGACTTCATTATGGACTATTTTGTCAAAAATATATTTATTATTAATCATGTCTAATACATTTCTAAAACTGTGGGTGTGTAAACATGCTTTACATATTGTCATTTGAAATTAATACAACTCCCGCATGGCGCCTTTACACACATCTGGATTTCATGTGACCAAAGTTGTTTAGTGGTGGGAAACTGAACTGGCCAACAAAAGTTCCTTTCATTGGTTTTCCCAGAAATCTTGTGTTCCCTATATGAACAATCTGGCTAATAAAAATATGTAGATAATGGATCTGTAGCCCCTTTTCATTAATGAAATGTTTGTTTGATTTGCAATTCTCAGCTGTCATCAGGTTATTTGTTTAAATTATTATGAGAGAGCTGCTGAGGAGGTGAAACGAAAGCAAGCAGTTGGCAATGATATTTTAAACTCAAATTTGTTTTCCCTCTTAGTCTAGCGCTTATGGCTGGGCTTTTAAAAAGCTAAACGAGAGCTCACAGGGTCATGGTTGGGTGGGATCCACTAGCCTACTGGGTAAGAAAGTGACTCATAACTGGAAGGTTGCAGGTTCAAATCCCGCACATCTGCTCACTACTCAGTAAGGGTGTAAGGGTTAAAGTTCATGGAAACTGCAGAGCATCTTTCAGCTGTCACCAGCTGTCTCCTTTATGTGAGACCCAGATGCATGAAAAAGATCCATTGACAATGTTTGTATGGGTTCATATTTTCCATTTGGTAACACAGTGTAAGTACATTATTGTATGTTGTCATAAGTTTAGTTTAGTTCCATATGGGATAGTAAATTATTATATCAAATGATTGCTATGAAAGCGTCAAGGATCTCTATAAGTAGAGATTTTGGGACCGTAATCCCCCACCTGGGTGCTGCGCAGGACATCTGTGACGATCTCCTGTTGGAGGGCGTCTCTGGTCAGGAGGAAGAGGAAGCCACCCCCGCCAGCTCCAGCCAGACTCTGGCCCAACACCAGAGGCTGCAGTGCGGCCATCATGCTCCTCACAGCCACCGGTTCACAACCTGGTGCCATCACCTTCTTCTGCTGCCAGTAGCAGTCCAGACAGGCACCCAGTTTGGAAAGATTGCCTGAGAGAAAGAATTTCACTTGCATCTTCATTCCCTGCAACATTCCCTCATCACCCAGTCTTTGCTGAGGTGAAGACAGCAATCATGCTGCTCAAAGAAGAATATTTTAGTTAATATTCTCTTCACAGTATTTTTGGGGTGGAGGATACAAATATTCAGGGTATAATGAGGACATTTACGGCATTTATCAGATAACCATATCCAGAGCAACTTACAATCAGTAGTAACAGGGACAACCCCCCTGGAGCAATTAGGGGTAATGCAATGTTAGTAAGTGGGATTTGAATCTGGCTCTTCTGTTTCATAAACGAGTATGTTATCCACTAGAGAGCTACCACCTCACATTATAACACAGATCCTAAACAGAAATTTTCAGTTAGTTAATGTAGTAGTACAAATATGTAAATAAAAATGTATGGTACGTTTCTGTGGATTGTAGAATTCTAATCAGTTGCATATATAAATATAAAATTGGATCTTATTCTGGTGTAAACTGTATTGACATAGGAATAACAGCTTAATCATCACCTTCCACACAAGCCTGTGCACACTCCTCGGTGTTTCTCACCAGTTGCTCTGTGTTCTGTACGATGGAGGGCAGACGACAGTACCAGCTCCGCACCACGTCCTGCATTTCAACACACAGCACAGAGAAAAACATGAACGCAAGCAGGTAGACATGGAAGCAGAAGGTGGTGAAGAAGTGAAGGAAGGTGGTACCTGCAGCAGGTTGCGGGCTAGTCGTGTTTTCCCAGTATAAACCAGGAGGAGGCGCTGCTGCAGGGAGGTGAGGAACTCCTCAGAGAGAGACAGTTGCTCCACCTCCACCCTCAGAGGCAGGCCGGCCCTGGACCGTGCCAGCTTCACACCTCCAACCAGACCTCCAACCTGGTCCTGCCAGCCTCCACCTAATGAGATGCATGAAGACACTGATACAAGGCTACACTATACACCAATAGGCACAACACTAATGCCAGTGGACTTAATACTGTGGAGGTCCACCTCATATTGACAAGTCAGCTTCTGAGGTATGGAATCCATTAGATCTCTGAAGATGTCCTGTGGCAATAACACATACAGCAGCTGATCCCCTAACTCGCAAAACACAGAAGGTCCATCAGACGTCTTCATCCACATGAAGCAGGGTCCACTGAGCAGAACATCACACTGCCCCTGCCAGCTCGTCTTCATCCTAATACTGCAACCTGCTGCATGTTTTCCACTCTTTGACCCCTGTTGGTAGCTATGAAGTTGAACCAGTGTTACCTGCTGTTTCAGAAAAAGTGTATCACAATGGGCCAGTGGTGGCGGCTCGGTATTTTAACCCACAACCTTACAGTTACGAGTCCGCTTCCTTACCCATTATACCAACATTACACTGAGGTCCCCTTTTTCAAGGTCACTTTCAAAACTATTAAGACAACTTGAATAAGTGTATCTCAAATGCCAAAGCTTCACTTCTGCTGTCTGTATGTCTGTCACCTTTTATGCCCAAACTGCTTTAACAGTACACTTTGTCTTTAACTGTGTGTCATGGTAAAAAAAGAACTTATATTTATAGATTCTTCTTGTTCATGTGGTTACCTGAGGGAAATAGAAATATTCTTGTGCAAAATATATTCAAGCACTCTAAATGATGCCTTTCAAGTCATGTATATTTGAAAAAAATATACTGATATTTCTCAGAACAGGAAACCATGCTATAATGAAACCTCTTTAGAGAGACATCTATTTTAATTGGTACATTTATATTTACAGCATTTGGGAGACACTTTTATCCAGAGTGACTTACATGCTTTAATATGTCCATCAAAGAAATTGCTCGTTTGGTTCACTAGGCCCGAGCTGTAAATACCATTAGATTAATAACACAAAAAAGAAAGTTGTTTTTTTTTATATAAAAGTATTTCCAAAAATGATTTTTTTACTAATTGGTACATTGGTAGTAATCTGTTCTGTTTATGATGATCAAGTTCAGAAAAGCAGCACAGATATTAATATTTTCTGTAGAGTAAAGCACAGGTTATGTGGCACAGTTAAATGAATTTTAATCAAAGTGAACAGAACGGTACTAAATATTCAAACTAATAATTAATTCATCCACTCATGTTGTGAGGCGCTCATAATATGCCCCTAATTATGAGGAGGGTTTTGTCCATCAAAGTTCCTCTTAGCCTTTATCGGAAAACTACAAGAAACAGTCATTAGCATTTCTATTTAGTGGACCAGCATGAAAATTTTTAAAAGATAAGTCCCACTCACCCTGCTTAAATAAAAAATGAATATAATGCTGGGAGCAAGTTTAAGATGGTCCAGCAAATATGGCCAGTTAAACTGTGAAAACACAGCTGGTCATATTGCTCAGGATATATGGAAATAGATTTTGATACTTCCTTTGGTGATACGTTATCAGTATACTGGTATACAGGAACAACATTCTCTTTCAAACACACGGAAATGCCCTCGGCATGACCAACCACAGAAGCCCCAATGACAGCTGGACACTACAACTGGTATATATATCAGTCACTGCAGCCCACCGTAAGCGGCTTACTGATGGCTGTGCACACTGCAAGGCCAGACTTCAGGTCACCATGGCCAGGCGTGACTACCCTTAGATATACATATTGGGCAGATATAATGGACAGAGACTCCTATTCTACCCCTTCTGTTTGCAGACAGGGAAATCACCTGATGACGATCACCTACTCCCACGGCCAGACTGGGCACTGACTGACCCACTCAGAAGTGAATAAACCTTCTAACCATGAAGCCATTAAGGGCTACTCCCTTTTGGCGGCATGAAGGAACTGCCTTGGTCATGTGGTCAATCTGTCATTGGTGCTTCTGCGGTTGGTCAAGGCCTTGGTGGCTCATCATCTCCACCAATCCAGGAAAGATTTCATCACAATAAGGGTTATTATTTATTCCACTGCTAACTTTAAATTGTCCACTGCTTCAGGGTGGAAAAGGTTTGGAATATGAAAAAAAAATCATAAAGTTCTGGAAAATTCATTGAAAACCATGTCACGTGCTACTGTGTGCATTGCTTCTCAATTCCAGCACCTCCGCAGCCACGTGTTTCCTTCTCAAAGTCATGCAAATTGAAGCCTGCGAGATATGCTTGAACCTGATTGGGGTCCATTTTACTCGGGCTCAGGCTTACGTGAACTTGTAGGAAGACACCGGAGGACAAGGTCGAATCCGGAGAGCCTGCCCTTATGTCATCATGAGGGAAAAGGTTACATCCCGTTTCTCATGCTTTGTCTGCCCAGAGAATTTCCCACCCCTCCCCTAAAAACAGAACTCCACCAACCGTCACGGCTTGAAAATGTGTGAAGTATTACAGTTGCTCAGTGATTGGATGTAAAAATGAGCACAAATATATTTTTTTTTCCGTCACACAAGACTCTATAAGCCCAGTGTTAAGTGTGTAAAATGGACACTATACAGGTGTTAAACACTGTGCAATTTTAATTTAACATTGAGGTCTGAAAAAAGATGGGTATACTGAAAAAAGACATTAATATACTTTTACTGTATTAAATCAATTGTGTATTACATATACCTGAAGATGGTTCAAAAAGTCTGTATAAAAGTATGTTATATATATATTTATATATAGTGCTCAGCATAAATGAGTACACGCCACTACATTTAGCGTGTGACCACCTCACGAAGGTGGTCACACGCTCGATCTTGTGTTGACCTTTGGTTTAAATATAGAAGATATAGTCACTCTTCCGCAATCTGAAATGGTCTCAGATCATTTCCTCATCGCTTTTAAAATATGTATCAAACACAACAAACTCAATCCCCCTCGTTATAGAGACAAACGGACAATTACATCAAGTACGGCACAGAGGTTTATTAATACCTTACCAGATTTATCAACGCTGATAAACTCACCGTCAGACCCCGCTGAACTTGACCAAGCGACCAAATGTCTAGAATTAACACTGCGTAGTACGTTATATATAGTCGCTCCCCTCAAAAGGAAGATAGTAAGAGATAAAAACTTAATTCCTTGGTATAATGATCACACGCGCTCGCTTAAGAAGACCGCCCGGAAATTAGAACGCAAATGGCGTCAAAGTAAATTAAACATATTCCGAATAGCTTGGAAGGAGAGCCTACTTAACTATAAGAAGGCTCTTAGCACGGCTCGATCAACGTATCTGTCCTCGTTAATAGACAAAAACAAAAATAATCCCGGCTTCCTGTTTAAAACTATAGCCAAACTAACCAGGAATAAGACAGAAATGGATGCGACCACTCAATATAATCATAGTAGCGATGATTTTATGAATTTCTTTAATACGAAAATTGTCGCAAATAGAGAGAAGATTAAAAGCACAACAAATAGCTCCGCCGATATTTCCATGGAAAATAATCTTCTAATAGACCACCGATTAGAACGATTCAACCCTA
Organism: Denticeps clupeoides; assembly: GCF_900700375.1. Taxonomy (NCBI): domain Eukaryota; kingdom Metazoa; phylum Chordata; class Actinopteri; order Clupeiformes; family Denticipitidae; genus Denticeps; species Denticeps clupeoides. The sequence goes on along the minus strand of NC_041713.1, from coordinate 24,711,128 downwards.
TTAAAGAGCATGAATTAATCAAATTAATCTCATCATCAAATCAATGTACCTGCGCTTTGGATCCGATTCCAACAAGTTATAAATTCTATCCTCAAAATTGTTAATTCGTCGCTTAGCACCGGCCACGTACCAAGTTCGTTCAAGGTAGCAGTCATTAGACCCCTGATTAAAAAGCCGGATCTTGATCGCAGTCAGCTTTCAAATTATAGACCGATATCCAACCTTCCGTTCATATCAAAAATCTTAGAAAAAGTTGTAGCCCAGCAGCTGAGCACATATCTAGACTGTAACAATATCCACGAAGTATATCAATCAGGTTTTAGACCTCATCATAGCACTGAGACAGCGCTGGTTAAAGTGGTTAATGACCTGCTGTTGGCCTCTGATCAGGGACGCATCTCGCTGCTTGTCCTGCTTGATCTGAGTGCAGCGTTTGACACTATTGATCACGCTATTCTCCTTGCCAGGTTAGAGAATGTTATCGGGATTAAGGGAACAGCCCTTGAATGGTTCAGATCATATTTGACCAACCGATATCAGTTTGTGGACATCAATGGTGTTTCGTCTTCACATAGTAAAGTAGAGTTTGGTGTTCCACAAGGCTCTGTCCTAGGTCCGTTACTTTTTTCTCTATACATGTTACCTTTAGGCAACGTCATCCGCAAATACGGTATTAGCTTTCATTGCTACGCTGACGACACACAGCTGTATCTGTCAGCAATGCCAGATCAGAGGCAGCAGCTGAACAAAATAGAGAATTGTCTGAAGGACATTAGACAGTGGATGCTCACCAACTTTCTCCTGCTAAACCCTGACAAGACAGAAGCGCTCGTAATCGGGCCTCAAGCAGCCAGGCATAAACTGGCTGACTACACAATAACCCTGGATAGCCTTTGTATCTCACCGAGTATTGAAGTGAAGGATCTAGGTGTCATCATTGATGCAGGTCTCTCATTCAGTTCGCACGTAGATAATGTCACTAGAATAGCATTCTTTCACCTTAGAAATATTGCGAAAATAAGAAATATCATTTCAATGCATGATGCAGAAAAGTTGGTCCATGCATTTATTACATCAAGGTTAGATTACTGCAATGCATTATTGTCTGGATGCTCTAGTAGGTGCATGAGTAAACTCCAGCTAGTACAGAATGCTGCAGCCAGAGTTCTAACCAGAACCAGGAAATTTGACCACATCACCCCAGTCTTAAAATCACTGCACTGGTTACCCATCAAATTTAGGATTGACTACAAAATCCTACTTTTAACCTATAAAGCCCATCACTCATGTATTGCCCCGCAATACATGAGTGAACTTTTGGTTCCTTACGAACCGCCACGCCCCCTTCGATCAATGGGTGCGGGGTCACTACTGGTACCAAAAGTACAGAAGGTCACAGCTGGGAGCAGATCCTTCTCCTATAGAGCTCCGCAGTTGTGGAACGGCTTGCCTGTCAGTGTCCGGGATTCAGACACAGTCTCAGTGTTTAAATCCAATCTCAAAACCTATCTGTTTTCTCTGGCTTTTTGCTAAAGTCCTAGACCCTCATTTCACTTGATTTTGACGCAGTGTCAATTATAAAGTCCAGTTTATCACAGAGTCCCCCTGTTAGACACAGACAAAGTTAAATTCACCTGTTAGGCTGTCCTAGTTAGGGTACCGGGCCACTGTAGCACCAATATACCATTATAACCACAGATTTCAGTATCAGTCGTACAGTGCAACCGTCTGCCGCTGCTTCTGTTTGTTTTTCTCCGAGACACGGAATCAAGCACCCAGACTACTGGCAGACCCCAGTGAAGAGACAAGCAGATACATCCTGGTTCCTGACAACTGCTTTACAAGGACAAAACATAAAACAAACCAGAGGGTCACCACAGCCACCACCACCACTACAACTACAGCTTCAGGGATCTTCAAATGAACCAGTAACATCATTACGGACACGTAATCTAGACCATGACACTGAATACATCCTGGACTTCTCCAACCCTACAGCTGTAGGACTCATTATATCCAACCCTGCACTGACACCATTTGCAGGCTCACTCTACCCTGGAAGGGGGTCCCTCTCTGTATCACTCCTTCCCAAGGTTTCTTCCTTTCCTTTTTTCTCTCTCCTAGAGTTTTTTTGTGTGGAGTTTTTCCTTGTGTGCAGAAGGGTCAAGTGTGGGGGGTGTCAACTGTAGGGCCTGTCAAAGCCCATTGAGACATACTGTATGTGATTTTGGGCTATATAAGAAATAAATGTTGTTGTTGTTATTTAACCGAAAACCTTTTGTTTCTTTTCAGAATCAACATTTTCTATGAGATACCATACTACAAAATACTCCCACAAATGTGGGCCATTGATTGCAAACAGGCATTCAACCAAAGGCGAGTCTAATGAGAGGTGTCCAGCAGACAGATGACTATAAAAGGGCACATAAAATCCCTTCCCATTTCATGCTGTCAGCAATCGCTCCACATGGAAGAGAAATGTCACAAAATCTGAGAAAGGAAATCATTTCTTTACACAAAAATGTGAGGTCTACAAGAAGATCAGCAAAGCTCTACATATAAGTCAAAATAATGTAGCAAATGTGATCCCAAAATTTAAAGGCCATCCATGGAAGTTAACATCTCGACAAGAGCATCTTCTGGTGAGAAGGGTTGAAGGAAATCGCCATGCAAGCTCACTGCAGTTAGCTAAAGCAGTAGAAAGCCAAACTGGAGTGACCGTTTCCCGTGACATCATATGGCGCATACTGCAGGAGAATGGCATGCGTGGGTATCGTCCAAGAAGGAAGCCTCTCCTAAAGCCCATGCACAAAAAAGCATGCATAAGATTTGCTAGGGCCCATGCTGATAGAGATGAAGACTACTGGGACTCACAAAGACTACTGGGACAGACAAAGATAACTGTTTTTGGAACAAATGGTTTCAAAACTGTGTGGCGTCGTAAAGGTGAAGATTTCAAGAGAAATGTATGGTGTCTACAGTGAAACATGGTGGTGGCGGTGTCCTTATGTGGGGCTGCATGAGTGCTGCTGGTGTTGGGGAGCTGCATTTCGTTGATGGTATCATGAACTCCACAATGTACTGCTCTATACTGAAGGGGAAGATGGTGCAATCACTCCGTGAACTTGGTCGTTGTGCACTTTTCCAACACGATAATGAACCCAAACACACATCTAAAGCTACTGTTGCATTTCTAAAGAAGAACAGGGTGAATAGAACACCCAATAGAACACTTGTGGGGAATTCTGAAGCGGCAAGTTGAGCGTCACTGTCCATCCAGCATCCAGGCTCTAAAAGATGTTATTCTTGAAGAATGGAAAAAGATATGTAGCACCCTCTCAGGTGCACTGATATTATTTGTATTATTTTTGTTATTATCTGTACAGCAAGTGTATTTTCGTTTCATTATATGTTCATATAATATGTTATATCTTGTTTAAAGTGTATAATGGTATGCAGAGTTTATTTTGTGCTGTCCTATCATAGAGGGGGATAGAGAGCATGTGACAGGAAGAGCTGGGAGAGAGGAGACAGGAGACAACGTGGTGGCGGCGTTTTTTCTTAGTGTTATTTAATTAGTGAAGTTACACGCTTTTGGTTAAAAGAGCAAATGCATGCACATGCGTTTATGTTGTACTAGTTTGGGAGTTAAATATTTTTCATGCATAAAGGTGCATAGTGCATGGCGGAGGTTCGCTGACTTCTAGAAAAATAGCAATTGCTATAAAGGACAGAAGTGCACGTACTTCGGTGGGAACTCCAGCGCGACGCGGGACGGCCCGGTGCTGTGGAGGCGTTGGAACACGCGAGGAACGTTAATTCTACATTAGGAGCTGCAACGAAGAAAGGTTAATTTTGCAGACGGATCGTTGGTACAATACTGGAGGAAGTAGTGAGTAGACTCAACACACCAGTTTGAGCTCCACCAAGCGCGCCAACGATATTAAAAGGTACCTAGACGGTGAACATTTAAAACCCGGGTATTTTATTTTATTTGTGTTATTGTTTTAATGTTTATGTGGTGTGGGTTTTCCCCTGTATAATTGTTGGGAATGGAAATAAATGTTCAGTTGTAATATATAGTTCTATTGTACCCGTGATTTCATGTGTTGTGGTTTTATGGGAATTGAATTATAAATTAGTGCAAGGGAGGTGAATCGCATACAGCTATAGCCATTCCAACAGGCTAGCCTGAGCTCTTTGACACACTGCGAGATCATAACCCTAGACAGAAATTAAATGTGCTTTGTGACTTCCATTTAAACTCCTCCCTTGCATCATATATAGGTGAATCTGGTGGTGGGTTCTCTAAATTTTTGTCATTGTAAAAACAAGTTTAGTGGGAGTGTTACAGATAGATGTTACATTATTTCACCAAATTGTTTATACATACCTAGAAGACTCGTCATGAAAATCTCGTTGGTCATACAAAATACTAGATGCTTGCTTCAACCAATTTTAGTAAAACTGTAAGTTTGATATTATTAACCTCAATTTCATGTTATGGAGTTAAACAAGTGTTCAATAAAACCCAGCCTTGTGAAATTTCTGGAAATTGATCTTTTGTTCATTGAGTTACTGATTAAATGTGTACTTTTTAAAGGGGGTGTATTCATTTATGCTGAGCATTGTATATGTGTTCAGTATTGATCACAAGGGTTGACAACGTGGTCCTCTCATCCTCACCAGAGTCCAGTGTGATTGGATGTAAAAAAAAAAGAGCACAAATAATTTTTTTTTGTTCTATCACACAAGACTCTAAAGAACCAGTGGGTAAATTACTTTTTTTTTTTTTTTCTGGAAAAACACCAACACAACTTCCTGTCTTCACTAAACATTGTGGTTGGTGAAAGGTGTTGATCCACTCTCCTCCTTGTCCGCCTCTCTCCTCCTTGTTAACATTTAAAGCTACACACACTGAAACGTGTGTCTTGGGGAAATGTCACTGTGAACTGGCTAAAAGGGGCTGTAATTCTGCACCATGGCTGAATTTGGGAAAGAGACTTCAGATATATTATTAGGGGACTACTAACACCGATATAAAAAAAAGACTTTTTCCTCCAAATTTGTTCAGAAATTCCAGCGAACATATGATCTTCTTGTGTAAGAATCCTGCTGCTTACTTATGAATTGACTGGAAACCCTGTACACAATAAATGTACATCAACCACATCTAAAAGCAAATGGTACAGAAAAAGCATCACAGTGGAGTCATCAATTATCAATCACTTAATATCAGTGAACGCTAAAATAACGGCCCCCAATTATCGGTCAATCCCTAATAAAGTGAGAACTAAAATCCTACTCTAATGTAGTAGAAGTTGATACTGGGGTGTTACCTGTGGTGAGGACCTGCTCCAGATACAACACTGCGTGGATGAGGGAATCAGAGTCGTAGGTGCGACCGGTGCACTGATACACTGCAGCCAGAACGGCCCCAGCTAGTATACTGCTGGTGCCTACACACACACAAAATAGGAATTTTCATGTCTACATTGATCTCATTCTTAATTACATTTCTGCAGTCTCACTGATAACAGGATCAGGAAATTACGGACCCCACTGACAGGCAGAATATTTTCCTCACCCAGCCCAGAGCCGTGCGGCAGCAGTGACCAGCTGTGCAGCTCCATTCCTCCAGCCCAGCGCTGCAGCAGCTGCTCAGCCAGGGGCTGCTGGGAAGGGAAGGAGACCAGACCACTGCACACACACACAGCTTTCAGCAGGGCTCCTGCACACACACACACACACACACACACACACACACACACACACACGTCATCTTACCACATATACACAAATCTTAGAGGCCTTGAGACTAGATACAGCTGAACATAGTTACTGGTACCTGACATAAGAGTGGATCATATCCAAAATCATAAACAATTCGTTTTTGGATTAATAGCGGCACAGCTCCAGAAGGTAGTGAAACTAATTAAATATGATTAATCAGTATTCAGGATGGGACAAAAGTGTAAAACACCCCAATAATCCTGATTAAAAAGGAGAGAGTGTTAATAATGTAGATGTTGATATGTAGAGATGGTGGTAGAGGAACGGGGGGGTAATGTTGATACATTAATAAAAATGCTTGCAGCTCAGATAAATGGTGGATTTGTTTTCATTGTTTTGTATTGGTGATAACGAAGTGTTAGCCAGTCATGTTAGAGGTTACAATCATTAAATAAATAAATAAAAAGATGATCAAACCAGGTTTCTGGCATAATTTTGCTGGTCATCTGTGGCCATATTTCATACTTAATTCTGCAGTTAAGGTAAATTAAATAACCAGGTCATAGTTGCAGAGCTAAATGCAGGTTCATGCACCTAAACTACCTACCAGGAATGTTGTTAAGACTCTCAAATCCTCACACACCACATAGTCGATAACACATATCCTCACCGGGTGCATGGGGCTGACAGTGATCCTCCAGATCCTGCAGCGTTTCACAGACGGTCTCTGTAGAAACCCTGCAGTCTGGCCCTCTGCTGGAGCTGACCAACAGGAGGCGGGGCTCCCTGATGCGGCGTGCTCTAGCACCAATAGGGCGGCTTCCGTCCACCTTCACAGCAACGTTGACCACAGCACCACCACGCTCAAATGTGATGGGCGGCGTGTCACTCCAGCCCCCTGTGTGCGGGTGAATAATGCAGGTCACGGTTATTAAAGTGAAACTGAAGTGATTGTCACATGTGATACACAGCAGCACAGCACATGGTGCACACAGTGAAATTTGTCCTCTGCATTTAACCCATTACCCTGAGTGAACAGTGGGCAGCCATGACAGGCGCCCGGGGAGCAGTGTGTGGAGATGGTGCTTTGCTCAGTGCCACCTCAGTGGCACCATGGCGGATCGGGATTCAAACCGGCAACCTTCTGATTACGGGGCCGTTTCCTCAATCGCTAGGCAACCACTGCCCCCGCTAGGCCACCACTGCCCCTTAATGAGCACTAAACAGTTCAAACACAACTAGTAATGTGACACTTTGGCCTCACCTGACAGGTCTAACCTGGCTGGACACTCTACCTCTTGCCACGCCCCCATGGGGGGCATATCTCCTTGGCCAACAGAGGCAAACCTCTGTGCTGACATCACCGCCTGTCTTAGAAGCACCTGCCCCGCGCCCTCATAGTGTCTGGCAGCACGGACAAGCAGATCAGGCCTGAAGATACACACACACACCAGAAACATATTGTGACTGTACACAGTCTGGCTTGGTAATGCTGCTCATGGCTCAGGGCTTTCTGAAAACAGTAAAGTGAATCAGAGCATTTACTAACATTAACATTTATGACAATCAATTATTTTGCCATTAAAACCACATAATAGAAAAGTTGGAAAAGATGGAACATTTAGTAACAATTAAAGAACAATAAAAAAAGGTCTGTCACTAGCCATCTGAGCCTCTTTCCACATTGGGGCAGTGGTGGTTAAGGAAGCGGACCCATAATAAGAAGGTTCAAATCCTTGAATTGCCAAGGTGCTACTGAATTGGCACTGAGCAAAGCACCGTCACCACACACTGCTCCCTGGGTGCCTTTCATGGCTGCCCACTGCTCACCAAGGGTGAATGTTAAAAGCAGAGGACACAATTCATTGTGTGCACCATCTGCTGTGCTATGTTGTGTTTCACAATGACAATCACTTTCACATTGGGCCATGTCATAATGATAATGCTGATAAATGTACATATTTTTTGTAGTGTGATGGCTGGTTCCTGGAAAATGGCCTTAAATGTATGTTATTGTTTTAACAAAGTCTGTGACCTCCTGACCCCTCACCTGCTGAGCCAGCATTGTCTCTGATGAGCCAGGGCCTGGACAGCAGCGGGCAGGTCCCTCTGCTCCAGCAGGCTGAAGGCAGTGGCCCAGACAGGATTGGCAGCTGGGCCACTCCTCAGACCGCCACGCCCCTCTCCAGCCATGCAGCCCAGCACGTCTGCAATACAGGCCAAAGTACGTGCCGCAACGCCCAGGTTCTCACCACTGCCTGCTGCAACTGTGAGGACAGAAAACTGGGATTTAGATTTATAAAGTGATAATGAGAAATGATTGGTGCTACAAGCAAATAAATAAAGTAAAAATAAATAAAATTAATATATAAAATATACCATCAATGTGTCAAAATGAACTAGTAAAACACATAAATATATATACATATATATGGGGTTCAGTATTGATCACAAGGGCTGACAATGTGGTCCTCTCATCCTCACCAGAGTCCAGTGTGTTCAGGAGCGCCTCCTGCTGGCCACCCAGGACAGCAGCTCTGATGCTGGGTAAGAGGCTCTGGTCACTTTGGTCTCTCAAGGCGTCAGCTGCCTTTCTTCGTGCTGATCTGAAGAACAACTCCTCTCTCCAGCGGAGCTCCTCCTCCTGGTCGGTGAGTGACAGCACCTCCTTTAAGGAGAGTCGCCAGGACCCCCTCCAGCTCTCCAGTTCACCAGCGCCACCTAAGAGCCACCTAACCCCCTCCAGCCCCACCGCTCCACTGTAAGGCTGGAAGACTGGGAACAATCGGGCATCCAGGAGGGACAGAGCATCTCCACCATCAGAAACCGCCCCCCACAAGTCTTCAGGTCTACGGAGACAAAAAAAAAAGATATTGTAAATCTGTGCATCTTTAATAAATCTCAATTTCTCTGACATTATCTCTGACATATGTCAGAGCTGTTCACCTTTGCCTACCCCATTGTTTCCATTACTACTTCACAGCATTCAGCAAAGTCAGTAGACACAGGGTTTTTGCAGGTTGAAGGAAGCCAAATGTAAGACATTTTTAAACGGATACCTGGAAACCCTGTAGACAAAGCTGATGCACTGCTGTCTTTTTTCTTCAACAATTCACCTCAATCTGGGAGTCCCCTAAATTCTTCCAGACAACAACAGTCAATCAAAAACTAACTATGACAGATTACAGTGGCCAAAACCCCACCCATTTTTACTTTATTGCTCTTCGCTCAAACAGCTCCCTCCAGCTGTGGTTCAGGAACGTAGCCGATTTGTCATCAAGACGAGCCTGTACAGGACAGAGGTTTGACTGAGAAATGACCTAATTACATATTATCGATCCTGAGGATATTTTATCCTGTATCAGTCCATGTGGAGGAGAAGCCGTTTGTGATACATCACCTCTAGTCTGTCATGAGTCCCCAGCACTGTGAATACAGACAGCTTCAGTTTGCCCAACTGCACCCGGTGTCCCTGGATGATGATGTCACTGGTTGGTGGCAGCTGTGTGACAGGGGTGGACGAGGTGACATCCAAGCCCGACAACAAACAACTTGAATTCACATGGATTGGGCCCTGTGTTCAACGGGAAATGTTAATAACACGAAAATATTTGCAAAAGCAAAAGAAAACTGTTTGGATTTTGCAATAATTGGGGATATTCTGGAGGGGCAATATGAATAAATTCAGAATGACCGAATTAAAGCCCTGAGAATTACAGAGGACATCCCAACATGAGTATGACATGAAAATTACTGCACTTAACAATATAATTGTATTTTTTCCAAGTTTACTTACAATTAGCAGTTGTACTTAGGACCATGTGATATTTCAGTTTTTCTTTGTTAATAAATCTGCAAAATGTTTAACAACTCTGTGTTTTTCTGTCAATATGGAGTGCTGTGTGTACGTTAATGAGGGAAAAATTTTACTTAAATTATTTCAAAAAATGGCTGCAATATAACAGAGAGCGAGACATTTAAGGGGGTCTGAATACTTTCTGTAACCACTATATGAACAAAACTGCAAATAAAACAGAAGAGACTGTTTCCATTACAACCTTTGTTTATAAAATTATAAATTAAAGACTGACTTCTGGTTTTATTTTTTTAAAATGTTAATGTAACTTTAGTGATCAGAGCCTATATCTTCTGAAAATGTGGACTAACAAATAATCAACATTTGTATTGATATTTAATATTTTCCTGTTTTTTCCAAATAAAATTAAACACAAACACAGAGCTTCTCCTGACCTGAAGGTGGCAGTGTTGAACTACAGCTCCAGATGCTACATGAACGTCTCCCTCCAGAATGCAGTTTATCACTCTGCCTCCCGTGCTCACAGAGTCCCTTTTCTAGAACCAGAGAGGCACAAATTTCATCTATATGTTACCTGACGTGGTCAAATTTAATCCATTTGTTGAGTTGATTAAAGGTCTCCTTACATGAAAATTTCACTTTGTAAGATTATTTAACATTAATACGAGTTCCCCAATGGCCTATGGTCATGCAGTGGATAGAAATGGAGATAGGTGTAAAAAGTGCTTTGGTTCAGACTGTCGGATCTGGAATTTGGCATCTTATGGCACCTCATAAGGGGAAAGGTTACACAACTTCCTGTCTGCACCAAACATTGTGGTTGGTGAATGGTGTTGATGACATAATTTCCATGAATGCCGCTCACTTCTATAGTCCACTTTCCTTCTCGTCCCACCTCTCTCCCCCTCATTATCATTTAAAGCTACACACACCGAAAAGGGATGTCCTGGGGAAATCTCATTGTGGGACAGATTCAAAGTGGCTGTAATTCTGCACCAAGGCTGAATTAAAAAAAAGACTTCAGGTACAATATTAGGGGACCACTAAGACTGATATAAAATAATAATAATAAAAAAATAAAAATAATAATGTCAGGGAACCTTTAATACACCATAGTACCAAAAGTATTGGAACACCTGCCTTACAAACACATTCATTTTAATGACCAGGTTGAATTCTCAGCCCATACTCTTTAGTATGGACTTCCCGCACCCTATATAACTTCAACACTTCTGTGTTGAACAACTTTCCACAAGGTTTAAGTGTGTGTTTATTGGAATTTCTGACCATTCTTCAAGAAGAGCATCTGTGAGGTCAGGCACTGATGCTGGCCAAGAAGTTGTTGGAATTTTGAAAGGGTGTCACAATCCTTTTGGCAATATAGCAGGCTTTCTGTTGAAAACAGTCTTAAATAATGTGAATAATTCAATATAAATCTATTAGTCTTGCGATCTAAGTTAACCTGATTGCTTGACAATTCACTCGCACATTCACAATAAGATAGCACCATCTAATTGCGCTTCCTTCTATGACGTTGAATATGGATATAAAATAATACAAATGTAATACATTTACACCTACCTGAATGTGTGACAAAGTTTCTCTCTCAGACCCCATTTCAATCAGGCGACAAATGTGTTCCTTTCCAGAAAGCGTCATGTAGTCGTAGGAGCCGTCTGCAATGTAGACTACAGAAACAGACACAGGACTGGGTTAATAAACACATACACTTACAGGAGGCACTAAATGAGAGCTGCTGGGTTGCAGGCAGAACTTGGCACCCATGGTGAGCAGGGTTCCTCTCAAGGTCTTCCACAGCACAGCCCTGGCACTCCTCACTGCTGCCCCCTGAGGGCCAACTGGAGAACTGCAGCCTGGCCTCTCATCGCTCACAAACCGCGTCTCACTCAGATCCACGCACAAGCACATTAGGATGTCCAGGAAAAGTGAAATCTGCCAGGCAACAGATTTTCAGTAAATAAGACTGTAAAAGCCAGTAAAAGTGTGGTGCTCATCACTTTTTGCCAGAAAAACTGGAAAACTGAATGGAAACATAAACATCGAGCAGGGAGGTTTTGAGTGGAGTATCAGGTGACCCACCTGCAGGGCAGGGGCTCCTGAGTCCATGCCCAGGTAGGTGCAGCCATCCAGGGGAGGCATGACATGGGTCTGTAGCAGTCGCTCCGCCACACCCCGGCAGAAGAACACTGGTCCTGACACCTGCATCAACAACACATCAACATACAACCTGAAAACAGAAAGAGTAGCTTCAACAAGGAAAGTCATGTTTGCAGTGATACTGCACTTTTCAAATATGTTTTTAATATTTGTTTTGTATAAATCATATTCTGTATTTTAACCGAGATCTCATCATTATGCCAAGCTGTACCAGAGGAACTTTCCCATCGGGAAGGATAGCTTGCTGTATCCTGTCCTCTGACCCTCTGTAGATGATGTCACGCACTCTTCCCTGAGGACAGAAGTCAAGAGAGCAATTTCAGTCCGCTGTAAATCATCTCATCTAAATCTACCTCCCGAATAACCACTGCATCTCCCAGCATGCACCTGTCCATCTGCCAGGTAGACGCCATGGTTGGAGGCATACGAAACGTCACCAGGAAGTGCCAGCACTTGCACCCCAGAGAAGTTTTCCCATGACATCACTGAAAGACATGATGACATAAAGAGTGATGTGGGGTCTTCATACCAAAACCATGCCAGATTTATAGCTGGGAAATAAAACAATATAATATAGTTATTACAATAAGAACATTCACAACTACTGCATATGCATTGTGTAATTTTGCTTAAAATGCATCTTTAAAATAGTATTCTTCAAATCACTATATATATATATATATATGTGTGTGTGTGTGTGTGTGTGTGTGTGTGTGTGTGTGTGTGTATGTGTGTGTGTGTCACTATATAACTATAATACAATTCTTGCTCATCATTTTAAGAAATAATAATTGGGAAAATGAAAAGATTAAATGGGAACGCATGGGAGCAAATACGTTAAAAACAATGTCAGGGAACAGGATGTCCCTTTTACTTCTTTTCTTTGGGACAGTTCTTTTGTGTCATTCTCTAGAACTGATACATACTGGCTCCCTTACCAACTTTGGAGGGCAAAGTTAGAATCATGTCTGTGCTGCACACCCAGACTCCTGGCGGGGATCCTGGGCAGACCTACAGGGAAGTGGGAAGGCTGATTGGTCTTTGGTTGCTCATGAAGCACGAGTTAGATTCTCACCTCATGCCATTGTATGTATCTGGGACAAAAAAAGCTATTGCGCTACTAAAATCTATTGTTAAATGGAACTGGTCAAATCTACAAAAATTGTAGAAATGGGTTGACTGACGTCTGTGAAGCAGGAGCCATGAACTCACTAACCTGAGTAGACAAACAGTCCAGCAGGACGTCAAGGCAGCAAACGGGACCCTCAACCGCACTCTGCGTTCGAATGCGGGGCAGCGTGCAGAAAGCCCTGCCACAGCCGTCCCATGGAAAGTCCCTTCCCTAAATACACAAAAATCACATTAATTCCTCATTTGTCTCATCACTTTACTACTGTGTACCTGATCTGGACCTTCTTATTATTACTGTTGTTATTACTGTCTGTTTTACGAAGATCTGATGCATTCATTAAGAAACAATTGTTTGGTGCATTTAAATTATTAAACCTAAAGTACACAAAATATCCACACCAACACAAAATAAGTTTTATACTGTACTTACTGCACAATAGAATTGGTGTTTATGCATCATCATTTGATCAGTTTTACAGGACAACAAAAACAGAACAGTAACATGACAATCTGGCTTTTACTGATTCTAAATTCTAAACTCCAAATTCACCGCATTTAGAGCTTTTTGGGCTCATCAAGTTATACCATTTTAATGTCTCACATTCTGCTCTGGGTCTCAACCCTCATGTTAAGACTGTCATTAAGATCAAATAATTGGACCCTTATTACATTTCATATTAACAACACATACACTTCTTAATGTTTTTGGTGGTCTAGCAGGTAAGGAAGCGGACCCGTAATCGGAAGGTTGCCGGTTCAAATAATGAGCCACCAAGAGGTCACTGAGCACACACTGCTCCCCGGGCTAAGAGTGATGGTTAAAAGTAAAGGACACATTCCGTTGTGCTGCGGTGTTTTACAATGACAATCCAGCACCACAATGTTGCCATGTCTGCCCAAAACAATCAGATTTGGATTACGGGGGGGAAAACAATCAGATTTTACTAGTAGTAGTCGAGGTTTGCGATTTTTCTAAACACATAATTTCTAACACATCATACTAGTAGTCGAGGTTTAAGATTTTTCTAAACACATCATTTCTAAATTCTAGTGACGTCATCGGTATTTACAAGTAAACCCAAACCCTAATAAATGCCAGTTGATTGTTTCTCTCGAGATCTGGCAACCCCAAATGAATTCGTTCATGAGCATCTAGCGGTTCTCCCTCCAGTAAAAACACGTAAGATGAGTAGTTGTGTCCCGAGTTGTCGAGTCACGTACCGTATGAAGGATGAGAACCCGCGCATCGTCCAGCACGTCTGCGGTCACCACCTGCAAGAAGAGCGGGTTTCTTTACCGTGTACCCTGTATCGTGAGTCGGTCAGCACCTCGGACCGGCGACACCCACCGTGTGTCCACTCCGGGCGCTGAGGTGCTCCGCCGCGACCAGCAGCGCGTTCAGAGTGGCGCCGCCGCTACCGAGGCGCTCCTGCGGGTCACAAACCGTTAGCAGCAACGTGTCGGCGGCCAAACAGCCGCGCTGCCGCCTCGCCTCCAACTCTGCAAACGTCATTAATGCACAACTTATATGACATTTTCACGCATGCAATGAAACCTTTTACTGAGCGGCGTGCACCCCATAACAGAGTGAAGCACGAAAACGCGTCCTTCAACGGCAGGACAGAGTTTTAAACTCAGCAGTCACCTCTCTGGAATGCGTACACGCTGTCTTTGTGCTGACAGGTCAACACGATCGCGGTCCAGTTCAGCGGCCCGAGGCGACTCATGTTGAGATGCAAGAAGGACTGACGGAGACGAGCAGATCCTTCTTCGCGGAAGGGATGGAGGAGGTGGAACTTGACCCCTAAATAAGGCGACGGTTTAAGTCACAAAGCAAACCACTACGACATTTGCAGCTCAACGTGATCTCTTAATTTATGCTTTCTCACAGTTGACTGAGAACTTGACAAAACTACTTTCAGACTCAAATTATTAATTTAATCTTTAGATAAAAAATGCAATTGTTTCGCTTCGGACCGAAATCCCAGATGCACCACAAAAGCCCGAGGAACTGTGGGAAATGAAGTCTTTCAACGTGGTTTTTGCATGAGCTGTCATTTAGCATCCAAGTTCTTCTACTATTCATCCAAAATGACAACACTATTTCAGGTTTCTGATCAGTTATTCACGTGTCTTCGTGATTTATTCATAATTTATTGATTTACTCTTATTTATTGATTTGGTTATTTATTTAATTATGTCAACACATTTCTAATTTAAAACCTTAAGTCGCTGATTCAGGCTCGATGGCTACTTTATTAAGCAAAAATCCTGAACGGCATAAATGGAAAAATCTTACAACTATTCCATGATCAAGAATCGAACCACTAGACCACCAAGGACGTCTAACACATTGTTGATTTAAAAGCTTAGATTGTGTAAGATTACAAATTCAAGAACCTTTTCAAAATATGATGATCTTATGTACTGACATAGCAGCATATGAAAGGTGCATTACATTGTATTTTGCATTTAAGGTAAATGTGATGGCATTAGATAAATGATTGATTGGGTTGATGATTTGATTAGGACTGGTGTGAGTGGTTCATTTGCAGGTTTTTTTTTTTGGGTCATCACCCAGGTTCTTGATCTCTCGATCTAAGCACCACCCCCTAAATGTATATAAAGCACAATGTATCCCTGTCTTAGTTAGATCACTTTTTGATGACTGCAGTGCCAAGCAGCTAGTATCTGAATGAAGAGAAATTTCTGCTTCAAGATATCAAAAAATGTCTCCTGGTCTCTAAGGAGAAATTCACAACAGTTTCCAGGCTGCAGCGGTGAGAGCACCGAAGCCTAACCACTAGTCCACCAGGATGCTCATCATAGTCCTGATTTTAAACCTTAGGTCACTGGTTCAATTCTGGCTTGAAGGCATCTTTCCTAAGCAAAAGTCCTGAACAGAAAACATGGAAAAAACCCTGGCCGCACTGGTCAGAGACCCGAATCCTAGCCACTTGATCACCAGGGATGCTCAACATATTGCTGATTTAAAACCTTAAGTCGCTGGTTCAATTGTTGCTCAAAGGCCAATTGCATGAGAAAAAAAATCAACTAAATTCATTAAAAATCCCTCTCTAACCATGAATCGAACTCAGGCCGTGGTGGTGAGAGTGCCAAATCCTAACCAGTAGAACACCAGGGACATTCAATACATTGCTGATTTAAAAGCTTAGTTCACTAGTTCAATTCTGTCTTGAAGGCCTCCTTCCGAAGCAAAAATTCAGAAAAACCTCACATTCCTTCCCTGACCGGGAATCAACACCAGGCCGCAACCCTTAGACCACCAGGGATGCTTAACATGTTTCTGATTAAAAACTTAGATCACTGGTTCAGTTCTTCCTAAGCAAAAGTAAGCAAACACAGACCGATTTTAAAGCTTAGGTTAATAGTTCAATACTGTCTTGAAGGCCTTCTTGCTAAGCAACAGTCCTCAATAGCATAAAGGGAAAACATTTAAAACCTTTGCCTGACTGGGAATCGAACCTGGGCGTGGCGGTAAGAGCACAGAATCCTAACCACTAAAGCACAAAGGTGCTTGTGGGCCAGCAGCCTTTTGTGAGTTAACTCTGCAAAGAGTTTTCCTCACGTCCGCTGTGGTTAGACACAGCACCTGATACTGAAAGGAGGTTTGGATTTCCTTGCTGTCAATCATGTATAGAAATCATTCAGAGCATTTGGGGTCACTGTCACAGGCAGGGGTTTTAGTTAAGCTATGGCAGAATGTAGCGGCCAGAGCACCTAATCATAACCACTAGACCACCAGGGATGATCAACATGTTTCTGATTTAAAAGCTTAGGTCTCTGGTTCGATTCAGGCTCGAGGGCTATATTCCTAAGAAAGAAAATCCTGAAGGGCATAAAGGGAAAAATCTTACAACCCTCCCTGACTGGGAATCAAATCTGGGCTAAAGTAAAGTAAAGTGTAGTGATTGTCACATGTGATACACAGCAGCACAGCACATAGTGCACACAGTGAAATTTGTCCTCTGCATTTAACCCATCACCCTGAGTGAGCAGTGGGCAGCAATGACAGGTGCCCGGGGAGCAGTGTGTGGTGACGGTGCTTTGCTCAGTGGCACCTCAGAGGCACCTTGCCAGATCAGGATTTGAACCGGCAACCTTCTGATTACGGGGCCGCTTCCTTAACCGCTAGGCCGCTAGGCCAACACTAGGCAGTGAAAGCACAGAATCCTAACCACTAGACCAGCAGGGATGTTCAACACAATCCCTATTTAAAATCTTAGGTCAGTGGTTAAATATTGGCTCAAGGTCTCTTTCCTGAGCAAAAATCATAAATAGCATAAAGGGAATAATCTTACAAGCTTTCCCTGTCCAGAAATCAAACACGGGCCATGGCACCGAATCCTAAACATGACTCCAGCACGCATGTTAAACACATTGCTGTCCTAAGCAAAAGTCCTGAACAGCATACAATCTTATAAACCTCCCCTGACTAGGAGTCGAACCCAGGTCGTGGTGGTCAGAGTGCCTCATCCTAACCACTAGACCACCAGATATGCTCAACTTGTTACTGACTTGAAACCTTAGGTCACTGGTTCGAATAGGTTCAAAGTCTATTTCCTGAGCCAAAATAATTAAAATCACTCCTTAACCGGGAATTGAACCTAGACCGCGGTGGTGAGAGTGCTAAATCCTAATCACTAGACCTCCAAGGTTGCCCAATTCATTACTGATTTAAAACCTTAAGTCGCTGGTTCAAATCTTGCTCAAAGTTTAATTTTCTATGCAAAAATCCTGAATAGCATAAAGGGAAAAATCGTACAACCCTTGCCTGACTTGGATACGAACCCGGGTTGTGGCGGCGAGAGTACCAAATGCTAACCACTAGAACACCAGGGACGCTCAACTCATTCCTGAGTTAGAACCTTAGGTCGCTGGTTCAGTTCTTGCTCGAAGGTTTATTCCCTGAGCAAAAAATATCATTAAAATACCTCTCTAATACCTCATCATAACAAATACTGTAACATCTAGCTCCATAGTGTTCTCCGACACCTCACCCCAATCACCCCTTTGTATGCTTTTTCCACTTCTCCTTTTTCCTATTGCACCAATCACCTGCTTTTCTACTCACTTTATCTCAACACATTTGAACAGCACAACCATGAACGCTCATGTGTCACTACATCAAGTACACCTTTTTTGAGTTTCTCATGTGTTCTCAGCCTGCAATAACTCTGTAGGCAAAGGGGAGTAGCAATGGTGAGATGGTGGCAAAAGAGTTAATGGAAAAAACACACTTTTATGAGGAACCTGTGTGCATGATTAATACCACATTTGGAAATGTTAGGAAACACTTCAGCTGATCTCTTCCTTGACTGAGGGAAAACAAAAAGAGATATCGGGCTTAAGGAGAGAGCAGAGTTGGTGGGGGCAGGTGTGAGGCTAAGTGTTAGCTTATCATATACTGTATGCAAAAAGGATGCTAGGGACAAGGTTGATTCATGACGAGCTGAGTTGGCACGATACGTGTTGCACTAAGGACACAGATTTCCTTACTGATCTTGCTCGGGTGCGCTGTTTACTCGGGTTGGAGAGCCTTCTGGTGGACTTGGTACCCTCTTACAGTGAGACGCGTGGATCCATGTGACACTCTCTACGACCTTGACTGCAAGAGTTGTCAGCAGGATCTGGAAGGGTCCCATCCAGTGTTGATATTTTCACTTTGGTTTCACATGGCGCAGAACATCAGCAAGACGAACCAAAGCATCAGCCCACATAATACAGGAAGTCTTTGTGGCCTCACCGAGGTGGGGAAGAAGGCCATCAATAAAGGTGATCTTCAGATGGGCTTGCGGTTGTTGCTAGGCTAATCGTTGGGGCGAGTAAGGCCGCTGTTGTCATCAAAAACAACTTGTAGGCGAACCAGAAAATCTTCTGCTGGTTCCGTGGACAGCTGTATACATGTGCTGATTGGGGTGTGGGGCTGGTGATGGCCGGTGAAATGTTCACGTTGCTGGCCATACTGGGCAGGAGTCATATAAAGCAACAGGACCCAAGCCATCTCCTCCAGCCACCTGGACCATGGGGAGGGTGGTCACTGCGGGGTCATGGGGGTTGTAAACGGTGTCCGAATGTGTCTTGGAGGAGGAAAATGGATTCATCACATTTTTACCAGTCCAGAGAGTCCACTACCTGAACTGGGGCTGACAGTTGTTCTGATGATGGATGGCTCCTGTGGAGTTGGAACAGGGACTTCTTCTGACGGTAGTAGTACTGCAGCAGGCAATGGTTGTAAAGGAATTGGCTGTGGAAGCAACTGCTGTAGATCTGCATCTTCTTGTTCTGGTGGGGGCTGCAGGGTGGAGGGGCAGAGTCTAGACTCAGACAGGCCGAAGATCCCCTAGAATTCAAAGAAAACAAAGACACAGCAGCAGTAGCAGAAACAGTATCTGGTTTCGCAGCTTCAGTTTTTTCCCTCTTTTTTTCTTTCCCAACTTGTCTGTTCTTTCTTTCACCTTCCGCTTCCCATATTTTAAAACACTTCTCCATTTTGTCCATTCCTTGTACCACTTTACTCTTCACCTTCTTAACTCAATATTTCCCACTTTCTACCTTCTAAACCTTCCTTCAGCTTTTTTAGCTGAGCTTGACACCCACCTGCAGCAAAACCAAAATGTTCATACCAGTCAACCAAATACTACACACATCATCACGCCCAAAGTCTCAATTTTCAAATAAAATAAATAGGATATTGACTTTTCCCATTTCACTAGTCTTGTCACTCAGGCTCACAGGATATTTAAAACGTAGGTCTTTCTGTGTTTTTTTGTTTGTTTTGCAGAGCTTAACTTGGTCTTGCCTGGGACTCACAATTTTAATAACTGGTTTTGCTAAGTTGATCACAACATTGATCTTGCACTTGGCTCACAATTTTCCAGTTTTCCGTTTTCCCTTATTTTAATTTCCACGATCTCGACTCACAGCTTTAACAAACGCTGTTCTTGTCTCATGTGTCAGAGTAGTCTATTACACAAATGGGAAAATTACACTCCTTTCACATGACTGAATTCAGTTAACCACAGAATCAAGTAAATATGCAATTTTCATTTAGTAACCTTCTAAATTCTCCAGATTTAGAATTTAGCTCACCATGTCCTCAGATGAAGAAGTAGTTCCCGGTGTAGCCAGCCAAGAACACTGACCACAGTCTCCGTCACTCTGAACCCAAAGCGAGGTTTGGAGATGGATCTTTTTTTTTTTTAATCCAGGTGATCAGTCCCTCTGATCAGGTCTTGGCAGGCTTGACCGATCCCACTTTTGACACCAAATTATCATGGAAATTACTTCCATCACAGAGCGTCTGAGGAGCCACAATGAGAAACAGTCAAATGAATTTAGTCAGGCTTTATTTACATGCGCACATGGGAAGACTCGCTATAAGAATCTCCAGTGATGTGTATATATAGTCAGTGAAGCACTGATGTTTATCTTTGTGTCTGTGTGTCTCACACATTCCTTCAGAGATATAGCTGTCACACACAAAGATTTACGAATCATGTTTCACTGGCTCTGGATGAGAAACATTTAACGTTCACATTAAAACACTTTTCTTTCAAATTTCCCTCACAGAATGGCATTCTTTTCACCCTAAAAGCCACAAATATACTTTCTTCTCAAATGTCTATCACTGCTATTCTCATCTGGCTTATTTCCGAGTCAGCAGCTCACTGAAAGTGAAGTGATTGTTATTGTGATACCAGCACAGCAGACCAAAATGTGTTTTGCATTTAACTCTAACCTTTAGTGAGCAGTGGGCAGCCATGAAATGCTCCCGGGTTCGAACCAGCAATCTTCTGATTACGGGTCCGTTTCTTTACCTGCTGGGCCATCACACTTCAGACACTGAGATACAACCCATAACTGTCAGCAATCATGCATCTGTGTCATTAACTCTAATAAATAAGAATATCATTCCATCTAGTAAAAACTGGAAATTGAACACATCATTGCTGAAAGATGAAGATTTTATCATACATTAACACAAAAAGTGGACCTTTAATTTAGATTGTAAATACCTGCCTGGAACATCAGCATTTGTCCTCTGGGAAGCAGGCAAAGCT
Source organism: Denticeps clupeoides (assembly GCF_900700375.1). Classification (NCBI taxonomy): domain Eukaryota; kingdom Metazoa; phylum Chordata; class Actinopteri; order Clupeiformes; family Denticipitidae; genus Denticeps; species Denticeps clupeoides. Next base: position 24,690,185 of record NC_041713.1, on the reverse strand, counting down.
GTAATGAGAGGTAAAATAATTTCTTTCTCATTACATAAAAAGAAAACATATTTACTCAAGAATTAGAAGAAACCATTAAATCCTTAGAAGAAAATTACGTAATATTCCAGGATAAGAAAATACTGAATAACATCCATAAAGCAAAACTAGATCTAAATGATATTATCAATAGAAAAACTCAAATTATTTTGAACATGGTAGCAAATTGGGTCATTTTCTAGCCAACCAGTTAAAAATAAATAAAGAAAAAACAACTATATGCACGCTTATAGATTTAAATGGGGTCAGCTGACAATTTCCATCTGAATTCTAGACAATTCTGGATAATTCTGGCACCAACATTTTATAGATTGTTACAGGAAAGCAAATTTTTATGTACTTAACATGTACTTATGTACTTAACAAAAAGTGGAGACCTGGCCTCCACAGTCACCGGACCTGAACCCAATCCAGATGGTTTGGGGTGAGCTGGACCGCAGAGTAAAGGCAAAGGGGCCAACAAGTGCTAAACACCTCTGGGAACTCCTTCAAGACTGTTGGAAAACCATTTCAGGTGACGACCCCTTGAAGCTCATCGAGAAAATGCCAAGAGTGTGCAAAGCAGTAATCAGAGCAAAGAAACTAGAATATAAAACATGTTTTCACTTATTTCACCTTTTTTTGTTAAGTACAGAACTCCACATGTGTTCATTCATAGTTTTGATGCCTTCAGTGAGAATCTACCAATGTAAATGGTCGTGAAAATAAAGAAAACACATTAAATTAGAAGGTGTACAGGCCAAACTTTTAGCCTGTACTGTACCTCTGTGCATCTCTTCATCTTATAGAAAGACCTTGTGCTTCTGAAACTTAGGATTTGTCATAGGAACATAGCAAAGTTATCAGGACTGAACCATCCCTCATCCATCTAATTATAGTGTTATAGTGCTGACTTCGCAAAAAGATGACATTGACTCACCACCCTCACAGAAAGAGACCTCAGGTATCATGCACGTTATGCCTCTCCACATCCAACGATATCGCTTTTCTTTCCTTTCCTGCTGATAGCTGCTTTCTGATTCATTGCCTCTCCTCTCTTAACCTTAAGCCAGAGTTTGCATCAGGGTTCACAAAGTTTCTTGTTACACCATCCTGCTCATATAAATTTAAATGAGATATTTAGTTAAAGGTAAAGACCATCACACCATTGTACTACTTATCATAATTAGCTGTGAATGTGAGTGCGAATTAAACTGCATTACATGTATTTCTGTTTCCCCTGTTTATGGTTTTGTTTATGGTTTTCTGTTCAATAAAACTCCAAAAAGGCATTTCTTACGAGTTTCTCTGCATTTAAATAAGGCCACTGCACCACAGAAAATCTCATCAGCGAATTCTCATCGTGTGCTGTGCTGCTGTGTATCACATGTGACAATCACTTCACTTCACTTTATTGTGGTAAAGGCTGTTGTACAGTGCAGCGAAATCAAGCATGATCTCTGCAGCATTTCTTCTCTTCTCTCCTGACAGTTTCATCAATCCAACCTACAGAGAAGTCAGAATGACAGCGAGGGAATGAGTGCAAATGAAGTAGGTGCATTCAAACTCGATTCAAACTGTGCAAGGAACAATGTTTCCAGATTGCCAGCATGAATCAGCTGTAGATAGGTGAAATGTGTCAAAAGTACACTGAGCAAGGACGAGTTTACATAAACATACACAGACAAGAAATGAATAATACATTTATCCAAGTGCTCTTTATGATTTTCTCAAATATTCAAAATAATAATTTTTATTTGTCATGCTGCAGGAAGATTTCTTTACTTTTCAGGGCTGTGTTGACGAACTTGACCAAGCAGAACAGGGGTGTAAGTGACATGGAGGGGAACTGGGCTTACAATGAGCGGAGCAATATGAGAAGGAGAGCACTGAAGAACGTACAAAAACTTGTGGAATCATTAGAAAATGACCAGGATAACATAAATTATGACAGAAACGTGGAGGTAGGCTTAAATAATGAGGAATCAGGTTGGTGTGAAGAAATGCACACTGATAGTGAAGAAGAAAGTGAGCTTAGTCTAACTGTGGACGCAGAGCATAGGCTTGATGATTCTGATGAGATGGACATGAATTGCACAGATACATGCAGTGAGAGCACTTCTGATTTAAGGGCTTCTCTTGCAGACTGGGCCATTGAGTTTGGCATTTCCCTGATGGCTTTATCAGCCCTGCTCTCCATCCTGAAACTTCACCATCCCTTTCTGCCCAAAGATGGAAGAACATTGCTCAGAACAAAAACAACATACAAAATTGAGACTTTAGCAGGGGGAATATTTCACTATTTTGGAATATTGAATGCATTTCATAGGATTCTGGATAATGTGTGGTCTGCCAGATAGACACACCTTTAGACTACAGCTGAATTTTGACTGTCTTCCACTTTTTAAGAGCACAGGTACTCAGTTTTGGCCAATACTTGGCATGTTGCAGGGGTACAGTAAGAAACCAGTGGTGATTGACTCTAAACCTAATTCTTTGTCAGAATATTTGCAGTATCTGGTGAATGAATTAAACAAGCTGAGGAGTGGATTTGTTTTTAAAGGAAAGACATTCCTTTTGAATATCAGCTCTGTTGTGTGTGACACTCCAGCCCGAGCCTTTATCAGAGCTGTTAAATCACATACTGGACACCACGGTGCCATCAAACTGGTGTTCGAATAGGTAGCCAGATGACATTCCTTGAGGTCCATGCAAGGCGAAAAACTGACAAATGTTTTAGACAAGCCACTGATGAGGACCACCACCATGAACGCTCACCTTTTTCCAACCTTGATATTGACATGGTTGCCACCTTCCCTCATGATTACATGCACTTGTTGTGCTTAGGGGTAATGAGGCGTCTACTTGATTTGTGGTTTGGTCCTCCTGGCCCATTGTGTTGTCGAATATCATCTAACCAGGCATCTTTGGTTTCAGACAGACTACTTGCTTTGAAGGATTATATTCCATCAGAGTTTGCTAGAAGGCCACGTACACTGGCTGAAAGAAACAGATGGAAGGCAACTGAACTGCGCCCGTTTTTGTTGTATACTGGTCCTGTTGTACTGAAGGATGTGTTAAAGCCTCAAATTTATGACAATTTCATGCTTTTGTCTGTTGGTGTGTACACCAATTTAAAGTGTTGTCCATGGATGGTATATCTGTCAAAACTTCAAGAAGAGATTCATGCATCAAAATTAGGAATGAAGTGATTTTGGTAGAAAACTTTTTTATTGATGGAGGAATGGAATACATTGCAGGCAAAGAATACAGATGCAAGGAACCATTCTTTGTATATCCAGTTGATTCCAGAGAGTTCGGAATATACAAAGTCTCTAACCTGTCCAAGGATGTGAAGTATTTTCAGATGGAGGAAAGTGTACAAAAGTACATCAGATTGCCATACTATGATGACTTTGTTGGTGTGCCCCTGATACATTCAGACGAATGTCTGTACAGGAATAAGTGAGTCGATTTCTGAATTGATTAACTCACCTCAATTTGAATAGCATTGTGTTTAAATTCATGCTTTTGTTGAGAGTGTAGTAGCACCTTTTGGCACCAAATACAGTGTTAGGTCTCATATTGCTCCTGCTTCCTCCAGTTCTTTTTAAATAATAAATTACAGTAAGAAGAAAATGACCAAAAGTCTTTACATTTTATATAGGCAATGTATCACATTGTTATTTTTGAGAAAACAAATTAAGTCAAAGTGGTGCCATCGAAGTGGGTCAATGGAGAACAGTGTATGTGGCCACCAAACAAAGTGGATGTTGTTAAAGCAACAAAAAGCCAGGAAGAACCTGGAGCATGCTGGAAAACATATAAGGTCCGAGTTATATTCATATCAAGTAAGTACAATTGTGTGTGTTTTCTGGTAAGCGTTGAGACTAGTCTTTGGTAACTGTGTATATAGGCATAAGTAAACACAAACAAATGTAAATACAGTATTCCTGTGTAAAGAAGTATTAGTCACATTATTTAAATATAACCAGTTGTGAATTGTGCATGTGAATAACCCTAAATTAAGTACTTGTTATTTTGTAGATGATTATAATGATGCGAGGCTAAAGCTTCCAGAAGCTGTTGAACACACTGACCTTGGGACAGATGGGGAGGATTCTCCAATTAAACCCAAAATGAGAAGAATGTAAGTTATGTTGTATTTTTACATGCCTGAAATTATGTGCATTTTCAATTGTAATAACATCAAGTATGTAATTAGACCTAAGAACATCCTCTTCCCTGGTGAAGATGAAGATGAGATGACACATGTATTCAAACATGTAACCCCCTACTGTTAATTTGAATTTGATAAGAACTTATTCTACTTGGAAAAACACCAACAAAGGAATCCAATACAAATACGAAATACAAAAATACAAAACAAATAATATCTAATGCTAATCATGCTACTTGCAGAGTTCACTATAATCCTGAGCTGAACCAGACAGACCATACATCCCCCAACCCCAGCCAGCTGGACCGTGCATCCCCCAGCGTCAGCCAGCTGGACCGTGCGTCCCCCAGCCTCAGCCAGAGAGACCGTGCGTCCCCCAGCTTCCGCCAGAGAGACCGTGCGTCCCCCAGCCTCCGCCAGAAAGACCGTGCGTCCCCCAGCCTCCGCCAGAGAGACCGTGCGTCCCCCAGCCTCAGCCAGAGAGACCGTGCGTCCCCCAGCCTCCGCCAGAGAGACCGTGCGTCCCCCAGCCTCCGCCAGAGAGACCGTGCGTCCCCCAGCCTCAGCCAGAGAGACCGTGCGTCCCCCAGCCTCAGCCAGAGAGACCGTGCGTCCCCCAGCCTCAGCCAGAGAGACCGTGCGTCCCCCAGCCTCAGCCAGAGAGACCGTGCGTCCCCCAGCCTCAACCAGAGAGACCGAGCGTCCCCCAGCTTCCGCCAGAGAGACCATGCGTCCCCCAGCCTCAGCCAGAGACCACAAACCAGTCTTCATACATGTGAGTATTTTGTTGTATTCATAGGCTGTGCAGTTGAATGAATACTGAATAATTTTTGTAAGATCAGATGTTTAACTACTTTTCCATTACTTTTTCTTCCTAGCACTCCTGAGAAATATTCTCACAAATCAACTGATGATGATGGACCAAATGAAAATTATTTTCACTGAAGAAGACATAGGTCTTGAACCAAAACTGCTGCCATTAGCTGATCGCCAGTCTGTTGAAAACCTGGAGGGGCGGCTCAGAAATAGTCCCGACCTCAAAAACCAACTGGTAAGAACTGTTTCAACTTCAGGAGTCCGGATATTCTAGTGCTAGTCCTATTCTTTTAATAAGATCATTTGAACATACAGCAAAAATATAAAGTATAAAAAATAGTATTTTAACACAATGAAATGAAAAAAAACAATGAGAATGCTGTACATTAATTTACAACACTTTAGACAATGCAAACAGGACAGAGCTATTCTATGTCCACTGCTGGAGAGTTGGCTCTCAGTCCCCATCTGCCTCTCCTCCTTCTTCTCCTGGTCCTCGTGAATGATATCTTCCACATATTTTCTGTGATCAAGACATAAAACACACTGTGTGTGCGCGTGTGTGTGATAAATGCTGTAAATGTGTGCGTGTGTATGAATGTTCAGGAGTCTGATAGTTGTCTGGCAGTGAGTGCATGTGAGGGGTGTGTAGAGTCCTTCACAATGCTGCTTGCTTTTCGGACGTCCATTATGGACTCTGATGGGTGGTGGGAGACGTAATTTCACCCAGAAGTGAATGAGTGATGTCGGACAAATGGTAGCAAAATAATTATAGCTATATAAAATACCACAGTTTAGAAATGTAGAACCTAGCCTTTATTTTAATGAAGTTAGATTTGTCAGAAATATGTGTATGCTACTATCAACATCGGCTGAATTATAGTATTACGTCATTGCCTTCACTTCAGAGGCATGTCAGTCAGCTACAGAGATGAGCGAGGTTAAAATCTTTAAAATTAAAAGTATTTTCATTTGAAAAACTCTCGCGGGAAGAATTGTGCTGTGCTGTGATTGGCTGCTGGTTCATATAGTTCAAGCGTAAACAGAAATTAACACTCATATGTCGAATCCTTGCTGGTGAGACGTGTTGTTCGTGCGAGCTACTGCGGAGCATCTCAGCATCTTCAAACCTTCATCTCTTCTGGAAGATTTTCATCTACAGCATCTCAGCATCGACAAGCCTTCATCAATTCAGGAAGATATTCATCTACAGCGACTGGACGACCCATCTCAGCTACATTCAGGCCCATCCGGATTTACCCACGTCGCGGGGAATAATCAGGTGAGGAGAGAACATGTCCCGGCGTGTCTGCTAACTCTACATAAGGGCTTTTAAAAAGACAGAAATGTACTCAGAAAAGGTGAAAATGCTGCGTCATCAGTGCTAGTCAGTGTTGCTAGTTGTGGAGGTCTGGTGAGGGGGGGGGGCGAAGCTCCGGTGTAAAAGAAAAGAGGTCGGCAGATGCAGAAACCTGTCGGGTTCCACACTGATGCTTTATTTTGGCTTCAGGCACCAGCAGGTGCGTTACGAGCTGTATTCTCCACGAACACAGAAAACACTTTATCGCCACCTTGTGGCAGCGCCGCTTGCTGCAGTGACGGAATTATCGTGTTAAATACGATGTCGTGCAGCAGCGAAACACAAATCGGTCACGTTCGTGTCAAACTGTGCAGGCAGTATTTACTGTAGCCATTTTGAATTTTTACAAGTGATTGTTATTTTCCAAAAATGCGCGGGAAAAAACTCTAAGGGCGGGAAAGTGACGCAGTCACGCACCACGTGATCAGGTGCTAGGCTCTGATTGGCCCGTGATGGTTACACCCGCCTCCAACCTGTAAGACTAGAAGCAATTTATGTTGCTGTTGGTGATTTTATACTCACTGGTCTTCTAATAGTATCGTTGTGTTTAATTATATTATTTTATACATTTATATTATAAAGAGATAAACTCTTTATAGGGGAAAGGGGGTTTCAGGAAGGGGGAAAATATCTAGACAAAAAATACATCAAAATGATCATACTGGCAAGTAGAGATAGAGGTAGAGATTTACAGACAGTTACAAATTTTGTTCACTTTTGATAGACAGCAGACACATTTGAGCATTTTGAGCATAGTATTTTTTTTTCAATGACATGCATGTATGCATTTATAATCTCATAGTCAGATATTATGAGTGTTAAGGCTTTAACAATCAAACTTTTTTTCCCCCTGGATCAACATGTCATATCTTGGTGAAAGTCAGAAGTAGCAGAGGAATATGAAATTGGTCCAATCAGAAAGGGCTCTAATGAGATATTTTGGCATTTCAGAGAAGCAGCCGACCAAGATCAAGCCCACGGTGGAACAGACGCGGTCCACGATGGACGTGGTTCCAGAGACTCCACTTCCAGCTGCTTTTGGAGGATTCAGTTTCCTGAAGCACATTGGAAGAGGCTCATATGGAGATGTTTTTGAGGTAAATAAGAGCAGAACCTTGGCCATCATCTGCTAAATTGTGTGTCCTTGTGGCTGACTGGTTTTAAGGTCAGATGAGGATTTCTTGTGGAAGCTGGCAAAGATGCTGCAGTGTTTGTGGAGAGTGGACACTGGTGACAGGTGATGTGGAATTTCTTTGGACTTTTTTTTATTTTTTCTTTATTTCAGGCCAGAAACATCACTACTGGTGCATATTCTGCAGTGAAGGTGCAGAATATCGAGTCGCAGGATGACTTCACCCTTGTTCAGCAGGAAGTGGATATCTTGAAAGAGTGTGACCACAAGAACATTGTGGCAGTTCACACCAGCACCCTGAGGTAAGAAGGACCATTAACAGTGACATGAGAACTGCTGTCCCAGAGAATGGTGACTAAAGGCTTTTCTTTTCTTGTGTAGAGAGGAAAAGCTGTACATAGCAATGGAGTTCTGTGCAGGAGGTTCACTTCAGGATATCTATGAAGGTACCGAACTGGGTCACATGACATCTTTGTTAAGATGTGTGTAGATGGTGTGTTCACTGTGTTTGTTTTTAACAGAGACTGGACCCCTGTCAGAGCAGGAGATTGCTTTTGTGTGCAGAGAGACCCTCCAGGTAACCGCCCGCGCTCTCAGACACGTACACTCACACACACACACTGCTCATTTTCTAAGGACTTTGTTCTAACATGGTGTTTCTGTTTGCAGGCACTGCAGTATCTCCACAGGTCCAACATCATCCACAGGGACATCAAAGGTGGAAATATTCTGCTGACAGATAAGGGCGACGTGAAAATCAGTGAGGAACTCTCCAGAACGCCGTTCGCTCAGACTTATGTGTCTGACCTGTGATCTATGTCTCATCATAAATGTGTCTCTTCTCTTGTTGCAGCTGACTTTGGACTCGCTGCTAAAGTCTCCAACTCCACTGAGAGACAGAAGTCAGTGGTTGGGACGACACATTGGTAAGATCACTTTGTGTTTGTGTGTGTGTGTGTGTGTGTGTGTGTGTAGGAAGACTCTCCGTATTAGGTGTACTGTGTGGACATTTGATCATTTCTTCATATTTGAGGTCATGCAGAAGACTAACAGGAATATCTTTAGATTTACTCTGTGTGTGTTTGTGTGTACAGGATTGCTCCAGAGGTCTATGCTGCAGAACACAATGGTGGTTATGACCATTTGTGTGACATCTGGTCTCTGGGCATCACCGCTGTGGAGCTGGGAGAACCGGAGCACCCACTTTTTTATTTGGGTTCTATGAAGTAAATGAAAACCCTTTCTCACACACACACACACACACACACACACACACACACACACACACACACACACACACACACACACACACACACACACAGACACACACAGGGAGATATATGTAGAGGATGACTGTGTACTAATATATATGTATTTCTCTGTGTGTGTTTTCAGTTTCCCAGCATGTCTGTCCGACAGCAGCTTCCTGCCTCTGGAGCTGAAGGAGACGGGGAAATGGTGAGTCTGTCCTCTGTCCTTCATGAGAACTGATGAGCCTCATTGCAAACAAACACTGACAGTTTCTTTCTTCAGGTCTGACGATTACCAATGTTTCGTCAAGCTCTCCCTGACCGAGAACCCAGTGGAAAGGCCAGATTCAGAGACTCTGCTGTTGGTATGTAACACACACACACACACACACACACAGACATTTGGGGATATTTGTTTCCTTTTGTGAAACTGAAAGGGTTAATTTCTCAGAAAATCCATGCTGTCCTAATCAAATCCAGCCCTCCAGTAGCTGTGATCTTCACTACAAGGGATTTATATGATTCCTAATTTTTATGAATCCCCCACACACTTCTGACACTCCTCTGTTGTGTGTGTTCTTGTGTGTGCAGCATGCCTTTGTAACTCAGGACGGCTTGACACAGAGTCTCATGATGGAGCTGCTGCAGAACAAGAAGAAGCTGAAAGAACAGGCGGTCTTCTCAGACTCCATCCAGCTGTCATCTGCACAGCTCCATGAGGAGGATGATCTGGGATGGGAGGAGCCACCCAGATCTCCACAGCCCAACCTCTGGACCTTTCCAGCCGCTCCTGAGCCTCATGACCCTGCGGTCATTGAAGATCTAGGATGGGAAGAATCTACAGAGTTTTCCTGTTCTCCTCAAGACAGTCTGGATTGTGCAGATACTTATGAGCTGCAGGACTTGAATGAGGATGATCACCTGCAGTGGCTTGAGGATCCTCAGCTTCACCTACCATCAATGGAGCCATCTGGTGGTCCGGAGGAACCATCTCCAGATTATCCAGCAGCTTCTGTTTATACAGAGCGCCCCCGACCTCCAAAACGTCTTCTGCAGCGTCTGCGCCGGGGAGTGACCCGCTTCTTCAAATGCCTGCGAAGAAACCTGTGCTGCACTTGCTCTGCATCTCCATAGACGTGCCCAATGAACTCAGAATAGAGACCAACCTACTAGGTGAGCCTTAAAATATCTTCAGCAGTACAAATAACCATAAACAGACTCAAAACACACAGGGACTGTGCTTCAGTCTGTCAGTGGAAAAAAAATTCAGAGCTCTTAATTGTGACTGAAGGAGAAACACACTTATTTCCCTGTCCAGTTATATACACATAAGAGAGAGACATTTTTTATCTTTACGTCCTAGCATGCATCATAATTAATGTGAATATTTCAGAATCAGCAGAGATTTTAAAATAAATTACCGTTTTATCAAGATCTGTCACAGGTCCACACCCTGGCCAAGCTGCCCTTGACACCCAGGCCGCCTCTCCCCTACACCACAGCCAAGTTGTGCAAACAGAAGACCCCAGCCTGGAACATCACCGTTGTGACCAGCTTAGCGAGGGCAGGCATGAAGGCCACCAGGACTCAGCCGGACCAGACAACTGAGAGGTATGTGCATGCACTTCCCATGTACACGTGGGTTTTTCTCCGGGTACTCCGGTTTCCCACACTCAAAACACATTTGAAATATTTTTTCTAATATCAATTATTTGAAATCTGTCACATGTAATTATGTTAATTTGGCAGCTAAATTTAGTCAAACTACTGGTTGTTCTGTGAGCCAGTATGAATTGGCAAACCAAAACCAAAACCCTGGTGGTGTATTTTGGTAACACACTCACCTTCTCGGTGATTAAACCAGGTTCGAATCCTGGCCAGGGTGGAACCAAATGGTTTGCCCTCGACAAAAGGTTTTAAATTCCTTATTTGGGCCTGTCAATATGACAGACCATTTACTATTGTGCTAGGAAAACGTTTTTGACTCCTGAGGGTAACCGTTTAAGCTAGCGACCCGGGAGTCGAGGCGAGGCCTTTCCGAGTCTCACAATCTGACATGTGCATGTGTTGCTACCCCCAATAGGGGTCAGGAAAACCTGGAAAATTAGGAAAAAAGGCCATGTCTTGCATTTGTGATTGCCACACTAAGACCTTGAAACACACAAAAAACGGCCGAAGGCTTGACCTCTCCGCACAAAATGACATATTGGTTGCTTAGTTGGGACTACAGGTCACCAACAATTCGTGACCAAACATATAAAAGTTTTAGGTTGTGTGGCTTTTCATTCCACATGGTTTGACATATGGCTTAGCTCTGTGGAATTTGCAGTTCACGTGCAATTCCCCAAAAAGCGTTTTCAGAACGCGTTTATTATTCTAGTCCAAATTTTGACATTTTAAAAACTTTTTTTGTCCACATAATTAGACAAACAAACACATGTTTTATGTCATCTCGTAGATCTTGCCAAAACCGATGTGTTGACATATGACTTGTCTCTGTTTGATTTACAGACACGCAAAATTTTGAAGCACGCACACCGGCAAGCTATATATAAAAATTAGTAGGTTACTGTGTGAGCTGTGCTATTATTTTTATAAGCGATCGGAGTTGGCGTGGCCGAGCTATTAACACGACTTTATTAGGAAATCCGGCCACTTTATTAGGAACGCCTGGTCCTTCGGCCACTTTATTAGGAAAACTCGTTGAGCTAACATTCTAATTTTTTAACATGCTCCAAACGTCACCAAATTTAATGTGACGCATCTTGGCCAGGACCTGTTAGCATTTTCGATGTTAACATACTACTTTACTTTATTTAGCAGACGCTTTTATCCAAAGCGACTTACAAGAGGAAGACACCAGCAATTCTCGTTCGATTTCTTTAGAATATTGAGTTTACAAACTAGAGCCCTGATAAGGCTCTACTTGTTAGTGAAGAGCATGCTCAGAGATTGTTAGGTGCTAGATGAAGAAAAATTATAATGTGTATATATACATTTTTGTATTGTTTTGTGCAATGTGTAAGTGTTAGATTTGTTTGTAATAATTTTTGAACAAGAGGGTTTTCACCTGCTTCTTAAAAGTGGTGATAATCTCGGCTAGTCGTGTGGAGGAGGGGAGGTTGTTCCACCAGCCAGGGACAACAACGGAGAACAGAGATGATTGGAATCGGAGACCCCGTGAAGAAGGAGTTTTTAGTCTCCTTTCATTTGCTGATCTGAGAGAGCGTGCAGGAGTGTAGCTAGGTAGTAGTGTATTGATATAGGAGGGTGCAGTTCCATTTACAGCCCTGTAGGCAAGCATCAAGGATTTGAACTCAATGCGAGCAGCTACTGGGAGCCAGTGGAGGGAGGTAAGAAAATGTGTAACATGGGTGTATTTTGGCTGATTGAAGATGAGACGGGCTGCCATATTTTGGATCATCTGGAGTGGTTTTATGGTGACTGCAGAGGCTCCAGCCAGGAGAGAGTTACAATAGTCGAGTTTGGAGATGACCATTGCCTGGACGAGGAGCTGCGTAGCCTGTTAGCATACTAACATTAGCATGCTAACATGCTAATTTTTAAATCTTTTCCAAACATCACCAAATTTACTGTGACACATCTTGGCCACGCTCTGTTAACGTTTTCGATGTAAGCATGCTAACATGCTCATTTTTCAACATGCTCCAAACGTCACCAAATTTAACAGGACGCATCTTGACTACGCCCTGTTAGCATTTTTGACATTATCATGTTTACATTTACATTTAAGGCATTTGGCCTTATCCAGAGCAACTTACAACGTGCTTTCAAGTTACCATCGATGAAGTGATCAGTTCTAGTTCATTAGGACCCTCAACTATGAAAACAATCTTTTTATTCACTCTTGTTGTAGATTCTGTACATAAGTTAGACAATAAGAATGTTACAAGTTAATCTAAATATTCTCTAAAGAGGAAAGTCTTGAAAGTGCTCAGTGACTGAGCTGTTCTGACCTCAAGATGTAGTTCATTCCACCACCGAGGGGCCAAGACTGAGAAGAGTCTAGATGAATGTCTTCCTTTTACCTTTAGTGATGGGGGGACCAGGCGAGCAGTACTGGAGGCTCGAAGTATACGAGGTGCAGTGCGAGGTGTAATAAGGGCAAAAATGTTAGCATTAGCATGTTAACATGCTAATTTAGAAACATGTTCCAAACATCACCTAAAGTCATGTGACTGCCTGTTCCATTGGTTACTGACACCAGCTGTGGATGCCACACCCGCTGCTGCGACCAATGCCTGGACAGGCTCATCAAAATTTCTCTTGGAATTTTGGTTTCTGGTTTATTATTTATTATTATTTCAGACTTTTTTTTTCCGGCACGTATTGTTGTCATAAAGCGGGTCATACCGAAGCCAGCAAGCTATATATAAAAAATTTGTACTTTATTGTGTGAGGTGTGCTATTTGTTTTATAAGCGATCGTAGTGGGCGTGGCTGAGCTATTAACGCTCAAACAAGGTAATTTCCCCATTGAAATGCATTGAATGCTAATTTTAGCCCTGGTAGCATTTTTAAAATGGGGCCCCTTTTAAGTGGTACTGCTACAGTGACATTGCCAACAAAGGTGGCCCTACAAGGGGTACTGATACAGCAGCATCGCCAACAATGTAATTCAATGTAATCCAGCAGCTTCATTAGGATGCCTGCTCAATCATACACATTATTAAGACCACTTGGTCCTTTGGCCACATTATTAGGAACGCCCAGTCTTTCGACCACTTTATTAGGAACACCCGGTTCTTCAGCCACTTTATTAGGAACGCCTTGAGCTAACATGTTAATTTTTCAACATGCTCCAAACATCACCAAATTTAACGTGACGCATCTTGGCCATGCCCAGGTAGCATTTTTGACATTATCATGTTAGTATTAGCATGCTAACATGCTAGATTAGAATCATGTTCCAAAGTCATGTGACCACCTGTTCCATTGGCTACTGTAGTTGTACCGTCTTTTCTTACAGCTGACATCGGTTGTGCATGCCACACCCGCTGCTGCGACCAACACCCGGACAAGCCAAATCAAAATTTCTCTTGGATTTTTGGTTTCTAGTTATAAATATATTTTCTTTGCAGAATGAAAACTATTGTAGCTTTGTCAGCCAATAGGGCTGGCCTAATTAGCATAAGGGCCTGGGGTTAGTGAGGCAAGGTTTTACCCACCATTAGGGTGAGTGTTGGGGGATTTAGTGGGGTGTTGTCTGGTGGTTGAGAGTAACTGGAGCAGGCAGGGGGCGTGTGATGATCTTGGGTGAATGCCTCCTTTGTTTCCCTGCTGTTAACCTCTTGTGCTTGTGCTGGGGTGGTTGTAGCCTAGTGGGTAACACACTCGCCTATGAACCAGAAGACCCAGGTTCAAATCCCACTTGCTACAATTGTGTCCCTGAGCAAGACACTTAACCCTAAGTTGCTCTGGGGGGGGGACTGTACCCGTAACTACTGATTGTAAGTCGCTCTGGATAAGGGCGTCTGATAAATGGCGTAATTGTAAATTGCCTGGTCCAAAAGGTGGCAGCTGAATAAAGGCTTCTCTGAGCTACTCCGCTGTGTCCAGTGTCTCTTTTCCCCCATCATGGAGTCCGTCGCTACATTATGTTGATACCTTACCATTTCTAGGCTTGTAACAAAAAAAAAACCCAAATGTTTAATGGTGTTAAACATTGAAGTACTCCGATTGCAGGCATGCACGATCAGCACTCTTCCTACCCAGATGGGGATGTGGGAGACAATATGACTCAAATCAACCTAGTCTGTCCCTACATGAGTTCAATAAAATGAACATTTTGATTTTATTGTAAAAAAGGAAATGTCTAGTGCCGGTGGGTCTCTGGTTTGCAAGACGTGCAGACTGGGCAGGCAGCCATGTAGGTCCTGATGTTAGCCCTGATGGATGGCCACCTTAAGATCCGCCGAATGATTTCCAGCATGTGTTTCTGGCTCGGACAGGGTGGCTGCATTTGACATAAGCAGGAATAGTGGGTAGGGCTGCACGGTATAATGCAATATAAATTTGGCCAACGGGAGAGATTGTGATTATACTGGCCTACCACAGAAATATCCGCCCCTTGCGAAAATTACAAAGTCATGTCACTTGTGCAAAACCACGCCCCCTTGCAGCACAAGCCATTAGTTAGTGCACAGAGCGCACAGCAGGGTTTCTGCGGATCCTAAAAAAGTCCTAAGTGGGACTTTTAAAGGTTTTAAAAATGACGCAGTGGACTTAAAACCTTAAATCTAGAGTTTAAATGTCTTAAAAATACCGCAGATCCAATAAATAAAATAAAACAAGCATTCAATCTGTCAGTAATCCGCCAGTGATTGTGTGTGTTAGTGTCCAATCTGTACCTCTTGCCCGATTGGGTCCTAGCCTGTTTGGAGCCAGCCCCAAAAAAATAATTGTGATTTTAAAAAATCTCAAAACTGCATGATAAAATATAAAAAGCATAGTGTTTTTTAAATATTTTCTGACTATATATTTAATGTAAACTACAGCTGAATACAGAAAATCACTTGCATCATACAAAAATGTGGTATTTCGCTGACCTCATGGGTGTGACAGAACATCTACTTTCAGTAGAATTGCTCAGATATTGTTTTATCTGGTATATGGTTATGCTATATACTGGTGTATCTGTGATAAGTTTATTATACAACTTCCTGCTGCAGCGCCTTTGCTATGGACAAATAGAGTCCACATGGAAGAATGTGATAGTGTCTGTGTGGCCAAGGCCTGCTTTCAGCTGCACTGGAGCCAACGCTGACGCAAAAGCTGGTGCTCAAAGTGAATGTCCATGCTCTGAAACCATGCAATTTGGGCCAGCTAGAACAATTTGGAATGAAATGATGCGTCAAAATCTCTCGGGAGACCTGTGTCAAAATTCTAAAGAACTACTGTAAGGCCCATCATTGTCTTTTTAAAAAAAAGTTGTGCACAGAGCTCATATGTCCAAAGTCAAGCTATCGCGTCCTTTTCCAAATGTGGATCCCTGCTGTGATAAATGTGGAAGTGAGGATGCCTCGCTTATCTATATGTATTGGTCATGTCCTGGCCTTGAAAAATATTGGAGGGAGATATTTCAAACCCTTTCTTCAGTCCTCAAACAGCTTATACAACCAAATCCTTTGACTGTGCTTTTTGGCATCAGTGATGACTTAAAATTCCCTGACTTTTCCTGACCAAAAAGCAGAATTTCCATGTCTTCCTGTATAAGGAAATGTCCAATATAACGCTTGGGTGCTAAGCAGAGAAGGGCATTTAAAGAGGTTATAGAATTCAAAACTGCATTTGCGTCATTGTTGTTGATGTGTGTGATCCTGGATTTTCACAGTTGATGTGCACCTATGATGACAGACCTTTCTTATCTTTTAGTTTTAACAATATTTTTAATGATTTTAAACAGGGATATAACAGGGCAAACATGTAATGTTTCAATATACTGTAAATTATATATTTTATAGCCCCCTTATAAACCCTATAGCACCCCCCTCCCCTCCCTGACTCAAAGCCAGCTTTACATGCATAAGAAAGGCTAGATACCAGGCATTTAAAGAAAAAAAAAGGACTATGGAGCTGGAAGTTTTTTGGTCCTGCAAACAAAAGAAACACAAAAAATAAAAGAAAACAGACAAACAATTAAATAAGAACGGAATCAAACTATAAATGTATATGAAAAAAGCGGAGGAAGGGCCCCCACACCTGTTGAAATTTCAAGTCTGAATAACGGATTGAGTAGTGAATCTTCTCCAGGGACAAACAGGAAATAATATCTCTGAGCCACTGGGCGTGAGTGGGTGACGTGGAATCCTTCCACTTGAATAAAAGAGAACGCCTGGCCAGGAGTGTCACAAAAGATAACAAACGCTGTTTAGCTGGACACTTATCTTCCTCTTCAGTGATACCAAAAAGAGCGATCAGAGGGTCTGGTTCAAGGTTGCATTTCAGTATGTACGACAAGGTTTTAAAAACGTCCCTCCAGAATTTTTCCAAATTCGGGCATGTCCAATACAAAAAGAGACGCCTCTCCGCTTTTACATTTATCACAGCTAGGATCAATGTCTGGGTAGAAACGGGAGAGTTTAAGTTTGGAGAAATGAGCCCTGTGTACAACCCTAAACTGTAATAAAGAGTGGCGGGCACATAAGGAGGTTGAGTTGACAAGCAAGTATCATCTGAAAGTGACAAATTTAAATCTTTCTCCCAAGCAGTTTTAATTTTACACAAAGGGGTGTAACTCGAACCCATCAATCCACCATAAATAGTGGATATTAGGCCTTTTACGCAGTGGGATCAAACAGAGGAGATTATCTAGGATGTTTACAGCAGGCGCCTCAGGGAAATTTGGTATTAAAGAGCCAATGAAGTGTCTTACTTGCAGGTATCTGAAAAAATGAGAATTGGGTAGGTTAAACCTTTCAGAAAGCTGTTCAAACGATGCAAACCTATGGTCAACAAACAGATCTTTGCAAAGATCTGCCCTTATTGTACTATTCCTGAAACACTGAATCATGTAGAGAAGTTTGGAAGAGATGGTTAGAGACGATAGGACTGGACAGAGAGAAGTCCAGAAGACCGTTGTTCTTTCTGAACTGAGCCCATACTCTCAAGGTATGCCTAATAACTGAATTGTTGATTGGTTTAATTGAGGAGATGGATAGTGCAGATCCAAGGAGTGTAGAGACAGAGAGATTTTTGGAATAAAAACAGGTACAGTCTGGAAAAGATATAAAAATTTAGGAAGAGTACTCATTTTAACTGCATTAATACAGACATGGAGAGTGGTGACCATTGTCATTGACCAAGTCCTTTTTTGTTTGGCTCAACAACCTAATGAAATTTTCTTTAAAAAGGTGTTTATGTTTCCTTGTAATTGTAATACTGAGATAGGTAAACTGATTTTTCACTATTTTGAAAGGAAAATTGTGCATATCAGTTGTTAGTGCTATATTATTTAGCAGAAAGAGTTCACTTTTGTGCAAATTCAGCTTATATCCTGAAAAATAGCTAAATTCTTTGAGCAATGACAGCACAGGTGGCAGGGAGGAGATTGGATTTGATATAAAAAGTAGAAGGTCATCTTTATGTTCTTCTCCCTGCCTCCAAATCCCAGATATATCTCTACACCTGCAGAATGCAATTGCTAGTGGCCAGATTAAAGAGTAATGGGCTAAGAGGACACCCCTGGTGTCCCCGCAGAAGGCCGAATGGTTGAGACTGCTGAGACATTTGTCAATGGTTGAGACATTTGTCAGAACTGAGGCAATGGGGCTTAAATATAATAATTTATCCCAAGTGATAAAACTTGGGCCAAAATAGAACTTTTCTAAAACCCTAAATAAATACTCCCATTCCAAATTATAAAAAGCCTTTTCAGCATCCAAAGACAGGACACACTCAGGGATCCCCTCTGATGGTGTGTACAGGATATCCATAAGGCATCGAATGTTAAAATAAGAATAGCGATTTTTTCTTTTTTAGAGAGATTGGTCTATATGAAGAGCACTCTATATGAAGAGCACTCTTGAACTTCTGCCTAACGGTGAATGCGCCCCTACAGAAGTGGCCGCGCAATACATGCTGGTACTAATGGCACACTGTGTAAAGGTGAATCTTTGCTGCGCATCTGCACAACCTTACACTGACATTAAACTCCTCACAGAGTTGTAAATACTCCATCTAGGTTAAAACGGGTTTACTCTGATATACTGACCCTCCATTGTTTACAGTGTATGCAGTGTGTGGGTCATGCGCTTTCTGCTCTTGTGCAGGGTTTGTACCAGAAAACAGAAGCACTGTACGCTATGGGAGAGTTTGAGTTTGCGCTGGTTTATTACCACCGAGGATATAAACTGCGGCTTGAGCTGCATGAGTTCCGATGGGGCATTCAGAAGGCGCAAGAGGCCATTTACAACTGTGTGGGCAGTGAGTAAAACAGACTCCTTTCTAAATCTTTTAATACAGAACAAATTCAGCTTCTGTCTCTCTTCACATCAAATTTAGGCCCGTCTGGTGTCAAACTGGAAAAGAAAGGTGACCTCTCCTTCTTAAACGAACAAGTGAGTACAAGGAAAGAGAAACCATGCGGTGTATGCGGCAAAATGGAAGTTAAAAACTTTAAACGGTCACATTCATTTGGGACAAAGGAAAAAATCCATGAGCATTTTAACTATGAGTTACATTAAAATCTGAAACAATAAGGGCTGATACTTGTAATCAGTTCTATAGTACTGTTCTGTAGTACAGTAGTCTAGTATCACAGATATCGCTCTTTCAGATTCAACCCAGGATAGGCAGGATAGACATAGAGAGGGTGCAATTCTAGGAACAAACGTGATCCACTAATCTAGACTGTAAAGAACCTGGTAGTCCGAGGTGTGGTCCTGAGATTCAACGGTCATCATTACAGTTGTGGAGGACTGACCGTTTTCAATGACCTGTCACCATATAAGATGCTTTTTTTAATCAATGTCAGGTACAAAAGGAACAATCAAAAGCTATTCCTCCAGGGAAGAAAGTACAACAGCCACACAGACAGAAGACGCCTAGCACGGAGAGAACAAGCAGGCAGCTGCTGGGTGAGCTGTACAGTGACAAGGAGTACCTGGAGAAACTCCTCAAGAATCAGGGTGGGTCCACTGTCTGAAGATTTAGCTGTCTGAGGATATCATCATCATCATTTTTATTCATTTCTGTATGTGTGTGTGTGCATGTAAATGTGTAGATGTTGTAAAAAGAGCTCATCATGGGCTATGTCTCGTATCTGGACACATGTACCGAGTTCTGGCAGCAGCAGAGACCCATCTACGCACGTCAGCGGGAGAGGAAACTCCTCCAGCAGCTCTGGAGTCGCAGCTCTCCTCCCTCAGACCCCATGGACTACATCCTCAGCAGCTTCCAGGACATCGATGCAGGTAAAAATGTTTAGTCCAGGCTGAGACTGAATGCAGAGTAGTCCCAGACTCCCTCTAACGATCACTGTTAATCACTGCTGCAGCGAGTGGTCTGTTAATTCCCATGTATTCCCACTTTCATTTTCAGCATTAAGTGTAGGCAATGCCACTGGTAGCTTGAAGAAGGCTCGTGAAGTTCTGAAAAAAGTGCAGGGCTTTTCCGAAGGGGACTTGCCCCAAAAGAGTGAAGTGCTGGGCAGCATATATAGCTGCATAGGTAAGTCTGGAGGGAATCAAACATGTATTACAACATACATTTAACAATAAATACTGGTTTTTTTTTTTTTCTTTTTTAAATCAAGGCAACGCTTTAATGGATTTGGGACAGATGGATGAGGCTCTGGAGAACCACCAGAAAGACTTGGAACTGGCTGAACAATGGTGAGTGTGAATATGGTGTGGAATATTTAGTCATTAAAAAAAGCAATGCACCTTTTTTCTCAACTGTTAAATTAGAATGTGTGCCTTTGCGCCCTCTGCTGGCACAGTTTTGTCATGACTTGTTTAATAAAATCAGGCGCTGAGGTCATGACCTATATATAAACAGTAAAAGTTTGGACACACCTTCTCATTCAATGTGTTTTCTTTATTTTCATGACCATTTACATTGATAGATTCTCACTGAAGGCATGATTGAACTATGAATGAGTTATGTGTTTAGCACTTGTTGGCCCCTGATTTTACAGCTGAGACCAGTGAAGTGAAGTGATTGTCACATGTGATATACAGCAGCACAGCACACGGTGCACACAGTGAAATTTGTCCTCTGCATTTAACCCAGCACCCTGAGTGAGCAGTGGGCAGCCATGACAGGTGCCCGGGGAGCAGTGTGTGGGGACGGTGCTTTGCTCAGTGGCACCTCAGTGGCACCTTAGTGGATCGGCAACCTTCTGATTACGGGGCTGCTTCCTTAACCACTAGGCCACCACTGCCCCTAAATTAAGGTCCCACCGAGGTCCCACCAGCTCAGGAGGCCATGCCCGCTCCTCCAAAAACGCCCACTTACCCACTTTTGTATGTGTTTGAAAATATGTATTTTGTCAAATATGACCAGGGAATCAGTTTGTAGAAATTTCCAGTTCCACCCAGATGGAGATTTTTTAAAAATGCATTCGTTTGTGTGATTCTACTCATGTTGGCAATATTACGGCCACAAGATGGCAGCTCTGCAGCTCCAGATACTTCATGGTATTTAGAGGTCTAACTGCTGTGAATAATATAATCAATAAGAACAGTGTTTAGATTTTACAAACCATATTTAAGCATAAATTAAAAATGAAGAAACTAGGATGAATAATCGTCTGCTCAGCTGTGCACATAAAGTGTCAGGCAGTGTGTATAGACTGTTTGTATATATGCACATAAGAGAAATTGTGCTGTCTTTATTTACAGTCTAGTAACTTGGGATTTGTTCCTTCATTATTTTGGAAAAAAAAGCTTCACTCATCATAAGTTTTCTGGCCAGTAGGGGGAGATAGAGATCTATGATCTAAAGAGACCTACATAATATTGCAACCAAACTACAATTTTTTAAAATACAAAAATATGCATACCTTTAGAAATTTATCAACACCATCTACATCTACACTATAAAGCATGTTGATCATACGTGATGGTGCATATATATGGAGGTGACAAAACCTTAAAACAGCGTACACACACGTGTGTTTTAAGGTCAGGCCTGTCAAATGACACAAGGGTCCTAGTGAACTGTGGAAATGAGAAAATATGTGTGCCCTGTAATTAACTGTGAAAGGTTTGAAATTATCACAGGCAGTTGCTTCCTTTTAAGTTGCCTAGTTAACCTACGTTTCATTGCAACCTCTGTGGACACAGAGCTGGACTTCAGATTTAGCATGACCTTAAGAAAAGGAACAGATGGGTTTTAGCCAGACAGGCTAATACCCAAACCCCAACCCCAAAAATCAAGAAATCAATCCTTCTTGAGCTGTGTGGAAAGGGGAAAGCACACAAGTGGCCGAGGGAAGGAAGATTAAAAAAAAAAAAGGGTGTTAAAGGGCATGGGGTCTCCGGCATGTGACAGCTCCAGGGCACACTCCGCTCAGCCCTGCTGGGGTGGATTAGGGTGATTGGTTGTTGGACTCATACAACCATGCTCTAATCCCCCAGACGAGGAGGTCGCTGGATGTGTGGACAGCCTCCACGGCTCGGGCAGGATTGAATGGGCATGAGCTCCGGCATTACTGGCTGTGAACTGTGAACTGGGACGTACAGGTCTATGGCAGGTGTCCGGCCTTTGTCAGAAGTAAATCATTATGTCGGATGGAGGGGGGTCCCATGGCTGTAGGGTTAAGACCTTCATAGCCCTCAGCCAAGAAACACACATATCCAAAAAATAAAGGCACTTCATTTGCCCATTTAAACTGCCTTTTGCCTTCTGCATAATCACATAAACAATCTTCTCTTCTTCCTCAAAAACTGTTTCCTTCAAGAGATTGTTGTTAAGTCTTTACATCTTTACATCAGTATCCTCAACCGTATTTTAAGTAACTTAGAACTTAGACAGAACTTTGACACATATTTTGGAAATTATTTCATAACTGCATGCAACTGAATGACAAGTATATCACAATGAGATTTTCTATCATTCTGATGGACTTATTAACTTAATACATGGCATTGCATAATCAGAATCTGAAACTTGCATTCATCAGCATTCATAACTCTGTAACATGACCTCCTGAACTCCTTTATGCATACAGACAACAATTTGACCAAAAAAAGATTACATAAATGACAGTAATTGACCATACTGAAGCTTTTTCTACATTTCACTTTGTTAAGAATTGTGCTTTGAGAGCAAAATATTAACAGATTATTAACTGTTTATGTGACACACTGGATAGATATATAAGTGACAAGTTCCACTTAGAGTACTTTTATGATGCTTTAAATATATTAATGCATTTAATTAGTGACACAAATGTTCAATGATT
Source organism: Denticeps clupeoides (assembly GCF_900700375.1). Taxonomy (NCBI): domain Eukaryota; kingdom Metazoa; phylum Chordata; class Actinopteri; order Clupeiformes; family Denticipitidae; genus Denticeps; species Denticeps clupeoides. The sequence continues at coordinate 24,667,500 of NC_041713.1, read as the reverse complement.
TAATTTCATTTTTACTGAAAGAATTTCATACTAGAAATATATTAAATATGCTAGTGTTAAATGAACACTGTCCCATAATTAACACAGAGGTTAGTTAATTTACCTGAACTTTAACTGAACTGAACACACATTAAATGTAACACTAAATAGAGTTGAGAATTGTGACAAAAACGTGTTAAATAGTGTATTTTTTCAATAGTAACATCTGTAAGAATTTGTCTATAAAATGACCGGACACTATTCCATACCATCTTTATTTATAAAGCACTTTAACACAACAAAGGAGCTGACACGTTGTTTTGTGTATTTATTTCCTGCTCTCAGCCTGTCAGTCATGCTGTTAACCACCATCTTGGTGTGCCTTCTCTTGACACCAAGCCATCCCACCAGGAAATAACACCATCGACCACCAAGCATCCCCTCCATATCCACCCTGGCTAAAGTGAAGGTGTGAGTCCAACCAGTTCGTAATCACAGCTTAACTGGTTTCAGCCACCACATGATCAGAAGTGTTAGTGGAGGCTATGGATAGATTAACATGCCCAGAAAGTGTGGCTGCTAATCAGCCTGTCTCTGTGGTGACAGTGGAGTTCAGGGCGGATCATGAGAGCTTAACAATGAGAGCAGTCTGATTTCTCCATTTTGGAGATGTAGTTTAGTCTAGGCTCCCTAATAATCAGGTTTGTGTGGACCAGTTGATCACATCACACATTTTCAAAGATCCAAGGATGGAAACGCAAATGCAAGATCAAAACATGGGGAGCAGAGGAGAAGAAATGGGGTGATGGTGGTGGGGAATAGGGCAGAGGGGCGGGGCAGTGGGCTGCCTCCCCTGCTGAGTCTTTAATGAAGTGAAGCCATTTCCTCCATTGTGCTGCACAGCTGTTGTCCCAACAAAGCCAGATATTACCAGAGCCATTGTTCCTCAAAGTAATCATGCAGTGGCTGCTCTTTGCCACAGTGTTGGGGAATGATGCTCCACCCCTGCAAAACAAAACAATTCATAATCCCTGAACTTCACATAGATCACCAGTAAATTATTATTGGTTACTTTTACAAAGTAAACAAGCCATGTAAGTTACCCAAGGTAAAATAATATGTGTCCTTTTAAACTTAACAGTACAAAACTACTTCAAATCTACTTCATTCTTGTCATTAATAACTCTGATACTGATGTCTATTAATGTACAAAAGGAAAATAATTTCCATTAGGAAGAACCAAGTAGTAATAATTAATAATTTGACAAAAGGCAAAATTCTGTAACTTTTTTGTAAATTTAGTAAAAAGTAAATGGAACACAACTAAAGTATTCTTTATTTTATAATTACTTTTTTTATTTAGTATAATAATTTGTGGTTTCAGAAGAAAGACAGTAAGAAGAAATATGTATGTGTTTGTTTTTTAGATCCACACAGGGTCAGGAACTTGCTGTACAATTCTTAGTTTTGACCTTTTAAGTTATTATTCACTGTTTAGAAGGAATTTTACATTAACATTTACATTTATGGCATTTATCAGACGCCATTATCCAGAGCGACTTACAATCAGTAGTTACAGAAACAGTCCCCCCTGGAGCAACTCCTGGTTAAGTGTCTTGCTAAGGGACAAAATTGTAGTAAGCGGGATTTGAACCTGGATCTTCTGGTTCATAGGCGAGTGTGTTAACCACTAGGCTTCTACCACCCATCATGTAGTTGCATCATGTAGTGGAGTAAAAAAGATTTGGGACATGAAATGATTTGAAAATGTTAAACTTAAAGCCTCTCCTAATGGAAATATTTTATTTAGTATAAATAACTACGTACAGTAATCAATACTGTTTATTTCATTACTGGAGTGCCATGTTGCCTTGTTGTAAAAAGAAAATGGTTGCCCTGTGTAATGCGGTAATTTGTCAAACTGATGACCTTCATAATGACTTGCAGTGACAAGAGAGCTTGTTTTTACACCCACGTGTCAAATTTGGTCTGCCCTTTGTCCCTGCGTGTGGTGGTAATGGTCTTCCTTTGGTGGCTGGATGGCTGCGATTATGTGCATTTGTTTTCACGTTTCTCTCCATCACACCCTGTTGTTTGAGTGACCTCCTGTCATCCCACTTTTTCTGGGATGGCTTGTTCTAACTCAATCATCCTGACATCTGCTCCTCATTTGGAGAGGCCTCTGCTGTAGCACACCTGTTCCCAGTTAAATCTGGGTTTGCGGTACACACTGTCCCCAGTTCAACAACAAAGCAGAGACGGCCAGCCTCTGATCTTTTTCATCTTTTTGTGCTCTTTCCAACATGAGCTGCTGGTGTGATTAGTGTGCATTTAATACAAAGTATTCACATCCCTTCCCGTTTTCTACAATGCAAAAATACTTTTTGAAAAGATTGGCATTTTTTATTGCCAAAAGATTGTTATACTTATCCAGTGTTTGATAAGTATTTGCAGCCATGGCTTAACATTTTGTTGGAGCACCTGTGTGCAATCACAGCCTCAAGTCTTCTTGGGTATGCCTCTACTCTCCTATAAAGGCCTGGTCAGTGCATTAGCTATGGTTGACCTTCTGAGTGGTTTTCCCATCTCCACAAGGGAACACTGGAGCTCCCTTTTAGGGAGTGCTTTTCAGGACCTTTAGTGCTGCTGAAATTATTCACTTGAAGACTTGAATGTCTACAGATAATTCCTTGGACTTCACTGTTCTGCAATGATATACACTGTCTCCTGTGAGATCACATATAGACAATTGGTACATGTAACAGGGCGTAACGTAGCATAATGTGAAGGGGTGTGAATACTTTCTGGTGGCTCTGTATGATCAGCATGACACTACTCATGAAAATACCCATTAGAGGATGTGTAAGGTGCCATCATCGGCCACAAGGAAGTGGCACGGAGCTCTGAAACAGAGGTGTCAACCTGCAGGTGCAAGCCTCTTCCTGGGAAACAGGCTGACCATGGTGAAATTCATCCCTTAACAGCTACATACAGGCCTCATTATGGCTGAGGTATAATGTGACACTTGGTAACACTTACTAAAGACTTGCTAATGGTTTTGGTCCCAAAACAGCATCAAAGCACCATCAATAAACCTGAAATCAGGCCTTATTCAAAAACAGTACATCAGCGAATAAATACTGTTCTTTCATACAGGCATTTTTTGCTTGTGCCTTCTTCATTTTGGCTTTTTCAACATTTTGGTCTGTGTGAGTCCTTTGCTTCTGGGCACTGAGCTGCGAGGTGTCTTTTGTTCTCCTGCTGCCTCACACGGCAGCTGTTGTGTGATGTGGATAGGCCACCTCAGGACATGGTGTTAGCTAGTGGACTTTACAGTGGTGGGCACAGTGGTTTTATTGTGTAATCTGATATATATTCTTTCCATTTAGATCAATGATTTATTTACAACATTGATATTCTGAGTGGTATATCAGAATGTACTTGATTCTGTTTAATGAGTCTTTAGAAAGTGTTAACTTATCTTCAAATGTAATGGAAAAAACATGTAGCTGTTAAGTGGAGGGTTGAATTCCAACAGCCCTCCATGTTGAATCCCACTATGTTTCCCAGGAAAAGGCTTTCACCCAGGGTGTCTAAACTTACACTCCCATCCTGCAGGTTGACGCCTCTGTTTCAGGGCCGCATGTCACTTCCTCTGGCAGATCATGCTCCCTCACACATCCTCTCATGTCCCCTTTTCATGGGTAGTGTCTCTATCATTATATGTGGATCACTGATGTCCCTCTGTAATGTAACTGAACAGGCATGAACTGGAAACTGCAAAAGTTAGATTCACACACTAGTAACCAAGAAGACCTGCAGCTGCTTCCACCAGGGCGTCTGAACTTACACTCCCATCCTGCAGCTTGACACCTCTGTTTCAGAGCCTCGTGTCACTTCCCCTCCCTCACACATCCTATGAAATCAGTTGTGGGATTTGCCATCTTCATACTTTTTGCCTCATTGTTAATAAGGACCTGCTATTTCTTCTTTAAGTATCTTCACTCATTACCTGTGTAATTGTACCTGTTTGAACTGGTCATTTGTATAAAATACACTTGTAAACACCTTCAAACAGTTAGACACCAAGCTCCACCTGGACAAGACCAGAGAGCTGACTAAGGCATAAATAGAACTTATGTTTGGAGGGGAAAGAATGCTGAGTTACATCCCATAAAGCATGGGGGTGGAAACATTATGCTTTGGGGCTGCTTTTCTACAAAGGGGATAGGATCACTGATCTGTATGAAGGAAAATGTGAATGGGGCCAAGTATCATGGGATTTTAGGCAAAAACAGTGAGAGCATTGACGATGAAACATGGCTGGAGTGGCTACGTATCATTACAAGGTTCTGGAGTGGCCTAGTCAGTCTCCAGACCTTAATCCAATAGAGAATCTGTGCCCAGCAACAGCCCAAACATCACAGCGAGAAGAGAAGATCTGCATGGAAGAATGGGCCAAAATACCAGCTACAGTGGTAAAACTGGTAAAGACCTACAGGAAATGTTTGACCTCTGTCATTGCTGACCAAGGCTACATTAGAAAGTATTGAGGTGAATACAAAAAAGTATTTTCAGCACCAAAAATACATTCTTTAATAATCATACAATGCCATTTCCTGATTTATTTTTCTTTTTTTACATTCTGTCTCTCATATCTGAAAAAGCAAGGACCTCTCTCATCTTTTAAGTGGGACAACTTTGAAAGTTTTGAAAGTGACATGAAAGACACAACAAAAGATGCTCTGCTTTTAACCCATCACCCTTGGTGAGCAGTGGGCAGCCATGACAGGCACCCGGGGAGCAGTGTGTGGGGATTTGCTCATTGGCACCTCAATGGTACCTTGGCAGATCAGGATTCGAACAACCTTCTGATTACGGGGCAGCTTCAGTCTCAATCTGCTTTGAACTTTCTTAAGGACAAATAAGGTGCCCACCACAAACAGACCTTTCATGATTTACCCATGTCATCTTATTCATGATATGTTCTCAGGGTTATTTACATGGTGACATGTGTGGTGTCATCCTGCAGTAGAGGAGAGTGTGAACAAGGGGTCACTACTGGTCTGGATAACTTCCTTGTTTCTACAGTTGCATTATGTGGTGAGTGGGGGGTGAGGATATATCATGTGTTCAAAGGGGAGAGAGATTGAAAGGGCGGGGAATGGGTGGGGGTGGGTCACCTTGCATTTTTTATTTCCTCTCTGTTGGAGAGGTGGGGTTGTGGGGGAGTCACACTGTTCACCTGCTCTGAGTATTGATGAGTTGAGTCATATGTATTTTATTTTCATATGATAGTTTTACAATATGGGGCAAAGGATACATTTCCCCTACAAACTGACTCAGGCGCAATTGGGCAATCTATATTCCAGTTTCTGGACAATGTATATTCCAGTTTAGCACAATATACTAGCCCAAAATATAGTTTCATTATTTTTTTAATAAACTCATACAGATTACTGTGCTCTTCTGACACATCAATAAAATAGTTCAATTAATTAAAATTGAAATTAAGTGTACAATTTGGGATATATGATGACGTGTACATTTTTTTCAGATATTTCTTAATTTCTTGAAAGATAAGATCATTACACTTGTTTTTACTAGTACTAGAATGAATTTGGATTTAGCTATTTCCTTATGATAGCATAGGCAAGTAATGCTCTTTAGTTGGGGCTGGTTTCTCTTCAACAACAACAAGTTGGTGTTAAAGATATATTAAAAAGATTTTATACAGACTAACAGATGACCCCCCATTTATTACTTTTTAGCTATCCTGTTCTGATTAGTACATTAATCCGTATTTTTCATCCCACATATCTGATATCCTCCAGAGTGTCCTCCATTCATGAATTAAAAGTTTGAGTAATGAAGAGTGCTTGGGCCACCGGGCTACCAACGGGCTGCCACCAGCCCATTACTGAACTTTTTTTGCATTTGGATGCAAACAGGTAGAACAACTTCTTTTCCCCCAAGCTTTCATGTTCAATATACTCCTTCAGGCCAAGGTAATGAGTAGCCAGTGGCAATAAACCTTAGCATCTAGATCATTAGCCTGACTATTAGGAGTCGTTGTAATTGCGCATGTTGAACGTTTACAACCCTCTTAGGGTACTGCAGCGCATGAGTGTCACAGGCTAACTGTGATGAATTTGTGGGCATGTGACCAGGGGCGTCAGCTGGTACATACAGTAAGTTGGGCCACATCCCTGATTCCATACCACCAGTGAGCGGCATCTCCCCCACGGCATGCTGGGAGCCGGACAGCTGGTGGCCCTGGCAGCCCCGGCTGTGGGGTGGATGGGAAACCCCATGGACTCAGAGACTCAGGCAAGGGTTTGCATCTGCTGCCCCTCCTTTACTTCCTCCCTTCCTCCCCCCACCGCTCTCCTCCGTCAGCTGAGAACTGCAGGGGACAGCTGGTCAGTGTTGCTCTTGGTGGCCAGGGGGCGGTCGCTGACATCACCCGTTAGCACCCAGGTCACGGGGAACCCTTGTTCTCTCTTACCACACACACAGGGGTCCTGCCAGCAGTAAATCAGCAAGATTGGTGCCTGACCCATGCTGCCACTCAGGATGCTTCTGCACAGGTGGACACATGTCCTTTAAAGCACCAGCATGTCCACAAACTGTTTCTCAAATCAAAGATGAAAAATACCCCATCTACTCACATAGCTTCATTCACTAAAAATACAATGTATTGTGATATACTGAAACACCACCAACTACTCTGGGGAGTCTATGGACACTGATGCTATGAGGCTTTGATGGAGGCTTTTTAAATACAGGAGAGGACTAATAAATATTTAGCGTCTGCTAAATAAAGTAAAGAAAAGTAAAGTAAAGTGAAGCTTCTGCAACAGAAGTATGCAAATTGTGTTTGATGAATTGGACTCTTCATGACTGCTAATCATCTATATTTATATCTACACACACACACATACAAATATATGCATACATACATACATATATATAACTTTATATATACAGACACAGACTCACACATGTTGTAAATTCTATGCGCAGTATATGAAAAGTGATAAATTTTCAGTTTTGCCCTGCTTGATACATCTGTGAAGTGTTTGTTAACTGTTAATTGCCATACTTTGATCATGGAGCTGTGAAGAGCAGATTCCAGCCAATCAATCAGGGAGACCTACACAAGTACACATACTACTTTTACAGCCTGAGCGTTCCAGTCTGCTTATCCAGCCATCTCCATGGAAATGACATCCCGAGCCTCATTAAGTCTCCGGCTCAGCATGCTCAGCGAGGCTTGCAGCCAAAGGTGGCGTGTAAACTGTTGTAAAATGGAGAGCCAGGCTAATTGTGGCTCAGCGAAGACCTGGCGCCGGTCTTCAGTTGGACAAGACGGGGCTCTGGTGCTGGCTCGCGGCGAGGAGGAGAAAGGGAGGGCCATCGGGGTGAAGGGTGACTGGCCTTCCAGTCTCCAGGATGGAGAGAATGAAGCCTGTAGTTCTGAGCATGTGTCAAGATTCCGGACCCTTCAGGCGGAGCAGAAGAGGTTCTTGATGTGAAACATTCTGCACTGCTTAACATGCCTGAGCTGTAGGGTGTTGCAGCAGAGCCAGTATTCTCAACTGAGTGTGCCTTTGAGGTTTATACCCCATATTTTCAATGATTTTACACCTCCTTCCCACATGGGACATTTGTAAAAGCTCGCATGCACTTTTAAAATTAGACTTTACTCCTCCCTGCGGTAAAACAACTCAGCATGTAAAGCCAGCGGATTTTCCTGGAGTTCCCCATCTGCCCAGTAATGCATCTGCACTGTCGCCCATATAGTGTTTCGCCTAAGTGGCAGCAGTCCATCTGTTCAAGCGCAAAAGGTCGCGGATGTCTATTGATTCAGCATTGATTCATTAAATTACTTCATGTTAATGAGGTTAATTAACATTTTGTCTTCCTATTAGTGCAGGGCTAATTTTAGTTTATTGATTCATTTGGAGACATGAAGCGCAGACAGGCCGGGTTTATTTTGGCATAAAGAAACAATGGGGGTGACAGATGACTGGCATTACTGTTCCTACCAGGCTGCACTGCTGCCAGTCAGATAAAGGGCCGAGAATGAATGGTGTCAGTCAGGCGCAAAGTAGCGTCTGGATTTGCTTAAGTAGGAATCAATGAGACCATTTAATTGTTCCCATTCTATCGTTTTTTCTTTTGATTCTGAACTTTACATTGGGTGATTCTGCAATCTAATAATTTTATCTTCCAGTTTCATGCTGGGTGACCTTTCCAGTATCAAAAGATATATTTAGAATATAGAATGAGCTAAATAGCAATTATCATCAGATTGCAGTCTTATGACAGGAAAATACAAATGTCTGTGTATTATGCAAGGAACCCTGTAACCTGATCCCTAGTACCAGTAATTTAGCCTTAGGCTAAAGCAATTTCACTGTCTCTGACTGATGTCAGGGTGCACACAAAATGCCTATAATCTCAATTAATTGGTGTAAAATGTTCACATTGGCTCTTTCAGGTCAGAATTCAAGGCAGCAGTGGACAAAAAAATTGAAAATAATCTCAAATGCAATCAAGATGCAAGCCTGTCAGGAAAGACACATGAATAAGATGAATGTGTCTGGTCTTTCTCGACATGCTCCTTCTATCACCAGGTGACTTCATATTCTCCTGGCCTAAAGGACAGCTCCCGTGACTGTCTTACAGGAGTAGATACAGTCCTTTGCTTATCAACCCCCCACTGCTAAAGAAAACCAGCCACCTGATGGGGAGGTCTGTACAGTGGTGGGTACATGACAGTAAATAAACCTCATATGACAGCTCATGTGAAACCTGCACATATTTTTGCTTATCTCCTTACTGACTGACCTACTTGTTTAACACATTTTCTGAAGAAAGAATTTGAAACACCCTTGATCATACTGTTATTGTATTCACAATCTCATTATGGCAATTCAGCCAGACCTGCACAACCCATTAGCAACATGCTGCCTGATAGCAAAAGTCTACATGCTAGCAAGTACAGCGAAACCACCCCTGAGGCTTTGTTTTGATCACTCACAGGCCTCGCTTCACGTTTCACAAGCTGCATTTTTGGTTCATTGCTCTGGCATGTTTCCATGGTGCAGTACAGTGCAGTATACCATAGGGGGCAGTCTATGACAAAATCTATTTCCATAAAGCAACTTCAGCATTTTCCTCTATTCTTTGAGGCTTTTCTGACTCATAGCAAAACTCACCGAGGGGACCACCTCCACGCTCCTGTCAAAAGAATCACTTCTTTGTTGCCCTCCATTTCTGCTCATGTTGTGTGTGAATGTGGGCTCTGTACATGCCCAGTAACCCCCTTAACCCCCACCACTACCAGGCCCTCCACCCAGACACCCTCTGTCATTTGGAGCAGTTTAGTGGGAGCTGTGGGGGTAATGGAGGCAATTTCCTGGTGTGGTCTGGGTCCTGGTGGGCCATGTTTGGTCTGTGATTATTAGGATGACTACTGCGCCATTGTACCCCTGCTGCCTTGTTCTAAAACAAGAATCTATCTGTGTGTGGCTGTGTACTGCCTGTTTAGGTCTCAAGTGTAAATCCAAGACAAAGCTCTCAGTGTGTCGGTCTGTGTATGTGTCTGTGTCAGCTCAGACACACACAAAAATTCATCATGTCATTCATTTGGGGGCTTTATTTTACTTGCACCGCCTTTATGCACAGATGCGTGGTGATGCAGGTCAACTGTCATCCTGCAGGTGGCAGGAGAAGTACATCCCTCAGCCTGCCTCCCCACACTCTCCTCACCGTGGCAACAAGGAGATATTACCTTACTGAGATATTTTCCTGCTGTTCTTCTCAGCAACGCTAAGCTTGGATCCACATTTGGCCGTGTGCATTTGGCTGTCACACGACAGAATTTGTTTTTTTTGTACTTCCTGCATTGTAATGCACTACATTGTGTTGCTAGTTAAATATGGAAGCACTGGGTTTTTGTCCAGCCTTGGTTGTCTTGACTGTTGTCTTTGCAGTGTGTGTCATTCTCTGTGTCAGCAGAACAGCAGACTGTTTGTCCCTATCTGCATTTTCAACAGTTTCAACAGACATTTGCAATTGTCTTCAGTTGTGTTTGCTTGTGTAAAAAGCTTGTGTCATCTGTGTCTCAGTCACAGTCCCCCCTACTCCTTTCATGTGTCCCCCAGTCTGGACTGCTCACCAGTCTGTCTGCTGCAATCAGTTCAGAGTTATGCTCCTCTCCACCCTATCAGTTTAATGGCATTCCCCTCATCTCTCTGCCAGCAGCTACCTGATAACAACACCTCAGGTCCTGAGTGAGTGAGTGAATGAGTGAGAGTGAACACGTGAGAATCACAGCCAAACTCTGTCTAATCTCAGGTTAAAGGTTAAGAAGGCTGAGGTCTTACCCTGCCACTCAGCAGTCGCCGTAGATGCCTAATACTGTTACATTACAGCCATTAAGCTGTTGGCCTGAAATTCACGCATTGTCCCAAGTGCCACAGTCAGACTTGCTGCAAGGGCCAGGAACGAGTTCACTGAGACACAGATAAACAATTATTCATACATCATCCTCATGATATCTCATTTTGAAAGGTAAATATCAACAAGCAGTAACTATTGCAATCTTGGAGTTTCAAAGTTCCAGATCTGTAAACAGCAAAGAGGAAAATTAACACAGAAAGTTGTTTTACACTATAAACAATAAAATGAAAAGATCTATATATATTGAACACTGGGTGGAGCGCATATTTGACTAATATGCCAAAAAAAAAATGGTAAAGGTCAAACAGGTGAATCAGGAGAACATAATGAGGAGACCCCCTGAAATAATAATAAGAAATGCAATCCAATAGTGGCAACTAGTGGCAAACAGCCACATGAGCAGGGATGTGACGTAACCCCCTCCCACACTCCTTAAAACACCATTCCAGGAGAAGAGCAAGACCAACTAAGAGGCGAATGAGAGCAAAATAATGAAGAACCAGGCCATGGCGGGGCAGGTGGTGGCACGCACAGAGCCCCCCCATGAGGTCGGCATTGTCTGGGTCTCCTCTGATGGCCCTCTCTGCTCTGCTCTCAGATCTGCCCCTTTTTGTTTGAGGCCTCAGAGCTGGGTCCCCTAGCCCATAATGCACCCCCCAAAAAACCTTGGAGTGAGCACCACCCAGCCTAGAACAGGATAACCTGTAGGATCAGCCATCCTCAACCTCTTGGTGCATTGGGGCAGAGCTCGGGCAGGGTACCATAGAACCGGAGACCCTCCTCAATGCAGAAGTAAAGAGAAGACAGAAGAAGAAAGAGACAGACCTACAAAATGAAGGGAAAGAAAGAAGCAGTCTTTCCAACCCAGATGTGGTTCAGACCAGAAGAGTTAAGGTGCTGGCAACCCTGTTGGGAGAAGAACTAATACAGCAGGTGGAACCAGGTGATACCGAGGAGGAACTAGGGTTGAGACTGGAATCTCTGCTGCTACAGGAATCTCACAAAAATGGCAAAACCAAGGAAATGACGCAGAACCTGGCATGCCTGATGAAGCCGAAGTCATTATAGGAAGTTGGGAACAGGTGAGGAGCGGCCAGAAATAGGACTGAAGCTGGCTACCATGTTAGAACTGGAAAAACGGAACAATGTGGGACCAGGTGGTGTGGAGCTGGATTTTCACATAACCTGGCAACCCCACGAGAGCTAGAAGTTCTGGCTGAGGAAGGGGTGGAGATGATTGAGACTTCTGGCTGTGGGGCTAAGCCCTGCCCTGCCTTCTCCTCCTTTGTGGTGCTGGACTTGGTGGTTTAAGGGCCAGGTGACTTCGCTGTCAGACCAAATGACATAGGGGTTTCATCAGGACAGGACAATCATAAGGACAAAATCAACACTGCTGCAATCTGTACGTGAAACATAAAAGAAGTATAGCCTGTAGGGCAGGAATGTGACACCCTGTAGCATTTGTTTTTGGCTTTTATGTGTTTGTGTGGGTGGAACTGTTAAAAATTATATCAGTGAAGATGCTGAACAGCAAATTATTAATTAATTAGTATAGATAGAAAATAAGGAATTCATTTTAAAACTTAACATGTGCTTTTATTCTGTAATAATAAAAAGGAATGTGTGTGTGGCATCTCTTCTCATGAAGGAAACAGCAGGATCTGTCTTTGGTTCTCACCCCTACACGCCATTCCTGACTGGTCCCGAACATCCATGGCCAGATGTCTCGGTCTGAAAGCTGAGTGTGTGTCACTCATCTGCCCAACAGTTCTGAGAAGCTGATTGTGGCAGCGTCAGAGGGCTCAACCGCCTTCTTATCAGGGGGGATCACTCTGCTGTACAGCACTGAAACAGTCTCTATGAGTAACGATGACAGGAACACTGTGAACTCCATCTGCTGTTACGTTCTACCACTTCTCCAGCCTTTTTGGAGTGAGGGTGTGTGTGTGTGTGTGTGTGTGTGTGTGTGAGAGAGAGAGAGATAGAGAGAGAAAGACAGCCTCAGGTGGAGTGAATTGAAGCTGACAGGCAGTCAGAACTGCAGGGCACTGCGGACACAAAGCAGGAAAACAGTATCAAGACACATTTTCCAGTCATCATGACATGAGAGAACACAAGTGCTCGATTTACAAACTCCCTTCTTTCTCTCTCGCTCTGTCACACACACAAACACACACATACACACACACTCTGCTTACTCTAGCATTGGATAAAATTACAACAAAGCGCTCCAGTCTCATCCACTTGGACAATGAAAGCATGCATGCCGTCTCCTCTTCTGGAGACTGTGCGTATGCATGTTTATGGCGAGGATGTAAACCTGCCTGAGGGCACCTTGTTCATCCTGCCTTCCCAGCCCGCCCAGCACATGAACACCTGCAGACACACACACACTTTGGCATGTCTTCACATGTACCTCTGACCTCTGACCTTTCTCTGGCTACACCTGCAAATTGTTAATGGGTCAGTTGGTGTTGTCTGCAGGCACATAGCACTGTAAATATATATTTGCATTACACTGAATGTTTCTACATAATCTTCTTGAATCCACTGAAATGATGACGAAATAAAAAATAATTTATTATCAATTTATGAAATCCGCTAGTACTCTAATTGTTTAACAATTTTTGTAAGCGTGTGAGTGTGTGCATGTGTGGGTGGGTGAGTGTGTGAGTCAGACGGAGAGATTGTCACCACCACTCCCTTGGCTTTTGTTTCTGTCACTGCCCATTTCGGCACGGTCAGTAACCACATACTCTCCCCAAACACCCAATTCAGGCAAACCCTCCCTCTGACCGCAATCCACACGCAGGGTCCTCCCTCTTCTTCAGCATGACAGGAGTACTTTAAATGGACAGACAGACACACTTCACATATCAGTGAGCCTGTTGCCAGTATGATCACTCTGAACAGCCAAATAATGGTTTATCCAATGGTATTGGGTCAGAGGGGGGTAATTGCTAAGTGTGTAAAATGATTTATGAATGAATGTGAATGTGTATTGAAATGTTTTTAAACTGCACATTCATTTATTCTTTGATGAATGTACAATATGATTTGTTATTAAGTGTTTGTGTAAAGATAATTTTTTATTGTCTGTTAGATAAATGGTTTAGTCCAGGGTTATAAAGACTGGCCCAAGTTCATTCCCCTATTACAGAAATGAATTTGATTCATTGTGAAACACTGCAGCAGAGCACACAGTGACACAAAATGAAATGTGTCCTCCACATTGAACCCATCACCTTAGTGAGCAGTGAGCAGCCATGAAAGGCGCCTGGAGAGCAGTGTGTGGGAATGGAACCTTGATCAAGGGGAGCTTAGCGGCACGTAACTTCGGGTTATGAGTTTGCATCCTTACTCACTCGGCCACCACTGCTCTACCTCATCTCATTTCTTTACAGGAATGGTTGCATGTGGGTAAACCTTGGCATCTCTTTGAACAGATTTCTTATACCCTTGTGTGGTACTATTACACAGTATATGGTTTAATTCTGCATATAATGTATGCAACCTTTTTTTTTGTTTAGGTTTGTCAGCCGTTTGTGTTGTTGTACATTGGGCGCAATCATCTTGTCACCAGATCCTCTGTTGTCCACGAACAGACTTTTTTATTTTCTTCTTCCATTGTCTACCTCAAGACTCACAAAAGACACAAAAAGTTTGAGCAGTGGGGTACTCACTTTTTTGAAAATGTGTCTTTGTGAGCTGGAAATTTCCTTTGGTCATTTTGTGTGACAGCACTCATGAATGGCAAAACTCATACACGTATCCAAAGAACCTCCACCTTCTGTACATATGCCACAAGAAGTTAAATGAATTTATATAGTCATATTCACACACACACACACACACACACTAAAAAACATAAACATTTCAGCCTGCACACAAACCCCTTTGAGTGATTCATGTTAAATGAACACGTCCACTTCATGTCCGTTTGGTCGAAGGCGCTACTCTGTCCAGCACCTAAACACGTCCTATGGAGGACTTGTGAGGAAGTGATGTCATGTCATGGCAGGAGACTGAGTGTCGAGGAGCGGGTACAGGATGTGTGGCCCTTCACAAGCTCATGAGCTCAGAGTGGCGTCGCCGCAGCTGCCAACACAGGTGTGCAGAGAGCATGACAGCGAGAGGACACGCCCGGGCACGAATACAGACACGTGCTGATCCTGTCACTCAGCACCGACGATAATAACTACAATACCCAACATCAGTTTTTACTTTTTTCCTTTTATCAACTATTAATTATTCTCATCCCAGTCTAAAGAAATAACGAACTGATGTAAACTACAAGAAAACCAAAAGACAAAATATACACAATAAAATGAGGTATATTTCAGATTAATAAAGTTGAACAAATTAAACATAGTAATTGTGTTTGTGGGTGTCATGTGTGAGCAAGCAGTTCTGAGATTTAAGTATTTAGCTATTTATTCACCCATTTTTTTATTAAATGTATAATTTGAACCTCTATTGCTGTATTTTTATTTTATTTTATTATTATAAAAATGACATTAGTTCACAAAGTCTAACTGTATTCTTCTTTGTGTCATGACAGCCCTCCCGAATTCTTTTGCACACATGACATGAGTTCCTGATCAGGCCATGCCCCCGCATGATTCCTGGAACAGCACAATCGTTTCTGAGCCGCCGTTTCTGCCGTTTCTTCATTTAAGTAAAGTCTGATTGAGATCACTCTTGAGGTCACTCTATGTTGGTCATTGTGTGTGCTTCATTTTCATGTCTCTGTCATGGCCTCGGTATCGCCACCGGAGTGGAATGGTGTGTGAATGGTGTGTCTCACTGTTCCTCACTGTTCTCTCTTAATACGAAAGGCTGATCATATAAACTGGTCATTGTTTGTCCTAGTGAAACACCCAAGTAAAGTGATTAGTGGAACTTCTGTCTGCACCCTTATTTTGACACAACAGGATATTCTACTTATTTCTGTTCAGATCCGGCGCTTTAGTAATTAGCAGTTCTAATAATAAATGATGACGTTTACAGTGTGGCTTGGCAATATAAAAGTAGAGGATTCAGTGGAAAGGGACTTGATGAAACATCAGTCATTATACCACACACTCTATAAACATACACTCACAGAAACACACACACATATAGCCATCTCTCTCTATGTCACTATAATATCTACGTACTGTGCCAACCAATTCATCTCACACACTAACAAATATATTTCATAAACACAATATTTCTCATGAGTGAGACTGACGTGAAACCAGGTTCTCCACTCACACATTTTGTTTTAACGAGATAAACAACATTTAGCAGTACTGTTAGGTTACATCAGTGTGTGTGTGTGTGTGTGTGTGTGTGTACACAAGAGGTGTTTCCACCTAATGAAGCATGAGTCAAGCCAGACTTTGTGAGTCACATTTATACTCAGATGTTCTCACTCCCCAGCCAAGCTCACCTCCTCCACCCTTATCTCCCCAACAGAGAGGTTCCTCCAGCCGAGCTTCTTTCCTGCATCTTACGTCAGAATCTCATTAGTGCTGTTTCATGTAGATTTTTTGTGGGTGTGTTAACTTCTATAAATTGACAGACAGCAACTGTGTGTTTTTGCATGTGTGTGTGTGTGTGTTTTGTCCTCTGAGGGTGAGACACTTGACTCACGCTGTATCAGGAGGGCTCTGCGGTATGTTTGTGTGTGACGAGGTCTTTTCCCGCCAAAAAATCTCCCCCGGTGCCCATCCCCCACTCCCCACCCCTCCCCCACCACCCTTCTTCCCTACATTTTAGCCTCCCTGCTGACCTTTACTCCTGCCCTGTTGACTCAAGAAGCTGGAGACACACAGGGAGTTCCTCGTGCCTGCAGTGTGTACAGATTTACAGCCGGGGGCAAACAGAAACACACTCACAAAACGTACACCGACACACACAATTTATAAATCTTTATGAGGCAATACACGAAAAAAATCATTTTATGTATTGTCTTGTTTATAATCTGTATTTTGAAATTGTTTGACCAATAAAGCAAAATCTGCTTTGAAATATGTCATGTTTTTATGTGTAACTAACCAGGGTAAAACAGGTCTAACCTTAACAGCACCCCTCTACTAAATCTCAATAAAAGGTGACCAGAAAAATGTCCCCATTGACACACTTTTCTAATTAAAACATTCCCAGACAGATACACACACGCAAATAACAAATAACACACAAAAACATACACATAAGTAAACATGTTAGTACACAAGTACTCCTATTCACATTAGAACTCCAACCACAGACACACACATACACATGCATATGCAGTATGTATACACACACTTGCTTGACACACACACACACACACACACACACACACACACACACACACACTACTATCATATTTGCTTTTTCATTCAGATACTACACGAAATGGTTACGCAACACTGAGGCAAGCACTAGAGTTGGGTAACATTTTCACTGAGGTCACAGCCCTGAGCTTCTTCTGCACATTCATGAGTCACTGACACACACATCATCTCAACCAATCAGGCCACAGAGTGGAGTTTTCTTCCTTGCAGACCGGAGAAACTATAGATTCACGAGCACAAATAATAAATTATATGTCAACAAAGCCAGAAAGAGTCTGGTGTGCATCACTAATGGGACAGTATATACAATTTAAACATGTAACCAAACAACATGTGCACAACCTCAATTACTCTCAATTTCTATAAAATTCTATGGTTTGCAGTTTGGAGGTTTTGTAGATGTGCTAATCTTTTTAGGAGACATTTGTTTATTTATTTGTTTCTTATTAGTCTGAATTGACAAGAGCAACTACTTGGACTGAAAATGAAGCATTTGATGGTTAACTGAAACAAGAAACTGTGGTTATGAGACCCACCGCACCAACTAGAGTCATATGTGCAATCAGAAAAGCCGGCCTCCAGAGAAACAAGCCTCCAGAAAAATGAGCTTCCAGAAAACCAGGCATTTGTGTATAACTGCAAAGTTCACAATCTGTTTAAACTGTGTTTACATTTTACTCATGGATTTTATACATAATATAAAATGGCAATGAAATGACAGGCCAACTGCTCCAATTTCCCTTATTTTGAGGCTAATTTAGAGTCAGTGTCTGAACAGTAGAGATGAGGTATGTCTGTGTCATTTATTCATCTGGTAGCCCTGCCCCACAATGCAAGTTTCGCTGTGGGGTGAGACGCACATGCTTGACATTTTCAGAAATGTGAATTTTAATAAACCAAAAGAAATAAGGTGAGATGGCAAAAATACAAACAGAGCTGGAAAAAAAGCATAACGTGGAGACACTTTCACACTCCTCAATGCACAACCCTGTATGCTGCCCAGAGTCTCACATATAAAGGAACTTGACAGACTTAAGAAAGCCCTCGGGAACAGAGGGCTTTGTCAAAGAACCAAAACAAGTCCTGTTGCCGTTAGAATAATCTTTTTTTTATATTTATTTATGAAAACATATTTCACAGGTAATTTTTCACAACATATCTCAGAATACATATATTTAGATGCCTCTTCCTTCTCCTGACTACCTGCGTTTAATGTTCTAGACCACACCCCTTCACCATGTCTAGTCACACCCTTAAAAAGGAGCTCTCTGCATCAATCAAGTCACAATGCGCATGCACAATGGCTGACAAAATGAATTAAATTGTCTATTTTTGCACTCGTTTTGTCTATAGAAGGAAATGAAGTGAAGGTCAGTGAGTGCAGCAGAATAAGGCTGGACATTGCAGACATTTCAAATCTCCGCTCCCACTCGAGACAATAACAGGGTTGCTGTTGAATGAGCCCACTAAACCCAAAGTTTAGGCTTCTCTCCCATCGAGACTCAGATCTGTGTTTGCTAGTGGCACGGTGTGGTTGTGGTGGATGATGACATATACAGGAGTTTAGCAGGAAAAAAACACCGTGCCAGTGGCACTGCCCTTTATTTGACTTTATCCCCTGTATCCGCCTGGCACGGCATGATGAGATTCAAGCTATCCTCTGCCCATGACTGCCTTGTGCATGCATGTAAAAGATATCTCTCTTGTGTGTGTATGCAACACAGAAAACTCAGAAGGCAAGAGGAGAGAGGTGGGGGAGGGGAGTGCCCCATTCGGCCCAGCGAACAAAGGGCCATTGTCCTCTGAGCAAGAGCACATCAACAATGGCCTGATTGACAGGTGGCTCCGGGTGCTGTCTTGAGGCGGAGGGAGGGGGTTCTTTACGCCAGGTTCCGGTAAGGGCAGAGACTGCAACAAGCAGGAAAAAGTTTCTATTTTTTCTCTCTCTTCCTTTCTCTGTCAGTCCTTCATTCTCTTCCTCTTTCCTTCACTTTAATTCACTTTAGTTCCATATACAATAGACTAAAACAATACCACTTCTTCTTCTTTCGTTCTTTTGTTCTAATTTCACTCTGTCTCCACATTTTTCATTTTCAGTTTTTTGTCTGTGTTGGAATGAAGTCACCGGGATAAGCGGATCCCTGTCCTCAGCTGCCCTGCTCCTCGCTTCACTTTCACTGAATGAGCCTCTTGCCATATTCTGAATTGGTGGGAAGGATGAGTACTGTTGACAGAAACATGGTCTGGGATGCTCGCTGCATCTTACTTCAAAACTGCACATATTTCCTCCTCATGTTAACAGGAAATTTAAAAAAGACTGAATATGAGGTTTCAGATTTAGAAGGAAGTCATGTTGCATACAGGTTGACACAAATTTAAAATATGGATTTTAATACCCTGCCTCCTCACAAACATGTAAAACATATTTGTGCAGCTACTTTTTGGGTTGCTGTGTAAATGTAAGTGTAAATTCCATCTGCATCACTTGTTGGAATATCCTATGAAGTAGTAGCAGTTCTTGTTATAGGAAGTAGCCATCTGGGATCCTCCCTTGAGATCGAATTCCCTCCAATGTTGTTTTTCTGGATGCGTTCACATGGACAGTAAAAGCGGTGACGTGACATAAGCTGGCCATATGGCTGGTGGGGAATGAACCAACTAACTTTACCAGCCTCATTATTTCCATCTCCCGAGCTGCATCACTGCACGACCACGCTACGAACAAGGGAGAGTGGGACCAGAACAATGGTTGGGCAACATGAGTTGGCAACAGTGATGGCAGTAGGATCTGAAGGTGGGGAAGAATAATATTCATGGGTTTCCAAAATGTTTTCAAAATGTGGCAAGGACAAATCAATATGCAGCCATGTCAGTCAGGATCAAGAAGACGAGCATCAAAGAGGGTAAGCCAATGATAAGCAGGCGTCAAACAAGATGGCCACCGGATGTGGCCACGTCTGCTTCCGGGTTGTCGTCCCCATGGGTGTCCATGTGCCCCCTAGTAAAAGTGTAGTTACTGTCATTGTGATACACTGCAGCACAGCACACGGTACACACAACAAAATGTGTACTCTGCTTTTAACCCCAAGAATTCCCAGTTTTACTTTATAATAAATTAAATGATTGTTCTTTTGCTAAATACTTAACGATCCCACATACCCAAACACCAAACAAATATTAAAGGTTTAAAGAAAGAAAACATTTCAACATCATGATTCATCTTAAAAAAGAAATAAAATAAAAATGTATTTGCAGGTCTAAAAGCCAATGCTTGGTACAGCGTGTATTTGCCCAGTCAGTTTGGACCTAACCCTGAAACAGGAGCTTAATGAGTTCCCAACACATAAAGCCACAGTCATTGTCTGATTCTTTTAATGTTGACTGGCAGTTATTTTAAGTATGAGATATATCTGAGCAAGAGAAAGAGTGTGTGTTTATGATACTTTGTCTTTCTTATAAATGTAATAATTTATTTGCAAAGCACTTGGTTAGATTGCGAATGAAATCACCACAAAACAGACTGATAAAGAGTGTGTCTGTGTGGCTGTGCATGTGTGGAGAAAAGTCTACATTCTCCTTCCATCAAACTGCCTGTCTCTCTCCCGCTAATCGCATTTAGCTACAGTGTGTCCCTGCTAATGAGGGACATGAGGCGTGAGCCAAACATCAGAGAGAAAGAAAGGGCAGAGAGAAAAAAGAGAAATTGAGCATGAAAGAGAGCAAGAGGGAGAACAGAGGAGGTGGGGAAATCCCTTTGAGGATCCCCCTTTTTGCCTGTCTCTCTCTCTCTTTCAGCTCCTGCCCCAATGCCGGGCACAAAGCATGCATCCTTTCTGTGCCCAATCATGGTGAGCGTGGAAGAAAGTGCTGCAAGGGTCAAAGGTTGCACAGCAACCAGGCTCTTCTAGTCTGGGGCTCCACATGTCTCAGAAGTGGCCCTGTGAAGTGTGGAATGGTGGTCTGTGTTCGCAGCATGACCGCGGTGAGGACCTGTGGGGCAGCAGGTAGCCTGCCAAAGGACCCTTTGAAAAGGAGTTACTGGTCCTTGAAGGCAAATGGAAGGATGGGCGGCGATTCTGGTGGGTCCTTCGAAGTTCCACTATGCTGGTCTGAAGATAATTAATACTCTGTCAAAAAGCAGCTTTATGACTTTAAATGTTTTTTTTTTTAAACTTTGACATTTAATCAAATTTGGATAAACAATATGTTTCAATACAGAAGTGAGATGAACTAGTTGCATTAACTTGAACAAGCTGATGATTCTCATGAGATTTCAGCATGATATCGATCACGTCATTGCACGGCTGCACTCCTCTCACACTGACCACCTGTTTCTCTGCATTTACAAACTAAAAAAAGTTGGGATTCCTCCAGAGTGTTGAGGAAATGAAGTTCAAACTGAAGAGTGGTTCCTGATTTGGGCTGGCCAGGGTTGGCTATGGATCCATTCATCATACCCAGTTGATGCCCACTGTCAAACCACTCCCAAGACAAAGGATGAAGAACATGGGACACCTTGCTTCCTTTAACTACCCTCAACTTACTACTCTTCCCTTTTGACAGCCTTTTAAAATCCAAATGAACTTTTACCTGTTAATATAATGAATGAACATACTCCTTCTCAATTTGAAGAATGCAGTGTACAAAGGTCTGGAATTCTTGGACCACATGGTTTGAAGGCTGCAGGAAGCAAAACTTTCTTTTGCGGCATGCGTCCAATGATGTGTGGGACAGGTTGGACCACAAAGGGTTCATCGGATGAGACCTTCTCTGCTTGGGGAACAAAGGAGGCATCTGTTGGTTGCATCTGTGGGCTTCTGAGACAACCTTATTGGAGCACATACAATATATTCTCTGAAGCTCACAGAAACTGTTCACTGTCCATTTCCCCCCTCAGTACACGGGCTATGGGCTTCTTACAGATCATCACAGATCATGGTGGAGTGATGACATCAGCAGCCTAATCTGTGATGCTAATGCTTAGGACATGTGTAAATATGTAAAGTTCTGCCTCTCAGTTGCAGCCTTTCTGCGAGAGTACACGAGTGAGTGGGAAAGGGCAGTGTGTGAATTAGTCTAACTGTTTGTGCGTGTAAGGTGTGGGTGTCAGCAATGCCAGGTGGGCGGTGAGGGTGACCTTGTGACTGTAGTGAATGTGGACCCTCAGCCTCCAGTCTGGTCCTGCTGCAAGGTCCCTTTGTTTGGGCTCCGTGGCTGTGAATAGTGGGAAAATTCATTACTGTAGGACCTCGTTTGCATAAAGCCTGTTTTATGAGGTAGAAACCCGCAAGTATGTTCACATCATCATAATGTCATCATAAAGATATGTCTACAACTTGATTCAGGCCTGGAAACCGCTGAGGGCATGACCACATAAGGGCTGACGTGCCACAAGTGCCTTATCTGTACATAAAGATTTTATAGTTCACTTAACGTGATACTGTACTTTTAATTGCTTTATCATGATTTCTGGATGTTTGTGTTCATTATGTACTCACTCATTATCCATTACCACTGACTCCAGATCTGTGTTTTGTGGCTTTTGTGTCCCATCCCAGGGCTATGGGCTCAGGCAGGGACACACCCAGGGTCATCACAGGTAACATAAAACCACAATGTGCAAAAAATTATGCATTACTGTCATTTTACACTGATATTGACAGACATGCCGTAGTGAGCATAACATTGTTGAAAAATCCAAATCTAATGATAGATGACAAAGGAAACAGGCAAAGCATTGCGATTAGAGAAAAACATGAACAATCAACCAAAAAAAACAGCCAAACAAAAATGTTGAATAAATGTAGAAGTGTCATACCACAAACTGTCTGTAAATGTATTGACGTAAAGCTGCATCACCCAGGTTATGCACATCTACAGCAGATTGTTTTGAACTGGAACATAATAACAAAGGCATAATGTTTCATATGCTTTTTGAACAAGTTATGACGTTGTTTGGCTTATCTTTACATTATCTGATAATGGTTTTGTTAATGTTGTACTTTTAATGGCTTTATGAACCCCTTACTGCCAGTAATGTCCTGCTTGTTTTAATTTCACAGAACATTGTTCCTACACCCGTCATATTTGTGTTGTAGCATGTTCCTTGACAGAACAAAGGTTTTTTAAGCCCTTTTTTTCACTGTGACTAAGTGGTGCCAGACTGGTGAAGAAATGACTGGTGTCAGGATCCCAGTCCCTGGATCTTTAGCAGGATGAGACTCCGTAAAAGCCAGTGACCAGTATACTGTAATTATCTCGCCAGTGCCTGTGAGTCTCGAGGTTTTGCTGAGAGAGGAGAAGATTGCATGTTGGATGTTGGTTAACTGTTACAATGTGTGTGTATGAGTGTGTGTGATAGAGAGAGAGAGTTAGAGAGACTGTGTGCTCTCACTGCTGGGACATAATAAAGCCAATCTGGCGCTTGAAGGCTCTGCGGTGTCGGGTTTCGTGGCAAACAATGGAAGTGTCAGCTGAGTCAGCGCTTCTGCTCCCTCCAGCCAATCAGGGCTGTTCCTGCTGCCGCCGCTGTGCTCTGTCTCTCCTCCTCTCTCCCTCACTTTCTCCTCATCTCTGCCAGTGTGTACATTCTGGCCATGGGGGTGGGGAGGTTTTGTGTGTGTGTCATGTGTGGGACTTCTTGTAAAAGAAGTGTTAATCTGTAAATATCACAAGGCTGAACAATACCATTTAAAAGCCCCGATGACCTGACATTTTTACTCTGTGGAACATGAGCAGGAACCTGCCTGCCTGCATCTCTGCATATTCATGCAGGAACAGGAGCTAGTGTTTCTCTGGCATCCAGCCCTCCATTAAAAATATTACAAAATCTTTAAAAAGACCATTTGTTTAATCAATCCAGCCCTAACCATGTATTTAGTGCAGTAATGAAGAAGTTGGTCATTTCTGTGCTATGAATTATTTCATTTACTGCACTCCTTCATTTAAGAGCAATAATTATCAACATTAAAATAAAACATAATGAATGAAGGGTTTTGTTTATGAATTACATCACGCAAAGACATGATCTTTGTCAATTTACTCTCATTTTATGTGAGATGAATTAGTAAAATATGTTGTATCATAATTGGGACTTTAGAGACAGGTTTTGGTTACATAAGTTTGCTTTCTTCCCCCTACCCTACAAGCAGACGACAGGAGTCAGTGGGTGTTGGAGCACGTGAAGGTCACACACACGGGATAGTGACGTCAGTCACATGAGCTCATGTGGGCCCTGGGGGGGGGGATGCAGTTCACTCAGAGGCTACAACATGGAGAATGAAAGTATTTATTCATTTAATTTTACCAGCTTGTACTTTTAATTCCTTAAAAAAATGTTAGAGGTCAAACTTTCTTTTTTTCTTAATGACCGAATAAAAAAAAATTCACACATGTGCCTGGTTCACATTGGGAAATAGAGTCTACATTCCAGCAAACAGCATACCTCCACTGTTCCAACTCCTAAAATCAATAAACCATAAAGCAATGGCCCTGTAACAGCTGCCCCTTCCACTGACGCTCGCTTTACAGCAGGTGAAAAACCAGCAGGCTCTATTCTAGGAGCAGGTTAAAGGTCACCATATATCCATTCTCTATGTGCAAGGCACTTTTACAGCCTTTCTCTTTAGCGCTCAATCTCTCAGTCTGGGCTTGTATTTAGTTGAGAAACTTTTGCTTTGGTTTTGCATGTTTGGGGACATCTCCTCTACACTCTGCACTCTGAAAATCATCTTTTTGACCTGCAGCCCTCTGGCAGACGTTCTAGAAGCCTGCAGACCAGGACCACCCGACACATCTCCCTCTCGCCATCTCCCTCCTAAACAGCTGAAACTGTCACACTGCAAATGACCTTTAACATTGCACTGCACTTCATGTACATTCTTATGTTCACTCTATTCATAAGATTTAAATAGTTTATTATATGTTACTGTTCATTGTTCCTTTATACACACATATAGACCTATGTACATTTATACATATATTTATATTCAGTATATATATTTATAATCAGAAATTATCTGAAATGATGGAGGACGCATAGGCACAACGTCACAAATAGGGGGTTTAATACAAGACATCCAGTATCAATAAATTTACATTTACATTTACATTTATGGCATTTATCAGACACCCTTATCCAGAGCGACTTAAAATTAGTAGTTACAGGGGACAGTCCACCTGGAGCAACTTAAGGTTAAGTGTCCTGCTCA
The DNA here is from genome assembly GCF_900700375.1 of Denticeps clupeoides. Taxonomy (NCBI): domain Eukaryota; kingdom Metazoa; phylum Chordata; class Actinopteri; order Clupeiformes; family Denticipitidae; genus Denticeps; species Denticeps clupeoides. The sequence goes on along the minus strand of NC_041713.1, from coordinate 24,642,515 downwards.
GGGACACAATGGTAGTAAGCGGGATTTGAATCTGGGTCTTCTGGTTCATAGGCGAGTGTGTTACCCACTAGGCTACTACCACCCTATATAATAAATAAGTAACATGTAACAATAACCCTACGGTGAACAGACTCGAACAGGGCAGCTTTATACAATCAGACACAGGTGAACACGATGAGGAGACATTACAAAGGACGAACATGAAACTCCGGTCCGCATCCCAGATCCAGAGTAACCCCTTCCAGACCGGATCATGACATGTATGTAATTTGGTGAGGGTGTGTGTGCATGCTTGTGCCTGAGTGTTGTCAGCTCCAGGACCAGAGAAAAAGGGAGACAGGCGGAGAGATAGTAGTTTGCCCTCCTGACCTTGTGGCCTCTGTCTCAGTGCTCTGAGTGTGTGTATGTGTGTAGTTTGTCTGGACCCCGCCCTCTTCCCCTGCCCAGCTGTGTGGACAAGCACACAAAGCAAGTTTATGTTTGGAGGCTCACTCCTTACTCTGTGGTTGTTTCTCCAGTGTGTAATATGATAATCTGGCATATTATTAACATAAATATGAATGTTTGCATCAGAGATCATCATGATCATACAGGAAATGCACAGGCTCCAAAGTTGCTTGTACATCACAGGCGGAGCCACCTGGCCAATACCCACAGTCCTCAACCAACACCTTCTCCCCTGTTTGATGTGGAGAGGCCAGACTGCTGTGCTAATGGGTCCTCAGTGTCAGTGACCCAGCCTGTTCAGAACCACAGGCCTTTGATCTTGCCACCACTGGGGTGTGAGCTGGTTTAAATGCAGCTGGACAGCTGTGGGGACAGCACGCTTTCACTCTGCCGAGTCCAGATGGGTCTCTACCCAGATGTGACACTTTGATGACCTGGGGTGGAAATATCTGTGCAGATGTGGCTTGTTTGCTGTGTCCACATGTTTAGCATGAACCAGGATCATTTTGTCACCTTTTTATCAACACTACATGCATGTCATAGGTCTCAGATCCTTTGTCAGTTTCTGCTGTGTTTACCCTGACTTGCCCTTTTTCTATAGGTACAAAACATAAATTAAAAAAGTTTGGGACAGTATAGAAAATGCAAAAAAAGAAATTTACTTTGACATGTATTTCATTGCAGACAATATGAACACAAAATATTTCATGTTTTGTCTTGTGAGCTTCATTTCATATGTAAATATGCATCCTTTCCTGTCATTCAAACCTGCAACACATTTCAAAACTAGGGCTAGTAAAATTGTTAAATAATGATGCGATTTTAAATAGTTGATGTCAAAAGGATATTGTAATTATGATTTGGTACAAAAGCAGCATCCAGGTCTAATCTTTTAGGAGCAAAGGTGGGTCAAGGATCAACAATTCAATTTCAATTATTCAAATATTTAGAAACAATGTTCCTCAAAGAAAGATAGGAGGATAATTCATTATTTCACCTTCAACAGTGCATAACATAATTAAAAGAATCCATGAATCTAGAGGAATTTCAATGCGTATATAGGACAAGGGCACAAGCCTAAGCTGAACAACCATGATCTGCAATCCCTCATGCAGCTTTGCATGGAGAATTGTCATTCATCTGTAAGCAATATCACCACATTGTCTCATGCCTACTTTGGCAAACCTTTGTCAAGCATCACAATACGTAGTTACTTCCAAAAAATGTCAGTTAAAACTGTACTGTGCCAATAGGAAGCCTTATGTTAACAGTGTCCAGAAGCTCTGTTGACTGCTCAGAGGCATTTGGGATGGACCACTACACAGTGGAAAAGTGTACTGTGAATCAGTATGAATCAGTATTTCAGGTTATGCACTGGACCAAAGAAGAAAAGGATCAGTCCAAAAGCCAGGATCTGTCAAGGTATGAGGTTGTGTCAGTGCCGTTGCATTTCTGTGATGACACCATTCATGCTAAAAGTACACAGAGATTTTGGAGCACAACATGTTGCCTTCAAGAAGGGACACCCATGCATATTTCAACAAGACAATGCAAATCACATTCTGCACATATTACAAAGTCCTGGCTGCAGAGGAAGAGGGTGCAAGTACTTGATTGGCCTGCCTTCAGGACTGACCTTTGAAGCTCAAAACGCAACAATGAAGACCCCGTACTGTTGCCGACCTTAAGACTTCTTTGTAGAAAGAATTGCTCAGAATTACACTTGAAACATAATGTGTCACTGTATTGCTTTCAATATAATACAGGTCAAAGATGAAAAAAGTGATATTTTTGTGCCAAAGAGATATTTTTGTGCCAATGTCAGTTTCACTAGTTATTTTTATGTTGGTCTGGATAGTGGTTGTAGTCACATCACAAAGGTAGCTGTCAGTCATTTTGTCAGCTGTCCTTTTTGTATCAGATACATGTGTCACTTCTTTAGCCAGGTGCTGGCATGGAGTCTCTAAAACATCCAAAAAAAGTTTGTTAAGAGCAGAATAGCCTAGATGGATTCTGAAATGACAAACTCTAGCTACATGTGCCACAAGTCAAGTGCTCCAAATTCAAATTTCATCAATGAATCCTCAGTGCACTCCACAAACATATCATCTACACTGTCCAGAACCCAGGATCTTTGACCTTGACACAGCTCTTATGAAGTCAATGTCATGAATGTAATGCCGAATTTCCAATAAATACATAAATCAGGTGTTGAGATCTGGTGACCTAAGATGAAGCATTAATTACATAACTTCATACTCATTAACCATTGAACTAGTTTGCTCCATCCAGATGTGCTCCTTTTCCTCCCTATGTGAGAGGGAGACATGTTTAATGTTCTCTCTCTCTGTTTAATATGGCTGGGCACACAGAGACAAGATGCTTGCCAACATGGTAGAGTGCCATGGTTCCACGCTGAGACCGGCAGGGTGGGGGAACAAAGAGTCCAGTCGGGGTGAGCGGGGCGTGGGCCAGCCAGACAAGGAAACAGGATGTGTGACCGAGAGTTTGCACAGGTGTGTGATGGGGGAAGAGAGGTGGTGGAACGTGTGTGTGTGTGTATAAAACTTTGAAGTTATGGGGTGTGCTTCCTACAAGTATTGTTGATCTTTCAAACTCAGTGCAGCTTGAATGTTTGTGAGCTGCTGACCAGGCTGCTATTGATAGGTGCCATAAAACTCAAGCAGGCCTTCAATGACTTGTGTTATTTAATGATGATGTCACTGGTGTGGTGGATGAAGGTCTTTTTGATGCTGTCTGCTGTGCTTACCTTTAATTTTTTTTACCTGTCAAAAAATCATAAAGGCCCACCTTGACGAACTGCCTAACATGTGATTGGTCAAAATTATCCCAATTGTCTAATCTGCAGTGGCTGAGAGAATCCAGGAATGTGAATCTTATTTTGAATCTTCGGTTTTGTCCTACAATGTAAAAAAAGGTGAATAAGGAATAACGTGAATAAGGAAAGATGTGTTTTTATTTTGTAGCTGTTGTCCCAAACAACATTTTCTGGTGACCAGCAAACACAATAAACATTTGAACCAGAGTGGCATCCAGCCGGTTGTTCTCGGTGGTGGGTGGGACAGCTGCTGTCAGACGTTTTTGTCTGGCTGGGTGTGTAACTGTGTTGGGGTTGGGACTGGCTGTGGTCAACTGTCCCCTTACATCATCACCAGCCAACTAATGAATCACTATCTGAGCGTTTTCAGATATTATGGCACCAGGTCTATCACACACACACACACACACACACACACACAAACAATGGTTGGAGGAAGACAACAAGGACTGTGGTGTCTCATTAAGGGATTGTGTATGTGTGTGTGTGTGGCTTATTAGACCACCCAGCAGCAGCACAACGTGTATATTTTTTCAGGAGGCGGCAGGGTGTGTGAGAGTGTGTGGGGGTGGGCAGGTGGACTGTCTTTGTGTTCCCCTGTTATCACCACAGACCAGCCTCCCGTATCCATTTGGAGCTCAGGAACAATAAACAACAACTGCAGAGCCCACTTAAAATTAGCATTGACACACACCTCCAAAGCACTTAATCATTGATAATTGCATTGATAAATGTCACGATTTATATGTGAATTGTTTCAAGGATGCATCATAATTTGTATATGAAAAATGTTTTGAATGAGTAATAAATGAGTGAAAAATTCGCATTTACACCACATGTATTGTTCTGTGAACTTCTTTTTCAGCCCATGGGGAGGTTATAGACAAGAACTGTGTGTCCCATTGTGCACGCGCCAGTGAGTGTGTGTACATTTGCATGTGTATATGCATAATATTGCTATACATGGTGCCCGGGCTCATTAAGCGGCCACCTGAAAGGCCAGTCTGACACACTATCTATGCAGTGCAAAGTGACAGCTGCTTTAGCTGTGTATAGGGGGTTCTTAACACTGTTTGAAATAAGGAATACACACTCCTAACCAAGAGAGGTATCCAAGGAAACAAACTCCTCCCCACTAACAACATAAACACACACACACACACACACGGGGAAGCAGGGTTTGGGTAGAGCAGCGCCGGGCCAGGCTTTGTGCCAGCGTGAGCAGCAGATGGTGACCCGGGGGGGTCATGGGATCCCGTTTCCCAACACTCCCAGTGCCGGATCACCCACACATACACATAAGCACATGCATGTATGCATAATAGCAGGTATGAAGATAAAGACGTACATAGTGAGGAGCAGCATGGCAAAGACCTTTCACAAACGTCACACACTCACACGCACAGAGAAGCAGATGGCCTTGTTCCCTTTCCCACCTCCAGCTCTTCTGACTGATGGCATTTCTCTCTGTTATCAGGAATCTAAAGCAGCATCTGAAGTTGATGGCATACACCCACTTCGTACTCTAGCCAGGAAGTTCTGAGAACATGACAGAGAGTGATATTTAATGGAGAGAAACTCCATTGCTGAGCTATGCCATAGCAACACGGTACAGAGCAAAACATGTTAAATATTTTTTATTTAATTAGAGCACATTTCCTTATAACATGAGCTCCTCTCTTTTGAGGTTGTGGTTAAAACTAATGATGTGCTTGTTCCTTGTCACACCATTCAGGTGGGACTGTCTTGTCACTCCAGAAAGCATGCATGATTTCTGCAATACCCTGCTGTAAAAACAGGCACAGGAAATGATATTCATTCATATTATAACTATATTCAATGCATTATTCTATTCTATTGCACAACAAGTCAATTTGAACAAGTACTCTCCAGCATGCTGACAAATCTGCACTAAACGTTGTCCACAATTTATATGGCATTCCTTTCAGAGACCGGAATGGAGATCCAAGACCTTCTCTGAGGTCATGAAGCAGTCATGCTCAAAAAGATTCAAGCTAAGATCAAGCAACTAAGGAACTGGCACTATTGTCCGCTAGTGAAAGGTCAAAAGCTTGCACAGAATTTACATAAATAAATGGAAAAAACAAATGTGATCTTGCACACGTGACGTATTGATGGGCACAGGTTAAAATCTTCCAAAATGAGAAAGTAACGTGCATGATAGTCAATCATGAGGCTCCTCCCATTTTAGCACTGGTTATATAATTAATGTAAGATTGTGTTCTGGGTGACAAAAATAATTACATACCAACAAAAAGGATACCAAGCAGTTATTTTTCTTTTATCTATTTACAGGTGCAAGTATGTAAAGCTTGTCACACATAGTGAGCAATGGGCAGCCATGAAAGGCACTAGGGGAGCAGTGTGTGTGAACCTACAAGCTTCCTATTAGGGGTCCACTCTCTCACCCGCTAAACCACCCCTGTTGATGTTGTTGTTGTATTTATTAAAAACAACCATAAATAATTCATATTCAAAATCGAAAAAGTATGTAAACACATGGAATTAATATCTAGTTACCCCCTCCCCACCCACACACAACACTACCAACACCACCATCGGCAGAAATAACCTCAGAACAGAAGTGCTACACATTCTTGCTAAAGATTATTCTAACTGTCATTTTGGAGCAGGTCTTGGGGAATTCGTAAGACATTTAACTGCTGTGTAACACCAATATCACACGGATGGCCGTGCTGCTGCACAGACCTTCGGCACGTCTGAGATTAGCCTAATCCCAGTCGTGCTGATATTCAACACAACTGTGAGATATAGCCCAAGCGTGATATGCAGCAGTAACAGGACCTCTTTTTTTAAATCTCCACCTTCCTCCCCTTCTCTCTTTCCCCCTCTGGCCTCTCTTATCATTCAGCGTCTCCTCGCAAATCAAAGATTTTTTTGCCTGCGCTCTCTCTCGCTCATATAGTATCAAACGTTACTCATCAAAGCAGGTGTTTCTCTCATGCTTCTTTGTTTTGGTCTTTACTAGCTGCACAAAAGCCATATGGTGGAGGCAGCAAACAGAGGGAGAAGCGATAGAGTGACAGGAACCGTCGCTCACGCTGTTGAAGACTGAGATTGAAAGAGGATACGGCACAGTGCAACAGAGAATAGAGGCTCCTTTGTGGGAGAAAAAGTACATAAAGGCTGCATGCTGCGCTGCCACATACCTATAGAGTGTCCTCCCATATTCACACACACACTTGTCTACATAAAGGTGCTTATTGCAGTAACAGAGAACAGATGGCCCACAATGGTCCATCTTTAAGAACTTTACATCACATTACTTTATGCAATGCAGGGTCAAACGGACATTTGAACTGATTAGGCTTGTTTGTCTGAACCCAGCCCTGCATCAGGTGAGCTTGGCAGATGCCATGAGCTTGCCATGTTATAAAAAGCTTGCTAAATGGAAAAATGATTGAAAAAAGCTTTAAACAACGATTGTGCAACTGAGAAAGAGGTGATGGATGGGGTATTTTAAAAAGTGGGGAAAGTTGTGGTGTGACAGAGCCGCTGCAGCATTTAGCCAGAGGCTGTGATGAGGAACTGGAGGAGAGTCCAGACACCACACCTCCTCACCTCATCATTCAAGCCCAACCCTGACAGACTGAAATTGGATCTGGCAACATGGGCTTCTCCCTCTTCTCCCTCTCTCTCCACCGCCCGCTTCTGGACACCAGCCAGGCCCCGGGGCAATTAGTTTAATGAGGTCTGACAACCAGTAGTCAGCCAGTCCCAACCTATACGCACACACATTACATATAACACATAGAAATATCACAAATGAATCACACTCTCACAATTATTTGTATGTGCATGTATATTCCACCCAGAGATAAGAAGTTATTAAGTCGAGGCTTTAAGATGTTAAAGTTTGGAGTGTGTAAAATGCAGAGTTAAACAGAGTCAGAGTCAAACCACACTGCCCCTGAACAGGTCAGCCAGAGAGGTCAGCAGGCCTCCTTTTTGTCTTTACATAATCTAGGACATAATCTGACACACGTTTTCTTTCCTACGGCAGTATTGGTTTTAATCAAACCTGAACAGTAACACCAGTAGAAAATTAAGAAAATTGCAGAAAACAATATTGCATGTGCAATACAGACTGAGAGATTGCATGTTTTGGTAAAATGGCCTGCACGCATGCATGTCATGTAGTGTGTGTGTGTGTGTGTGTGTATACTGTATATACCCTGGAAAACATTAGTCACAGTCAGACTATCTCTTCCAGCATCTCCGCACAGTGTTAGTGGCGTTGGAAATGAACTGAGACGTGTGTGCACTTTCATATAAACACTGCACTGGCATATCTCTCTCTCACACGCAGACACACAACCTCACTAATCCTATCTGCTTGTACCCACACTACAAACCTTCACCAACTTCTGCTTCCTTATAACCACAACTTTACACAAACTCTCAATCTCTTTAAAATGTGACACAGTAACACACCAAAACACATTATGAAAACTCCTAGCAACAAAACAATGCACAATCTCTCTTGTCCAGACAAACATGCATACAGACAAATCTGAAACCAGAACCAAATATTTGTTTCCTCTAACTACATCCTGTATACACACACATACACACACATTACACCCTGTTTTTACATGATTTACTTTCCATGTCAAACGCAGTGTAGTCCTAGATTATGTAAAGACAAAAAATAATATATCAAATATCTCCATGCACTTTGAGGTCACCAGTGTCCTGTGGCACTGAGAGTAAGGGACGAACCACTAATCTGTGCTGTGATGTCACTTCAGCATTGAAAGCTACACCTTTGTGTTTGTGTTTTTTTGGGTCAGCGTTGTTCCCTGTGGCTTTTGTCACTCATGCATCAGGCAGCCAGGAGCTGAAGAGGGATTTCCGCTCTGCTTTCATTTTTCCCACATCCAAGGCCTCGTATCCCTTACCTGGCCACTTTCCGGGGGCCTTTGTGCCGATGAGACCCAGGGTGACAGCCTCCTCCAACACACACACACCCTGTCCCCCTCTCAGGTTTCTGCCACGTCACTGTTTCCTGTGTAGTAATCTCAATCTGGAATTGGTGGTGACTGGATGGAGACAATGACACAATGTCCCCTCCTTACACCACCTCCACCTGCTCCATGTGGGGACAATGCTCCTGCCTTCCTCTCTGGGTTTTTTTGTGTTTATTTGGGGTGGAAAAAACATTGTTTCCGGACCCTGGCAGTAGAGGTGGCCACATAAAAGACCACGGATAAAGAGGACCCCTGTGTGTGTGTGTGTGTGTGTGTGTGTGTGTGTGTCTGTGTGTGTGTGTGTGTCTGTGTGTCTGTGTGTGTGTGTGTGTGTGTGTGTAAGTGTACTGGAATCATGTTGACCCAACTTAAGTATACAGATTTAATGTGCTAAACAAGTGACAATGACAGTAATTTAAAACATTTTTGTTTTTAAATTACTGTTAACACTGGTTTATTTAACCAACTTTGTGCAACTGGGTTGAATAATTCGATTTTACCCAAATAATAAACGGAATATATCAGTTTATATTCTATCAACAAAATATGATAAATGAATTAAAAGTAAATTATTAGTTACAGAACAATTGTACATATACTGATGAAGTTATTTATTAAGTAATTCATTTAAAGCAGACATAAAAAAACAGCTGTTGTGTGTGTGCATGAATGGTGACTGCCTCGCTCTATAATTAATTCTTTTTGAAGTCCACAGACACATCCTGATTTACGTGAACCTGCTGGGAGATGTCCTGGCCTGCAACACGTAGCCAACCCTAAATCCAGAGTCCAGACAGACAAAACAAGGAAACACAATGTTGCTAAATACTGAATTACATCACTACAAGGAAGTTACATTTTAAGCCAAGCTAAATGTTCCATAAGCCGTTAATGAATGAGTATTGGCACATTTTAAACCTTTTTTTTTGCTGTTTTTCAATCTTCTCTCCTGAGAACTGCAAACAACATAAAGAAGCAGCTAGCATCAATTCTCCCAGCTCATGAGGAGGAAGGTCAAGTGCCATCTTCTTAACCCAGACATGACCTTTGAACATTTCAACAACATTCTGCCAACTAATGGCGCTGTCTGGAGCCGCTGATATTTGTCACATCCTGTGGGCATGATGAACATCTTATGACCATAAATGGACATCAATAAATGCAAAGGGCAGTCATGTTCCTACTAGGGTTGTGTACAAGAAGAACAAAAAAAAAAAAGACCAGAAAAGTCCCACCATCTTATAATCTTCTGCTTATGTGTTCTTCATCTTTTAACAACTTGTTTCCAAGTGCACAGTGGAGTTACGGTTCTTCTCTCATTTAGGTGTTTAGGTGTTCTACACGGACCATTCCACAGAACACACACTTATGTGGAGTTCCTCTAAAATGTTTTTTGACACTCCACAGTTGTCCACAGTTGAGGCAGAGACCTAAATCTCTGCTATTGGAGGAAAATGCTTGTTTTTTTCTAGGTAGTGATATGATGAAGACAAATGAAAGCCTCTCACTTTCTCTGTCGCTCCCTCGCCTCCTTTACCGTCTAGTAAAAGAGACTCTGTGCTCCTTCGGCCGGGTGTTTTTCAGTTCTTCCTGAGTAACAGGGGTATTCTGATTAGACCCCTGGAGATAGCCACCCTCCATTCACCTGAGTTGGGAGCAATAACACGAGGTGTTTTCTTATTTACTAGGAGAGATGGAGATTGCAAGAAAGAAAGCAAGTGAGATAAAGAGGGAAGGAGAAGGGGAAATGAAAGAAAAAAAAAAGAAAAACCACCACCTCAGTGCATTAACCTGCTAATGGTTTGACTCTCTCGCCCCTTAGCTTTTGTTCACTGCTTGGATCGCTTTCCTCCAATTAGAGCTCAGAACAACAAGTGAACTGAATTCCCTTACACACCCACAGGAGCCCAAGTGGGACTGGGTGGCCACAGAGAGCGCCATTGTTCCAATGCATTAACCTGCGTGGCCTTGATCCGTGTAGCCTACAAATCAGAGCCACCATCAGCCCTGCCTGAAACGTTATGGTGCAATGCAACCGTGGCTTATCTAGAAAGTCGTTTGGGTATGAAATGGAAGGATAACTGGAACGTTTACATGTATGTTTACTAGCGGTGTTAGAAAATATTGATAAAGAAATGTATTGTGATATTTGACGTGGTAATAAATATCAAATATTGTTGATTTTGGCTACAATAAAAAAAAATTGTTGTGTTGTTACGGCTGAATTATTAATGTCATTTGATCCACACAGACTGATCACGGTAACTTATATCAGCACTGTTTTTACATCTTTGGTGAACTGAAGAATATCACAATATATACAGTATCTCAATATTTACATTTACAGCCCTTATCCAGAGCGACTTACAATCAGTAGTTACAGGGACAGTCCCCCTGGAGCAACTCCTGGTTAATTGTCTTGCTAAGGGACACAATGGTAGTAAGCGGGATTTGAACCTGGGTCTTCTAATTTATAGGCTACTACCACCCTATATATCAATATGTCATGATATAATCATATTGTGACCCATGTTTTGTGATTCATATGTTATCATGAGATCCTTCCCATTAGACACCCCTAATGTTTACATTGGTATCATTGCCAGATTCCAATTTTTTTTTTTCAACTGAGCATTTTGATTGGGTGAGAGGATTCCAATAATTATAGTTTACTAAATACATAACTAAATATTCCTGAATGATTTTTTGTGATCACAAAATGGACCATGAAGTCTCAGTTCCAAAATTGCACTATGATTGTCTGACAGGTTTTAATGTATATTTCTGCCTACCTGTCTGTTGACCAAGTTTTTTCTGTGGATTTACTGTTACAACTGTCATTCACAAGTATAACTGCACTGCTGCACTATATTTATGATTGCACATTAATTACACTGCACTGTACCACACATAAATTCACAATATGAATTAGTTTTTTCCTTTCAGGATGCTTTTTCCAGTCTGTCTCTGGTGGCTGTTGCTCATCTGTTCTCCACTCTGTGAACAACATTTCAACATTGCAATGCAGCACAGCCACACCCGTGGGGGGAGGGGGTTATGGCAAGTCCTAGTCAGAGACTCAGGTTACATGAGGGAAAGATGGGATGCTTGGATAAGACACAGAGTGTGAGAGAGAAAACATGAGCTGGCTATGCCTGATTGATCCAAACATGATTCACTTTCTCTAGAGGTTACAATTTGTAGGGGAATTAATGGCCAGCACAGCGTTGGCACCTAATTTTTCAGCCAAAGAGGCAGTTCTGAGACAATGCAAAAAAATTGTAACAAAGGGCTAACACTGCATCAGCCTAAAGGGAATAATAAAAAAGCTTCAGTGTGGATTTATAATCACATGTCTGGTGCAAAGCAAAGGGAGACACACACAAGTACATATGCTCTGATATCAGAGGCAAATGGAACACAACAAAAGTCACTCAGATCCTTACAATTGTCTGTGAAGATTCTCAGTCATCCAGGTGAATATGTCTGAAAGTTGAGTCATGGCAACTGGACTTTAAGGAAGAAAGAAAGTCCTTAAAGAAACAAAGTCCAGTTGCCATGACTCAACTTTCAGACCATTGAAAATATTTTAAGTTCAGATAAGTTCAATGTCAAGCAAAGTTTGACATGAGAAACCTGTCCTTTAAGGGAGCCATAGTGAAGTTCAGTTAGGTTCAGTCTCAGCGTCCATCACGTCCTCCCTTCCTGTGTAGCCTCACCTTGATTAGCATTAGCATTTTAATTACTTATGCTGGAGTTCGTCAGGCCAAACAGCAGGAGCGCCAGGTTGCATTCAAATCCAGTGTAAATGCTGTCAGAGAGCTTTTCTTCACAGAAAGCAGAGCTCAATTAGTTTGGGTCTGGACCTTGCTCTCTTACAGAACTCTTCTTTAATGGAATGAGAATGCCTTTTGTTTCCATGAGGGGGTCTACCGTGTCGTTGCGGCTGCCATTAATCCTTCTGGTAAATGAATTTGCGTAATCTGCAGTGTGTGGGCTTGGATGCCAAGTCCTGTTGCAACAGGTATGCACTCCAAAACCATGTCTCTGAATCACGGCTAAAGAGATTAAACTGGCAACAAGTCTGATGATTTCATAATTCATCCTGCAATCACAAGTCTTAACAGATCTGCCACTCTCTTGTCCGCCAGTTGCCTGTCACTCCCCCCCAAGGTGCCACACTAGATCATGTCTGTGGAAAACAGAGCGATGTTCTTGGCAGAGAAAGTGAGTGAGGGGTAGCGTGTGCCTCCCACAGCCTAAGGCCTGTTCCTTGTGGTATAACTCTTCAGTAGGCCACAGTGTGGCCTGCCACAGCAATAATATCCATTGTCACTCGTTATACCGGGCCTGATTTATATCTGCGCTGAACTGAAGTAAGGACAGGTTACAAGGATTAGGATCCACCAGTGTCCTAACATAGTAACGTGGATGAGAATGTCAGCATGCAGCAATAAGTCTTCTTATTAAACCTGTTTTTAAAGGTGTCAGCCCAATCATAAGAAACCAGATTGTTCCTCTCAGATTGTACATCTCACACCTGGTGAACAAAATACACACAAAGAATTCAAAATTGTGTTTTTTTACATGATGCTCAAGGGAGAGACAGTCATTATATTTACATGATGTTGCAAATAACAACTAATTATTGATGCAATTTGTTGCAATTGATGCAAGTTGCTCTGGATAAGGGCGTCTGCCAAATGCCGTAAATGTAAATGTAAATTCAAATTGTTTTCACAGATCATAGTATTGGAAGTTGAACTGCACTAAAGTCCCTCAGCACCAAATAAAACAGTCCTGTTTTGGGATAATGTACAAGTAATGTAAACTAATTTCCAAAAATGTACAGAGCAGTAAGGCTGACCAGTTCACAGCACCACATGTATTTGTAGCTAACTAAAATGTTTTTTTTTTGGACTATGATGTAATCCTAGGAAAAAGGTGACAGTCTTTGGTGTGTTCCATGGTATACATAATGCTGTGTTAATGTTTTGTACCCTTCTCATGACTGATATCTTTCAACTACAAAATCCATTTGATGCTTTGTAAGCTCTCTGTGAACCGTGGGTTTGGCTGTAGAAATGTCAAGTAAACGTCAACTGAGCAAATATCAAGAAAATCCTACTAGGACTGCAGCCTCTTTAATTGTTGGTAGGTGTGTGCCCAAGAACATCAAAAGGTGCTTCAACAAAGTATTCATTCAAAGGAGTGCACACTAATGCAAAAAAGAGTGCACACTCAGCTTTTTCCCCAGATTTGTGCAGGTTATAGGTCACATTAAACGAAATAAAAGTTTTGAAATGATTTATAATGGTCTCATTTATCGCATCACAAAACCTGCCATTTAAACAGAAGCGTGTAGAACAAATAGCACTTGCTCATTGTTCATTGCTCACAAGTCTTACAATATAAAATGACTTCCAGTGTACTATTCCAACTATCTACCACAGTTTACCCCTCATGGGGTAACATGGCTGTTGCACAAAAAGTCTGTGATGAAATTGCACAATTATTCTTATTATTCTTATTTAATATGAGGAAATACTTTTTTCATGTTTCACATTTCTGCATTGTTCATGCATCATGAAGAAAGAGAAACTGCTACTGAAAGTCCACTTTCGCTGGTGTTTGTGTGTGTATAAGAAATGATTGATAAAGAATTGTCCAGCCTCTTCCAGCTTTTGTTCCTCCACTCACCGGTTCAAATTCATTCCCATTCAAGTGTCCAACAGCTTGTGAGAGCCACTGAGGGATTTTTATGTATCTTTACATTCTTCTTACTCATCCAGTTCTGTGTTAATGTTGGTTGTTTTAAGCAGTCTCTTCTCAGTCTTCTGGCATGGCACAGAGACATTCTTTGCCTTCCATTTCTTTGCCTTTTTGATCTCCTGTTCTGTGTGTGTGACTGTATGTGTGTGCGTGTTTTACATTGTCTTCTCTTGCTCTAAAAATAAACTTTGCTTGGGACAAGTCATCACATTTATATTTCCCAGTGCATCTTTAATCTTATGTGTGTGTGTGTGTGTGTGTGTGTGTGTGTGTGTGTGACTTCATTTAAGCTATGTGTGCACTTCGCCATGCCATCAAATAGAAGATCTGCCACAGGCTTCTATGAAAGCGGCTGTGGTCAACATAACCATAAATCACCAGATTACAGGCGTCCATGTCTGACCAACGGAGAACCAGGGTTGAGCTCCAGACCTCCCCATCCCGCTTCATGTTACAGGCTTCCAGGTCTCTTCAGCACAACCTAGATATTAACAAAAGCCCCACCGGAGCAACCCAACGGCATAAATCATTAACCAGTCCTTCTCACAACCACGCTGCACAGTATCAGTATCACACATGCAATTACGATACACATGCACGTATATTGCCCATGCTGTTAATGAAAGACTCATGCCAGCAATTGCACCCACTTTGATTTTACAGCCCAAATTTTACAAATAGCTTTAATGGGCGCTGTTTGGGAGCCAAATCCCGTGTTTTGGACTTCTGTTTAACAAGAGTCTGATTCAAACCACATGTTGGCACCTCCTGTCTCGCCCTTACACACACTGTACAGTACAGTAGGTACACACCTCTGATCCAGGGCAGGGATGTGATTTATACTTCCTTAGCTGCCAAGACCTTCAGTGTCTGGCATCAGTGTTGAATTTCAGTTTGAATTCAAAACTTTATTGTCATTTTCAGTTCTTTGCTACATACTCCAAAATGTCGCCAGTCATTGGTCCTACTGTGATCAGGAATTTGAGAATCTGAAAAATGATGGGAGTGCAGCAGAATCATTGTTTACTGTACATATGTAAAAGGCAGTGAGTGAGATCAGACTTGTGGTGAGACAAAGACAGACCAAAGGAAGGATTGCCCCAAGTCTGCAGTCGCTGGTTTGACGCTGGAAGGAGCCGCACTCCCAGTCTGTAATTATGTCCCATTTGTGTGTGTGCTGGGGGGGGTCAAGTGTCTACCTAGACTTATTACGTGTGTCTGTGGGCGCCTTCACTGTGTTTGAATACGTTTTGGGTTTATCATGGTCTGTCAGAGTGTTTGTACAAATTTGCGGATGTGCTGATGTGTGAGCACTTTTGCATAACTAATGGTGATATTTTTCTACATCAGGAGAATTAACCAAAGATAAACAAGCAGGTGTGTATAAGCCAGTTTATAATTAAGATGGACACATACCCTCAACAGCTGAAGACACAGGACGGTGACTGTAAAAAACAGAAGAGACACAGAGACTGTAAAAAACACCCTGAGATGACAAGCCTGTTCTCACTCACATATTGAATAATCGTCTAAATACCTCAATGTATGCAGAATTTTGAGGTCATTCCCTGAAACTTAGACAATGTCAAAAAAGCATTTCACACACACACACACACACACACACACACACACACACACACACACTCACACATACACACATACACACACTTGGCTGCATTGCCAAGAGTTCTGCCCAGTCGGTGATCTGCCCTCGGTCCAAGAACTGCAGATTCAGCGTCTGTCGGTCTGTCTAGCCATGCCACGCTGGATTAATTATATATCTTTTTCTCAGGCAGAGGTCACATAATTGAGATAACTTCTGTCAAAGCTGGAGAGTGTGCCCCGACTGAGCGGGTGTGTGTGCTGCTATGCATAAACATTTGAATGATATGAGGCTGCATGAGTACAGGAACATGGTTTATATGTGTCCCCCAGCAGAACCCGTCCATTCAAGGTCAGTGATAGCACAGCCGGCTCCGTGGCGCTAGTTGCAAGGCACTCTGGGTAAAAGTGCTATCTCTTCCTACATCTGCTGGCTGAGGGGGAGGTGGAAGGAGGGCTGAAGGTTTCCCCCGCAGGCCCTGGCGAAGAGCCACTGCTCCCTTGCTCTCTTTCTGCTGGCTGGGAGCCCTGAACGCTGTGAGCTGGAACGCCGGGCTGAGGACGGGCGGAGCGGGAGGAGGTGGGGGCAGGGCAGTCCACCATGCCGTTCCCGACTGCCTGTCTACCTCTACCTGTTGCTCAGGGCATTTCTCTCTTCTGATTACACTCTTATTTGATTTGTACATCCCATCACAAGGATTTTAAAATGTCAGCTGCCAACAGTCCTTGTGTAGGGCGTTACAGCTTCCACTCCGATCCAAGGTTCAAAAGGCATAAAGATGAAACGAGTTTCATTTTTTAAAATACTGCATTTAAACTGTTGGTGGTTGATCAGCTAAACAAAAGTTTGAAGACCACAGTCCCCCCCAAAAAACTAAAAGTGTAAAAAAATTAACCCCACTGCTCATGTTGATCATGACAACGTTTTATTTTAGCTGGATTAGTGTGTTCCCATGAGGAGGTTGGAAGATGGCATCGTGGAGGACATCCACAATCTGAAAATGACATCCATTTCTGTTAGCATCCCGTGCCATCCATGCTCATACATTTTCTATTATTTCTATTTTCTACTATTTAAGTCAGGGGACCATACCGGATAGTCCAACAAAGCAACGTTACTCCGCTGGATGCCCTCTGCACCACCTGCAGCATCACTGTTCCGATGATTATTCATGACAAAGCCTCCTCCATCAATGGTGGGACCAAAGTCAGAATTGCCTATGCCATTAGGAGGTCATGACAATCAGTAGTGACAGGGACAGTGCCCCCCTGGAGCAACTCAGGGTTAAGTGTCTTGCTCAGTGACACAATGGTAGTAAGTGGGGTTTGAACCTCAGTCTTCTGGTTCATAGGCGAGTGTGTTACCCACTAGGCTACCTAGCGATATAAATGACTGACAAAAGTTGACTCGAAAGCCAGATTTTTGAACATATTCTGCCGTTTAAAAGCTAGGGTTAGCTTGTTAGAGTTTAATGCAGTTTTCTCTTTATTTATTTATTTGTTTGTTTGTTTGTTTGTTTGTTTATTTATTTATTTTGCTCGCGTTTCTTCTTTTTGAATCTCTACTTACAACCAACTAGTGTGAAATCTGAATAATTTCCCTGCATTTTTGTTCATATATATGAATATATGAAGCATTTGTACAGTTGCGGAGTTCTGAAGTGTCACACTAAATAAATATTAGGTCAAGCAATATTTAACTATCATCAAATATCAAGTTTATTGAGTTTATTGGTGTAACAATTACTTTTATTTACTTAGAAAATAAAATTTTTACTTGTGAAGAACTGAAATGATTGATGTTTCTCCACTTGTTTGCAATGTTTCACCTCCCTTTTCAGTCAGATGAATGGCAATCTGATGCTTAGCTACATATGCAGGTGTCTTTGCAAAGCCACCATATTGTTTTACAGGAACGAAATCCACTGTTTAGCCCATTCTCAAAAGGTTCTGGGTGTGGGCAGAAGGGACACGCCTTTGCAATATGACCCCGTTTGTCTCAGACAGTAAGTACTGGTGGAGATGAAACCCCTAGGAGTGTGTTTTTGTGTGAGGGACAGGGACCTGTTGCCTTTAGTAGAAAGCACAGGTGCGTTGTGGGTAAAGAGAGCGGTGTCATCTAGGTAGAGGCAGCTGCAAGCGGCTAAGAATGCACGAACAAATGCCAAACTGTGGCTGTCTTAAGCCTCGCTCTGCCTCAGGGTATTATTTGCTCCTCTTGGCTCAGTCTGACCCTCCATCTACAGTTGTCATGACACAAACACACAACAAGGCCAATTATACAAAGCAGTTAAAAAGGTTTGTGTAGTTAATGCCTCAAGATACACGCGATTTATTGTTAGTGACGTATAACTGTGCATTAAGCAACAGAATCAACAATCAGGTATGAAAGTGCAAGTGAAGTGATTGTCATTGTGAAACACTGCAGCACAGTGCACGGTGACACAATGAAATTTGTCCTCTGCTTTTAACCATCATTCTTGGTGAGCAGTGGGCGGCCATGACAGGCGCCAGGGGAGCAGTGCGTGGGGACGGTGCTTTGCTCAGTGGCACCTCAGTGGCTCGGCTCGGGATTCGGGCCTGCTTCCTTAACCGCTAGGCCACCACAGCCCTCAGTATGCACAACATTCTGAGGAGATTCATGTCTCTGTTCACCTCTGTCGTGTGTGAGAGCTTGAGAAGAATGCTGATAACCTGCAGCATCGCTTTGTCGCTGTGATTAGCTGGAATCTTCTTTGAAACAGGCGTCAGACATGATGAATAAATCATGTTCATCTGCTCTGACATTTGACATATTTCTTGTTGGTGTAGAAATGTCTCAAATCAGAGGAGTCACAACAATAGTTATATTGTCTCTGTCTCCCTCGTTCCATGTCTCAGGAACACTAATCCCAGCTTTGACCTCGGCAGGGCTGCCGTATATCTGGGGCTTAGGCAGCTTTGGCTGTTTGTGTTTCTGATTTGCAGAGTCAATAGTACTGAAGGAGGCTAGACGAGTTGAGGAAGGTGGGCCGGGGGGGGGTATGGTGACCAGGGAATGGGCGGAGTTAGGCCATTTTTTTAGGCCACAGTACAAGAAAACTTATTTTGTCCCATCATTGTCCAAAACATCATTCAAAAAGCTCACATCCGCATCCATTTGCCAGTGTAGCCGTCCAGAAATATGCCTGACTGAACTTTAACTGTCTACAACCCTTTGCCAACAATACCGATAACTGCACCTCTATGCCCTCGGGAGATAATATTAAAGCTACGCACATTAGCCACACTCCCCTGCCCATGGTGGAGGGCTGCAGGCAGGGTGTAGGTGATGAGGTTGTGGGTCAGTGAGCTTGGAGCTCCAAGGCTGCAGGCTCCACTGCTTCACTTTTATTAAACTCTGATGCTATCAAATCTGAGCACAGGCCACCTGGTTTGTGTGTGTGTGTGTGCAGTTAGCATGGTTTTAAAATACACATTCATTTACAGTTATAGCTGCAGTCACCAACTAATAATAAATGATATTATTAGCTAACATTTACAACATTTAATTCTATTTATGTAGGGTGCTTCATTCTGAAAAGATTCACCGGATAATGTGCCTCAATGCTCCGTCTGTGCCACTTATATTGGATATGGCAGGTCCAGCTCTACATTCCTATCTCAAAGATATAAGTAGAGTTAAACGTTTATTCCATTTGAACATTTCAAGTTTCAGCAATAAAAAATAAATGAAAGATGTATATGTGGTCAAATTAACATCATGCCGTCAACATAAAGAAGAGCTTTTAAAATGTGTAGTCTATATATCAGACCTGAAATACTTTATATTCATTTTATTAATTCATTTTTTACCATTCATGCATGTATATGTTATATTGCATTTAAGGAAGGAATGTGATTGTTTTTGCCATTGTGAAACACTGCATCACAGGACAATGTGACACAACGAAATGTATCCTCTGGATTTAACCATCAACCTGAGTGAGCAGTGGGCAGCCATGTAAGGCACCCGAGTAGCAGAGTGTGGGGACAATACCTTGATCAAGGGGACCTCAGTGGTAACTTTCAGTTATGAGTCTACTTCCTTATCTGCTAGGCCACCACTGCCACCAAATTTAATGTTGTAATTGTCATTGCAAGAGTGCTGCTTCTCGTTTTAGCCTAAATATTAGACAATTCCTGACTGCAATGATTCTGTGATATGGTGAAACTAAATCATACTGACTGGATAGAACGCAACATGTGAAAAGTAATTATGAATTGCTAGGGTTTATCTTACTGTTGTTACGGAGTCAGTTATAAGACATGGGATGCATGTATGATATTCCAGACTATTGTAAATATACAAAGACGTGTGTGTGGGAGAGCGAGTGAGGGTGTTGCATGTGCACTGCGACGGTAGCAGTATGGAGGGGCTGGGCCAGCTATTTTCCACCCTAATTAAAATAATTGAGGACCTGGTTGAGGTGGTCCCAGTCGCAGGTCTGGCCATCTGCCAGACGTCAGCTATTTTTTGCTGGATAGGAGCATGCTGCTAATAACACAGCAGTTAGTCATTTTCTTTAATTGCAGTGTACTGTGTGCCCCGTTGAACTGACACTGATGAGGATGGTGGTCCTTGTGGTGGCATCCGTGGCGACGGCTGCCGGTCACAGCCTCAGTCCTTGCTCAGCCAGGAAGTCATGGAGAGTGGTCAGTGGTGGAGGACAGAGTTGCTCTCAGAACAACCATTACCACGGAACTGTAGATGGCCTCGGCACAGTCGTCCAATGACTGCTCTTCATTATGTCACTTCTCCCGGGCAGTGGCAAGCTGTCGGATATTTTCACACTGGCTACGAGCTAAAATTACACTTTCCAAAATAAAAATGTAAACCCACTGCCCGCTGGACACACATCCTAAGCTAACAAGGTGTGCGTTCAGCACTGAGAGTTTATTTATTCCCCCACATGTAGTGGGACCAGAATAGCAATTGGTCAAGGGATGCTGTGTGTGTGTGTGTGTGTGTGTGTGTGTGTGTGTATGTGTATGAACATATGTGTGAGTTCCTGAAAGGGAAAAAGGGTTAAAAAAAAAAAAACGTCCTGTATGCCATCCAAACCCCTGACGCTCGGTGTGGTTAGCAGCACATCTATACTTAGCGTTCAGCATGGCACCCGCTGCTGTAATGGCTGCCCTCGAAGCCAGCCACTGCATCAGACAGGCGACGCCACTTCTGTCCTTCTCCCTGTCTCCTGATAGCTTCCATCAGCAACACTTTGTATTGTTTTTATAATCCTCCAAAAACGCTAAATTGCAGAGACCAATAAAAGTGACGATTAAGATTTTATGAGCATTTTGCATGCAGCTGCGTCATACTCCACAGTTCTAATGTCTTTCTACACCCAGTACACACATGTGCGCACATAATCAGTGAGCTGAATATTAATATTTTACCTTAACTTTATATATTATCTATTAAAAAGTTATGATGCTTATTGATTATGACTGGCTGCTGATTTATAATGGGTTTGTCTTGGTGTGTCAAACCTCAGAGGTGAAGGGCAGTTCACAGATGGTTTGGGTGGTGATGCTTTCTGGCCCCGCCCCATCTCCTGCATGAGGAACTTGTGTCTGTCAGTGTGTGTGTGTTTTCAGCTGTTATTTATCTGCTTTCTGGAGTTACCATGTGGCATGAAAAGGTTTAAACCATGTTATGTGTCAGTATTTTTGAGTCTTAAGGTTGTGTACGAGGGAAAGTGAGAAGAGAATTTGTGTTTCTGAATGGTTCCTCAACTCTAAAGAAATCAATGCATGACTGTAAGTGATGTGTTTGTGTATTTGTAAGTGTGTGTATACTCATGTTTGTGTGTGTAGCATTGACAGTCTCTCTTGATTTGAATGGTACACAATGTTCAGGGTCAACAGCGTGGCTGGTAATGATCCAGTGAGGGCTGTAAACGGTGGAAACTGGACGAGTTCCAGTCATCTGGACTGAGGTAACCTCTCCTGCTCTCTCTCTCTCTCTCTTTCTCTCTCTCACTCACTCTCTCTCTTTCTCCCTCTCTCTCTCTCCCTCTGTCTTTCTCTCTCTATGTCCCTCTCTCTCTCTCTCTCTCTCTCTCTCTGTACATGGGGCCGTAGCTACAAACAGACATGTGGTGAATCTTGATCCTAGTGGGGGGGTGGGCTGTCTTTTTTTTCAGGTAGATGAGATACTTCCTCATTTGTTTGTTTTGTGTCCCAGACTGAGGGATCTTTTCTCACTGTTGTCCCAGTGGTTTGGGACTGAGAGTTTTTCTTTTGTGGTGTTTGTTTTTGGGCCAAAATACT